>NC_136410.1:90900733-91613233 GCF_051521515.1 Lactuca serriola
GTGAAAATTAAATCTATAAGGGTTATGCAAGCCATATCTGCATTTCATGATAATGAAATAAGACAAATGGATGTCAAAATCGATTTCCTTAATGGGAAGTTGGCAGAGGATGTTTACACGAATCAGCCTGAGGGTTTTGTCGATGTAAAGTACCCTGATAGAGTTTGTAAGCTTGAGAAATCCATTTATGGATTAAAGCAAGCATCTCGCACATGGAATCATGGTTTCGATGAGAAAGTCAAAGAGTTTGGATTTTCGAGAAGTGAGGATGAGTCCTGCGTATATGTCAACACGATAGGTTATAAACCTCAAGTCGTGTGCTAGTGAAGAACTTCAGGTTTTATTCTTGATTAGTTCTTGAGACTTTCAAGACCTTTAAGACTCCCACTGTCCTCTTGACATATAAGACTTTCTTTTCAGATATTCAAGAGATAGTGTGGATTCTAATCAAGAAAAACGCTTCACACAATTGGCCTTAGTTGGTCTTTGTTTTATCTAAAACATCACAACTTACCAATTTCAAATGTACAAGAGTAGAAAACTTTTACTCTTACATTTGACATGTGTTTTAAACCTTCTCTAAGACATGTCACTCAAGTTACAATCTTGGAGTATGACTCTAATACTTGTATCGGAACGAAGTATGACTCATCTTCTTGATTTAACCATTTCAACAATTCAAGATTCCTCTTCTTAGTCATAAGAATGCACTAAGATTTCCTTAGAGAACTAATTGTGCTATGGTTTCTTAATCATTAAGATGATCACAAAATTGATACTAAAGTACTCTCCCATCTTTTCAGATTTGAGAAACTTTTATCTTTCTGCCTAAGTTGATTCTTCTTATTCGCTTTGTCATACATTGGAACCTTTTCCAATGTCTCAGAATTACACTTAAGCTTGTAAGTATAACCATATTTACTGAGCTTTAGTAAATTATGACGAATAATCTTATCGATCTTTTGTGGTGGACTTGACTAGTGCATAAGAATGTGTACTCGATCCCTTATTCCTTCACTTGACTCACATATACATGTGAACAAGGAACTAGTCTTAATTTTCCAAAGATGAAAAATTCTCATTCATCATGCTATACAACTTGCATGATTCCAAGTTCCGGTCCAATTGAAACTTGGGTGATGAGGATTTTTCCTTATTTGGTAAATTTAGACATTACCACAAATGAAAGAATCAATTTCATATATCCACTCTTGCTATTAACAGAATCATATAAGCAACAATTTTTCCACAAACGCCATTGTAAGGATACATAAAATAAATAAAATAAAAAATTTCCTATTATTTTTTAAAACTTTGCGGAAAAACTTATCCTTACAATCCATATGAAAACTTGTTGTTATCTATTCCTAAGCAATATCTCATAACTCCAAAGAAGTAGCTCAAGAATCCGATCTTCAAACTATGCGATAGAAATCCATCTACGCGATCAAATTCAACATATTCTTTCTTTAAGTTTCTTCACTTTTCTTTGATTCTTACAACATCAACATGTGACCCAGTCGCATCATGTATCAAGAATCTCAGAATAGAAACTTAGCAGGGTTAGATAGTGGACTTTACCTGAAGTAAAGTCAAGCTTATTGACTTTAACATCCTTAGGTAAAATTGGCAGCTTTGCAACTAATGCCCCTTCCTTTGGCAATTTAACATATGGACGCTTTGGTAATGGAATAAGGGACTATCACAGACTTAGCCTTTCTCTTTACCATTTGGTCAACCGAGTTGACTATGGACGATCCCTTTCCATTAGGAAGAGAGAGCTTTACTGGATATCCAATGTCATTATTGTCGATGTCCACAACTTTTAGGAAGTTGATCTTAGCAAATATATAAGATCATTAAGGGTCTTGTCATAGTCTGTTTCATAGGAGTCCCAAAGGAACTCACTATGTGACTTAGAAAGTGATTGAACCACCAACTTTCTCAAGACTTTGACACCCAACTCTCTCGGCTTGTCAATATGTGACTACATCTCCAAGATGTGATCACACATACACCTTTGCTTGCCAATAGGGCTTGAGTGACCTTAAACTTTTCAAGAACTTGTGGGTTAGGGAGAATAATTGGAGGAGGTGAAATAAGTACGATTTTCATGGGAAAGCTTGTTTCAAGAGATTTGGGAAGATCATAAATGTCTAAACCAGACATCTTTTAAGAGATATTCAAGATAGTTGATTTAAAGTCCTTAATATGACACCCAATATGAAATATTAAGGCTAGGACCCAACACAATACTTTTATAACTTGGAAGAGGGATGCCGTAATCCAAGCTATAAAATATTTGAAGGTAGGTGAATGACGATTCACCAATTTCTACCAAGATAAACGAAATGTATTATTAGGTTTTTAATTGGTTTTGAAACTCCTAGATCTTTGAGATTCATTGAACTTTTCAATGGAATGTTTTAATCTCGAGTGTGCCCTTCAGGTTTTGTGACTGGGATGCCGAGGATCACAAAACAAGGTGTGAAGTAACTATGCAAATTACTTGGTACCCTTAAGTGTTTACCCCTCAATCGAGGTGTTGGTTAACCACACACGCTCCATTGATACTATGATAAACATTAAGTTACCTTTTGTCTACCTTGATAAATACGAGTTAGTGTGCCGGTTAACTACACACGCTCCACTAACCGACTTAAACAAAGTGCAAAGTGTAATTTCATGGATTAGCACCTTATTCACTTTTTCCTAAGTAAATAAGATTGGGTATCTATACAAGGTTTAGTTACTTAGTATTTATCATAAATACTTTTAATTAAGGGAGAATTATAGTCCTTGTCCTACCCGTCCGGCTAACGACCTTCCACCAGTAAAGGAAGCGGTGGGTGAGAGTGGACACCCATTAAACTACCATTTTTAGGCAGTAACCTTATACCCCCCCCCCCCCCCCTTAGAGACCGGTGTCACACCCGAAAACCGGAACGACGGAAACGTTCTGGGGCGGAGGACGTCATGTAATGTATCACAACAATGTAAAGTAGTAAACAAGCAGCAACATCATCCATTGCATTAATAGTATAATTTTACTTACAAGTGTATTCTTTCATGGTAATAACAACATAATGAATACTCAAAATAAAAGACGAGTCTTGACTGCTCCGTCTTCTCTAAACCTTGCATCAGTACCTGTCTATTTGTGACCTGAGAATACAAGTTATTTTGAAAGTGAGTATCAACTTTAAAGATGGTGAATTCATAAGTATTTAATGTCGTTATTTATATAAGTATTAATGAAAAGTCTTATAAGTAAAAGTATAAACGTTTGAATTCCCTAGAAAATCCCACATTTCCTACTAGTATAAAAAGGTAGTCTTCTACCAAAACTAGACTGTTTTGAAAGTAGTTTCTACCAAGACTCAAGTGAAAGAAAGTAAGCAAGTAAGTAGTCTTCTCACGATACCCGCTGTAAGTAAGTAGTCTTCTCACGAGACCCGCTGTAAGTAAGTAGTCTTCTCACAAGACCCGCTGTAAGTAAGTAATAATATGATTGGTAGTCCTTATTCTACTTTTGGAACTAAAGGTGACTTCCGCAACGAATCGCTAGGTCGAAATCCATAATTATTACCAAATCATATATAAGCCCAAACTATACCTAAAAGAGCTTACTAGGGATATATGAACGTATACCTTTGCTACCTAAAGGTACTGAACTAACCGATTTGAGTTATTATGTCCGTATATTTATACATGATATATAACAAAGTAACTAAACGACCTTCGGATGGATACCCGATACCCACCAGACCACATCCCAACGAGGAAAAGGAAATAAAGCGGGTTAGTCTTCCTAAGCCCTTTAATCATTACTTATATAACTATACATATACATGCATGCTTTTAACAAGGTATCTATGTAAAAGTATCCAAGTAAGTGTATCCATGTAAGTGTATCTCTTCATATAGCATTTAGTATAGACTCATGAATGAACTGACTCTGGTGCATTCCTTGTACTTGGAATGGTAAGTAGTATCTCTTAACTATACCTATAATAGTTACTAGTAAGGTACAAGTATAACGAAGGTATACCTATGCTAGCCAAAGCTACTAAACTGACTGAGGGTACTTTTATGTCTATATATGTATACATGATATATAACTAACAGTTGAACGACCTTCGAATGGATAACTGATGCCCTAAAGCCATATCCCAACGAGGAAAAAGAAATAAGGCGAGCTAGCCTTCCTAAGTCCTTCAAGCATTACTTATATAACTATACATATACATGCATGCTTTTAACAATTTAAAAGTATAAAAGAAGTTTTGTAAAACATTTAAGGGTTTTGAACAATAAATAAATAATAATGACTTGATGTCATTTTATAAAGCATTTTGAAAGTAATTCTTTTGATAACAAAGTATAACAGAGTTTTGAAAGGAAACATACAGAACATAATATAGTTTAATAAAGAGTTTTAAACAAGTAAAAATGTTTTAGAAAGCCATCTGAAGTAATCTGTTTAATAAAACAGCTAAAAGTGTAGTAAATCCACTGGTATGCTGGTTATTAATCACATGTGATTGATATAATAACTAGCATGACTTAACTTGTATCCCCCTCATAAAAGCATTTAAAAACATTTAAAACATTGATTAAGGGGTATGACCTCACCTGTAGTTGTTGATTTGGATGTATTGACTGATGTAGGATGCTAAGTGTCAAGTGAAGACTTGTACACAGACAAGGATCGTAGTTAACATATAGGAGTACATATATGTATCCAATTAGTCTTTAAACAACTAATTAAAAAAGTTAAGACATCTTAGGACATGATAAACACTTTATATAAGTGTTATAAGTGCTAAGGAGTGCATCTAAGTGTTGTAGGACAAGGCCATTGAGTTCAGGGTTCAATAGAACCCCTTTCATGAGTTTACTCCTTAATGACCCTAACTCATTGAGTTTACAGTCTTAAACCCTTAAGTTTACGGCCGTAAGCTCATAATCCTTTGACCATTTGTTGATTTGAAGTCCTAGAAGTCATTTCGAAGCATCCTAACTCCAAGTCTAAGCCTTAGGAAGTGATTAGGGCAACAATTCACTCCTAAATGGAGTTTTCAGCCCATGGACCATTTCTACATGTGTTTGCTGCCGTAAACTCCTATGGACCATGGTATTTTGATGTTTTCAAGTCCTAAACACTTCAAGGTAAAGGTCTAGGCTAGTTTCCAAGGCTTATGAAAGGATAAGGCACACTTTGGCACCAAAATTTGGGTTTACGGCCCAAGATGTTCTTGGATCGTAAACACCCTTGATCCTTGGTTTCTTGGGTGTTTTCTTGGTGTTTAGAAGTGTAACGAAGCTTATAAGACTCTAGGATCAGAGTACTTACAATATAGAAGCTTGAAATGAGCCAAAAGTCCATGAGCATTAGTGTGTGTTCTTCGTGAACTTGAAGAATCAACCTTTTGGAACATTTTCACGGATGGATGTGTGTTAAAACACTAGATTAGGTGATATACTAACTTGAAAGGGATAGAAACACTTACTAGATTGAAGATCTCGAAGAAAACTGGGATGATACTTTAGAGAGTTTGGGGGTTTACTCTTGGAAAGGTGGAAAAGTGATTTAAAAGACTAAGTGTCACTTATATACCCCCTTCCCTGGGGTTTGCGGCCTTAAACGCCATTGTTTAGGCCGTAAACTCCAATTTTCTGATGTGTCGGGACTTTATTGTTGCACAATAAACCCTAGGGCATCCTCTCTCCTGATATCTCCTAATGTGTTAATCCTAAAATACTCAAACTTAATCCAAAAAGTTTGAAAAGTAGCAGTACTGTTCTGAATTCTATTGACTTGATATGTTTGAACAGAATGGAAATTTCGGGTTGTCACATCATCCCCTCCTTAGAAGGAATTTCGTCTCGAAATTAGCTTTCTTAGCATCACTACTGGGGTTGCGCTCTACTGATTGGCAGAATACCCACTCGTAGACTTGGCAACTTTGCCATTCTGTTCCTGATAGTATTCATACTTGGTCCATCTGTCATTGCCTCGTGTATACAAGCCGTATATAATTAGGGTTAGTAAGATGTCCGGATGTGCGACTCTGCCCCAGGTCCACAACCCAACGAGGAACAGGAGAAAGGCGGAAACACACATACTAAGTCTGCGTAATCATAATCATACACCACCCTTGCGTATACACTAAATAGTAATAGGTGGGCTGTATTCGTCCATAGATTTTGTGCTCGAACTTGGTCTGCTGGACGAGTGGTATTTCGTGGAGGTTTACTGAGGTTCCATCGAAAAGGATTAGAAACTTGAGGTATTCTACGCATGAGTACTTCGGAGTTCTGAAACGACGACTTTACTAGAAAGACGGTTTCGGAGAGAGAGATTTACACATGAAACTGGTATGGTGAAGATCGAATGGGCTCTAGTCGTATGATGAAATCGGAGTCATATGGAACTAAGGGCATTAGATTTGAACATAAGGCATTTACAGACAAAACACAACAGTGCAACCTTTAACAGAGCTACAGTACTTTAGTTTTACCACAAGACTATTGCTGCGAACAAGGTATACTACAAAAGACAAGTATACGCAGCACGAGGGTCCCTTAACTGACGGGATCTCACAAAAGATAATATTCGAGTTGCACTAGTTTTAAACAGTTTAAGAGTCTGTTACAACGAATGCCGTAGATACTTTAACGTGGGTCATGAGTAGTCTCTCCTGCGGCGGTGATCGTTAGCATCCTTCTGTCTGTGCCAGCATTCGCTGCCTCTGGGTAGTTTCTTTTGTAGTGACCCACCTTGCCACAACCGTAGCAAGCCTAGCTCATACCAGCGTTGGGCACTTGGTTGATCGGTCTTGCTGGACTCTTGCAGTAATGTATTGTGTGTCCCTTTTTGTTGCAGTTTAAGCACTGCATCTCCCGACAAGGTCCATAGTGGTGATAGTTGCATTTGTTGCACTTTGGGAGATTACCCGCATATGGCTTTGCTGGTAATGGGTTAGTAGAGACTATTGTAGGTACTGTAACAGCATTGACCCTAACTTGTTGTTCTTTCCTTGAGGATCCTTTTGAGGACTCGTCTTTCCTCTTGTTCTTTTTGTTGTTTCCTTCTTGTTGATCTTGTACAAAAATTTTTGCATTCCGATGGTTTCCGTGGTCAATCAGAGATTGTGCTAGTTCTTTGGCACTATCGAAAGTATCGGGCCTTGATGCTAACACACTTGACTGAATTTAGGGAGACAGCCCCCAAATATACCTCTCTAATTTCTTGCTCTCAGGAGCAACCATATCCGGTCACAGGTTTGCCAGATCACAGAATCTACCCATATAGGTTGATATATCGGTACCAACCGTCTCCAGAGTCCAAAGTTCTTGTTCGAGCTTTTGAATTTCCCCTCGAGGACAGTACTCTCTCATCAGCATGATCTTCAAGTTTTCCCAACTTATCGAATTTTCCACTACTAGAGTTAGTACCTTAACATGGCCATTCCACCATGTTAAAGCTCTTTCTGAAAAGGTACAAGCAGCAAACTTGACCTTGTTGTTCTCCAGGCAGGCGCATATCTCAAAGACTGCTTCCGTCTTTTCTATCCATTGTCTTAAAATCATAACCCCTCCAGTTCCATTAAAATCTAGGGGTTTGGCGTTTGTAAAATCCTTGTAGGTGCATTCCCTGGGATGCGCATGGCTCTCGCCATGGTGAGAAGGAGGTGCACCCGTTCCCGATCCACTAGGGACAGGAGTATTGATGGCTGACACGGCAGCTGCTACTGCGGCAGTGAAGGCTGCTTGGAACATGGAAGTGTCGAAAGGAGGAGGTCGTTGAGGTGGTGGAGGAGGTGGTGGTATAGGCGTTTCGTTATTAGGGTTATGCCTTGGATTCCTGCGAGGCGGCATCTTTTGACTATACGATTAAAAGATGACAACACGGTAAGAATAAATGAATAAGGAGAGTGACTCATGGACTAACTCTCCATAGTCCAACAACACAATTGAATAGTACGTTTAAATGTGGGATTAGTACTGAAAGGTGAAAGCATTCGGATAATAATTTCCATAAGATTAGGTATCTGTCAAAAATACTGGAATTATATATGTAACATGTTCTGGAAAAGTGGCCTAGGAGTAGGCCTTACATCAACCACTGATGGGAAAGTTTTGACAGGACTACGACCTAAACAAGACCTAATAGACCTAAGATTTATAACGATTGGAAATTAGACCAGGGTTTTACATAAACTAGGTTATATCCGAAGGAGAGGTCGATGAGATTCTATCGACGTCGAGAACTACTAGAAAAGTCTTCAGTTGAGAGATCATTCGAAGGGATTGGGTGATCATTCTCTGGCTCTTCTACGAGCCATCTAGCATTGTCGTGGTTAGGGTAGTATGGGTTGTCGTGGGGATGGAATCCAACCATGATATCTACGCGAGAAAAGGGATAATGAGAACTAACTAAATAGACGAACTAACTTAGATAATTATAAGATGATCTTTATAAGTTCTTCAATACTTGTTTAGTGCATACCAGTTATGTGTATTTAGGATAGGATAGATCTTCGAATAAGTGACCCTAACCCTAAGCCCCCAACCCAACGAGGATAGGACATAAAGCAAAGATTCACATATTCTAATTCTATGACATCCAAGTACATATAACCTTAGTGTATCCACTAAATGACTATTGACATACTAATAAAATCTATTTAGTTCTCAGATAAGTAATTATAGTAACACTAAATACCCCTATGGTATTTCTTTGTGGTTGTGTTGGTAAGTTTTTAGACTTGTTGCCACATCACAACCATTCTCGAGCACATGCTAATCTCTCCTCGGACCAGCATAGTTGATCAGGCTATGCCACTCCCAAGACTGACCATACATCCCCGAGCTTACCTGTGATATTCAACAATCGTAATACTTTGGTTCTTGTCATTGTGACACGGATTTTAGTATGAATGCAGGCACATATACTTACTTAAATATTTTATTATTTAAAAGTATAAACTCTTGGTCAGAGTATTTTTTAATCCCATTGTATTTATAGTTAGTATATCTTTTATGGGTTGATATACTTAATTCACTATAAACAATGCTCTGATACCAATCTGTCACACCCCAAAACCGGAACGGTGGAAACATTCTGGGGTGGAGGACATCACGTAATGTATCACAACCATGTAAAGTAGTAAACAAGCAACAACATCATCCATTGCATTAATAGTATAATTTTACTTACAAGTGTATTCTTTCATGGTAATAACAACATAATGAATACTCAAAATAAAAGACGAGTCTTGACTGCTCCGTCTTCTCTAAACCTTGCATCGGTACCTCTCTATTTGTGACCTGAGAATACAAGTTATTTTGAAAGTGAGTATCAGCTTTAAAGCTGATGAATTCAAAAGTATTTAATGTCGTTATTTATATAAGTATTACTGAAAAGTATTATAAGTAAAACTATAAACGTTTGAATTCCTTAGAAAATCTCATATTTCCTACTAGTATAAAAAGGTAGTCTTCTACCAAAACTAGACTGTTTTGAAAGTAGTCTTCTACCAAGACTTAAGTGAAAGAAAGTAAGCAAGTAAGTAGTCTTCTCACGAGACCCGCTATAAGTAAGTAGTCTTCTCACGAGACCCGCTGTAGGTAAGTAATAATATGATTGGTAGTCCTTATTCTACATTTGGAACTAAACGTGACTTCCGCAATGAATCGCTAGGTCGAAATCCATAATTATTACCAAATCATATATAAGCCCAAACTATACCTATAATAGCTTACTAGGGATATATGAACGTATACCTTTGCTACCTAAAGGTACTGAACTAACCGATTTGAATTATTATGTCCATATATTTATACATGATATATAACTAAGTAACTAAACGACCTTCAGACGGATACCCGATACCCACCAGACCACATCCCAACGAGGAAAAGGAAATAAAGCGGGTTACCCTTCCTAAGTCCTTTAATCATTACTTATATAACTATACATATACAGGCATGCTTTTAACAAGGTATCTATGTAAAAGTATCCATGTAAGTGTATCCAATTAAGTGTATCCATGTAAGTGTATCTCTTCATATAGCATTTAGTATAGACTCATGAATGAACTGACTCTGGTGTATTCCTTGTACTTGGAATGGTAAGTAGTATCTCCTAACTATACTTATAATAGTTACTAGTAAGGTACAAGTTTAACGAAGGTATACCTTTGCTAGCCAAAGCTACTGAACTGACTGAGGGTACTTTTATGTCTATATATGTCTACATGATATATAACTAACAGTTGAACGACCTTCAAACGGATAACCGATACCCTAAAGCCACATCCCAACGAGGAAAAGGAAATAAGGCGAGCTAGCCTTCCTAAGTCCTTCAAGCATTACTTATATAACTATACATATGCAGGCATGATTTTAACAATTTAAAAGTATAAAAGAAGTTTTGTAAAACATTTAAGGGTTTTGAACAATAAATAAATAATAATTACTTGATGTCATTTTATAAAGCATTTCGAAAGTAATTCTTTTGATAACAAAGTCTAACAGAGTTTTGAAAGGAAATATACAGAACATAATATAGTTTAATAAAGAGTTTTAAACAAGTAAAAATGTTTTATAAAGATATCTGAAGTAATTTGTTTGATAAAACAGCTAAAAGTGTAGTAAATCCACTGGTATGCTGGTTATTAATCACATGTGATTGATATAATAACTAGCATGACTTAACTTGTATCCCCCTCATAAAATCATTTAAAAACATTTAAAACATTGATTAAGGGGTATGAACTCACCTGTGGTTGTTGATTTGGATGTATTGACTGATGTAGGATGCTAAGTGTCAAGTGAAGACTTGTACACACACAAGGATCGTAGTTAACATATAGGAGTACATATATATATATCCAATTAGTCTTTAAACAACTAATTAACAGAGTTAAGACATCCTAGGACATGATAAACACTTTATATAAGTGTTATAAGTGCTAAGGAGTGCATCTAAGTGTTGTAGGACAAGGCCATTGAGTTTAGGGTTCAATAGAACCCCTTTCATGAGTTTACTCCTTAATGACCATAGCTCATTGAGTTTACGGTCGTAAACCCTTGAGTTTACGGCCGTAAGCTCATAATCCTTTGACCATTTGTTGATTTGAAGTCCTAGAAATCAGTTCGAAGCATCCTAACTCCAAGTCTAAGCCTTAGGAAGTGATTAGGGCAACAATTCACTCCTAAATGTAGTTTTCGGCCCATGGACCATTTCTACATGTGTTTGCTGCCGTAAACTCCTATGGACCATGGTATTTTGATGTTTTCAAGTCCTAAACACTTCAAGGTAAAGGTCTAGGCTAGTTTCCAAGGCTTATGAAAGGATAAGGCACACTTTGGCACCAAAATTTGGGTTTACGGCCCAAGATGTTCTTGGACCGTAAACACCCTTGATCCTTGGTTTCTTGGGTGTTTTCTTGGTGTTTAGAAGTGTAAAAAAGCTTATAAGACTCTAGGATCGGAGTACTTACAATATAGAAGCTTGAAATGAGCCAAAAGTCCAAGAACAGTAGTGTGTGTTCTTGGTGAACTTGAAGAATCAACCTTTTGGAACATTTTCATGGATGGATGTGTGTTAAAACACTAGATTAGGTGATGTACTAACTTGAAAGGGCTAGAAACACTTACTAGATTGAAGATCTCGAAGAAAACTAGGATGATACTTTAGAGAGTTTGGGGGTTTACTCTTGGAAATGTGGAAAAGTTATTTAAAAGACCAAGTGTCACTTATATACCCCCTTCCTTGGGGTTTGTGGCCATAAACACCATTGTTTAGGCCATAAAATCCAATTTTCTGATGTGTCGGGACATTATTGTTGCACAATAAACCCTAGGGCTTCCTCTCTCCTGATATATCATAAAGTGTTATTCCTAAAATACTCAAACTTAATCCAAAAAGTTTGAAAATTAGCAGTACTGTTCTGACTTCTATTGACTTGATATGTTTGAACAGAATGGAAATTTCGGGTTGTCACAACCGGCTTCGTGAATGAGGCCTACTAACGGTAAGACTGACTTTACTCTTATACATACATAAATAAATAATATATATATATATATATATATATATATATATATATATATATATATATTGTTAACTTATAATATTATAAAGTATAAGGGTTGGATTTTAATTTTTAAAATTCTAAGGGCTAACTTGGAATTAAAGTATGCATAAGTGAATACTTTTCAAATTCCAAAACATGAGGGCAGGTTTTGAAACTATTCAAAGCTAATTAATTCCATAACTTATGAATTTAACGTAGTTTTAATTAAAAAAACTCTTCAAGTTCCATAACTTGAGGACAAGTTATGGAAGACTTTAAACTAATAAAAGAATGTAACTTTTCTTTATTTTGTAACTTATGGATTTAATTAAGGTTACACATTTTATTACTTAATGAAGTGAATCTTGAACCTCCATAACTTGAGCACACGACTCTTCATTTTTTGTAACCATTGCCAATTGTTATGAGTTTTTATGAAACTTAAATGTGACCTTTCATGTAACTTGAGGACAAGTTACACAAATACATTTTAGAATCATCTCTTAGATTAAAATGGATTGAAAACACATAATCAATTAACTTATCTATTAATCTAAGAAACTCATATGAACAAAGATAATTCATATCAAACTTTTTCATGTAATTAACATAACTTTTAAACTAATACAAAACATAAATCTATTGATAATTATCTTTGAAATTGGATTAGCATGAACATTACCACATCAAAAACAAGTTTACCAGTTCAAAAACAGCTTAGGGTAATGTTTCTAGTCCAATTCCAGCCAAAACAGCAAACAACAAGCTGTCAACACCCAAAACTCGTCGAGTTCCTTGAGAAACGCGTCGAGTTCATGCCCAAAATGATGAACTCGTCGAGTTTTTTTGCATAAACTCGTCGAGTTTTATGGTCTGGACAGATTCAACTTTGAAAAAAAACACATTTGCATCAAGTATAAGAGAAAGCAAGCCTAGGCTCTGATACCACTGTTGAGTTTTGAGCATTCTAACACTCCTAAGTGTACATGCAACCCTAAATACCTTGGATCTATGTTTTCTCTATTATACATGAAAATATGAACTTTCCAAGGTATTCATCCTAACTAGCATAATAACATTGATTCATATGAGTATATGTCACACCCCAAAACCGGAACGGCGGAAACATTCTGCAGTGGATGACGTCATGTCAAGTATCACAACATATGCAGTATAGTAATCAAAGTACAACAACCATTTGTTAGGTTCAGAAGGTGTTGCGTCTTGGGCTCGATATTTAGTCCATTTAGTCTCCGGTATGGGCATGTCCATCGTGAGTTATTTTGTAGGGTTTTATATTTATAGATGCTTGCATGCATCCTGAAACATACGTCTTTTAGAGATAATTATGTCAATCTTTTGATCTTTATCTTTTGTAACCCTAATATTCTCTACAGTGGAAGTTCTTTATCGAGCTCTGCTGAGGATTGAATCAATTGAATCATTCGACATATTCAGATTCATTCTTGTGTTTTACATTACTGTTTTTGCTTTCTTGATTTACCTGTTATAAGATCTAATCGATCAAAGAGTTTTATAAACTCATCAATTGGTATCAGAGCAGGAGGCTGTGTAATTCATACACATCTCTTCTGTGAAAGAAGTGATTAGGGTTTATTCCGCATTAACTGATATTTATTGAGCCGTCACTCCATAATTGACGTATCTCATTATTTATTCGTTTTGCCCTAATATTACATATTACAAGTCTGATCTTGCAACAGGTTAAACGATCAAGTATGGACGATTCTCAATCCAATCCTATCAACATCTCAAACAGTATTGGATCTACAACAAAGATTCCAATTCTTTACACTCAAGATTACAAGGTTTGGGCGCATCATTTCGAAGACTACGTCATTGGATCTGAAGATAATGGGCATCTAATATGGGAAGCCATTGTGTCTGGACCATTTGCTCATTCAGGAACATCCAGAATTATTAAAACTCAAAAGGAGTATAATGATTTGTTAAAAGATGTGAAAGACGTCGCTCAGGACGAAAAAGGAGAAGTTTTGGTGCAACATCAAAGCATTAAGACTGATTCGATTCGCTCTTCAATCTGACATGTTTAGGTTGGTGAGTTCCTGTAGTACT
The DNA here is from genome assembly GCF_051521515.1 of Lactuca serriola. Classification (NCBI taxonomy): domain Eukaryota; kingdom Viridiplantae; phylum Streptophyta; class Magnoliopsida; order Asterales; family Asteraceae; genus Lactuca; species Lactuca serriola. The sequence continues at coordinate 90,914,920 of NC_136410.1, forward strand.
ACTAAAGAAATCTGGGATCGGCTGCGAGAGCTATATTCCACAGATGAAGACTTGGAGCACTCAATTCATACCTTGCTTTTGTCTGAGTTTGGAGAGTTCAAGCAAAATTCTGATGAGTCTGTTACACAGACGTTTGATCGCTTCAATCATCTTCTCAGCAAGATGATCAAACATGATATCGAAAGGAAGCTTATTGAATAGAAGGTCACTTTTCTGAATGGCTTAAGATCCGAATGGAGAGCTGTTGTGTCTACAGTTAAAGCACACGAGCAGTTCAAGTCATATTCGTTGGCGAAACTGGTGGGAATTCTGAAATCCCAAGAAAAGATAGTGATGCAAGAGAAGAGTGTGGTCTCAAACTTAGGGTCCTTGGCCCTCCTGTCTAAAAGTAAGAATGCAGTAGAAGACGAAGATCTGAACCTGGAGGACTACGATCTAACTTCAGAAGATTATGCTATGATGGTGTTCAATCCCAAAAGGTTCATCAAGAAGAAGTTTCCTACCAATAAGAACAGAAATTGGTAGGGAAGCTACAGTTCTGAAAAAGTAAGGGAGGAGCCGAAGACTGAAGAACCAAAGAAAGAGGCGAAGGTTGAAGCGGATTCTGGTGTCAGCTGTTATTACTGTGGAGGAAATAATCATTACGCCAAAGATTGTGTTTTGAAGAAAATGACAGAGAAAGATGAGGAGAAAGATGAAGAGGCAATCCTTATGAACAAGCTGGAAGAGATTAAAAGGAAGAAAGCTGCTACTAATCCCTCTATGAATGCTCTTATTGTACAGGGTTCAGCAGACGATGACGAGTTCGGTGGCGTACAGGTGTGGTCGACCGACTCAGAAGATGATGAGGTGAGAAAGCCTTCTCATGGAAAGGCTTATGTCGCAAGAGGTGGTGAAAGCAGTGGAAAGTGTCTAATGGTGACTGACGTATCTCACATGAGGGGATATAATACTGATGGTGGAAATGAAGACGCCAAGGAGCGAGAGGACTTATGCTTCACAACAAAACCTCTCAGTGTGCAGATCAGTGAACTTGATGAACTGATCAAGAAGGTACAATCTCTTTTTATTTCGTTCAAAATTCCACAGAAATCATATGTAAAGGAATTAAATAACTTGAATTCAAGAATCTCAAATCTAGATAGTTGTTTAACTCAAACACGGGTCACAAATTCTAACCTGACTGACCAAATAAGCAGGCTGTCATCCAAGAGTGAGGAGCGAAGGATGTGGATTGAGCAGAAGGAGTTGGAGATCATTAAGACTAGAGATGAAAACATTTATTTACAAAGAGACAATTTGAAATTGTTAAAACAAAGGAATGTTTTTTATTTAATCGCTAAAAGGCTTTATGCTAACATTACTCAACTGCATCTTAATTGTGAAATAGGGCAGAAGATACATTGCATGATTTTACCCTTCCTTGAGTTTAAGGAGGATGAAATCGATGCTGAAGCATACAACTGTGAAAGTGTTGTATCTTTCGATGATGTGAATCCTACTTATATGTATGGTCTGGACAAAATAGAATCTTTTATAAAGTCCAAAGACCATAAGGACATGCTTAAAGATCTTATGGATGAAAATGATAAGCTGAAAGTCAAGACCAAAACCATACAAAAATTTGACTCATTGAGTGCCAACTTAAGTTCAGAAAACAAAATTGATGTTGAAAACGCATCTGAACTTAATGAGGACGATGATATGAGTGAAATTTCTGTAGAGGATGAAGTCGACTGTTCGGAATTTGTCAAGAGCGAACCTGAAAACCACAAAAACCTAATTTCCGAAAATTCTGTAGAATTCGCTCGCTTGTCCAAATCTAAGTCCCCAGTCCTTAAAGAAAAAGCTGTTGTGTTTCAGAAGGTTAGAACTACTCCAAATCAGGTATATAAAGTCACAGGAGTAACCGAACATCAAACAGCTGAACTCACTGCCATGGTGAACGAAGACAATGCAGATGGCTGTGATGAGTTTTTCTGGTCAGCTCCTATAGATAATGCAGACGAAACAGTTGGTCTGTCAGAGCGAACGTCCTAGAAAACCAAAGGAAGATATGTACCAGAGCCGCTGAATAAGCCTGACAACTTTGACGTACCAAGTACTAGTGGCACAAAAGAAATACCTGTAGAAGAAGTCACCTCCACAAGTGAAACCTCATCTAGGAAGAGTGAACCGGCTGCCAAGAAGCTAAAACAAAAAGCTAATATCCATAGACAACCGAAACAGGTGAAAAATCAAAAGCAGCAGAGAAACCTGAGATACAAAAAGAATCTCTCAGAGCGAAAGCAGTTTTGGCGCTCTCAAAATGCTCACTTCTCTTATCCTAATAAAGATTCAAAGTCAGGGAAAAAGACTTTCGGGCCACATGAAGAACAGAACCAAAATGAGAGGTTCGGTCCTGAGAGCGACAAGAACCGAAATGATAGGTTTGGTCCTGAAAGCAACAAGAACCAAAAGGATAGGTTCGGTCCTGAGAGCAACAAGAACCGAAAGGATAGGTTCGGTCCGATCAACAACACTCAAAAATCCAACTTCGGCTCACCAGCAAGTAGCTACCGAAGGTCCAGGTTCGGTCCCTCTAATGACCATAAACAAAAGGGTCATTTCGAACCTCAAGTCAGGAAAAATTCCCATTCTAAATTCACTTTTTCTAATTCTTCTCATTCTCAATTCTCTTCTAAACCTAATTCTGTTCCTGCACAAAATTCAAAATCATCAACAAACTTAAAAGGAAAGTCGAAGATTTCTTCAGTCAAGGAAGACCGAAAGCAGAATAATGCCCATACACCAGAACCTGAAACCAAAACGACTGTAGCTAACCCTAACAAAATCAAAGTGTTTACTATTAAAAGAAAAGATGAAACCACATAAATAAAAAGAACATATCTTGTTGATGTTTCTCTTACTATTCCTGTTCCTGTGAAAGGCTCACGTGAACCCAAGAAACTTTGGGTTCCTAAATCTGCTTAATTTTTGCAGGTTATAAGTGACGAGCAGTTCGACAAAGAATGGTACATTGACAGTGGCTGCTCACGTCACATGACAGGAAGGAAGGAAGAGCTAAGGGAATTTCGATCTCTTCAAAATGGTGGTAATGTCAAGTTTGGTAACAACTCCTATGGAACTATAAAGGGTTATGGGATGATAACTAATGGAGACTTCACAATAAGAAAGGTGGCGTACGTCGAAGGGTTGCAGCATAATCTCATCAGTGTATCTCAATTGGTGGGAGGTACCGGTCTCAAAGTTTCATTCGACGACGAAGGTTCAGAGATTATAGAGAAGAAATCCAACAAGGTCATCCTCAAATCAGACCGAAAAGGCGAAATGTTTCCTCTAAATCTCAATCCAATCAAATGAAATCCAGCTATATGTCTTTTGTCCAAAGCTCATTCTGACGAAAGCTGGTTGTGGCACCAAAGGCTCTCACATCTCAACTTCAAAGACATCAACAAGCTTGTCATCAGAGGTCGTGTTCGGGGTCTTCCCTTGCTCAAGTTTGATCAAGAACACTTGTGCGCTGCATGCGAAATGGGGAAACAAATTCGTCAAAGTCACCCATCAATTATAAACACAAAAGTTGTTGAACCACTTGAGTTACTTCACATCGACTTGTGTGGTCCATCATCAATCGAAAGCATTGGCGGTAGCAAGTATATTCTTGTTATTGTTGATGATTTCTCACGTTTTATATGGGTGTTCTTTATGAAGCACAAATCTGAGGCTACTCCTAAGCTAAGGATGTTTATCAAGCAGGTTGAAGTGCAACTAAGAAAAGTCGTCCGAAACATTAGGAGCGACAATGGACTGGAATTCAAGAACAAAGAATTTGAAGACTTTTTGGCAGAAAAAGGAACCAGTCACAACTTCTCAGCCCCCTACACGCCTCAACAGAACGGTATTGTCGAAAGGCGAAACCGATCCTTGTGTGAGGTGGCCCGAACTATGCTAAGTTTCGCTTCTCTTCCCTTATATTTCTGGGCTGATGCTATTGCTGCAGCATGTTTTACGCAGAATAGGTCTTATCTCAACAAGCGTTTCTCTCTTACTCCTTATGAGATCATCAATAACAGGAAGCCGAACGTAAAATTCTTCCATGTGTTCGGTTCACGATGTTTCATCTTCAACTCCAAAGAACATCGTAACAAGTTTGACGTTAAAGCTGATGAAGGAATTTTTCTGGGATATTCTCTTACTTCAAAAGCATACCAGGTTTTAAATAAGCATTCTAGAAAGATTGAAGAAACATATTATGTGACTTTCGATGATAGCTATGTCAAGAAGCTAAAGACTGCTGAAGGAGCAATTGGAGAGATTTTCTCTCAAACAGGTCAAGTCACAGCCACGATTGCTAATTTGTTCGATCAGTTTGTGGACTTATTCGATGAACCTGAGAAAGCCACTCTCTCGGAAGCCAATGCAGTAGACAACAAAATCGATCATCTGAAGCAAATTGTCGAAGATGCAGCCAAACAAATGGGTGAAGGAGAACAAGTTCCAAACGAATCTCCTCAGCACGGAACTTCAGTTGAGGGGGAGAATCTATTTTCTTCAAATCAACCGAACTCACACTTTCAGGGGGAGAATTCTATTCCTATAGCACCTGAAAGCCCAGCTACACCCGAAAGTCCTGTAGCACCCAAAAGCTCAGCTACACCCGAAGGTCCTGTAGCACCCGAAAGCTCAGCTACACCCGAAAGTCCTGTAGCACCTGAAAATCCAAATGATTCATCATCTGTCGAGAGGGAGAATTTCAATATATTCTATGATGATGATAGTCAATCTGAATTGGAAGAAATGGTGAACTCTGAATTGGATCCATCCTATGATCCAAACTATCCTCCCCTCATTAAATGGACAAGAGATCATCCTGTCTCTCAGATAGTGGGTAATGTATCAGAAAAGGTCCTGACCCGATCTCAAGTGAAAGCAAAGCAATCCTCCCTATTTTCCAAAGTAGAGTTCTGCATGTATAATTCTTTCGTATCCAAAGTTGAACCGAAGACAGTCAATACTGCTCTTGATCATTCTGACTAGGTTCAGGCTATGCAAGATGAACTCAATGAGTTTGAAAGAAACAAGGTATGGCGCCTTATTCCAACACCTAAAAATGCCTCTGTCGTTGGTCTCAAATGGGTATGCAGAAACAAAATGGACAAGGAGGGTAATGTGATTCGAAATAAAGCTCGTCTCGTGGTGAAAGGATACTGCCAGGAAGAAGGAATTGATTACGAAGAAACTTTTGCTCCGGTAGCAAGGCTGGAATCTGTTCGAATATTTCTTGCCTACGCTGCACACAAGAACTTCGAGGTCTACCAAATGGATGTAAAATTCGCTTTTCAGAATGGAGAACTTGACGAAACGGTTTACGTGGAGCAACCTCCGGGTTTTGTGAATGAAAAGCACCCAAATCACTGTTATATTCTGGACAAGGCAGTTTATGGTCTGAAAAAACCACCTAGGGCATGGTATGAAACGCTAACTAAGTTCTTAAAGATGTCTAAATTCAAACAAGGTTCAGTTGACCCAACCTTCTTTCGAAAGAAGGAAGGTAACCACCTTATGATAGTTCAAATCTATGTCGATGATATCATCTTTGGCTCAACGAATCCTAGCTTAACAACTGAATTCAGAAAGCTGATGGAGACTAAATTTGAAATGAGCTCAATGGGTCCGATTAACTTTTTCCTTGGGTTAAACATTAGACAGGGACCCGAAGGCATCTTTATCAACCAGGAAGCATACACCAAGACTCTTCTTGTTAAATTTGGCATGATAGGAGACTCAAAGGTCAAAGTTCCAATGGCGTTCGGTACCAAGCTCACACCATCCTTGGAAAAACCGGCAGTTGATATAACGTTATACCGCCAGATGATTGGTTCCTTGATGTACCTCACAGCTAGCAGGCCCGATATAATGTTTTCTGTGTGTTATTGTGCTAGGTTTCAGGCGAATCCTCGTGAACCACATATGCTAGCAGTGAAAAACATACTCCGGTATCTGAAACGAACCACCTCCCTCGGTCTATGGTATCCTTCAAACTCAGGTTTCTTTGTTCAAGCCTACTCAGATGCAGACCTTGGAGGATGTGGTTTAGACAGGAAAAGCACTATAGGAGGTTGTCAATTCGTCAACGGGAAGTTGGTGAGCTGGCAATCTAAGAAACAAACATGTGTTTCATTGTCTACAGCCGAAGCAGAGTACATTGCAGCCGCTTCTTGCACATCTCAAGTGATTTGGATCCAAAGTCAACTCCGTGATTATGGACTCAATATGAAAAAGATCCCACTATATTGTGATTCAGAAAGTGCAATTAGGATCTGTCATAACCCAGTGCAACACTCCAAGACCAAGCATATAGCACTGAGGTATCACTTTATTAAGGATCATGTGGAAGATGGAAACGTCGAAATTCACTTTGTTCGAACCACTGATCAACTGGCCGATATCTTCACCAAAGCTCTTCCTGAAGCAAGCTTCAATAAAATTCTACAAGCGCTAGGTATGATGGAATCGAAGTCAGTACCAAAAATTACTTCTTCAAACTGAAAGTTAGAAGCGAAATGAACCGAACGTTCGGGTTCGGTTCACGTGTGTGCCGAAATGAACCGAACGCTCGGGTTCAGTCCTATTCTCTTGTCTTCTCTTATCACTTAAAGGTAGTTTCTTTGGTTGTAAACTTTTTGTATCCTTTTTCCTCAATTACATCTCACTTATTTTTCAAGTCTTTTTCTTTTTCAATTTTTTTTAAACCGAAATAGACCGAACGCTCGGGTTCGTTTCCAAAAAATTTTTTTGTTGTTTTTATTTAACTCAAAAACTCCAAAATATATTATTTTTCTTTCTTTAAATCAAACACTCCAAAAATATTTTTTGTTTTGTTTGCGTTCGCTAATTTCTATGTGTGGACATTTGTGGGAAAATTCTTTTATTAGTTAAGTGTCCCTAGAAGCATGCTGTTGTATGTGTCCAAACCCTCACCTGATTCTGAATAATAGCCTTACTGACTTGGTATATACAAACCTTGTCTTCCCAATTAGGCTTTTATATTTATTCTAATCATGAGCTACCTTAATCTCTTCTCACATGAGATAAGAGTTTTCTGCTTGGTCCTTATTTTAATAGCAGAGGTACTTTGGTTTCCTTACACCATATCAAATATTTTTCTCCATCATATTTCGATCTCATACACGTAACCCTTGAGACTCTCAGAAATTACCACTGAGGTTTATGGTTACACAATTTTTGTGTTCATGATCTTAGCTTCGTGCCACTACGTGCTAAGTGAAACCCACAATTCACTACCTTCTATGCATTGACGGTGAACAATTAAATTTGCTCTAGTTTTAACTAAAGAATTGACGAATTCACCCTTGAGGTTGTATCTTGAAATCTCTGAATTTTCTCTTTGTGTGATTCCTATGAAATTGTTAAATCCCATAACATTTCTTCCCCTAGAATCCAGTTTTAATTTTTTTTTTTTAAGATTTCACCAACAAGTATTTTCACCATGCCACTCAAATTCTCTTCACACCTACTTGTTCAACAGACTGCATTGGTCTCACAAGTACTTTAGTCGATTTCTGTCTTATGTCAAGATCAGGAATTCTGAACTGAAGCGAAAGCCACCTAAATTAGCCTAATTATAAGATGCCTTTCAACACTTCTCAATAAGTTTCTGATCGTAATTCAACGGGAAACCAAACAAACACATTAAGGTCTCTCTTGACTTTGAAGGAAGAGATTCGTACCCGGGATCCATTGTTTCGTGTCTTTATTGACATCACAATTTCCCACATATGTGTTGCTTTATTTCTTTTTCTTTTACACACTAAGCACGAAAATCTTTTTGATTTTCCAAAATTCTGGTTTCATTCCTTACAAGCCATTTTTTTGAAGTTATAAAAGAGTTGTGGCTCACAATGTTACACGTGGTTATTCTACTTTATGATGACAACTCACTCTAAAGGGATAAGTTGCTGACTCAGCCGAAAATCCAATCGGTTTGATTTCTCAAACGGCGCTTGATGGGCAGGCATGTGAAGTGGAACCGTTTTTGACATTTAAAACGGCGCCTGATGGGAAGGCGTGTGAATCGGGACAGTTCTTCTCTCTCCTACGTAATCATTGGGGCTCCCAACTGTCACACATCAATCACCTAAGGAAACTCTTCGTATTTCCCTTGAAGATTTGGGAACAGATTTTTCTCTCTTCTCACCATGGTATAAAAGGTAACCTCGACCATCATTTACCTCTTTACCGCACCCGAGTTTCAGAGAGCAAGAAAAGCATTATTCCTTCTACTGTTCATCATCTCTCCCAAATTCTCTTCAATGGTGGACTCATCCTCAGTTCATGCAACTTCTCACATTCTGTCGATTCGTCCTCAACAAAGTCTGATCATCAATCTCACTCCACATGTTTACGATGCCTTTATGTTCCTGATCATCGAATGTCTCAAATATTCGCCGTTAGCTCCCGCTCTCACCAAAGTTGAAGCTGTGCCAATGGAGTGTTTATCGCAAATCTTCTCCACAGCTCACTATGATAAGTCTGTCGATAGAATCTTCTTCGACATTCTTGATCACAAGGCCTCCATCTCCAAGCAGCGATTATGTTCGCTTTTAGGGTTTCAACCTGATTAATCTAGGGTTAATCCTGAATCCATCCTGGTGGGACAGCTATTTTCCATCTTTTATAACATGGGATACACTGAGGTTCAGACGACGGTCACCAAGTTCAAGAAATCGTGCTTGCCTCCTCAGTGGAACGGGTTCTTCACAGTGTTATTCAAGGGGTTATCAGAACGCAGTGCCGGTTCAGACGGAGCGAGTCGTCTGTTCATAACGATTCTTTATGGGGTATACCACGACATCAACCTTGACTATGGGTCGGTCTTATGGCAGCAGCTGATTCAGAGCCTTGCATCTACATCTCGCCATTCAGAGATCTCCTACGCTCGCTTCTGGACGCTGATCACAAAATGGGTGATGGACAAGTATCACGTTCCAATTGTTGTTGATTCTCCACTCTCTTCGATAGGTACTTTCCACAATACGAAGATCATTGTCTCTGACTCATCTAAGTTTCAGTTCGTTGGCTCAATCCTGAGTCGATGTTTGGAGACGTTCCAAGCGACAGCCGCATCATCAGAACCTACAAGGAGTTTCGTCGCTCTGGTCCTAGAGATCTCACTCCTGATATGATTAAATCCATCCATGATGCTGATAGGCCCGCTCTAAGGGGAAAGAAAAATGAAAAGGGAAAAGACAAGAAGGTTGCTAAGGGAGCGAAAGGCCCTTCTCCGAAGAGACGTAAACCTGCCAAGGTGGCTCAATCTCCTCCATTGAAGAAGAGGAAAACCCAACCTAGGCGAAAACTGATACTTTCCTCCTCCTCCAGCGAATCTGAGGAAGAAAGTTCTGACTCCGAAGAGTCCCTCCGTGGTAACACTCCTCCACAATCGCCTACCCCAGAGGTACACGTTTCCACTTCACCTGTCTCTTCTCCACCAATCTCCATTTCTATTTCCATTCCCCCCATAACCTCCACTACTCAAATACCACCTACCTCTATCCCAATACCCCCTCCCATTTTCACTGAAGCTACCACAACTACCGTTGAAGTAAGAACCAACGTATCTGATACGGGGGCTCCTACTGAAGCACCCGAACCCACTCCCACTACCGAACATACATCAGCTCCCGAACCTACTTCCACAACCGAGCCTCCATCCTCACCTCCTCCCTCATCTCCTGCTCACTCCGCAGATAATGAAGAACCTTTTCTAGGTGGGGAGAACATGACATTTGATTCGGTCTATTACAGTTCGTATCAGATGCAGAGTGATGATGACGATGATGCTCCCGTCACCAAGAAGCATCTCAAGGAGCTTCACGAGAAGATTGATTCTCTCATTGCTTCCTCCTCTTCTTCCTCACAGTCTACCATCTCCGAGGCTGCTATTCAGGGGATTGTTGATGCTTTTACTAAGGCTCATGAAGCCTCCATCAGCTCAGCCACTGCCGCTATTGACGCCTCCACCAAGGCATGTGCTGCTGCGACCGAAAAAGTCGAAAAACTATTTGTTGACGCTTCTTCTATTTTGCAGTCTTTACAGGGAACTGCTAATTCTAACGTAGAGCGGCTTAACTCTCTTGTCAACCAAATTGCTACCTCAGTTGCCTATGAACTGCAATCGTTCGCCAGTCTTCGTCAGGCTATCAGTGATGACCACTCATCGTTTACGGCGACTATCGAGGAGCGCCTAACTAAGCTACATGAAGATCTAGCTGCCGAGAACTCACTCATGGACGCTCTTGCTCGAAAGACCACTGCTCTCAAGGTCAAGAATCTTCAGCTCTCCAATTCTCAAAAGGAAATTGAATCTCTTCGATCTGAACGAGAGATTGTTTCTTCATGTGTTTCGGATGTCCACGCCGCCCTTTCCAACATCCTTGAAGCACATGATCCAATACTGAATTACTCAGTGAGGCGTGATCTCGCAGAAAAGCTTGCTCCTGCCCTTTCTCTCCTAAGCAAAATTGAAGGGCTCCTTGAGTTCGTGTCCATTCCGAAACAAGGGGGAGAGGATGTATCTCAACCGCCTCCCACTTCTACAGCAACAAAAACAACCGAACCTCCTTCAACAGGTCAAGCCTCAGGTTCGGGTGTCAAAGACAAAGGGAAGAAAATTGTTGAAGATAGTGATGATGATAAAGAGACGATTGCAGATCTCTTAAAGAAGCAAGGTCGTGATAAAGATGCTGATATGAGCGCTCGCGTTGCCAGAGAGGCTGAGACAACTGAAAGAAAAATAAAAGAGGCTCATGACCTTCTTGAGAGTAGGAAAACCCTTTTTCCTCCGTGGACTCTTGAGAAGCTTTTGAAAGAAGCGATTGAAACTCCCAGCATTTTGTGGCTCGAACCGGTGATTTCATTGGATCTTCCATGCCTTTGATAACGTTGCTGATATCCCTCATCCTCATCCAAAGGTTGATAGGGATCTTGTCGAATTCTATCTAAAGTCTGCCCAACCACAGTATCAAAGTTGGAGCGCTCAGAAGATTGTCAACGTTCGGGTCCTCAAGCCGTTTCGAGAAGGAAACTTCACGAATGTTCGGTTGAAGGTGCTGAGGGGTTCTGCTGAGACCGAACATGCCATATCGCTTGCTGATCTTCCCAATTTGAATCCACATGATTGGATAATTTTGCACAACATCCTCCTCACAAATGAAGCAGAGTATGGTCCGATTATTGATCGCTTCAAGAGGATGCTTGTATGCTACATCATGGAAGTTGCCAAGATGGATCAGGAGATCGCTAGCATCTTCAAGAAAAAGCCCACTATTTCTCCTGTTGGCTCTGCCAGTGATCTGAACATGATGCAGATGGGAAAGATTGACCCGAAACGAAATTATGTCATGTTTACAAGGAACGAAGGCCAAAAATGCATGTTCGCTTTGGCAGACAAACATCTTTACACCACTGCATGCCTGGAACATGTTCTGGGAATCATTCATCATTGCAAGCAGAATTCAGCAGACGACAAGAAGTACTTCGATGACATGATCCAGTGGTACATTCGCTTCAGATAGACAATCCTCGCTCTCATCCCACGTCTATTTGAAACCACTAAGAAAGTTCCTGTAATTGGACCCGGCAAGAAGAAGTGATAGTCTCGCTCCAATTGACGCAAAGGGGGAGATTGCTAGGTTCGGAAGGTGTTGCGTCTTGGGCTTGATATTTAGTCCATTTAGTCTCCAGTATGGGCCTGTCCATCCGTGAGTTATTTTGTAGTGTTTTATATTTATATATGCTTGCATGCATCCTGAAACGTACGTCTTTTAGAGATAATTCTGTCAATATTTTGATCTTTATCTTTTGTAACCCTAATATCCTCTACAGTGGAAGTTCTTTATCGAGCTCTGCTGAGGATTGAGTCAATTGAATCATTCGACATATTCAGATTCATTCTTGTGTTTTACATTACTGTTTTTGCTTTCTTGATTTACCTGTTATAAGATCTAATCGATCAAAGAGTTTTATAAACTCATCACCATTGCATTAATAGTAATAGTTTTACATAAGTTACATTTCATAGAGACATTAAAGTAGTACAGAAACCAGTATAGATGCAGCTCAGTTCTAGACTGACTTCGCCAAAAGCTCTTGGGATGTACCTGTCTATCGCTGACCTGAGAATACAAGTTATTTTGAAAGCGAGTATCAACATTTTTATAAATGCTAGTGAGTTCATAAGTATTTAGTGTCATTTGTGTAAGTAAGTATTTTATTCAAAATAACTTTATAAAAAGTAGTAGTTTAGAATCTACGGTGCATTAGCGTCCTTTCCAGAAAATCCTATATTTTCTAATTAAAAGCGGTCTTCTACCAAGACTTGACAGTGTTATGTTTTAAAGAGAAGCTTTCCCTGAAATACTATCATTACCAAAATACGGTATTTGACTTTAAAGAAAGTAAGAGAATATCACTAGTAAAAACATTAGGGAAAATAACATATGCCTCAACAGAAAATACTGCTGACTAAGGCAAAAGAAATCATAGACTCCAGGAGAGTATCGAATGAATGATACGCCTGGCTCAGTCTAACAAAAGGAAACACAGACCCCAGACAGTATCCAATGTACGATACGGCTAGCAAGGTCTAAAACAAAGAAACACAGACCCCAGACAGTATCAAATGAAAGATACAGCTAGCAAGGTCTAAAACAAAGAAACACAGACCCCAGACAGTATCAAATGAAAGATACAGCTAGCAAGGTCTAAAACCAAGAAACACAAACCCTAGACAGTATCAAAAGAAAGATACAGCTAGCAAGGTCTAAAACAAAGGGAAAATCCTAAGTGGGTTTGTTTCAAGAATACAGTGTTAGATTCTCGTTACCTTAAGGCCATGAATTATAAGGTAAACATGGAGATACTTGTAACCATACTGATTGACTAGAGTACTTGATGCCCCGCAAGCGTCGGAATAAATATGACATTTGTCACCCCTTGGCTTGGTAGGCCGTGGACTGTAGCTAGCAGTCATGGTGCGGGAGTGTCAGTCCCGTATAGATCTATACACACAATGCCCGCTCTCCCTACAGGAGACTCTGGTTACCAACTCGACGACGGGGCGATTCGTGTCTTGAAGATGCATCTCGTATTCTGAATTCTGTTAGATGCACTGGAGAAATGATATAGACTCGCGTATGAATTGACTCCTGTGGAATTCTTGTACTAGAAAGAGTGAATAGAACCTCCTAACTATTCCTATAATAGTTACTAGTGTCTCTGATCTATGAATGATGAATGGAAGGATGCCCTTGCTACCCAAGGGAAATTAACTGGCCGATGTAAACCTTTATGTCTATACGTGTATACATGATATATAATTAATGTTTAAACGACCTTCGGACGGATATCCAATACCCACCAGACCACATCCCAACGAGGAAAAGGAAATAGGGCGAACTAGCCTTCCTAAGTCTTTTAAACATTATTTATATAACTATACACGTACAGGCATGCATTTAACGAAACAGAAGTATAGAAGTATAGAAGAAAACTTAGGTAAAACCTTTTGGAAAACCTTTAAAAATAAGAATTTACGACTTTATATAGTTATGTAAAACAAGCTTTGAAAACCGTTCATAAACACGTTTTGAATATAATTTGATAACACAATATAAGTAAAGAAAACCTTTGTTTAAAACACTGCTGTAACTGGTTTAGAAGTAAGACATACAGCACGAGAGATAATTTGAGAAAAGATTTAAACAAGTAAAGACGTTTTGGAAAAACCATCTATAGTATTATACTTGGTAAAATAGTTGAAAGTGTAATAAATCCTTATGCATGCGGGTTATTAATCACATATGATTGATATGATAACTAACATGTTTTAACTTGTATTCACCCTCATAAAAGTATGTAAAAACATATAAAAGGTTAATTCAGGGGTATGAACTCACCTGACGTTGGCGTTTCGGATGAATGGACGGTATAGGATGCTAAGTGTCAAGTGAGGACTTGACCACACACGCAAATCCTATTTAACATGTAATGATACATTTAAGTATCTAATTAGTCATTTAATAACTAAATAAGCAAGTAATGAAGTCCTAGTATATAAAAACACTTTGCTACAAGTGTTAGGAGTACCAAGGGTTGTATATAAGGTGTGTATGGACTCACATTGGAGTTTACTCTTCAATTGATGGCCCTTATGGGTGTTTACGGTTTCAAGACCATTTCCCCCATGAGTTTACGGCTGTAAACTCATGGTAGTGGTGTCATGGGATGTTTAAAGGTCTTAAATCGCTCATAGAATCATGCTAGAGTCGAATCAAGGGCTAAGGAAGTGATTGGGGCTCAAAATGGACACAATAGGGAGTTTACAGTCCATTGACCACTCCTTGAGGGGTTTACGGATGTAAACACATAGTAAACTCATGTTATTCCATTTATTTTGTGCTTTGGTGGTTCTAGGCTATGTAGGCAAGGTTCTAGTCACTTATATGAGCATAGGAAGGTGTTAAAGGCACTTAAACACCTTGGAAAGGTGTTTACGGTCTATGAAGGTGTTCTTGGGGAGTTTACTACCTTAAACACATGATTTTACGGGAGTAAACTCATTTTAGTCCATGAATCATGTGTTTTGGTGGTTGTAGGTTAAGCATACTAAGTTCTCGTTCCAATTCTAAGCCATACAAAGTGTTAAGGGCACTTTAACACCCTTTAGGGGTGTTTATGGTCTAAGAAAGGGTGTTTACGGTCCAAGAATCTTCATGGGCCGTAAACTCAAGTGTGACTCACTTTTGTATCTTTTGGTGCATCTCAAGAAGGAATATAAGGTTCTATGCACTCAAGGAAGCTCATAGAAGCTTTTGGAGGTGTTTAAGGGGGTAGTTAAACACCCAAAAAGGTGTTTAAGGTCCTTGAAGATGGTTTTACGGTCCAAGAATGTTCTTAGACTGTAAACTCATGTTTACTCCCCATATGTTAAGATTTTGGTGTTCTAAGTCCTTTCATGTAAGCCCCTAAGTCATTGCTAAGCATTAGAAGTGGTTTGGAGGGGTTTTTGGGCACCAAAACCCTCTTTCAAGGTGTTTACGGTTTTGGGATGCTCCTAAGACCGTAAACTCTTGTTCTTGGGGTTTTTGGATGTTTAAGCCATGAATTTGCAAGTCAAATGAGTTAAACAACAAGCTAGGAATGTTAACTTACCGATTTGAAGCTCGAAGGGGCAATTTTTTACTAAAACCCGATTTATAGAGAGAGAAAGTAGAGAGAGAGACTCCTAAGGTGTGAAAAGGGTTGGAATGAAATCCACTCAACCCTTATATAGGGTGGAGTTTATGGCCTAGTTGGGGGTCCACCTGACATCAACCGCGAACGGGGTTTTTCACGACTGCCGTTAAACGCAGCAAATTTTAAAATTATACCTCCTTAATTTTGGTTCGCTTGACGAATATTATTTAAAATATTCCAACGGGTTTAAATCCGGTCAAAAATATTTTGGGATAAATTTGGCTAGTTTTTGACGTACTTAATTTCGACATTAAAACTAACGGAAATTTTTGGGTTGTCACAATATATCAAGTTAGAATTACATACCTCTTTGATGTAGAATGTCTTCATGAAGCTTGAGTGCCTAGTGCCCCAAGTGTGACACCTCAAATGGTTCACACATCACCAAATATACTTGGAATATATTAGAGAGAAATCCACACTTCATAAAATCGGCTAGCCCTTTCTATTATCCATAGTGCCGATTTTCTCCAAGAATAAGATCATTATATAGTTAGGGTTACACCATGTAAACCCTAATTGTCATGGCCTTTCATTTCCATGATCCATGGAGCATCCATGGAGCATCTTATGGGTTTTAGCCCAACTTGACAATCCATGGAGCATTAGCCCACTATATAAGTATGGATGATTTACACAATCAACCCATATATTTAATTAGTCTTCTTTTGATCACTTAATTAATCCTAGATTAATTCTTGATCAATACTAATTAAATAATCTTATTAATATATTAGAACGTATAATATATTAACAAACCTTAAGTGTTATTTCTCTCATCTTAGTCTATCCGAATGCATGATGCCATGCAACCCAAATGGACCATGTCGGGTCGGGTCAAGTCTTACCAATTATAGCTATGAAATTTGACATTAATCAAACATTTATAACTAGAGAAAACTTAGATCCAAAGCATTAGGGTTGCATGTGCACCATAGGGATGTTGTAGTACCTAAAACCCAACAGTGGTATCAGAGTCTAGTGTGTTTTTTTGTTATTTGATGCAATTGTTGTTTGTTCAAAGGTGAAAAAAATCATTTTTCTGGACTTTTCCTGATCACCACGAGGTGGTCAAAATTACCACGAGGTTGTGACGGGTCTGGCAGATTTTCAGATTTCATGGCTTAATTTGGATTTGGATAATTACTATAAGTTGTTTTATTGATCAAATTTCAATTTTATGTGACGAAAATAATTATCCTCGTCTAAATTAAAAGATAATGGTGAAAATTTCGATAATTACTAAATTATATGATAAACTAATCATCTGTAAATTTTGAATTGTGATTATCTTGTCAAATTTTTGAGATAGTTACTTGTTTATGTGATAGATTAATTGTTTCTAGAATTTGATGTGAAATTATCTTGTTATAAGAGTTGCATTAGGTCAAATTGGCAAAAGATAAATATATATGATTATATTATTAGTTTAAATTTGATCTAAATGGTTTTGAGAGGTTAAAAAACTTGCCATCAAGTTTTGGAACTCAAAAGTTTTTTAAGGAGTTACAAAACTTGTTATCAAGTTTGGAATCCAAAAGTTTTTTCAAGAGTTACAAAACTTGTCATCAAGTTTTGGAACTTAAAAAGTCTCTTTTATGAAACATTAACTCTAGTAATTGAAAGGTTTTAAAAGGTGCAACTCTTGGGTTCATAACTTAAAAATTAATTAACTAGTTTTGAATTTTGAATTTTTATATTTAGAACCTTTATGTTTTTGAATAGTTCAATTACACTCTTATGAATTTTATTAAGTTAATTAAATGATTAATTAAGAGAGTATTACTAAATCCATAAACACATGGTTTAAGATTAATTAAATTAAGAGTATAATTTATTAATAGATTAAACCACCTAGTATTTTAGAAGTTTAAAATACACCCTTATACTATATAAAATTAAAAGTTTAATATATATATATATATATATATATATATATATATATATATATATATATATAAGTTAAAAAGTCAGTCTTACCGTTAGTAGGCCTCATTCACGAAGCTAGTCTGTAAGGGGTGTTTAAGGAAGCGGCTTCTAAAATGACCGCCTTTGGGTATCCACTCTTACCTACCGCACCCTTGACCAGTGGAGGGTCGTTAGCCGAACGGGGTTGATAGGACACTTAAATCCTGATTGAAAGTATAATGAAATACAAAGTAACTAAAAACTTTATAAATTCCCAATCTTAGTTACATTAGGAAAAATGTGAATTTGATGCTAACCCTTGAAATTGCACATTGCACCTTATTGGTCAGTTAGTGTGGACTAATGAAGGATGGCAATGGGTTTCTCGTAAAATATCATTGATCAATCGAGCATGCGTGGTTAACCGGCACATTGATTAGGTGATTAATGACATCGAGAGTACCAAGCTAATTTGCATGGTTATTCACACCTTGTTTGTGATTCTTGGTATCCCAGTCACAAACTTGAAGGGCATAATCAAGATTAAACATGCCATTGAAAAGTTCAATGAAGCTCAAAGAATCTAGGAATTTCAATTCATTTAAAACCTAATGTTCATTTTCGTTTTTCATGGTGGAAATTGGTAAATAGTCATTTACCTACCTTCAAATATTTTGCAATGGGATTACGGCATAACTCTTCCGAATTGTAGAATATTGTGTTGGGTCCTAGCCTTAATATTTCATTTGGGTGTTATATTAACGACTTAAATCAACTAACTTGAATTTCTCCCTTAAATATGTCTAGTTCGGACAACTATGGTCTTCCCAAATCTTTTGGAAATAGTTTTCCTCGTGAAGATGATATCCCACGATTGGATCGTGGAAATGGAAATCATACTTCACTTCCTCCACCTCCTCCAATAAATCTCCCTGACCCACATGTTTGTCGACTTGAAAAATTCAAGGTCACTCAAACCCTACTAGCAAGAAAACACGAAGATGGAAATTATGTATGTGCTCACGTCTTGGAGATGAAGTTGCATATTGACAGGATAGGAATGTTGGGTGTCGTTTTCTCGAGGAATTTGGCTATTGACTTGGTTCTTCAATCACTTCCTGAGTCATATAGTGAGTTCATTAAAGATTACTATGTGATAGATCACGGCATGACCCTTATTGATCTTACATATTTGCTAATTGATGCTGAATCAGCAATGATTTGGCACACTGGTAAAGAAAATTTGATTGGAAGATCTGTTTCCCAAACTTCCATGGACATTGACAATGGAAACATCAGAAGTCTAGAAAAGTCTTCCCAATGGAAAGGGAAAGACTAAGTCTGAGATTGTCCCGAGTGTCATTCCAAAAGAATATGTCTGCTTCTATTGCCAAGAGAAGGGGCATTGGTTGCGAAGCTGCCTTATCTACCTGAAGAATCATTAGGATGGTAAAGTCAGAGTGTATAACTCTGCTTCAAGTAAGTCCACTATCTAAATCTGTTAAGTTCCTATTGGCAGATTCTTAATACATGATGTGATAAGATCGTATTTTGATGTTTTGTAGGATCGGAGAAGAGAAATGAAGCTTAACAAAAGAGCAGGTTGAGTCTGATCACGAAGAGATGGATTTTCATCGCATGATTCAACGATCAGAGTTTTGAGCTGCTGCTTAGGAGTTATGATAGATTGCTTAGGAATATTTAGAAGCATAGTTTTCATATGTACTTGCATTGTAAGGACAAATAAGGAAAGATTCTCATCACCCAAGTTTCAATTGGACAAAAACTTGGAATCATGCAACTTGTATTGTATGATGAATGAGAACCTTTATCTTTGGGAAATTAAGAATAATTCCTTGTTCACATATAAATGTGAGTCAAGTGAATGACTAGGGGATCTAGTACAAATTGTTGTGCAGTGGTTGGGTCCACCACAAAGAACGATAAGACTATTAGTCATGATTTACTAAAAGTTTAGTAAATATGGTTATGCTTACAAGTTTAAGTGTAATTCTGAAACATTGAAAAAGTTTCAATGTATAGCAGAGTGAATAAGAAGAATCAATTAGGCAGAAAGATAAATGCTTCCCCAATCTAAAAGCAAAGGAGAGTACTTTAGCTTCGTGTTTTATGAGCATCCTCATGATTATGGAACCATATCACAATTGATCCTCTAAGGACATCTTAGTGCATTTGTATGGCTAAGAAGTGGAATCATGAATTGTTGAAATGGTTAAATCAATTAAGGTGAGTCATACTTCGTTCCAAAATCAAATCTTAGAGTCATACTCCAAGATTGTTCCTTAAATGACATGTCTTAAGTAGGTTTATAACACATTTGAAATTGGTAGTTGTGATGTTTTAGATAAGACAAAGACCAACTAAGACCAATTATATGAAGTGTCATTCTTGATAAGAAACCACACTAACTCTTGAATATTTGTTTTTCAATGAATGTTTCTTGAAAAGAGAATTTTATATGTCAAGAGGTCAATTGGAGTCTTAAAGACGTTGAAAAGCTTCAAAAATAATCAAGAATAAACCTATCGTTTATCACTAGCACACGACTTGAGGTTTGTAACCTATTGTGTTGACACATTCTTGTTTTTGTGCTCATTCCAGTTAAAGTTGACTATGCATGTGCGTTCTATGAGTTCTCAATTGTTTGCATAAAGCAAGGCACCTTGATTTGTGAAATTTCATTGATCAGTAAGGGTGATCTGATTAACAACTTGGAAGACATGGTAAGCCTTTGTGCTGCCAAGTGGTAGGAAATTAAGATTGAATAGGTTCAGTCCACATGAGTTTAAATTTGTCATAGACCTTTTCTGATGATAATGACAATTTAACATGGATAGGAACACATACACCATAAAATCTAAGTGACAACGGTTTCTCTCCATTTTATGAAAATAATTGTGAGGAAACTCTTTCACTAAGAAGATTTTAAGGAGATAGCAGTTGTGTTAATTGCGTTCTCAAATTCGCTTATGATTACGACATCCATCTTCATAGTTTGAATTGTGAGAATTGGAAAATAGTTTGAACATTCAGAACTTATTGATGTAAGTTTTAAAATAGTTTAGTCACACAAATAAGCTTTCTAATAAATGGTGTATGAGCTTAGATAAAGGCTTATCGAAGCATCTCGTATGAGAAATCTAAACTTTGGTAAGAAAGTCAATATGTACTGATTTCTGGAAGTCCAACTGATTTCTGGATACATGTCAACGCTAGTGGGAGCATAAATGTTATGCTAGTAACAAAATAATTGTTAGCAATACTATTTATAGGAAACAAAGTTCTAATTTGCAAATTTGCAAAGGTTGAAAAGTTGTTTCGCTATAGTAAGGGAGAGGATACTTAAACTTTATTTCGAATCTAAAAGTTTAGAATAAAGTATTAATAAAACTTAGTCATGGATATATATGAATACCATGTTGAAATATTTCAACATTGGAAATTCTATATATAGAAATATTATAGCAAAAGATTGGTCAAGTATCATGTCTTTATGTAAGACATTATGAATCATGTCCCATATGCTTCGGGTATAGGATCGATTGAATATGCTATAATATTCACATGTTCTAATTTTCCAAATGCCTAGGGTAATAAGAGGGAAAAAGGACTAGAACCGGATATGACTAAAGTGGTTAAACAACTGTCAAGGACAATATAAGGTTCGCTAAGGATTTGTTATTTAAGGACAGTTGGAAGTATAGTAATGGATGGACCATATTGACATTATTATGAATAGACATAATTCTATAAATAATGAGTGGTCATAAGGCATATATGGAAATGTTTCCATGATGGGAGTTGGATATAAAGAATCTATGTGTAGATTAGAAAACTTTTATACAAGAAGGATGTTCAAAGGAATGTACTTTGAATTTGAGACTTCACTTCCTTGGAATTGTTTTGTTATCAATCTCCAGTGGAAAGTTTTGTAATATCATTAGCAAAGTCTCTATGACTTTTGTAGCGTGAGATTACAAAAGGTATCATTGCATGATAGTTTAGAATCTTACACTTATGATAAAGATTTGGAATTGTGAAATGAGTTTCATTGAAAATGTGTCTATTTCACAAAGAAATGACCATAGGTAAACATAGTGTGCATGCTTGGAGCATGGAATAACTATTATTTTAAATCAAGTATTAATTTGATTAATCGAAACATTATACAATAAATAATGTAAAATCATTATGGTGATTAAATAATAAGTGTTTTATTTATATGCAAAAGTTTTGAAACCATATTGGATTAAATTATTTGTGTGTTTCACTTTGCATGTTTTGACTTCCCGAATAATAAGACTATTCAAACATCCACAGTCAGTCATACTTTGGAAGTAGGTAACGAGGTAAGACTCTCATGAATCCGTCTGTAGATTGCCTAAAGTGTTTAGACATAGCACAGTTTTTTGTAGTGTTCATGAGTACTCTTTTAATAAGATTTGAGTATTAGAATAAACCCATGCTCACATGAATCATTTCATGGATTTTATCATGACTGATTGTGATATGATAATATCTTATATTCTTGAAACGGAGACATATAGATGCAGTTTACAAGTCGATTGCACATTGATGATGTGTAAACGCACTAGTAACATGGTGTTATAAAACACATTATTGTGTGTGATTTGATGAGTAAACAGAGAAAAATATGAGTCGAAGTTTATCCGTTCCTTTTACCCTAAGAGGGATAAAAGTGATATATGTGGGCCCCTCGATGATTTAGTGATGACAACCCTAAGTGCTTGGCCAAGCCTGGATTGATTTGATGTGTTCAATTAGTCAACCCTAATTCTTACACTTAGGCATGACTTGTGTATTCCATGAAGAGTATAACCGATTTTTGGTGTGCCTAACCTCTCTCTCAAATTCCTCCATTTGTTCATGGCGTGTTGTGATTCCATTAGAGGTGCAACATTTAAGGCACTAAACTCTTGAAAGGCCAAATTATACAAGCTACAACAAGAGGAATTATCGAACTAGTTTTTATGTTTAAAATATCTATGATGTATGCTAGTTATAGGTTTCATGCTTTGGATAATTTTATTGCATCTATAACTAGAGAAAACTGAGATACAAAGCATTAGGGTCTGATGTGCACCATAGGGATGTTGTAGTACATAAAACCCAACAAAACCCTAAATTCAAAAATCTAGCAAAAAAATCTACAACCCTAAAATTTGGCAGGGCGCACTGCGTCCTGCGACAACATGTTTCTTTCTATGATTTTTTATCAGTTTTAAATCTTGTGTATATAACAAAAACTTAAGGCTCCGATACCAATGTTAGATTTTCTATGCAACTATACACTAGATTAAGGCAGCGAAAACAATCAAAAATCATCTGAAGTGTACATGCACCCTAGAATCAAAGTTTAACTATTATAGCAACCTACTTTTAAAACTAATCCAACAAGCTTAAAGGAGAGGGTTTTGAATACTAAACTTTTGACAAATCGAATTTTCACTTGTAGCTTGATATCCTTGTTTCTCTTGTTGTTTCTTGGAAAGACTAGTACCTAAAGTAGAGTATCTCTAATGGTTCACACCCATAAGTTAAGAACCCTAGAAACTAAAGGAGAGAGATGAGAAATCGTTTTCTAAACCTTATAGAGAGTAATGGCCAAAATTTCTAAGGTCCTATAGGTCCTTTATATAACTATGGTATTTTCCAAATAACCCTTATTGAATCAATTAAATATTAGGATTTAATCCAGATTCAAATCATTTCCTGATCTATTATCTGGAAACATTTTGGAAGCCTTTTGGAAGCTCCCGAAACTGTCCACCTCTAAGGGGTTCTAGAATGTTCCTTTTATTAAATTATTGAAAAATTAACATACTTTACTCTGTTAAGCCTAATATTATCCTTATTTTTCAAATTCCCATAACTTTATCATATAGATTCTGTTTTAGTCGATTCTTTCGCTCACATGTTCTAAAATGTCATAGATATATTACAAGATCAAAAATTACTCTTTTTGACATCATTAAGTTTGATTTTCATAGCCACAAACATTGGCTAGCGCTAAATGAGTTTGTTAAGACTAATAAAAAGTTCTTTTTCAACATAATGTAACTTTCTTAACACATTAATTCACAAAAATTAGAAAAAAAAATATTACATAATAAACTTCCAAAGAACAACTCGACTCTTCCTTTCTATTACTATAATTTTACAAAATGGGATGTTACATGAGAGGAGTGACCAAATAGGGATGTAGGAAGGACTAAATTAGAAAAATGACCACATAATGGTATAAAGGTCTTTTTACATAGGTTTAAAAAGTTAAAAGATACATTAGAAGACAATGATACTTTATCACAAGAAGGCTCACATATTTAGAAAAAATTGGATTAAAAATGAAAATTTCATACAAATTGGATTAATGACTTATAGGGCAATAAAGTTTATCTTATTTACATATTTTGTCACTTATATTTTCTTGTACACATATAACCAATAAACTTGTAGAGAAAATCATTCACATTGATTTTTCTATCTTCATCAACATCCCAAAACCAAGTGTGTTCAAAGGCTTCAAAGGTTGTCATTCTAAAGCACTCTATGGTTGTTTTTAATATCATTTTAACCTCTATAAATGGATCTATCCTAAATGTTTTGGTTTTGTTATAAACTCAAAAATAAACTTGTTATTTTTAACTCTTATGTTGACTGATTTTTATGAAAAACACACTTATATTTTGTATCGAAACTCATCAGTGGTATCAAAGCCATCTTTTATATGGTAAAATGATTTTTTTATGTTTGATAATCTTTAGTTTTTGTAAAACAAGCATGGATTTCTTTTGGTTAAGAAAAATCCATATTTATCTTCTTTGACAACTTCTTAGTTAAATTTTTTATTATTTTATATAACCATTTTTCATGCATTTTGGTTATATAAAAGTTGTCTTATAAAAAACAAAGAGTTGTTTGTTATAATATTTGATATGTTGTTGTGTATAAACAAGCCATTTGGACAGTTGTGTTGTTGTTGGTTGATATTTATTTATTCATAAGATGTAATAGATAAATATGATTTTTTTTCATTTGTTTATTTGTTGTAATAAATTAGTTAGACTAGTTGTATTTATTTTTAAATGTAACAAGATAAAGAAATGGTTTCCTTGAAGATGACTTAACTACTTGTGATACTATAATCCTAACCATGAGCTTCTACTTTTGGTTTTGGACTTAATTATAGTCTTAATGGTTCAAGTGCAACAACCTTTACAACATGAAGACATGAAACTCTTTTTGCAAGCAAGAGTTTACTTGGAAAGTAGGAGCTTGAAAACCTTTTGAAGTCTCCCTTAAGTCTTTTAGAAAAGACTTAATAATTCTTGTGATGGCTCACAAAAATTATTACTACACATGGCTTGGTTTATACATATTTTAATGCATGCATGTGATGTTTATCTTTATGTTATTTTATGTTGTGTTTTGTGTATGAAAATGAGTTTTACATGTCAAATAACATTTTAACATAAGATAATATTATTTTGAGCTCGAGTAAAAAAATATTTAAAAGATAACATAAGATTTTTATAAATGGATATTTATAAAAACGTTTTTACGGGTTACCGGTAAAAAATAGAACTTTTGTTAAAAGTAGTTTTATTGTAAAACTTATAAATACCAACCTTTAAAATATTAAAATAGTTTAAATTTTTTTTAAAATTTTATATAAACTCCATATCTTTATAATAAATAAGGAGTTTTTATTAAAGATGCTAAAATCGGTTCATAGCGTTATAACGACGAATAATAAAACTAGTTATTATTTTTATGTTGAATGTTAATATATCACATAGTGTTATAAACATACTGCGACATATTATATTATGTTTTATGCATGACAGATGAGATTTAAAACATAAGTATCATCACCTAAGTTTTGGTTTATCAAAATATGACTTTTATCATAAGATGCATAAAATTGAGTTTATAAAATAAAATGAGTTTATTTTACAAATTCATAATGTCATAAGATTTTAACTGTTAAAAGGAGATTTAAAATTATAATTTTAGAACTCGTCCAAAACTCCAAGTCTTAAGTATAGAATGAAGTTTTATTAAGACTATTATCGGTTCTTAAAACCGCTCTTACGACTAAATTTTAAAATATTGGATTTTAGTTTATAATTGATCGTAGTTAATGGTAAATAAAATGAATTTTTATATAATTTTACAAGTGATATTAATTTTACAAAATGGTACATGAATTGTTGGATGAATGCAATATTTATGAGACCATGTTTTTTATAACTATAACTATAAAACATATATAAAACCTTTTATTAAAAATGCAAGTCATGGTAATCCTTTTGAATAACACTCGGTATCATTTGTATGGTCTTGGTGGCACAGAGAAAGTTACGATTTTTCTAATATACCAACATAACTATGTTAACACAGAAATCAAATTTTAGATCAGTTGATTTTTATCCAAAACAATCTAAATGAGAATAGAAGATCTCGTTAATAGGAGTCGCTTGATATAAAGACAGTCGGAAACGGACGTCGGACGAGAGTTATGAATTTTTAATAGACTTCAACAGTCTAAGTCGATTAAAAATATAAATTTAAAAAATAAAGTAAAAATTAGTCAATGGAGTCCAAATCAAAGTTGTAGATCTCGTCAATAGCTACGCTTGGATATAAAACTCATCGAAAATGCAGCTCTTATGAAGAAGATATGAGTTTTCTAATATTTTATAAAAATTTGCATCTAGCCGCGTGCACAGACAAGATGCGCGACATGCATCTGACAACGACCCAAAACCTGACACGTGTCACCAATAGATGAGCGTCACATCACCCCATTCCCCCCTGACATAGTGCGCAACGAGTATGCCTTTTTTTACTATATATACTCTGCTTTGTATAAGCTTCTTGTATCTCACCCCTACAAGCCTTCTCTCTCAATATTCTTCGACTTATAACTATTTTACCTTACTTCTTAGTGTTCTGGCGAAGCCCTGCGACTCCTGAGTGCCTGGTAAGTAGTATCCATCAGGTAGAAGCTCTGCCAATGCAATTTCTAGACTTTTTTCTAGGGAATATCTATAAGTTAAATTACACTCTATTCTAATTTAGTGTAATTTATACTTAAATTCACAGTCGTTGTTATGAGTTTATAAATAACATTTTTCAGTAAATCCAACGTCATATTACTGATTGATCTACTTACGGGGATTACGTCTAGTCTAGATTTAGTAAGGTGTTTAAAGTGGGATTTCCAAATAGTATACTTTTTATACCAAACGGACCATACCTCCGATATGATCCTACTTGGTAGTCCCTTCTCAGCTATAGATCAATACACATTGGGGTTATTGAGATATCTAGACTATTAATTAGTCATAAGAGATAATAAACTGAGACTTAATGATAATTAAACCTAGGTCACATCAAAGGAAAGCCTAAGTGGTGAAGTGAAGCGTTGTTCAACTTTCCAGTCATATACTTTAACAAGTGAGTGCATAGTTACTTTCAACTTACACATAAATATAAAATATCTAAATGATTAAATGTTTTGTGTGCTTATTATTTGAATTACTTGATATCTATGTTAGATAAATAATATAATTTTACTTGTTTAATCATATATGTATTTTTCTTATATATTTGTAAAAAATATGTTGGGTAGTGATGGGCGATGAAAATGATGAGATGATGATGAGAGGACTTGACTTTTGATGACCCATTCGTGTAGCAGAGTATAGATGAAAACCAAGGTCTATTCTAGACAGTCCTGTAGAAACGTTGGCAGGCTCGCAACCTGTAGGTGTTAGTGAACTATATGTTCATTGATGTACTCTATCCTCCGATGGTTGACTTATTGACATATATTGCTATAGGAGTCCCCGAAGCAGTATTGTCTACTAGTTGAAGATAAGATCCTTAGGATAGGTCCCTTGAGACCAATATTCTAGGATCAGTATGTGAGAATAACGAGAATAGGCAAATTGATAAATTAGTTGATGTGAATTATATAATTAAAAGAATTTAATTATTGTGTGTTGAAAACCCTATGTGCTCACCAGGCCCCCAAGTCTGACCCACTCAGTTTCTTTGTATCACAGGTAGCGACACGAAGGCCCAAAGATGTTGAGTGATTTATGGATAATTGTAGGCCATAGTTTAATAAAATATTTTAAGGCCTGTAATATTTTCGTTATTCTTATGTTTCTGTACTGAAGATGACATATCGTAGTTATTAATTAAACACATTTCTTTGGAAATGCTTTGTAATAATATTATTGCATTATTGGGAACAAATTCTGCATTATAATTCTTTAAAAATGATACTCTAAGATGAAATAAACAAAATTAAATCGGTCTTTTCTGGCCGTGAAAACGGGGATGTCACAAAAGGTCACCAAACCATTAACTTGTTTCGTTGCTTGGATCCTAGACTTTAGTAAATTAACGTTTTAGAAACAATAAAAAGGTATTAAATTTTAAAGACTTAATACTGAATATACTAAATGAAACTTTTTTAAATTCTGTTAATAATTTTTAATACTCTTACAACCCCGCAAGACCTCTCTCATGTTAAGTTTCAAGTGACAGTAGCATTTGATGATTATAATTTCTATAACTGGTATAATACCTTGAGGTTTTACCTTAAGGATAAATGGAAATTATGTATATGCTGAAAGATCCCAAACTGGAACAACCTCTGCAAACCAGTCAGTCTGATCATAATGCTTTGATGGAAGTATTATTGTGATGATATTGATAAGTCTCACATCATAACGGAGTAAGTAAACTTGACTTGCAGAAAGTTTTGGATAATTATGAAACCAAATGTCTCATCAAGTAAAGAAAATATTCATTATGAACAGTAGAAGGTGCTTCAAACATTGAATAAAAGGAAGATCTAAGAGATTGTATGCTTTAGTACACTTAGAGTTAAGTTAAGGGAAATACAACATAAACCCAACAATCAAGAAAGGATAAAAATGATCGATGTTGCTTCTATTGTAAAAAAAAAAAAAAAAAAAAAAAAAAAAAAAAAAAAAAAAAAAAAAACCCTAGACATTGAAAGAGGAACTACTCTTCTTATCTCACCAAGTTAAGGAAGTCTGGTATGCCCAGGACTTTAAATATCTATATGATAGAACTATTTATTTTTCTATCATTCACTTAAGTATGTTGCACTTCAGGTGACACTAATAATTGATATTTTGTGCTAATGATTAGAAGAAATAATCAACTGATTATAAACGAATGGCATTTCATGCTGAAGATATAACAAGTGTTGTTATAGTCTATATTTAAAAAATAGATGTTTTGTACCTATTTTAATAGGGACACGTAACATATGTACATTTGTGAATAAATCTAGATTTACTTATTGTTTAATATATGTTCACATTCATGATCTGAAACGATGTATTCTGTGTTAAAGAATATTTTCTCATAATGTCATTTATGAAGTAATCTATAAGCTTTCATTAAATTGATAGTTCTGATCCTAACACCTTAATAATTAAATGTTATTTGATTTAAACTTATCTATGTCATAATCATCATGACTATATAAATAAGAAACATATATACCAACTTCAAAAGGATGGAATTTTTAAAGGAAAATTAGTTTGATTCATTTGATGTATGTGAATCCTACTTATATTGGAAGATGATTCGTAAGTGTCTTTATTTATTAGTAGCTAAAGAACAAAAGGCTTGAAAAAAATTATACATAAGTTATGTATGTAATCTTTTCAATCCATGAATAGATTTGGTGATAGATAATTAGTCGATTTCACTAACAACTTTTATTCATTACTGTTAAAACTTTTGATTTGCTCAAATTTTTTCATAGTTTATTTTTAAATGCAACATAATGAGATCATCATTAACCTTCCGTTTTGATTAAGAAAATGAGTTTTATAAACCACATCTTCTTTGAACATCTTAAGAGTTGTGGAATCAATTCACAATTCATTCTGCCAAAAACACTCACTCATCATTAGTATGGTTCTTGTGGCACATGATCACCTAGTCACTTGGATCTATCTTTTAATGTTCGAGGTAGCCTTCATATTCTATAGGGGGATAGGGTCACCTGGTCACTAGTTGAACGATGATGGTAAAAGTTTTTGAAGAGGATAAATAGACCTTATAGTCTATCATATGATGTTTGAAGGAACTATTTACTTATAATTTTTTTGGAATTATGCTCACTACAACATATATATATATATATATATATATATATATATATATATATATATATATATACATCGTTTGTCTAATTAAAGTATTTAATCTACTTGTTTGGTTGGAATATATATATATATATATATATATATATATATATATATATATATATATATCTAACCAAACAAGTAGATTAAATACTTTAATTAGACAAAGGATGTAATGGTTTATTCTTATCTAAAAAGGTATAAAGTTATGAAGCTTGTGTTAGACAATGAGTTTAACCACTCTAGCATCTACTAACTGCATTTATGTAGATTAACCTAAATGATTATTTAGGATGAAGTTTGTACTAATCCCACTAATTTTCATTCCATAAGATAAGTGCTTAGAAAGTTCTTCTTCTAACTAGGAGCTCTATGGAACTTTAAGAGCTAAAGAACCATAAACTAAATGCATCATAGTTTGGAACCAACAAGTTTTCAACTGTTGTTGAATCTGCTCAATATTTGATCAGAAATTAGTGAAACACATAGAGATGCTTTCATGTATGATTATCAAGTATGAGCTTGATTAATCTTCCTCGCTGTAGTTTTAATATAAAGAGTAAATGAGTTTTCAAAGGAGAAAACATACATGAATAAAAATATTTCCAAGATTTAAGCTAACATCTCAAAGTAAAAATCTTCTTTCTTATAAGATAATCAATAGTGTGATTTAATTATATATCAAGATGACTCCTTTGTTTCTATAAAGCTAGTGAGAGCACAATAACATTCTTTGTCTTATATATAGTCAACATACTAATTCTTGGAATAAAGATACATATATAGATAGATCATGGAAACTTAAAAGATTAAGTTAAATTTCATAAATTGTCAAGGATCTTAAAGAGCTTAAGATAAAGGACAATGAGAGAGTTATCTTGTCAAATACCACATGACATGATTTTGAGAACTCCTAAAAATCCTAGTACAATGTTTTGAACTAGATAATACGACTGTATTCCATATGTTGTTGCTATTGGATTAATCATATATGTCATAATTATGCATGAAGCCCATACAAGTCGTATGCTTAAAGCATGTCGAATGATACCAATATAATCTAAGAATAAGTCATGGTGTGACTTATACGAACATTCCAAAAGTACTTACGAGAACTAGAGAAATAGTCCTAATCTACGGAGTATTTGAAAAAAAGCTATGTTTAAGTTGTTACACATATGTTGAACTTCCAAATAGATTGAGATGACTCTCAATCACAATCGGGCGTGTCTTTATTTTAAATGAAGGAGAAAGTTACATGGATAGTGGTTCCATGTAGATTTTAATTACAGTTGCACATTAAAGTTAGAGTACATTGTTGCTTGGAGAACTATATACAAAGATGACTAATGAATAGTTCATTATAACTATGATTAATTCCATTATGTAAGTATTGGCATCTAAGTCATATTTAAGCATATAATATATTCTCAATGGTTTTCTCTATATATGAGTTATATACATAAAACTGTAAATGTTTGTATTCATAAAGTTTATATAAATCGACTTTTTCAAATCTACTTAACAAATCTCTTTCATTAGCTAAAGCATGAAAGTCAAGTTGGTGTTATAGGACCTTGTTGATATAAGTAGATGTATTTGACTGAAATTTAGTATTTAGATATTGGAACAATACAAGCAATTATATTGTAATGAGTTAATATATTGGATATGAGTCTTTCATTAAATAATTATTGTGCTCTAAATTAACATGTTTAAATCCTTGAATAACTGGTTTATTCTAAATGTCCATAGTCGTTCATAGTTGTGGGAGAATCTATGAGGTAATACTAATATAAGTGGGTTGGTTGATTTTCATGGAGATGAAAATCGCAAGACCTCGTACCAACGTTATAGGTACTTGACTAAGAGAATAAGTATTGGGCCTTACCTGCATCAAAATCACTTTATGGATCAGAGTCATGAGTGATTTTTTGATCAAGGTTGTATCTTTGTATTCTTAGACTTGAGATACATATTTGGGACTTAAAGTGTGGGAATTGTTGTGCTTTGACAAGGTTTAATGATGTCTTGTAAAAGGCAGTCATAAGGGCCATCGTTGGGTATTACATGAACTAGAATGATGGGTGTATGTAGTTAAGATAGGATTTGTTCCTCTTGTTCGTTGAAAGATAGACATCTAAGGGCTTACTAAAAGTTGAACACTAAATGAGATTGATCGTGATCCATATCTGATGTTCAACATGATGTTTGAGACAAATGAATAACTGATACCACAGCTTTAGTAACAATTGTAGCTTAGAGCTCCCAGAATTGACTATTAATAAGATGGTGACCTTCATATGTTTTTAGGAGCAGTAGCCTGTTTCTAGACGTTAGCTATTGTCTATGTCTCTTTGTAATGAATCTTGTTCAAGTGGGAGATTGTTAAATCTATATGCCGACGAATCATTATTGAGTGAAATTGCTAATAATATATGATCATATAGGGTCATGCCTTTATCAAGTTGACACATTTTGTATATTTTAAATGTGATTATTAATAAATAATATCAATTCTTCTATTTTATGGGTTTTAGACAGTACAAAACAAACTTAAACTCTTAAGTATGCATGCAAACTAAAACAAGATCTATGTTTTCATTATTAAACCTATAACTATGAACATCAAAATAAGAACCCTAGAAACCCTAGGTTATTTTCTAAAATCACATAAAAGGGTTTAGTATTACATACCTTATTGTTATTATAGCAAATAACAATGATCCTTGTGTTGTTGAAGCTTTGGAAGCAAGCACTACAAGCGTCGTGCCTGTAATGGTTCACGCCCAAGCTAGCGAGAAAGATATTGAGGAGAGAGGAGGGAGGAGGTAAGAATTTTGGCCAACCCTTACGGAAATAAAGAGTGTCAAAAATCAAAGGTCTAGGGGTCTTTATATAGTGCAGTAAGGAATCCCTAGATAACCCTAATCTAAATATAATAATAATATTTCAATTTGGTAATTATCCAACTCCATATTTATCCACATAGGATATTCTAGAAACCCTAGAATATCCCCTAGAAACCGTCCAGCCTCTTGGTGGAAGGTTCTAGAGCTTTTTGCTTAACTATTAAACAATTGCACTTTAGACCCTGCACTTTTAATTAATTCCTTTAATCCCATAATTAATTACACTTAATTTTGATTAATTATCAATTAAGTATTACTATTTCTAATTAATATATTATTCTCATAATATACTAATAAACTATTTATTTCAATTTATTAATTATATAATAAATCAACCTCTCTCTCCAAAAGTCATCATGTCTAATTGCTAGGTTTGAGGGCAACCCAAAAGGACTATGCAACTATCAATTCAAGTTTATACCAATTATAGTTATGAGCTTACACACCTAATCTAACAATCTCCGACTTGGATAAGTCTGTAACTATAATTTCCTGTATAAGTTCTAAGCTGATCAACAAATTGTAGCTTCCAAAAGCCATTGTCGAACTCTGACCCAGTCAGTTACGTGTCCTAAGATAAGTGATCATATAATCCTCCATTCTACAATATATCATTCGAACATGAGACATGGAACAAAATCAATCTCATTGTCCAATACTTTGTTTCCCAATTTCTGGTTTGTAATGACATAAAACTTCTAATTGGACACATCAATTTAGTCTTGGCCATGTCCGACACTATAAGTCAGCACCAAATCACCGAGGGGCCCAAAGATATCGCTTTTCTCGTCAGGGCAAAAGGAACGAATAAACTTTAACTCATATGCTTGCACCGTTTATTCATCAGATCATGCACAACAATATTTTTTATAACATCAAGTTACTAATGCGTTTATTATCAGTTCATAACTGACTTGTAAACCACAACTCAAATATCTCCATTTCAAGATTATAAGATGTTAGCGTCTCAAAATTACTCATGATAGATTCCATGAAGTAATTCTCTGAGCATGTGTTAATCCAATACTTAAATCTCCATTTTAAAGTACTCATGAACATTGCAGCAATTCCATTGCTATGTCTAAAACTCTTTAGACATTTTGCAATCTAATTCATGACAGTCTAAATTTACTACTTACTTCCAAAACTACGAGCGACTGTGGAATTTGAATAATCGATTGTTCGGGAAGTAAGACATGCAAAATGAAACACAATAATAAACAATTGACAAAAGGTAGTAAAAAAATCACAAATAGTTCTCTATTATTTAATCACCAAAAGTTAATTACATTTACTTTCTTACAAGTTTCAACTAACTGTCTAACTACTAAAACTAATATCATCTTTCAGACCAATGCTGCTAGCATGTTGAATGTGTTTAGCTTACTCAAACCCTTTCTGAGTGGATCTGCAGGATTCTCTTCAGATGATACCCTCTTCACTACGAGGTGACCTTCTTCTACCCTATGTCTGATGAAATGGTATTTTCTGTCGATATGTCTTGATCTGCCCTGATCTATTGGTTCCTTCGTCAAGGCAACCGATCCTTCATTATCACAAAAAATTTTCGTTGGCTCCTTGATGGTTGGAACAACTCCAAGGTATACAATGAATTTCTTCAACCAAATTTCCTCCTTTGATGCTTTGCTCACTGCTATGTACTCTAATTCATAGGTAGAATCAGCCATAGTCTCTTGCTTAGAACTTTTCCAAGTAATTGCTCCTCCATTTAACGTAAACACCCAGCCAAATTGAGAATAGACGTTGTCTCTGTCTGTTTGAAAGCTGGAGTCAATATACCCAGTTACTCTCAATGTATCACTGCCACCAAGTACAAGGACCAAGTCCTTAGTCCTTCGCAGATACTTGAGAATATTCGTAACTGCTATCCAATGAGCTTTACCTGGATTTCCCTGATAACGACTAACCATGCTCAAAGCAAAGGACACATCAGGGAAAGTACATGTCATAGCATACATGATAGATCCAACAGTAGAAGCATATGGAACTCTTCTCATTTTTTCTATCTCTGCATTGGTACTCGGACTTTGAGTCTTACTCGGTTTGGTATTACTCTGGATAGGATGTTCTCCTCACTTAGAGTTCTCCATACTAAAACGTTTCAGCACCTTTTCCAAGTATGTATTCTGAATAAGTCCAATTAGACTTTTACTCATGTCTCTCATAATTCTTATCCCTAGAATATAAGCAGCCCCTCCTAGATACTTCATAGCGAAACACTTTCCAAGCCAAGACTTAACCTCTTGCAATGTTGGAATGTTGTTTCCTATAAGAAGTATGTCCTCAACATACAATACCACGAAGGTTACTATACTCCCACTAGCTTTGGCATATACACAAGACTCATCTTCACTTCTAGAGAAACCAAACTCCTTGAATTTCTCGTCGAAGAAAAGATTCCATCCGCGAGACACTTGTTTCAATCCATAGATGGATTTCTCAAGCTTGCACACTATTGGGAAACGTTGCATCAACAAAACCCTTTGGCTGACTTATGTAAACATCCTCAACCAACTTCCCATTAAGGAAAGTTGTTTTGACATCCATCTGCCAAATTACATAGTCATGAAATTCAGTTATGGCGAGCATTATCCTAATAGATTTAATTTTAGCCTCTATTGAGAAGGTCTCATCAGAGTTAACCCCTGGGGTTTGAGTAAAGCCATTTGTAACCCGTCGAGCCTTGAAAGTGTGTACCTTTCCATCCATGTCGGTCTTCTTCTTGAAGATCCTTTTGCACTCAACTGTCTTAAGACCATGTACATTATCAACCAAATTCCAAACTTGGTTTTCATACATGGACTTGATCTTGGTGTCTATTGCCTCTCATCATTTGGCTGCTTCAGGGCCTGCTATTTCTTCCTTGTAGTTAGATGGTTAATACAAATTTAACAGTGTACTATCACTGATAAATGTGTCACCATCTATAATAATATGGAAACCATAGAACTCAGGTGGCATTCTAACTTTATTGGAATGACTAAGAGGTAACGACTTGTCAACTGGTTCAACGGGAATCTCTTCCTCTGGTTAAACCCTACAATATTCATAGGTTCCTTCATTGTTTGATTCCTGAATCTCTTCAAGGTCAATGGTACACCCACTGTCCTCTTTGCATATGAGCTTTTTCTCACGAAAGACTCCTCTTCATGCTATAAAGACCACATTCTCACTAGGTCTATAGAAAAAATATCCAAAGGACTTTTGTGGGTAGCCGATGAAAATACATCTCTCACTTTGAGGTTCAAGCTTGTCATGAGTCTCTCATCTAACGAAAGCTTAACAACCCCAAACCTTGATATGTGGCAACGAGGAAACCTTCCCTGTCCACATCTTGTAAGGTGTTTTGGCAACCTTCTTAGTTGGGACAAGATTAAGAATATGGGTTTCAGTCTCTAAGGCATACCCCCATAATGAAATTGGAAGATAAGCCCGACTCATCTTGGAACGAACCATGTCTAAAATGGTTTGATTGCGCCTCTCAGCTACACTACTAAGTTGTGGTGTTCTAGGAGGTGTCAATTGTGAAACTATTCCACATTCCTTGAGCTAGTCGTGGGACTCAATATAAGATACTCTCTGTCTCTATCTGATCAGAGCATCTTTATCTTCCAATTCAATTGATTCTCGAATTCATGTTTAAACTCTTTGAACTTTTCAAAAGTTACTGACTTATGCTTGATTAAGTAGATATAACCATATCTGCTATAGCCATCAATGAAAGTTACATAGAATCGATTTGCATCCCATGTGGTGGATCTGAAGGGCCCATACATATGTGTGTATGAGGTCCAACAAACCTTCACCTCTTTCACAAGATCCAGTGAAGGGTGATTTTGTCATCTTACCCAAAAGACAAGATTCACATCCATCACCCAACCTTAGGTCAAATGATTCCAACACTCCATCCTTTTGGAGTTGGGCATTGTGTTTCTTGTTAACGTGTCCAAGATGACAATGTCACAAGCATGCTTTGTCTATACCATTAGATGAATCAATTTTAAATAGATTATTGCCTAAATTTGTTGAGTATTTAAGATACTGAAACTGATTTGGCATTTTTGGTTATTTAGGGAAGCCTTTTAGGGTTTTGTATTTTTGGTAAATGTTTTATTTTCACTATAAATAATCATTAGGTTAGCTTGTGATGTAAGCTTTCTCCTGAAAAGGGTTTCTTTGTATGTTCATATCTAAATCAATAAAAAAAACATTTGTTAAATTACTTTAACTTTATGGTGATTGATTCATGATTGTTCTTCAGATTTCGCATTGATCATCTCGTGTTAATTTCTAACAGGTGGTATTTGAGCAGGTTTTTCTAGATCTTAGCAATTATTGCAAGAATCGACCAAATATGGAGAAATTTATTCATGAATCTTACTATGTTCTTCAAGTTTTGTAAATTTTCTGAAGAAAAAGTGAAATATCTCTTGTTTTTGCAAATCTCAATTCATATCTTTTATCTTCTACACATTCTATCACTTGGTTTGTTCTTGATTCGTGTTTTGGAAGTGAAATAGAAGAAAATTTTCGAGTTTTATTATCAGATTTGTGCTTTGATTCGTTTTCTCTCTCTCTTCGAATTTTGATTATTATTGAAGATTTAATGGCGAATTGGAGGGTATAAAAACCCATTAAAGGACTAGGATTAAAAGTTATAGATTTTAAGTTTTGTCTTAAAGAAGGATATTTGTTGTGGGATGTTCCCGATCAATCTATGTTGAAGAATGCTATTGAGATGTATAATCTCTATGTTGATAAGAAGATTAGTGATCTCACATGGATTTCTTGTGGTGGATTGGAAAATAATCGTTTAGATGAAGATAAAGATTTGTTAAAGAATTTTCCATTATCAAAAAATATTTACTTTTGAAGTAAATACAACAAAACTTAGAGAAAGAAAGAAAAGAAAAAGAAGGTGTTATTGGTGTTCTTGATAAAATTCATGAAGTTCTTCAAGTTTCTGAAGAAAAAGTGACTCCAGATGTTCTTGTTGAGGGGGAGTCAAAAGTTTTAAGTTCTCCAGAAGCTTTACAATCTGAATCTAGTAGCTCTAAAGATAAATCTCAAAGCAAATCTTCTGAAATCGTGAAAGTGAAAAAGTTTTGTTCTATTGGAACTCAAACAAATGATTTTTCATGTTCCGACGATGTTTTTGAAGGAATGGTTCCTTATAGAAAGCCTATTATCAAAGATGTACAAATATACGAAACTCAAAAAGTTTGAGTATCAAAGGCTTGTGATGTTAAGATTCTGAAATGTGATGAGGTTATTCAGATCCAAAAATCATTTTTGAAGCCTCGAAATCGGAAAAGAAGAAAGAAAAAGAATAAGAGTAAAATGAAGAAGATTTGGATGCAAAAAGTACAAGTCCCACAAGCTTGTTGATATTGCCATATTTACATATTTTTAGGCAATATTTAAGTACATTTTTATATATTTTTTGGTCATTTGCATAGAATAATGATACTTATAAGGTTAAATTATATTTTGCAGCCAAAATAGAAGACATTTTGAAGAAAGGGACTAAAAGCGTTAAAGGATGGAACTTTGGAGGTTGAAGGCTTGAAAGACAAGAGAAACACACAAAAAAGATATACTCACGACGTGAACAGTTGATGGTTCACGACGTGAGTGAAAAGAATTAGAAGATAAGCATCCGGGTAAAAGAATCCTTGACGATCACGATTACTCCGAGTTCACAACGTGAGTTTTAAATGCTCACGACGTGAACGGTGATATTCCAGAAAATATATATATATATATATATATATATATATATATATATATATATATATCCTTCTCCATTACGATTGGGAACAACTTTGGCTGGCTTAGGAGGATTCCTGGAGACGAAATTCAGAGGAAAATAAGCTCTGGAAGTTGGTTTTAACACCAAGGAAGGAAGAGTTCATAATTTGTCTTAATAGATTGGTACATTTAAACACGTTTTTTATTATAGTATTCGTTTGTTTAGCTGTTAATATGTCCAGCTAAATCTAGCTGCTTCTGTTAGCTAGATGAAGCTAAAACTCATGGTTTTAATGCATTAGACTTAACTTTACTTGTTGGTGATATGTTTGTGTTGATTGATTTTACCTAGCATGCTTGAATTAGTTATTTGATTGCTTTGAATTCTTGTTCTGTGTAGTTAGTGAACACAAATCTGCATGAACTTGAATACCTAATAATATAGTGAACACTAGTTTATTGGAGCTAAGATCAAACCAATCTTAGATTAGTAATTGAATCATTAAATCAAGTTGTGTTAGAGAACTCATATTATGACTGTAATTGTGTTTTGATTAATCAATCTTTCATGGCTCCAAACTTATTTAATAATTGATTATGTGTTAACTATTGTATGACCATAAATAGATTTACATGAATTGATTAATAATTGGCAGATTTGGAATTAAATTACCAATACTTCTTTAATTGGTCACCAACAGTAATAGTCATAGCTAATGTATAACCATTGAGTGAAAGCAGATTCGAACTAACCGAAGTGCTTTGTTTATTAATTGAGTTTCGTTAAAGGATTAAGTTCATCTAAACTTGCAAAATTAGATAAAAACTCCTTCTTAGTTTATGAATAATTAGATTAATTTAGTGGTAAATAGATTAATTAATAACACCGTTCCCTGTGATCGACACCCAACTTACCAAACTATTCTATAATTCGACTAGGTACACTGCCTAGGTGCATTTTAGTTAGTTAGGTTATAAATTATAAAATTAGTGGGTACTATCGTGCACATCACTTGTGAAAAAGTTCAGTCAGCTAAAGTCAAGCATGTTGAAAGAAAACTCAGTTCTCATTTTTGTTCAAAGATGTTAGAAGATAGAGAAAAGAGAAAAATGTTCATGGTTGGGATGATGAGATTTTTGGAAATTTTTGTTTTCTAACTAAGTAGCAGATATCATTTTTAGAAGATGATTGTTTTTCTTCCAAGAAATAGGTGTGCAAGAAACCAAATTCAATTTTGAATCTTAAATGGATACTAAAGGTTTCATAAATGTTTCAAAACCCTTGATTAAAAAAAACGGGTGTTCTTTTTTAAGAAATCAATTTTTTATTGATTTTTAAATGATTGGAATTGACTAAAAAAGTACAAAAAGTTGCTATCATCTTTTAAAAATGGAAAAATTGTCAAAACGATGAAAGATGGGTTAAAAAGGGATTTTTTCTGCAAAAAGGAGACCGAAATCTGACATTTCAGCAAAAAGAAAACTACAAGCTGTCGTTTACTGCAAAAGGATGGTCAAATTCGGAATTTTGGTTTTAATGGGTTAATTTCGGAACTTTGAAGAAATATTAGGGATGGTTTCGGAAGTTTGATCAAATGCTCGAGTTCGTTCCCTGGGAATCGGAAGTTCCAGAATAAAAACCGAAACAGATCACAATCGAAATTACTGTTCATATTCCGATCGTCGGAATGAATCGGAATTGGAATTCGTGATCGGAATTAGTGCCGCCTTCGGAAGTATCTATCATCGGAATTGAATGTCACAGAAAACCGAATTCAGAAATTACTTTCGAAATTGTAGTCGATGTGTCTCCTCTCCGAATCTAAATCGGAATTGGCAACACAAGAGATCGGAGTTAAGGATTACTACACGTGGGTCGGAACAGTAATTTAAATGTAATCGGAATTGAAAAACTGATTTCGGAATTGACATTACACTCCGACTGCTATATTCAGAAATCCAAAATCGGAATTACACAGCTTCAAAATCGGAATTCATTGAAGTCGGAACTTAGTGTCTAATTGATTTCTTTTCTGAATTGAGTTCGTTTCTAAATCAGCAATCGTGATTTGCAGTCGGAATGAAAATAACAACATCTGGTTTCGGAAATCCAAAATCAGAACTTACGGTTTGGTATATTCAGAAATCGAAATTGACGGCATTTGGTCTTCGGAATCAGTCTAAAGAAGTTTGAAATCGGAGTTGGGGTTTCGGAATTGAAGTTTGATCGGAGATATTTCATCCGATAATTCGCTTTTGACTTTCAAAAGTCAATTACCGTGTTCTTAACTGATTCAATGAAGAAGATGAGACAAAATTTCATCTACAGTCCCTGATCTTCTCACTAATAGCCGTTTCTACCCCAGACCCAAATTTCTTAACAATTTCTTGGATTTTACCACTTTTACCCCTTCTTTTCAAAAATATTTTCATTTCTTACCTTTTTCTTTGGTCTTATTCTTATTAAAACCTTCTAAAAACTGTTTCTTATTCTATTATTTTTGTCTAAAATTTAAAAACCGAAAAATACAAAATAATTTTTGTTATTTTTCCGTTTTTAATTTTTGAAAATCCCGAAAATCAAAAAAGAATTTATTTCATCGTTTGTTCAAATCTGATGGGTTTTGAAGATCCATTTTGGCAAACTCGCTCCTTATGACATAGTAGGTTATACACGGACTTGCTCTATGAGATAACGTAGGTTGTTGGTGATTCTTCTTAACTTTTCGGATTCTCTCTGTGGTATTTGTTGAAGATTCAAGAGGGAGTGCTGATTATTCAAGGGGGAGTTCGCATTTGGAAGATGATATTTATTTCTCTCACTTTGAAGACCCTGTGTACTGATAAGTCTCACAATTTAGGGGGGAGAAATGTCAAGAAGATCAGAAATCGTGATCTTTAACAGTTTCAATATCTAGGGGAGATTGTTGAGTATTTGAGATATTTAAACTGATTTGGCATTTTTGATTATTTAGGGGAGCCTTTTTAGGGTTTTGTATATTTGATAAATGTTTTATTTTTCCCTATAAATAATCATTAGGTTAGCTTGTGATGTAAGTTTTTTCCTGAAAAGGGCTTCTTTGTACGTTCATATCCAAATCAATAATAAACAAAACCTTTGTCAGATTACTTCAACTTTATGGTGATTGATTCATGATTGTTCTTCAGATTCCACATTCATCATCTCATCTTTATTTCTAACAAAATTGTCTACATACATCACAGCTTCATACTCACCATCACAAGGCAAATCATCAAAATAAAAATATCATTATTATAAGCTGAAATAGAACCATTCTTATCATTAAAAAAATATCTAAAACCTTGTTTGAACAATGCATGAAAAGAAATAATGTTTTGTGTCATTTCTGACGAGTAACAACAATTCAACAAATCTAAATTAACACCATCACTAAGCATTAGACTATAAACTCCAATCTTGGTGACAAGTGAAGATCGCCTATTCCCCATGATCAAGTTTATTCCACCATGATCCACCTCCTCACTTCTTCTTAGCCACAACAAATCAGAACAAATGTGAAATCCACATCCTGTATCAAGGACCCAAAAACGAGAAGACGATGAGTTGTTAGATAAGATAGTGTATATACCTGCAGAAGTCGGCTTCACCTTGTCATCTTTAATAGCTTGCAGATACTTTGGGCAACTTTTTTTCAAATGCCCTTTGTCATTTCAATAAAAGCAAGTGGCCTCTTTGGGATCCGAGACAAGAGGAGCATCAGAACTGGACTTATCTTTGGGTCCATTACTTGATGACCCAACTTGAGACTTTCCCTTACAGTTCTATTTTGGAGGACCTTTCCTCTTCTTCCTCTTCCCTTGTCCAATGGCCAAAATGGGAGCACTATTAGGAGTGGAGGCAATACTCTTTCCCTTCATCCATGCTTCAGTTGTTCACAGGAGGTTATGCAATTGAACAAAAGCAATATCATTGTTTTTCAGATGATAGGTCAGATGAACTGATTATAACAACTAGGTAAGGAGTTCAAGACTATGTCAATAGCCAACTCCTCATCAAAATGCACATTAAGACTAACAAGGCAATCCACATATCATTGCATCCTTTATATGTGGCTGCTAACAGACTCTTCCTCTTTCATTTTGCTTACTATAAGGGACATTACCACCTCGTACTTTTCTTGACGAGCTCACTTATGGTACTTTTCCATAAGGTCGTTGTTCATCGCGTACTTCCAGTAATCCTCATAGAATCTTTGCAGCTTAGGAGTCATGGGGGCTCCCATGATAAAAACACCTTTTGTCGCATCATTGTAGTGCTTCTTGTAGGCGACTAGTTCTTCAAGAGTGGCCTTCTCATCGTCAATTTCATTCAGTTCTTTCTCAAGGACATATTCATTGTCCTCGAAATGAAGGTCCATATTAATGTTTCACATTCATTTGTTATAATTGGTGTCATCCAATGTCACCTTGGAGCAGATGTTCAACAACGAAAAGTTATGGGAGGAGGAGGAACTAGAAGCATCATTTGAAGTAGACATCTGTAAAATAAAGGTAGTTTTAGTTAGATAAAAACAATCATTAATGTAACAACCCAAAAATAAAACATTAAGGCTAGGATCCAACTAAAAATTCACAACTTAGAAAAAGGGATGTCGTAATCTACGTGTAAATTTTATAAAGGTATGTAAATGACGATCTATCAATTCCACCATTAGAAAACGAAATTTGAAAGAAATTAAGTTAAGTGAAATTTCTAGATCTTTTGTGACTCACTGAAACTATTCAATGACATGTTTAATCTCAGATTATGCTCTTTCATTTGTGACTGCGATACCGAGGATCACAAACAAGATGTGAATAACCATGTAAATTAGCTCGACACTCCCGATGTCATTTACCATCTCATTTTAATGTGTCGATTAACCACACGCGCTCCATTAATCAATGATAATTTTTGAGATGCCAATTATTAATCTTTATAATCATTATTATTGTGTCAATTAACCACACATGCTCCACTAACTACTATAAAGTATAATGTGCCATTTTGTGGGTTAGCATAAAAATTCACATTTTCCTAAAGTAACTAAGACTGGGATTTTAAATAAAATGGTTTAGTTACTTTTAATAGCATTATACTTTATGAATGAGAATTAATTGTCCTATCAAACCCATTCAGCTAACAACCCTCCACTAATCAAGGAAGCGGTGGGTGAGAGTGGATACTCATTCAACTACCAATTTATACGCAGTTTTCTTATACCTCCCTTTATAGACTAGCTTCGTGAATGAAGCGTACTTGTGGTTCGACTGACTTAGTCTAATACATATAGTATTAAATAAAATTTTAATTTTACATATAGTATAAGGTGTATTTTAAAACCTTTTCAAAATACTAGGTTTATATTTAAATTTCAAAAATTAAATAATTAATTTAAATTTAAAAATAAACCAAATGATTTAATATTTTATCTATTAATTAACATTTAACTAAATATATTAAATTAAATAAGAATTAACTAATTAAATTAAACAATCAATTTAATTCTAATCCTTGTCCTCTAAATTTTCGAAAATAGGGTATAGGATTTATTCCAAATTTAAATTATCTCCTTTTAGGCAAGTAAAATGATAATTACCAAAAAAATTGGAAACCCCTAATATCCCA
This sequence comes from Lactuca serriola, assembly GCF_051521515.1. Classification (NCBI taxonomy): domain Eukaryota; kingdom Viridiplantae; phylum Streptophyta; class Magnoliopsida; order Asterales; family Asteraceae; genus Lactuca; species Lactuca serriola. Next base: position 90,958,731 of record NC_136410.1, read on the forward strand.
CCAAAATTTCGAAAACTTGGGGAGGAAGGTAAGGGTTCCAAACCCTTACCTTAAAATTTAATTTCTTGGGAAGGAGGGTTAGGATTTCAAAACCCTAACCGTAATTTCGAAACATAGGGGGCAAGAAACCCTAATATCAATTTCGAAATTGAGGCCCTTTAGTGTTTAATTGTCATAAACCATAATTTGATCAAATTCACTAATTATAGCCAATTCAATTGAAAGCAAACCTAATTCTCTGATACCACTGATGAGTTTTATACATTACAAAAGAAACTTAAAACTCTTAAGTGCGCATGCAACCTAAAACAAGATTTATGTCTTCATTATTGAACCTATAACTGTGAACACCAAAATAAGGACCCTATAAAAGCTAGTTTATTTTCGAATATCACATAAAACGGTTTTGGATTACATACCTTATTGTTATTATAGAAAATAACAATGATCCTTATGTTGTTGAAGCTTTAGAAGCAAGCACCACAAGCGTCGTCCCTCAAATGGTTCACACCCAAGCTAGCAAGAAAGATATTGAGGAGAGAGGAGGAAAAAGGTAAGAATTTCGGCCAACCCTTGGGGAAATAAAGAGTGTTGAAAATCAAAGGCCTAGGGGCCTTTATATTGTGCAACAAGGAAGTCGTAGATAACCCTACTATGAATATAATAATAATATTTCAAATTGATAATTATCCAGCTCCATATTTATCTACATGGGATATTCTAGAAACCCTACAATATCCCCTAGAAACCGTCCACCCTCTTGCTGGAAGGTTCTTGAGCCTTTTGCTCAACTATTAAACAATTTCACTTTAGACCCTATACTTTTAATTAATTCATTAAATCCTGAAATTAATTGTAATTAATTTATGATTAATTATTAGTTAAATATTACTATTTCTAATTAATATATTATTCTCATGATATACTAATAAACTATTTATTTCAATTTATTAATCAAATAATAAATCAACCTCTCTCTCCAAAAATCATCATGTTCAATTGGTAGGTTTGAAGGCAACCCAAAAAGACTATGCTACTATCAATTCAAGTTTATACTTATTATAATTATGAGCTATAGACACCTAATTCCACAGTATTTAATTAGAAATAATTATTGTTTTGCAAAAATAATAACTATAAGAGAGTATAACTAGTTATTATTTCATATGATATGAATTAATAAGTCATGCACAATCTTTTGGACTAGTAGAATCCTTTTGTAACTTACCTAAAGACAAAGTTTATATTTGAGTAAATTACACGAATGGTACCTATGGTTTGGGGTAATTTACGTATTTGGTCCTTAACTAATTTTTTAAAATTCAGAAAGTTCCTACTGTTTGTTTTTTTTATGTGTTTGCTTCCTACTATATGTTTTTTTACACGCTTGGTCCATGTCTTACCTAAAAAGACTATTATTTAAATAGGAAAAACGGTGGGCTAGGTAAGGTAAGGTGAGGCGGATGGGGTTGGGGGTCTATTTATTTAAATAAACTGAAAAATTAAGGGTAAAATAGTTTTTTCTTTTTAAATGTAAAACAGGGACCAAGAGCATAACAAAAACAAACAGTAAGGACCTTCCGAGTTAAAAAAAAATAATAATAAGTTAGAGACCAAATGCACAAATTACCCTAAACTATATGGACCATTTATGTAATATATTCTTTATAATTTATAAACTTTGAATTTATAAAATTTAAACAATTCTTCTTTATTATCAAGGTATGGCCGAAAGTTGTTTAAAGGAGTGGAGGTTGCTTGTCAACCTCCATACCTTGTTTCCCATGCTCCTTTCTACTAGCCATTACTTTAGAGTATTTTAATGGTTAGTCTTGACTTTTCAAGGAGTATTTAAAGGGGTGTCTTACATGAGTTTTCAGTTAGTCTTTTTGATTCTTACTTCATCATGGCTGAAACTCTCTTCTCTTCTTCACTTCTCTCTCTTTTGAAGCTAGTTTAGTGATTTGAAGCTTCATTGAGTTGTCTTCTTTAGTACTTATTTGAGTTAATAGCTTAAAGGCTTAAGACACTCAAGAATACAAGAAGGAACTAGTATTCCAAGTGCCTTAATCTTTATGGTGGATACTTGTAGAGAAAATCATTCACTTTGATTTTTCTATCTTTATTAACACCCCAAAATTAAGTGGGTTCAAAGACTTCAAAGGTTGTCATTCTAAAACACTCTATGATTGTTTTTAATATCATTCTAACCTCTATAAATGGATCCTAGATGGTTTGGTTTTGTTATAAACTAAAAACATAAACTTGTTAGTTTTAACGCTTCCATTCACCGGTTTTTATGAAAAACACACTTATATTTTGTATAAAAAACCATCACAATAAACTTCTTTACCCTATTCATAAATCATCATCCAGCGTCCTTGGCAACTCCAACAAGACTTTGGTTATCTTCTTTGGCTAAACATGGATTTTTCGATGATCTGAATTCTTGAAGGACACATATTTTGAAGATTTCTCTCTCTCTCTCTCTCTCTCTCTCTCCTCTTTGTTTTTCTATTTTCTTTGAAATATGGATTTCTTTTTCCCTTAAGAACATCAAGACGAACACGATTTATGAGGTTTTTTTCTTTTTTCTTCTCCAATTTGTTAATTGTATTAGACACATCAGATTTTTTTTGGATTTCTTTATTTATTATCTCAAGAACATCAAGATGGAAACAAGGTTTGTCCTTTGAGTTTAGGTTAATTTTAGAAGAGATTTATGGAAGAAATCAAATTTTTGGATATGATTATAGGTTTGTGTGAAATCAATTTTTGGCTTAGATTGTAGGTTTTTTGGATCTAAATTGATTCTTCAAACACATGTTATTTCATAGACGGACTTGTCAATCATGTTTGGTTTTCCTTTCAAGTTCTGTAAATTTACACATACAATCAACTTTTATTGGATTATAGGGAAAGATCAAAGATGAGAGAAGGTTTGATTTATTTTAGAAAGCCACTTCAATTTTTTCAAAATTCCAAATGCCTAATGGTCTTAACATCAATGGCTTATTCTCTTTCACAAGGAATCACTAATTTGTTGCTCGGATGACACAACGAATGGAATCATAAGAATCTCCATGAATTTGTTATTTATATCTTGCCTGCTTTGAGATATGCCACAATATATGGATATGCTTTGATGCAACTATAGACTATAGTGGTTGGTGTGGGAAGGTACACATATCTTCCCTTTATGTAAATGACTGAAATACCCTTTTAAAACCTCGCTACATAAAGTCGTTTCTTTGTTTTGCTCTCACCCTCTTGACTTTTTTGTCCTTATATGGGATAAATTTATAAATTTATATTTTTCATTATCCGCTGCAGTCGATTTTCAGTTGAATTATATATGGATACTCAGTTACTGGTTGTATATATTTGTAGGCAAGGTTCTAAATGGCGTGAGGCGTGGCGTGGCGGCAAGGTCAAGCCTCAAGCTTAACGAGTCATGGCGAGCCATGGCGTTTTTCAAGTCGTGATGTAAGGTGGCGATTTTGTATTAATTTAAAATTATATTACCACATAAATATAAAATTATATTAAATATAACTACTTTTTAGAAGTGTTAGATCAATAATTAGTAACAAAATTTTAACAAAAACCACAATACTTGTATCTCCGATTAGAAAAGACATAACAAAGAGCAAAAAACCGTGTCTCAAACGAAAAAAACACGCGCCATAACACGCCATAACGCGCCATGGCGCGCCATATCACGCATTGTCACGCGCCACGCCTAACAGCAACGTTATGAGGCTTTTCGTAACGGCGGAACCACGCCTCACGCCATGGCGCGCCTTGGCGCGCGCCATGGCGTGCCTTTTAGAACACTGTTTGTAGGTATACTGATTTTGGATTAAAAAAAATATTTGATATAACTACATACACGTATGTGTACTCAACTATTTTTTTCCATAAACATGATTCTTGCTACTTACTCGCCGTTTAACCCATGCAACTTCTTCGTATATGTGATGAGTAAACATACCTCTCAAAAATGTGTTAAACATTGTTTGGATGAACTCATCTACAGAGTAACAACAATTTAGATGAGTAAACTTACCTCTCAAAAACGTGTTGCAGCAAAATGTATTACTTCTAATTTCTTTGTATTTGTGGTAGCTTGATGTGGTTTCACAGGACCCAATACCAAAACACCCTGCTTGAATTCATATATTGTTTCTAAATGGGTTATTTGTATTTAGGAATTGTTTAATGGGTTATTTGTATTTAGAAATCTAATGCATTTTTTTTATGTTTCCAAGATTGTTTAATTTTTGGGGCTTTTCTTTTATTTTCATAAATTGTTTCCAAATGAGTTATTTGTACATATGAAACATTTTCTTCATTTAGTAGTCACAAATGTCACTTAAAGTCTAAACAGTGTTTAGTTATGTATTTGCTTCACAACGATTTTCTCATTTTTCCAAATACATGTGTTACTCTTAACATTTGATTGTGGCACAGTTGGCTTATTACCTGATGCTGACGATTGCAAAAATTAAGATGTCGGGAAGGGAAAAAGAAGCCATCGATAAGTTAACGATTGTGCTAAGAGTGATCGTAGCAAGAAAGAGGATCAATACATCAACAAGGTTCCTCCAATTTCGAAGGTAAGCGCATTTTTGTCCTTTTTTATTTTTTTTTTCAATTTATTTGATTTCAATTTATAAAACAATTTATAAAATAGTTAAAATACTTAAAAAAAAATAGATTTGGGTATATATGATATTTTAAACAGTACAGAATGGTAAATTTCATATTTCAATATTATATCGGATAAATTCATTGGCATAAAGAGGTAACAGAAGGGTCTTTTATTTCAAGTATATCAGTTAGGGATGAAAGTGGGTCCAAACCCGGACCCGATGGACCCGGACCCGAAAAACCCGGAACCGGTTAACGGGATTTTATAGAACCGGAAACCGGACCGGTATATAGGAACCGGTTCCGGTTCGGTTCCGGGTATGGTTCCGGGTAAAGTGGGTCTAGAACCGGAAAACCCGAAAACATCAAAGTGGGTAGGTTGGAACCGGATAAAGTGGGTTTAGACCCGGAAAACCCGAAAAAACCGGAATTTTTTGGTAATTACTTACAACTTAGTGGGTTGAACTTTGAAAATTTTCATATTGATATACCCACTTTGGGGGGCTGTAACTTATTGAATACGAAACCACAATTAACAAAATTAGAGTCTAAAATCATGTACAAACTCTAAAATACACACTGGAAAAATCTGCATGTCAATCCTAATTTAAACGAATGAGATATACTTGTGTTAATATTTTCACATAATACAAAGTACAAAAACAAATAGCTGAAAAGTTGAAAATTTTCAGTTTTGATATCCCGACTTCGGAGGACTGTAAATCATTGAATGTTAAACCAAAAATGACAAAATTATAGTCTAAACTCATGTACAAACTGTAAACTAGAAGTTTGAAAAAACCACATGTCAATCCGATTTCAAACGAATTAGATATGCATGCTTTAAAACTTTCACCGAATACAAAAAAACTAAAAAAACTAAAAACTTTCAGCTTTGGTATCTCAACTTTTGAGGACTGTAAGTCAATGAATATAAAACTAAAAATGAAAAATTTATAGTCTAGAATCATGTACAAACTTTAAACTACATGTTGGAAAAAACCGTATGTCAATTGGAGTTGAAACGAATAAGATATGCATCTTGTAAACATTTCACAAAGAGTGGTTCCGGCCCTAAAAGTGGTTCCGGTTCCAAAAACCGGTTCCGGATTTTAGACCCGGTTTACCCGGACCCAATGGACCCAAACCCGGATTACCCGGAACCCGGATAAAGCCAATTTTTAAACCCGGAACCGGACCCGGTTCTATATATTCCGGTTCTAACGGGTCCAGTTCCGGTTCGGTTTTCCGGTTCTAAATCTCATCCCTAATATCAGTTGCAGGATGAATTTGGATCTAGAGTAAATTACACGAATGGTCCCTATGGTTTTGGGTAATTTGCGCGTTTGGTCCCTAACTTATTTTTTTTAACTTGGAAGGTCCCTACTGTTTGTTTTTGTTACGTGTTTATGTTGGATTAGTGTCTAAGTCCATAATTATTTTGGTATGTACTTGACCCGATGGTGCATGGTCCTTTTGGGTTGCCTTCACCAAAGCAACTTGATAGGATGAATTAAGAAGAGAAAGGATTAAATATGATTTATTAATATATTATGAGAATAATATATTAAAGGAGAAATCATATTGTTTAATTAATATTAGTCAATAATTAATTGGTAATTAGTTTTGTGACTAAAAGAGATTAATTAAACTTAAGGGACTAGAATTGTAATTATAGGATAATTGCAATTTGGGCTATGGATTGTCTTATATTAAGGAGTGGACGAATTCTATGGGGAAACCCATAAGAAATCGTCCAAGGCCTTAAGGAAAAGAGTCCATGGGTTGCTTAGGGCTTAAGCATCCAAATTAGGGTTTCCTTGTTAGATAACCCTAATAGCCTAACTATATATACATCCCTTATGACCCAAAAACGTGGCTAAGCCTCCTTCTAGGGTTTCACACGTTTTAGGGCATCCTCCTTCCTCTCTCATCTTCATCCTCTTGCTCTTGGTGTTTGTGAACCATTAGATGAGTGACATTTGTGACTCTAAGCTTTCTAAAGTCAATACAAGGAGGAATTGGGATTGTTATTGCTACATAACAATCAAGGTAATATCTTAAACCTATTCTCATGTTAATATGATTACTTGAATGCTAGAATTAGGGTTTATAGTCTTGGATAACTTGCATGTACAATAGAGAAACCTAGATCCAAGCATTAGGGTTTGTATGAGCACATAGGATGTTCTTATGACCAAAATCCATCAGTGGTATCAGAGACTTGATTGGTTTCTATTGTATTGATGCTTTGTTTGTTTGTTCAAGCTTAAAAATCGAAATTTTGGGGTTCTGGGGGCTAAACTCGCCGAGTCTATAGATGAACTCGCCGAGTCCATGCTGACTCGACGAGTCCATGCCTGACTCGACGAGTCACTTGGTCAGAAAGAGGGAAAAACGAGATTTCTTGTTGTTTTTGCTTGAGGATACTTGCCTTATCATATTAGATCAATATAAATCCGATTTTTTGATATATATATGAGTATATTCTTGATCTAATTGAATATATTTATCAATTAATAAAATATTTGTTTCCTTATGTCACAATTGATTAATTATTTTGATTAAATTGGTAAATTGTTTTGCAAGAAATCATTAAATAAATCAAATATGGATAATTATGTAATTAAATGTTAATTTAGATTATTTGTTATTTGATCCTTGTTGTTATGAAAAGTTTCATATTTTCCCCTCTAGGTTTTATCGTTTAAATTTGAACTCAAAAGTTTTGTTGTTTTGAAATTTAAATAGTTGAAACCCTAATGTTTTGAAAAAGGTTTCAAAACTTGCCCTCATGTTTTGGAATTTAAATTTTGATTAAAAGTTTAATTTTGATGTATATTTAAATTCTAATCCTAAATGTTTTGAAATGTTTCAAAACTTTCCCTCAAGTTTTGGAATTTAAAAGTTGATTAAAAGGTTTAATTTAGGAATGTTAAATTCTAAAACCCTAGTCATGTTTTGAAAAGATTCAAATCACACCCTTATGGTTTTATTAATTAATTAAGGTGTATAATTAAAAGAGGTTTAATAAATCCATAAAAGTTTTTGTTTACAATTTAATTAAATTAAAAGTATAATCGTTAAATTTGACCACCTAGTGTTTAAAAGTGTAAAATACACCCTATACTATATATATAACTTTAAAAGTCTAACATTATATATATGTATGAGTAAAAGTCAGTCTTACCGTTAGTAGGCCTCATTCACGAAGCTGGTCTATAAGGGGTGTTTAAGGAAATTGCCTATAAAATGGCGAATTGAATGGGTATCCACTCTTACCCACCGCACTCTTGACTAGTGGAGGGTCGTTAGCCGAACGGGTAGGATAGGACAAAACCTTCCATTATAAGTATAATGAAATACAAAAGTAACTAAATGTTTTCAAATTCCCAATCTTAGTTACTTAGGCAAAAGTGAATTGACGCAATTCCATGAAACTACACTTTGTGCCCTTGCGAAGATGTTAGTGGAGCGTGTGTGGTTTACCGGCACACTAAATGGTTCTAAGCAAAGGTAGCAAAGGGTGACTCAATGTTTGTCATAGTTCGGTGGAGCGTGTGTGGTTTACCGGCACATCGAATAGGTGACTGTAACATGTGAGGGCACCATGTAAGTTTGCATGGTTATTCACACCCACTTTGTGATCCTCGGCATCCCAGTCACAAACAAGAGGGGCATATCGAGATTTAAACATGCCATTGAAATGTTCAATGAATCTCAAAGGATCTAGGAGTTTTCATAAGTTTAAAACTTAAATTTCTTTTTCGTTTTTCGTGGTGGAAATTAGTGAATCGTCATTCACTTACCTTCAAATATTCTGCAACTAGATTACGGCATCCCTTTTCTAGGTTGTAGCGTATTGTGTTGGGTCCTTGCCTTAGTATCTCATTTGGGTGATTTACTAAGGACTCAATCAATCAACTAACTTGAATTTGTTTTCTCCTGTTTTGTAGATGTCAAAGTACGACAACTATGGTCTTCCCAAATCCCGTGGAACAAGCCTTCCACATGAAGATGATATTCCACGATTCGATTGAAGAACAAGAAATCATACTTCACTTCCTCCACCTCCTCCAATTATTCTCCCTAACCCACAAGTTCGAAGGCTTGAAAAGTTCAAGCTCACTCAAGCCCTTTTGGCAAGTAAACATGAAGAGGGAAAGTCGGTGTGTGCACACGTCCTAGGGATGAAGTCACACATTGATAGGTTAAGAAAGTTGGGATCCGTTGTCTGTGAGGATATGGCTGTTGATTGGGTTCTTCAGTCACTTCCTAACTCATATAGTGAGTTCATAAGAGAGTACTATATGATGAACTGTGACGTGACCCTTATAGATCTCACATATATGCTTATTGCTGTTGAATCAGCAATGGTTTGGCGCAATAGAAAAGCAAAGTTGATTGGTGAATCTACCTTCAAGACCTCTATGGATATAGACAATGGGAACGAAAGACATGCTATGATCGAAAAGTTTGATCATAAGAGAAAGGCAATGTCTGAAGTAGTTCCATGTCCTGTTCCAAAAGAGTCAATTTGCTTTTATTGCCAAGATAAGGGGCATTGGAGACGAAGTTGCCCTATTTACCTAAGAGATCTAAGAGATGGGAGAGTCAAAACGTATGGCTCTACTTTAGGTAAAATCCATTGACTAACTCTTTTAAGCTCCTGTTCTAGATTCTTAATACATAATGTGATGAGATTACAATTGATGTTTTGTAGGATCAAAGAAAGGAAAGGAAGCTTAAGGGAAGAAGTGAGCAGAATCTAACAGTGAAGAAATGGATTTCGATCGCATTACTTGAAGATTAGATTCTTGGGCTACTACTTAGAGTTAGAATTAGATTGCTAAAAAATATGTATTAGCATAGTTTTTCAATGAATTGCATTGTAAGGACAAATTTTTCCGCAATAAAATAAAATTTTATATTATTTATTTAGCCTTGCAATGGCATATATGGAAAATTGATGTTTGAAAGTTTCTAATATTAGCAATAATGGATTTGATTCTTAATTATGTTGTTTGTGGAAATGTCAAGAATTTACCAAATAGGGAGAGTTTCTCATCGCCCAAGTTTCAATTGGACAGAAACTTGGAAACATGCAACTTGATTGCACGATGAATGAGAAATTTCATATTTGGAAATTAGACTAATTCATTGACAAAGTGTCAAGCAAAGGACTAGGAGATCGAGTACACAAAGTTGTGTGTTGATCAAAGTCCACCATAAGAGTAACAACGATATTCGTCATGATTTACTAAAGGTTTAGTAAATATGATTATACTTATAGGATTAAGTGTAATTATGAATTGATTGAAAAGGTTTAAATCAATAGCAGAACGTATAAGAAGAATCAAGTAAGCAAAAAGATAAAAGTTTCTCCACTCTAAGAAGAAGGGAGAGTACCTTTTATGCTTTATGATAGGTCTTAATGATTAAGAACCATATCTCAATTGATCCTCTAAGTGAGTCTTAGTACAATTGTATGTCTAAGAAGAGGAATCAAGAATTGAAGAAATGGCTAAATCAAGAAGTCCATCATACTTCGTTCCAGAACAAGTCTTAGGGTTAAGATTGTGACATTGAGTGAAAAGTATTAAGAAGGTTTATAACATTCATCAAATGTGGAAAGTTGTGATGTCTTGGATGAGACAAAAACCAACTAGGACCAATTTATGAAGTGTTTTGATAAAACTGCACTAACTCTTGAATATTTGTTTGTCAAGAAATGTTTATTGACAAGAGAATCTTATATGTCAAGGAGTCAGTGGGAGTCTTAATGGTCTTGAAAGGTTTCAAGAACAAATCAAAATAAACCTTATCGATCATCACTAGCACACGGGTCGAGGTTTACAATCTATCGTGTTGACACTATTTTGTTTATGTGCCATTCCAATTGAGTCAATTATGCATGTGAGTTCTATGAGTTCTCATTTGAACGCATAAAAGGCAGGCACCTTGATCAATGGAAAGTACATTGATAGGAAAGGGTGAGCTGCTTAACTACTTGGAAGACATGGTGGGCAGTTGTGTTACCATAAGGCAAGAAGTCAAGATTAAGAAAGTTCGGTCCATATAAGTTTGAATTTGTCGAAAACTTTGGTTTTGACAAATTCACATGGATAGGAACACATACACCATTAAAATCTAAGTGTCATAAGATTCCCTCCTTCATGAAAGTGACTGTGAGGAAATGCTTTCACTAAGAGAGATTTTAAAAAGATAGTGATTGTGAAATTGAATTCTCGAATTCGATTATGGTTACGGTACCCCTTTCCATGATTCGAATTGTGAGATTTGGCAATTAGTCTGAATTGTTTAGACATACATATGAGCTATCTAAAGGAAAGGTGTATGAGCTTAGATAAAGGATTATCAAAGCATTAGGTATTAGAAACATGAACTAAAGAAATTCAATAAGTATTGTTTTTCTGAAAGTTAAGCTGTTTCTGAATACATGTCAAAGCTAGTGGGAGCATAAATGTTATGTTTATAATAATCATCATGATAGTGGGAGCATAAATGTTATGATTGTATGATTATTAAGGAATGTATTGCAAGTTAGTAATATTAATTATAGAAAACAAGAGTCATACTTTGCAAAGTCGCAATAGTTGAAAGGTTGTTTTGCTATAATTAAGGGAGAGAATATTATGCTTCATTTCAAATCTAAAGGCTTAGGTTGTGGAATGTTAATAATTTATTCAAGGAAACATAGTGTGTTCACAAATTTTGATTATGATTACGGCATTCCTCTTCATAGTTCGAATTTTGAGAACGTAGCACATAAAATATTATGGCAGAAGATTGATAAAGTATCAAATCTTTATGTAAGACGTTATGCATCGTGTCCCATACGCTTCGGGTATAGGATCGATTGAAAATGCTATAATATTTGACCATTCTAAAATTTTCCAAATGTATAGCGCATTTAGAGGGAAAAAGGACAAGAATCGGTTTTGACTAAGATAATTAAACAACTATCAAAGGACAATCCAAAATTCGCCGAGGATTGGTCGCTTGTGAGTAGTTGGAAGTATAGTATTGGATGGAACATATCGACATTATTATAAATAGATAAGATTCTATTAAGAATGAGTTGTCATATGGAAAATATGGAAACATGTCCATATTGGGAATTGAATATTGAAAATCTATGTCTAGATTAGAAACTTTTATGCAAAAGGATGTTCAAAGGAATGTACTTTGAGTGAGAGACATCACATCTAAGGAATTGTCTTGTAACAATCATCGATAGAGGACTTTGTAATTTCATTGGCAATAATCATTGTGACTTTAGTGCAGTGACATTACAAAAGGATCGTTGCATAAAATGTTAGAATCTAGCATATTCCATAAGTGGCAAGAATTTGATATTCTTTCACTTGTGAAAAGGATTGGGAGTTGTGAAATGAGTATGATTGGAAATGTGTTCATTTGATCTATTTCACAAAGTAAGAACCATAGGTAAAAATTGTGTGCATACTAAGAGCATGAGACAATTGTTGTATAATTCAAGTAAAAAGTTGATTACCCGAAACAACAAATAATGAGTAATCGATATGGTGATAAATAAAAGGTGTTTTATTTATACTCAAAGGTTTGAGGCCATATGGGATTAGTATTATCCTTGTGTTTCACTTTGCATGTTTTGACTTCCTGAATAATGTAATTGGTTGAGAACAGTCAAATTATTCGAACAGGCCATAGTCGTTCATATGTTGGAAGTAGGTATGAATAAAGATTGTCATGAATTGGTGTGTGGATTGTCTAAAGAGCATTAGACATAAGCAAATGTTTGTTGCAACGTTCATGAGTGCTTATGAATATGATTTGAGCATTGGATTAAACCACACTCACTTGGATCACTCCATGAATTGTATCACGAGTGATTGGTGAGACGATAACATCTTATATTCTTGAAACCGAGATGTGTGAGTTGTATCTTGCAAACCGGTTGCACATTGATAATATGTAAACACACCAGTAACTTGGTGTTATAAAACATATTGTTGTGTGTGATTCGGTGAGTAAGTGCAAGCGAGCATTGAATCAAAGTTTATCCGTTCCTTTTATCCAAAGTAGGATAAAAGCGATATCTTTGGGCCCCTTGATGATTTAGTGATGACAAACGTAAATGCTCGGCCGGGCTAGGGCTAATTTGATTTATTCAATTAGTCAGTCGTCATAAATCGTAAATCGAGAAATAATACAAAGAGAATGATTTGAAATCATGTCTTATACGATATCTAGAATGGAGGAATATATGATCCCTTATCTAAAGGACATGCGTATCTGATAGGATCAGAGTTGACAACAGCTTTGGAAAGCTACGATTGCAGATCAGGATCTGAAGTCATACGCATAATAGTTATGAGACTTATCCAAGTGGGAGACTGTTGGATTAGTGTCTAAGTCCATAATTATTTTGGTATGTACTTGACCCGATGGTGCATGGTCCTTTTGGGTTGCCTTCACCAAAGCAACTTGATAGGATAAATTATGGAGAGAAAGGATTAAATATGATTTATTAATATATTATGAGAATAATATATTAAAGGAGAAATCATATTGTTTAATTAATATTAGTCAATAATTAATTGGTAATTAGTTTTGTGACTAAAAGAGATTAATTAAACTTAAGGGACTAGAATTGTAATTATAAGATAATTGCAATTTGGGCTATGGATTGTCTTATATTAAGGAGTGGACGAATTCTATGGGGAAACCCATAAGAAATCGTCCAAGGCCTTAAGGAAAGGATTCCATGGGTTGCTTAGTGCTTAAGCATCCAAATTAGGGTTTCCTTGTTAGATAACCCTAATAGCCTAACTATATATACATCCCTTATGACCCAAAAACGTGGCTAAGCCTCCTTCTAGGGTTTCACACGTTTTAGGGCAGCCTCCTTCCTCTCTCATCTTCATCCTCTTGCTCTTGGTGTTTGTGAACCATTAGAGGAGTGACATTTGTGACTCTAAGCTTTCTAAAGTCAATACAAGGAAGAATTGGGATTGTTATTGCTACATAACAATCAAGGTAATATCTTAAACCTATTCTCATGTTAATATGATTACTTGAATGCTAGAATTAGGGTTTATAGTCTTGGATAACTTGCATGTACAATAGAGAAACCTAGATCCAAGCATTAGGGTTTGTATGAGCACATAGGATGTTCTTATGACAAAAACCCATCAGTTTGGTCCCTATCTTACCTAAAAAGACTATTATACCTTTGATTTTTTTTAATTTATTTAAATAAACACACCCTAATCCCACCCCCTCACCTACCCCATCATTTTTCCCTCTTTAAATAATAGTCTTTTAAGGTAATACAGGGACCAAACACGTAACAAAAATAAATAGTATGGACCAAACGCGTAACAAAAACAAACCATAGGGACCTTTCGAGTTAAAAAATAAGTTAGGGATCAATCACGCAAATTACCCCAAACCATAGGGACCATCCGTGTAATTTAATCTTGGATCTATTGTACCGGAATGTGAAGTTATAGAGATGAGACACAAATCCATCTTACTGGTTACTGGAGAAGGCTCTCTTATGATAGTTCTGAATTCTTTGCTATAATGTTGACCGATTTAATAATCAAAGTGACTTTATTTATATTCATTTGTTTTTAAGTAATCTTTACACTATTAGTTTTTTTAAAGACTTTGGTTGTTATTGAATATCTGTACATAAGGTGGAAACTTAGGGAGATATGTAATTGGGTTTTGGGTTGTTATCACTGTAAAATGTTTATGAATATTATTTTGAGACTAAGATTCAATCGTTAAAGGCAGTTACAGAGTGTTACTTTTGTAAATATTATTTGAGACTAAAGGTTCATAGGTAAAAGGTGTTGTTACTTTCGCTAATATTGTTTGAGATTAGTAATGTAATGACCTCCACGTCAAAGCATAAATAAACTATTGGTCTTAACATGCATTTGCAAACACTCGATGACCAAAACACTACATAGATGCAAAAAGCAAATAAAACATTCTGAGACAATGTATAGATGCATGCCTTCCAACCCCCGCAAAGTGGGGGAATCTTCACTAGTTATATATTATAAGGGATAATGACTTAAAAGTGTAATATACTTTTTGATTTGTACACATTTAGTCACTAAGTTTTTTTCGTCCATCTTTACCCCTTAAACTTGTTTAATTGTACACATTCAACTCTTATGACCGTCTACTCCAAGTAAACCGAAAAAATGACTTAATAGGGTAATATATTTTTCACTTTGCGCACATTTAGTCCTTAATATTTTTTTGTTGCAAAATAAGTCCTTGTTTTGTACACATTAGTACTTATGAACAATTTATTAAGTTTTTTCTCATGACCTCCTACATAGGACAATCATTAATGAGGTGTTCGGGTTGTCATGCTTATGGTCAATGCGGCCTTGATTTCTTTAGTAGACTTAAATATGAACGTGTAGATATAAAGAAGTTACAACATTCATAACACATTACTCCCATACATACATTTTATATAAAGATCGTGAGTAAAAAATTTTACTTATTGACGGGAGTAATCTAATCGAAAGTTATAGTGGACTCAAATACAAATGCGTGAATATATATATATATATATATATATATATATATATCGTTAAAATACGAGATCATATGAAGAAGTTACGTTGTTCTATTCACAAGAAATTGAATACATGGATATAAAGATCTTTAGAATCTGAGATCGCTTGAAGAAGTTACGACGTTCAAAAGACCTAAACAACCAAGAAGTTGAGTGTGTGGTGGTCATAAGCATCAACAACCCCAAACACCTCGTTAATGATTTTCACACGCAGGATGTCGTGAGAAAAAACTAAAAAACTGGTTATAAGTAATGAATGTACACAAAAACAAGGACTTATTTTACAACAAAAAATATTAAAGAGTAAATGTGCAAAAAAATATATTAAAAACTAAATGTGTACAAAATAAGAAATATGTGACCTTATTAAGTCATTTTACCGGTTTACCTGGAGAAACCGGTCATTAAGAATAAATGTATACAGTTAAACAAGTTAAAAATGCAAGTATCGACCAAAAAAACACTCGGTGATCAAATATGTACAAATAAAAAAGTATATTATCCTTTTAAGTCATCTCTATATATTATAGCAGAAACCTAATTACATCACCTAAAACAATCTGGACCCTTCAATGTTTTTCATTGATTATTTTAAACCACTGGTTCAATTTTGCTAATGTCATCGTAACAAAAGGGAACTACAAATACGCCTTTGTTACCGTCTATAACCATTTTCCCTCCAAAATACGGATTGTTCTCTTCCTCTTTCTCTCTCTGATGAAGATAATATCAAGAGCTGATGATATCCCTAATTTTTATCCATGTTCTTCCTCTTCAAGAGCCGATGATCTCTCCAATTTATATCCATGTTCTTCTCCATCAATGCATCTCCTGCATCGTGTTTGTCACCAACAACTTGAAATTGAGATTCACTACCAAAGATTATTCCCATTGCGCTTTTCTTCTTCTCAAGGTATTTGAATTTTTATGAATCTGCAACTAGTTTTCCATTTTGATTATTCTAACGAGAATTTTGATTTGAATCACTCTTATTTGGGTTTTAGGTTTATATTATGTGTATCCGATTTATGTTTCTATCTATGGTTTTTTAGTAATCAAATCGAAATAGTATTGATTCGTTTTGGATTTGACTGCGATTAATGAAATCAAACAGGCTGTTGGATGTGAAGCAAGGTGTAAAAAAAGATGGGAAGACAGTCCTCTTGGGTGAAAATTCTAAAAAAAAGTACCATTTCGATTGACAAAATGGTTAAAATTCTTAAAAAGGTTAATTTGAAGATTGCTAAATAATTTGTATCATTTAGATATTGACCCTTTGGTATAGAGCTCCAGAAGTCCTTTTGGGTGCTACTCATTATTCAACAGTTGTTGACATGTGGTCTGTTGGCTGCATATTTAGTACTCATTCTTTCTAAATTAATTAAGTCTGTTATGTATTAAGTAAAAAAAACACTAATGTGTTCTTAAAATTTGAAGATAGCAATAGTCAGAACATAGCCGATGGCATTGTTACCACCTACACATACTATGATTATACTTCTGGATTCATCCATCATTGCAATCTTACTGATTTGGATGTAATAATTTTGATTTCTACTACCAAACTTTCTTATAATTCGTCAACATTTAGAATCTTTACCCTAATTAAAAGAAAATTTTGTTCGAATCATATTGATTAGTTCTGTTTTGCAGCATGATACGATTATATTTCATCTATTTTTTAAACGTATATACACATTATATCATCCTACTTTGCAAATCTACAATAGGATTCCAATATTTGACTTTACCAGTTAGGCTTTGGCCAAAAAGTTACTTCTTCATCCCTTAATCTTTGGCTTAAGCCACTGAGTTTGTTATTCCACAAACAAGATTTTATAACAATAATTTTTTTTATTGTTCGTAGCTAACTGTGTTGACCAAGTGTATTATTGTCAATTTGTTTTAAACTTAAATAACAAACTATGTTGACTAAGTCTATTAATGTCAATTGTTTTATGTTTAAAAGTAATTTCCTTGTGCCCAAGGGTATAATTAACACCACGACCACATACTCTACAAATTTTAATTTCTTTAATGAATCTTATATTCTTATTTATTCAGATTATCATTCCAATTATACCATTAATCATAAACACTTTCCAAAATAATTATATATGTATTTATCATGTTTCAATACATAAAATCCCAACATTTATGATTAAATCGTTTAATAAGGAAATATTATCTTTAAATCTTTTCAAATTTATGTACCCTTATCAATTTCAAATCCGGTCATTTAATTATATCTTATTAATTATGGATGTAAATCATATATTTTCTATAACTATTTTAACTTAACATAATATCAGGATTCATGTTTTCCAATTATACCATTTTCCATATTTTGTTATGATATATACATATAGATATCTTATAAAATCATTGTTTACCATTCTATATATCCTTATTAACCTTATATAATATTACATATCATACAAATCACGAAAAAAAAATTGTTTCTTTAACCTCTCAATCACGAAAAAAAAATTTGTTTCTTCAATCTCTCTTTACACTTGCTGCTGCCTACTTCCATCATCCATCATCCATAACCAGTTTCATTATCTTCTGCAATGTTTGTTGTTGTTGTTATATTATGAATCATGTATGGAATGTTGTTTTGAATATGTTTATCATGTACGCAAACTGCTTTATTTTTTTCCTTTCTTTCGTGTTAAAATATTTAATAATTCTAACTCTTCTTAATTCACATTCTGTCAACGAACTTTCTTTGCCGAATGTTGTTTGATTTCCGTCATTATTGAATTGAAAATGTTTTTTTGGTGAATGTGCGGTTTACACTTTTTCCTTCATTAAAACAAGAATCATGATAGCAACAATCACTGTCAAGGTGCATAAAACCAACATGCTGGAATATATCGATGTATTAGGCAACAATGTTTACAAATAATATGGATCATTTATGTTACAATCTCCTAAATGAACATGTATTCAATATATTTTGCCACATGGATCATAATATAATTTCGCTTTCAATGTTGTCCCATATTATTATTAATAACAATTATATTTCAACTATTTTTTAAAAGTAAATACACATTATATCATCCTACTTTGAAAATCTGCAATATGATCCCAATATTTGACTTTACCGCTTAGACTTTGGCCTAAAAGTTACTTCTCCACGCCTTAATCTTTGGCTTAAGCCACTGAGTTTGTTATTCCACAAACAAGATTTTATAACTATAATTTTTTATTATTGTTTGTAACAAACTATGTTGACTAAGTCTATTATTGTCAATTTGTTTTAAGTTTAAATAACATACTATGTTGCCAAAGTCTATTATTGTCAAATTGTTTTAAGTTTACAGGTAATTTCCTTATACCAAGGGTATAACAGCCAACACAAACACATACTCTACAAATTTTAATTTCTTTCATGAATCTTATATTCTTATTTATACATATTATCTTTCCAATTATACCGTCAATCATAAACACTTTCCAAAATAATTATATGTATATTTATCATGTTTCAATATATAGAATGCATACATTTATGATTAAATCGTTTAATAAGTAAATAATATCTTTAAATCTTTTCAAAATCATGTACCCTTATCAATTTAGAAACATTCATTTAATTTAATCTTATTAAAAAGGATTTAATTCATCTATTTTTTATATATATTTTTATTTAATATAAAATCAAGACACATGTTTTCCAATTATATCTCTATATTTGTTAACCAACTTTAATTCGTTATTATCTTCACCAATATTCTTTAATTCCATTTTTTATATAATCATGAGGACTGTTATAGATGCTTCAATAACTTTATTTGCTAAAGATGTTGACAAAACTGTTATTTACATATATTCAGCAAATGAACATTGCTTACTTTTTGATTTATTACAATATCACATCAGACAAATTGTCACACCCCAAAACCATGAAAGGCGGAAACGTTCTGGGGCGGAGGACGTCATGTACAGTATCACAACAATGAAAAGTAGTAAACAAGCAACAACATCATTCATTACATTAATAATATAATTTTAATACAAGTGTGTTATGTCAAATTATGATAAACACTAAAGTATAAGTCAAAAATGAAAGATGAGTCTTGAACGAGCACCATCTTCTCTAAACCTTGCATCGGTACCTGTCTACTGTTGACCTGAGGATACAAGTTATTTTGAAAGAGAGTATCAGCTTTAAAGCTGGTGAGATCATAAGTATTTTAGTGTCTTAATTTGTATGTAAGTGTTTGTATGTATGTGATATGTAAGTATTTGTATGTATATGAACTGTAAGTATGAAACGTTCTGAACATCCTAGAAAACCATATGTTTCCTACTAAAAGTATCCTTCTACCAAGGCATCCAGTATTTGTGTGTGTGTCTCTTGTAAGAGTATGTATTTTCCCAAATCCGACTATCATTATTCAAAATATAGCTTCTACATTACCATGCATTGTGTAAATGTTCACGAAGTGAATGTAATGGGAAAATGAAATAGTACTATGGTGTGGTATCAAATAACTACAACCTAACTACCTTTAACCTATGGTAATCTCGTAAGTACTGTAGTATTTGTAATAAGTGACTACTTTTGTACTAATATTGCCTTATTTGAGGGATAAGGCATAATGTAATGGCTAGATCCCAGGCTAGACGCTCCCCTGTCCAAGAGATTTTGGGACCCATACACGAACCCTGCATATTTGCAAGCCATGAACATCCACATTACTATGATCACGTATACCCAATATAACTATCACGATGCATTTTGATTCATTGGTATAGTTAGATAACTGGTACGTATGAACATGGAAGTATACCCTTGCTACCCAAGGGTATTGAACTGACTGGAAGAACCTTTATGACTATATATGTACACATGATATATAACTAATATTTAAACAACCTTTGGACGGATACCCGATACCTTATCAGACCACATCATAACGGGGAAAAGGAAATAAAGCGGATAGCCTTCCTAAGTCCTTTAAACATTTCTTATATAACTATACATACATAGACATGCAATTGACAAGATAAAAGCATAAAATAAGTTTTGTAACACCTTTGAACATGATTACTATCTAAGAAAAGGTCGACTTGATGTCAGCCTATAAAACGGGTTGAAAGTATTTGTTTGATAAAATAGTTTAAGTATAAAGAAACATTTGTTGGAAACACAATTGTAAATGAGTTTGAAATGAAACATATAGTGAATAATGAACAGTTTAATAAGGAGTTTTAAACATATAAAACGTTTATGAAAATCATTTGAAGGAAACTGTTTAGTAAAACAGCTAATGAGTAGTAAATCATTTGAATGCTGCTTATTAATCACATGTGATTGATATAATAACTAGCATGATTCTACTTGTATCCCCCCCCCATAAAAACATTTAAAAACATTTAAAACATTGATTAAGGGGTATGAACTCACCTGTAGCAAGTGGTTGGGATGAACGGATTGAAATAGGATGCTATGTGTAGAGTGCAGACTTGTACACACTCTATGATCCTAGATAACATATAATATCACATATGTGTACCCAATTAGTCTCTAAACAACTAATAAACAAAGGTAAGACATCCTAGGGCATGATAAACACTTTGTATAAGTGTTATAAGTGCTAAGGATTGCATCTAAGTGTTGTAGGGAAAGGCTAGTGTGTTTAGGGTTCAAGGAAAACTCCATGAGGGAGTTTACGGTTTTGTGGTCATAACCAAGAGGGTTTACGGTCGTAAGCTCATCCTCTTTGTGACCATTTGTTGTTTGAAGCCTTCTAAGTCAATCCAAGCATTCCTACTTCATGTTTAAGCCTCAGGAAGTGTTTTGTGGCATCAATACACTCCTAAATGGAGTTTATGATCCATAGACCATTTCTCCATGAGTTTACTACCGTAAACTCAAATTTTCAAACAAATTTTTCATTTTTAAAACATAATTAATTCCATTTAAAACAAGGCATAAATAGTTCAAGTATTCTGTCAAATACATATGTTCAAAATCCCAAGATCATAAAGACAATCTTTAGTGTGTATCGATCATGCCGGCGCCTTCCCACGGTCCTCGCTGGTACCTGAAATACATGCACAACAACTGTAAGCATAAATGCTTAGTGAGTTCCCCAATATACAACTTACGCACATACGCCTTTCCAGGCCCGACCTTCCGGTCCATGTGTCTCAGGGGACTTCCGTCCCTGCTGGGTAAACCTTCCGGCCTTACCCACGCCGACCTTCCGGTCCATCACACAATCATATCGCCTTCCGGCCCATAACATATTGCCTTCCGGCCCATAATATAATCGCCTTCCGGCCCATAACATACATAGCACATATAACAATTAACTTACCACATATAGCATACATATCACATATCATATCCGACCTTCCGGTCACACAGTCAACCCTTCCGGGTACAGTATAGTGAGAAGACTCACCTCGTAAATGCTGAAAGCTAGCAACTCCTGAAATCACTCGTGCACAATCCAACGAGCTACAACCCTCCTATAACATCACATATCTCATTAGCACTCATATCTTCTAAGTGTGACTATCCCTAAGAAGTCAGACTTAGGTCAACTCTGGTCAACGGTCAACGGTCAACTCGACCGGACTCGGCGAGTACCTTGGCGACTCGGCGAGTCTAGACGTCCTCCAACCTTCTGAGATTCCTTATCTACTCGTCGAGTTCCCTCCTCGACCCGACGAGTTACTCCTGGAAGAATCGCGGGGCCACCCCGACTCCACTCGCCGAGTCTGAAGAACAACTCGGCGAGTCCCAGTGAATCTTCAAGCTACTCGCCGAGTCTGTTCATCGGACTCGGCGAGTCCACGCCATGCAGTCGATCAAACTGCTTCCTGAGATAGGTCTCGTCCCGCAATACACATGCATGTGACCTTCTGGACCTCTAAAGGTCCTACTACAAGATTATAGTCGTTGGGTAACGAGGCACTAATTCATTTAATCACCAAATGGGTTCTATAAACCCTAAATTCATAAACACATCAAACAACAGAAGGGAATCCGAAATATTACCTGGAATATGTCCTCTCTGTGTCTCAAAGCCGCAGAACTCGAATCCCTTGCTGTTCCTTTAGTCTAAACCCTTCTCTTCCTTGCCCCACAATTTCCTTCAAGCCCTAATATCCTCCAATTTTGCTCTAGATGCCCACAGCCGTTTAGGGTTCCTCTCAATCGACTAAAGACAGACAATGACGGCCTATAAGAGTATTAAATACGATCCAAAACTGAACGGTTAGGGTTTCTGCTGAACAGCGTCGACTCGCCGAGTCCATATCTGGACTCGTCGAGTCCAGTCGCGGACCCGCGACCAAGTCTGCGATCCTACTCGGCGAGTCTAGGCTCCAACTCGCCGAGTCCCCTCTCACTCACCCCAAAAACATAATTAAATAATACCTGAGATTTCGGGCTGTTACAACTCTCCCCCATTTGGATTAGACTTCGCCCTCGAAGTCTCATTCTGCGAATAGTTCCGGATGCTGCTCCCGCATTTCGCGCTCCGGTTCCCAAGTCATTTCTGATCCCTTACGGTGTTGCCATTGAACCAACACCAGAGGTACCTCCTTGTTCCTCAGAACCTTGATCTTCCGATCTCTGATAGCCACTGGTCTCTCCGCATAATTCAGGCTCGCATCCACCTGGATATCCTCCAATGGAATCACTGCCGACTCATCGGCTATGCACTTCCTCAACTGCGACACGTGAAAAGTGTCATGGATCTGACCCAACTCCGCTGGTAACTCCAACCGATAGGCTACCCGGCCTATCCTCGCGATCACACGAAAGGGTCCAATATACCGGGGCCCCAATTTGCCCCTCTTCCTGAATCGAATCACTCCTTTCCAAGGAGAGACCTTCAGGAGAACGAAGTCGCCGACCTGAAATTCAAGCTCGGATCGGCGCCTGTCTGCATAACTCTTCTGTCGGCTCTGGGCAGTCAATAACCTTTGTCTCACTTGCTGAATCTGCTCTGTTTTCTGGAGTACGATCTCCGTGCTACCCATCACTCTCTGTCCCACCTCTCCCCAGCAAATGGGGGTCCGACACCTCCTACCATACAACAGCTCGAAAGGTGGCATACCAATGCTCGAATGATGGCTGTTGTTGTAGGAGAACTCTGCCAATGGTAAATACGCATCCCAACTACCCCCGAAGTCTAACACACACGCTCGGAGCATGTCCTCCAGCGTCTGAATCGTCCGCTCGCTCTGACCATCTGTCTGGGGATGGTATGCGGTACTAAAACGCAATTTAGTACCCAGCTCCTCATGGAATTTCTTCCAGAATCTGGAATTAAAGCGCACATCACGGTCTGACACAATCGAGATCGGCACCCCGTGCCGAGATACCACCTCTCTCACATATATCTCCGCCAACTTCTCCGCTGAAGAACTCTCACTGATGGCAAGGAAGTGTGCACTCTTCGTCAACCTATCCACGATCACCCAAATTGCGTCAACTCCCCTAGCAGTCCTCGGCAATTTGGTGATAAAATCCATAGTGATCTGTTCCCACTTCCACTCGGGGATCTCCAATGGCTGTAACTTGCCATGCGGTCTCTGGTGCTCAGCCTTAACCCTACGGCAGGTCAAGCACCTCTCAACGAACCATGCCACGTCCCTCTTCATACAGGGCCACCAATATTCTTTCCTCAAATCCAAATACATCTTTGTAGCACCGGGATGAATCGAGAATTTCGATCTATGAGCCTCTTCCATCAAAGTAGTACGCGTACCGCCCGCGAACGGTACCCAGACCCGACCTTGAAACGTCATAAGCCCTCGACTATCCTTAACAAACTCTGAGATTAACCCCACAACCCGCTCTTTCTTGTGCATTTCTGGTCGTACAGCCTCAGTCTGTGCCCTACGAATATCATCCAATACAGGAGTCATCACAGTCAGTCTCAAGCATACGTCTCGCAACGGAGTGCTCTCCGCCCTGCGGCTCAATGCATCGGCTACCACATTAGCCTTGCCTGGGTGGTACAGGATCTCACAATCATAATCCTTGACCACATCCAACCACCTCCTCTGACGCATATTTAGGTTGGGCTGATCCATCAAATACTTCAAACTCTTATGGTCCGTGTAAATCGTACATCGAACCCCGTACAAGTAGTGACGCCAAATCTTGAGAGCGAACACTACTGCCCCCAACTCTAAATCATGCGTGGGATATCTCGCCTCATGAGGCTTCAGCTGCCTCGACGCATAAGCTATCACATGACCCCTCTGCATCAACACTGCACCCAATCCCGAAATCGATGCGTCGCAATATACCACGAAATCTTCCATCCCTTCTGGGAGAGCTAATACCGGGGCTTCGCACAATCTCTGGCGAAGTGTCTCAAAGGAGGTCTGCTGCTCGGGCCCCCATGAGAATGTAACACCCTTCCGGGTCAATCTGGTGAGTGGCACTACGATCTTGGAGAAATCTTTGATAAACCTCCGATAATACCCTGCCAACCCAAGGAAACTTCTGATCTCAGAGGGTGACTTCGGCACCTCCCAACTCATCACCGCCTCAACCTTGGTCGGATCGACCAATATCCCTTTCTGATTAACCACATGTCCTAGAAACTGGACCTCCCGCAACCAGAAGTCACATTTGGAGAACTTTGCATAAAGCTTCTCCGACCTCAATACCTCCAGGACCTCCCTCAAATGCTCCTCATGCTGCTCTCTAGATCTCGAATACACCAGAATGTCGTCGATAAATACGATCACTGACCGATCCAACATCGGCCTGCATACCCTGTTCATGAGATCCATGAACACAGCCGGGGCATTGGTGAGTCCAAAAGGCATCACCACAAACTCATAATGCCCATATCGCGTCCTAAACGCTGTCTTCTGGACGTCCTCATTCCGTACCCTCACCTGATGGTATCCTGACCTCAGATCGATCTTGGAAAACCAAGATGCTCCCTGCAACTGATCGAATAAATCATCGATCCTCGGCAACGGGTAACGGTTCTTGACCGTTAGCTTGTTCAACTCCCGGTAATCAATGCACATCCGGTGTGAACCATCCTTCTTCTTGACGAACAGAATGGGTGCTACCCATGGCGAGCTGCTCGGCCGAATGAATCCCTTCCCCAGCAACTCCTGGAGTTGCGAGGACAATTCTTGCATCTCTGGAGGTGCAAGACGATAGGGCACTTTGGCAATAGGCGCGGCCCCCGGAACCAGATCGATACCAAACTCTACTTGCCTCACAGGAGGTACTCCCGGCAACTCCTCGGGAAAAACATCTGAAAACTCGCACACCACCGGAACTTCCTCAACTGACTTCGGTTTCTCGGAAACCTCCCGCGTATCCATCACATACGCCACAAAACCCTTACAGCCCTGCCGTAGACACTGCCTCGCCCTTGCGGCCGAACAAAAAGCTGATCCTGAACGGGTACCCTCACCGTACACCGAAAGAACTCCCCCTTTAGGGTCTCGTATAGTCACCAACTGACGCTCACAGTCGATGACAGCGCCGAATCGGCTCAGCCAGTCCATGCCCACGATGACACAGACATCCCCCATCGCGATAGGAATCAGATCAATCGGGAATCCAACCCCGAAAATCTCTAGTACACATCCCCGAAGAACCTCCGTAGCACAAATCACCTTCTCGTCAGCTATAGAAACTCTCAAAGGTCGACTCAACGACTCACCACTAACGCCGATATGCTGACTAAAGGCTAAGGACACAAAGGACCTACTCGCACCCGAGTCAAATAACACTAAGGCAGGCACAGAGTTCACAAGGAAAGTACCTACGCGCATAATAACATAAGCATAACATATCGACATTAAAACAATTACATGAATTACAACATACCTGCCACAACATCGGGCGCAGCGCGGACCTCCTCCGCAGTCAGCTGAAAGGCTCTTCCCCGAGCCCTCGGGGCCTCGGCCTTCACCGGTCGAGTCGCAGTAACTCCGGCAGCAGGTGCAGATCCCTGAAGAAGCTGAGGACACTCGGCCTTCCTATGGCCAGTCTGGTTGCAATGAAAGCAAACCGTAAACCCCTTGGGACACCCCCTAGCAATGTGCCCCTCCTTGCCACACTTGTAGCAAGCACCAGATCGACATACTCCATCATGACTCTTGCCGCACTTCCCACAAGTGCGACCCTTCGAACCTCCTGTCCTTGAATCAGCGGACTTGGTCCGCTTGGCTGCCGGCTGGAACTGAGCCGGTCGCCGGTCCACCCGCTGAGACTCAGCCTCCTCCCGAGCCTGGGTCTCCAACTCGATCTCGCGCTTCCTGGCATTCGCCTGAAGCTCAGCAAAAGTATGGTAGGTGGAGTTCGATACAAACTCCCGGATATCCCTCCTCAACACTCCCAAGTACCGGCTCATCCTAGCCTGCTCTGAGGACACCAGCTCAGGGCAAAACATCGCCCTCTCATGAAACTTCCGTGTAATCACCGCAACAGAATCGGTACCCTGCTTGAGGGTTAAGAACTCCTGCACCAATCGTTCCCTCTCCACCGGGGGAACGTACTCATCCCTGAACATGGCAGTAAACCCCTCCCATGTCACCGCTGTAGTCTCTGCCAAAGTGAAATTCGCTGTCACGAACTTCCACCAGTCCTTCGCTCCCAGGCGGAGCTGGTTCAAAGCGAACCGTACTCTCAGGTGCTCCGGGCATGAACAAGTATAGAAGCACCCCTCTATATCCGCGATCCACCTCATCGCAGCAATCGGATCCTGTGTCCCATCGAACTCCGGTGGCTTCGTGTTGCTGAACTCTCGGAACAGCAACGAGTCACCTCCCTGTGGCCTAGCAGCGGCCACGGCTGCGGTAGCTGCAGCGGTTGCAGCCTCAGTCAACGCGGCGTACCGCTCATCAAATGTCTCCATCAGGGTGGTCTTAATAGACCCAAACATCTCCGGGATTTCAGCCCGGATCGCCGCCGCCACCTCCTCGTGAATCATCTGACGAATATCCTCGTCACTCACACCGCTCGTACTCGCTCCGTGGCGTGGTCTAACCATGATGTCTCTGAAATACAACATAAAACTATCAGAGACTCCATCAAGTGTAATTGCACTCGATAACGCGACCCTACCCCGTCCCCGATATCCAGGGATTCTTACTTGGGTTTCCCACTGACCCGGTGTCCTCGGTAGTACGGGCCCAATACTACCGACCACACCGCATCAGTGTTCATCCCAAGTCCTCCTCCCCAAACTTCGGATAGTGAGTACTCTACTTCTGATATGCACTTTCTACCCGCATACTAGCAAGGCATCTCATATAAGCAAACTTCCCTAGACTAAGGCATCACAAATCAGGCCACTCTAGTCCTATCATGAATACCTAGTCTTCTAGCATGCATAACAATTCACATCATATAATATTGTAAGGTATTTTGGGGATCTTTACCGTTCGGGCGTTGACTGATCGTACACACTGCTTCTTTCTTGCTTACCACAAAACCATTTACAAACGTTTATGCCTTTATTTGAGAAGTTTCCTCAAATCCTCGGTTTGAGTTCAGTTACCCCCGAAGGTGCACCCGAATCTCTCAAACCAAGGCTCTGATACCAATTGTAACAACTCAAATTTTTCAAACAAATTTTTCATTTTTAAAACATAATTAATTCCATTTAAAACAAGGCATAAATAGTTCAAGTATTCTGTCAAATACATATGTTCAAAATCCCAAGATCATAAAGACAATCTTCAGTGTGTATCGATCATGCCGGCGCCTTCCCACGGTCCTCGCTGGTACCTGAAATACATGCACAACAACTGTAAGCATAAATGCTTAGTGAGTTCCCCAATATACAACTTACGCACATACGCCTTTCTAGGCCCGACCTTCCGGTCCATGTGTCTCAGGGGACTTCCGTCCCTGCTGGGTAAACCTTCCGGCCTTACCCACGCCGACCTTCCGGTCCATCACACAATCATATCGCCTTCCGGCCCATAACATATTGCCTTCCGGCCCATAATATAATCGCCTTCCGGCCCATAACATACATAGCACATATAACAATTAACTTACCACATATAGCATACATATCACATATCATATCCGACCTTCCGGTCACACAGTCAACCCTTCCGGGTACAGTATAGTGAGAAGACTCACCTCGTAAATGCTGAAAGCTAGCAACTCCTGAAATCACTCGTGCACAATCCAACGAGCTACAACCCTCCTATAACATCACATATCTCATTAGCACTCATATCTTCTAAGTGTGACTATCCCTAAGAAGTCAGACTTAGGTCAACTCTGGTCAACGGTCAACGGTCAACTCGACCGGACTCGGTGAGTACCTTGGCGACTCGGCGAGTCTAGACGTCCTCCAACCTTCTGAGATTCCTTATCTACTCGTCGAGTTCCCTCCTCGACCCGACGAGTTACTCCTGGAAGAATCGCGGGGCCACCCCGACTCCACTCGCCGAGTCTGAAGAACAACTCGGCGAGTCCCAGTGAATCTTCAAGCTACTCGCCGAGTCTGTTCATCGGACTCGGCGAGTCCACGCCATGCAGTCGATCAAACTGCTTCCTGAGATAGGTCTCGTCCCGCAATACACATGCATGTGACCTTCTGGACCTCTAAAGGTCCTACTACAAGATTATAGTCGTTGGGTAACGAGGCACTAATTCATTTAATCACCAAATGGGTTCTATAAACCCTAAATTCATAAACACATCAAACAACAGAAGGGAATCTGAAATATTACCTGGAATATGTCCTCTCTGTGTCTCAAAGCCGCAGAACTCGAATCCCTTGCTGTTCCTTTAGTCTAAACCCTTCTCTTCCTTGCCCCACAATTTCCTTCAAGCCCTAATATCCTCCAATTTTGCTCTAGATGCCCACAGCCGTTTAGGGTTCCTCTCAATCGACTAAAGACAGACAATGACGGCCTATAAGAGTATTAAATACGATCCAAAACTGAACGGTTAGGGTTTCTGCTGAACAGCGTCGACTCGCCGAGTCCATATCTGGACTCGTCGAGTCCAGTCGCGGACCTGCGACCAAGTCTGCGATCCTACTCGGCGAGTCTAGGCTCCAACTCGCCGAGTCCCCTCTCACTCACCCCAAAAACATAATTAAATAATACCTGAGATTTCGGGCTGTTACAACTCTCCCCCACTTGGATTAGACTTCGCTCTCGAAGTCTCATTCTGCGAATAGTTCCGGATGCTGCTCCCGCATTTCGCGCTCCGGTTCCCAAGTCATTTCTGATCCCTTACGGTGTTGCCATTGAACCAACACCAGAGGTACCTCCTTGTTCCTCAGAACCTTGATCTTCCGATCTCTGATAGCCACTGGTCTCTCCGCATAATTCAGGCTCGCATCCACCTGGATATCCTCCAATGGAATCACTGCCGACTCATCGGCTATGCACTTCCTCAACTGCGACACGTGAAAAGTGTCATGGATCTGACCCAACTCCGCTGGTAACTCCAACCGATAGGCTACCCGGCCTATCCTCGCGATCACACGAAAGGGTCCAATATACCGGGGCCCCAATTTGCCCCTCTTCCTGAATCGAATCACTCCTTTCCAAGGAGAGACCTTCAGGAGAACGAAGTCGCCGACCTGAAATTCAAGCTCGGATCGGCGCCTGTCTGCATAACTCTTCTGTCGGCTCTGGGCAGTCAATAACCTTTGTCTCACTTGCTGAATCTGCTCTGTTGTCTGGAGTACGATCTCCGTGCTACCCATCACTCTCTGTCCCACCTCTCCCCAGCAAATGGGGGTCCGACACCTCCTACCATACAACAGCTCGAAAGGTGGCATACCAATGCTCGAATGATGGCTGTTGTTGTAGGAGAACTCTGCCAATGGTAAATACGCATCCCAACTACCCCCGAAGTCTAACACACACGCTCGGAGCATGTCCTCCAGCGTCTGAATCGTCCGCTCGCTCTGACCATCTGTCTGGGGATGGTATGCGGTACTAAAACGCAATTTAGTACCCAGCTCCTCATGGAATTTCTTCCAGAATCTGGAATTAAAGCGCACATCACGGTCTGACACAATCGAGATCGGCACCCCGTGCCGAGATACCACCTCTCTCACATATATCTCCGCCAACTTCTCCGCTGAAGAACTCTCACTGATGGCAAGGAAGTGTGCACTCTTCGTCAACCTATCCACGATCACCCAAATTGCGTCAACTCCCCTAGCAGTCCTCGGCAATTTGGTGATAAAATCCATAGTGATCTGTTCCCACTTCCACTCGGGGATCTCCAATGGCTGTAACTTGCCATGCGGTCTCTGGTGCTCAGCCTTAACCCTACGGCAGGTCAAGCACCTCTCAACGAACCATGCCACGTCCCTCTTCATACAGGGCCACCAATATTCTTTCCTCAAATCCAAATACATCTTTGTAGCACCGGGATGAATCGAGAATTTCGATCTATGAGCCTCTTCCATCAAAGTAGTACGCGTACCGCCCGCGAACGGTACCCAGACCCGACCTTGAAACGTCATAAGCCCTCGACTATCCTTAACAAACTCTGAGATTAACCCCACAACCCGCTCTTTCTTGTGCATTTCTGGTCGTACAGCCTCAGTCTGTGCCCTACGAATATCATCCAATACAGGAGTCATCACAGTCAGTCTCAAGCATACGTCTCGCAACGGAGTGCTCTCCGCCCTGCGGCTCAATGCATCGGCTACCACATTAGCCTTGCCTGGGTGGTACAGGATCTCACAATCATAATCCTTGACCACATCCAACCACCTCCTCTGACGCATATTTAGGTTGGGCTGATCCATCAAATACTTCAAACTCTTATGGTCCGTGTAAATCGTACATCGAACCCCGTACAAGTAGTGACGCCAAATCTTGAGAGCGAACACTACTGCCCCCAACTCTAAATCATGCGTGGGATATCTCGCCTCATGAGGCTTCAGCTGCCTCGACGCATAAGCTATCACATGACCCCTCTGCATCAACACTGCACCCAATCCCGAAATCGATGCGTCGCAATATACCACGAAATCTTCCATCCCTTCTGGGAGAGCTAATACCGGGGCTTCGCACAATCTCTGGCGAAGTGTCTCAAAGGAGGTCTGCTGCTCGGGCCCCCATGAGAATGTAACACCCTTCCGGGTCAATCTGGTGAGTGGCACTGCGATCTTGGAGAAATCTTTGATAAACCTCCGATAATACCCTGCCAACCCAAGGAAACTTCTGATCTCAGAGGGTGACTTCGGCACCTCCCAACTCATCACCGCCTCAACCTTGGTCGGATCGACCAATATCCCTTTCTGATTAACCACATGTCCTAGAAACTGGACCTCCCGCAACCAGAAGTCACATTTGGAGAACTTTGCATAAAGCTTCTCCGACCTCAATACCTCCAGGACCTCCCTCAAATGCTCCTCATGCTGCTCTCTAGATCTCGAATACACCAGAATGTCGTCGATAAATACGATCACTGACCGATCCAACATCGGCCTGCATACCCTGTTCATGAGATCCATGAACACAGCCGGGGCATTGGTGAGTCCAAAAGGCATCACCACAAACTCATAATGCCCATATCGCGTCCTAAACGCTGTCTTCTGGACGTCCTCATTCCGTACCCTCACCTGATGGTATCCTGACCTCAGATCGATCTTGGAAAACCAAGATGCTCCCTGCAACTGATCGAATAAATCATCGATCCTCGGCAACGGGTAACGGTTCTTGACCGTTAGCTTGTTCAACTCCCGGTAATCAATGCACATCCGGTGTGAACCATCCTTCTTCTTGACGAACAGAATGGGTGCTCCCCATGGCGAGCTGCTCGGCCGAATGAATCCCTTCCCCAGCAACTCCTGGAGTTGCGAGGACAATTCTTGCATCTCTGGAGGTGCAAGACGATAGGGCACTTTGGCAATAGGCGCGGCCCCCGGAACCAGATCGATACCAAACTCTACTTGCCTCACAGGAGGTACTCCCGGCAACTCCTCGGGAAAAACATCTGAAAACTCGCACACCACCGGAACTTCCTCAACTGACTTCGGTTTCTCGGAAACCTCCCGCGTATCCATCACATACGCCACAAAACCCTTACAGCCCTGCCGTAGACACTGCCTCGCCCTTGCGGCCGAACAAAAAGCTGATCCTGAACGGGTACCCTCACCGTACACCGAAAGAACTCCCCCTTTAGGGTCTCGTATAGTCACCAACTGACGCTCACAGTCGATGACAGCGCCGAATCGGCTCAGCCAGTCCATGCCCACGATGACACAGACATCCCCCATCGCGATAGGAATCAGATCAATCGGGAATCCAACCCCGAAAATCTCTAGTACACATCCCCGAAGAACCTCCGTAGCACAAATCACCTTCTCGTCAGCTATAGAAACTCTCAAAGGTCGACTCAACGACTCACCACTAACGCCGATATGCTGACTAAAGGCTAAGGACACAAAGGACCTACTCGCACCCGAGTCAAATAACACTAAGGCAGGCACAGAGTTCACAAGGAAAGTACCTACGCGCATAATAACATAAGCATAACATATCGACATTAAAACAATTACATGAATTACAACATACCTGCCACAACATCGGGCGCAGCGCGGACCTCCTCCGCAGTCAGCTGAAAGGCTCTTCCCCGAGCCCTCGGGGCCTCGGCCTTCACCGGTCGAGTCGCAGTAACTCCGGCAGCAGGTGCAGATCCCTGAAGAAGCTGAGGACACTCGGCCTTCCTATGGCCAGTCTGGTTGCAATGAAAGCAAACCGTAAACCCCTTGGGACACCCCCTAGCAATGTGCCCCTCCTTGCCACACTTGTAGCAAGCACCAGATCGACATACTCCATCATGACTCTTGCCGCACTTCCCGCAAGTGCGACCCTTCGAACCTCCTGTCCTTGAATCAGCGGACTTGGTCCGCTTGGCTGCCGGCTGGAACTGAGCCGGTCGCCGGTCCACCCGCTGAGACTCAGCCTCCTCCCGAGCCTGGGTCTCCAACTCGATCTCGCGCTTCCTGGCATTCGCCTGAAGCTCAGCAAAAGTATGGTAGGTGGAGTTCGATACAAACTCCCGGATATCCCTCCTCAACACTCCCAAGTACCGGCTCATCCTAGCCTGCTCTGAGGACACCAGCTCAGGGCAAAACATCGCCCTCTCATGAAACTTCCGTGTAATCACCGCAACAGAATCGGTACCCTGCTTGAGGGTTAAGAACTCCTGCACCAATCGTTCCCTCTCCACCGGGGGAACGTACTCATCCCTGAACATGGCAGTAAACCCCTCCCATGTCACCGCTGTAGTCTCTGCCAAAGTGAAATTCGCTGTCACGAACTTCCACCAGTCCTTCGCTCCCAGGCGGAGCTGGTTCAAAGCGAACCGTACTCTCAGGTGCTCCGGGCATGAACAAGTATAGAAGCACCCCTCTATATCCGCGATCCACCTCATCGCAGCAATCGGATCCTGTGTCCCATCGAACTCCGGTGGCTTCGTGTTGCTGAACTCTCGGAACAGCAACGAGTCACCTCCCTGTGGCCTAGCAGCGGCCACGGCTGCGGTAGCTGCAGCGGTTGCAGCCTCAGTCAACGCGGCGTACCGCTCATCAAATGTCTCCATCAGGGTGGTCTTAACAGACCCAAACATCTCCGGGATTTCAGCCCGGATCGCCGCCGCCACCTCCTCGTGAATCATCTGACGAATATCCTCGTCACTCACACCGCTCGTACTCGCTCCGTGGCGTGGTCTAACCATGATGTCTCTGAAATACAACATAAAACTATCAGAGACTCCATCAAGTGTAATTGCACTCGATAACGCGACCCTACCCCGTCCCCGATATCCAGGGATTCTTACTTGGGTTTCCCACTGACCCGGTGTCCTCGGTAGTACGGGCCCAATACTACCGACCACACCGCATCAGTGTTCATCCCAAGTCCTCCTCCCCAAACTTCGGATAGTGAGTACTCTACTTCTGATATGCACTTTCTACCCGCATACTAGCAAGGCATCTCATATAAGCAAACTTCCCTAGACTAAGGCATCACAAATCAGGCCACTCTAGTCCTATCATGAATACCTAGTCTTCTAGCATGCATAACAATTCACATCATATAATATTGTAAGGTATTTTGGGGATCTTTACCGTTCGGGCGCTGACTGATCGTACACACTGCTTCTTTCTTGCTTACCACAAAACCATTTACAAACGTTTATGCCTTTATTTGAGAAGTTTCCTCAAATCCTCGGTTTGAGTTCAGTTACCCCCGAAGGTGCACCCGAATCTCTCAAACCAAGGCTCTGATACCAATTGTAACAACTCAAATTTTTCAAACAAATTTTTCATTTTTAAAACATAATTAATTCCATTTAAAACAAGGCATAAATAGTTCAAGTATTCTGTCAAATACATATGTTCAAAATCCCAAGATCATAAAGACAATCTTCAGTGTGTATCGATCATGCCGGCGCCTTCCCACGGTCCTCGCTGGTACCTGAAATACATGCACAACAACTGTAAGCATAAATGCTTAGTGAGTTCCCCAATATACAACTTACGCACATACGCCTTTCCAGGCCCGACCTTCCGGTCCATGTGTCTCAGGGGACTTCCGTCCCTGCTGGGTAAACCTTCCGGCCTTACCCACGCCGACCTTCCGGTCCATCACACAATCATATCGCCTTCCGGCCCATAACATATTGCCTTCCGGCCCATAATATAATCGCCTTCCGGCCCATAACATACATAGCACATATAACAATTAACTTACCACATATAGCATACATATCACATATCATATCCGACCTTCCGGTCACACAGTCAACCCTTCCGGGTACAGTATAGTGAGAAGACTCACCTCGTAAATGCTGAAAGCTAGCAACTCCTGAAATCACTCGTGCACAATCCAACGAGCTACAACCCTCCTATAACATCACATATCTCATTAGCACTCATATCTTCTAAGTGTGACTATCCCTAAGAAGTCAGACTTAGGTCAACTCTGGTCAACGGTCAACGGTCAACTCGACCGGACTCGGCGAGTACCTTGGCGACTCGGCGAGTCTAGACGTCCTCCAACCTTCTGAGATTCCTTATCTACTCGTCGAGTTCCCTCCTCGACCCGACGAGTTACTCCTGGAAGAATCGCGGGGCCACCCCGACTCCACTCGCCGAGTCTGAAGAACAACTCGGCGAGTCCCAGTGAATCTTCAAGCTACTCGCCGAGTCTGTTCATCGGACTCGGCGAGTCCACGCCATGCAGTCGATCAAACTGCTTCCTGAGATAGGTCTCGTCCCGCAATACACATGCATGTGACCTTCTGGACCTCTAAAGGTCCTACTACAAGATTATAGTCGTTGGGTAACGAGGCACTAATTCATTTAATCACCAAATGGGTTCTATAAACCCTAAATTCATAAACACATCAAACAACAGAAGGGAATCCGAAATATTACCTGGAATATGTCCTCTCTATGTCTCAAAGCCGCAGAACTCGAATCCCTTGCTGTTCCTTTAGTCTAAACCCTTCTCTTCCTTGCCCCACAATTTCCTTCAAGCCCTAATATCCTCCAATTTTGCTCTAGATGCCCACAGCCGTTTAGGGTTCCTCTCAATCGACTAAAGACAGACAATGACGGCCTATAAGAGTATTAAATACGATCCAAAACTGAACGGTTAGGGTTTCTGCTGAACAGCGTCGACTCGCCGAGTCCATATCTGGACTCGTCGAGTCCAGTCGCGGACCCGCGACCAAGTCTGCGATCCTACTCGGCGAGTCTAGGCTCCAACTCGCCGAGTCCCCTCTCACTCACCCCAAAAACATAATTAAATAATACCTGAGATTTCGGGCTGTTACAACCTGGTAATAGCCTAGGTTAGATTCTAGGCAAAAGGAAGGAGTATGGGACATTTATACACTCTTTGGGGTGTTTATGGTTTTGGGAGATCCCCAAACCGTAAACACATATAAATGAGTGATTCTTGTGCTTTTTGTGTGATAAACTCATCAAGAAAGGATCTAGACAAGTCTCTAAGGCATTGTGAAACATCTAAGGCACCCTTTGGCACCTTACTTGGTGTTTACGGTTTTGGGAGCCTCCCAAAACCGTGAACACCATGTTCTTGGTGTTCTTGGGACATTTCCTTGATATTAAGATGTATAGCAAGCTTTAAAAGACTCTAGGATAGAAGTACTTACTTTGTGGAAGCTTGAAATGAACTAAAAGTCCAAGAACACTAGTGTGTGTTCTTGGTGTTTTGGAAATCTAGTCAAAACACATAAATGGATGGATGAAAAGATGTACATCGCTAGATTAAGTGATATACTAACTTGAAAGGGCTAGAAACACTTACTAGATTGAAGATATTGAATAAAAACTTGGATGATACTTGAGAGAGTTTTGGAGTTTACTCTTGAGGTTGCAAATGAGAAATGAAGTGTTTTGGGGAGTAAACTCATGCTTAAGCATGAGTTTACGGTTTTTGGGGTAAATTAAGGCCCAAACATAAAAGTTTGGCCGTGAACTTCTTAGCTACATGGTATTCGCGGTTTTTGAAATTTCAAGACTCGAGACAGCACATCCTTTCACCCGATCGTTTAAAGAATAATTATTATAATAGTCAAACTAACTTTAAATTTGTTAAAAACAATTAGAAATGAAATTGACTTATAATATGAAGTGATTGACTTTTAGGGTTTGACCGAATGAAAATTTCGGATTGTCACACAAACCTCACAATTGCAGATGTATTCATTAAAATTAATAAGATATAAGTTTTTTTAAACTGTTATACTAATTGTTTTAAATTAATATATACTTTTATTTTAATATTTGATATATGTTATGTATGTTAGGACATTTAATATAATTATGCCCTATAGAACATAATATAATTTTAAGATCCATTTATAGGTTAAAATTTGTGTAATACACATGTTGATAACATAAATGAGCAAAAATAACAACGTACTTTGAAAGTATGTTGCTATAAATAACATAAATTGTTCATGTTACTATTTTTTGTTAATAATTTATTTATAGTTTTTAGAACTCAATAAAATTATATATTTTGGGACATAACCCTAAAATAACAATCGAAATTATACATGTTTTGTTCATAACCCTAAAATAACAAAATATACTTCGAAATTAAACAAAAAACAAATAATATTTAAATAATAAATTCCAAAGACGTTTGTATATTTTTTATGCGTTCCGCCGCGTTTAACGTGACTTATAATCTAATTATCCCTAAAATACAAATCAAAATATTACCTTATTTTAAAATACGGTTCCTTTATTTCGTAACGGTTTTCATTAAACTTCTTGGAATAACATTATATCATTTGAAAAACTATGTTAAAAGTCACCAAACAAAATTAAATGATATCTAAAATTTCACAAATAAATCATCAAATAATTAAACTTTTACCAAATATGATTTAAAAAATAATAATATTCTTGGAATTCACAACATTACTTTATTTCTTTTCCTTTTAAATATTGGTTGCCAACAATGTTTGATTTATTCAAGGTATATTTTGGAGATAATAAACATAATTTAAATTATAAAAAAATGATTTAATGTCTCGTGAAAAAAGAGATTGTTGCACTATAAAAAGGCAAACCCGTCTCCTTCGTTTCTCGTCTCTTCCATTACTCTCTCCTCTATACACACAGTGGAAAGATTTTAGTGAGAGAGTAATTAATTCTTTCAAACATGGCCCTCCTCAACGATTTAATCAATCTCAACCTCACTGAATACACCACGAAAATTATCGCCGAATACATCTGGTTAGTTTCTTTAATCTAACTCATGATCGATTTCTTGACTTTTTTGATTTTTTTTCTTACGTTTCGAATCCGATGACCTGAATCCCCTGTTTTACGCCATGAACGTCGCCTTTAATGTTTGGATTCTATGTGGGTTTTTCGTTATCGGATTGATTATCGATGTTCATACCAACTAGATCTTCATCTGTATTTGTGGTATTTAATCACCACAACTCCATGCATTAAACTTTTAATCATAATGAAGAAGTCAACTCCTGAAAATATGATATACACCTACTCTTCACCACAAACGCACACAATAAGCATGATTCTGATATGGGGTTTGGGGGGTTTTTGATTTTTCATGCTTTGATCTTATAAACTATCTTTAAATTGAAAGGTTGACTTTTTGGTCAACCATCAAAAAGAACACAAATTAGGGATTTCCACAATTCTTACTATGATAATCTTGGAGTTTTGATTGATTTTGGATTCAACGTCATAAGAAAAACATTATTATATCCAAATACCTAAATTTCTTGAAATTTCTTATAGGATCGGTGGATCGGGGATGGATCTTCGAAGCAAAGCAAGAGTAAGTAGTTTCAAACGTCAATTTCTTTTTGTTTTCTTGATTGAATCGATCTTTTCTTAATCATCATTCAAGTGATTTTGCTTTGTTCTTCTTCTTTCAGACACTTCCTGAACCTGTAACTGATCCCAAGAAGCTGCCAAAATGGAATTACGATGGATCAAGCACTGGTCAAGCTCCTGGTGAGGACAGCGAGGTCATAGTCCGGTGTGTATTTGTCTTCTTTCTTTTATATAGTTCGAATTATCTTCAATTTTATTCTATTTTTGTAAATTTAAATCATGAAAATCTTGTTCTCCTTGAATGAAACAGGCCTCAAGCTATTTTCAAGGATCCATTCAGGGGTGGAAATAACATTTTGGTATGTTTTCAATCATTTCTTTTGTTTGGTATTGGTAAAATTGATCTTAAGTTTTAAAAAAAAAAAGATATTTTTTAAAAAATTTCTAACTTTATGTTAAAGTCTTTAAACACATGGTATCCACAGGCTTTATAAACTCAAACTTTATGTTTATTAATTAATTAATTAACACTTCTACATTATTTTCAAGATTTTGTTCTTATGCACGTTTAAATCTTACATAAAGATGACGACCCATGATGGGGTTTCACTGTTTTCATATGAAATAGGTGATATGCGATGCATACACTCCCGCCGGCGAGCCAATTCCGACCAACAAGCGGCATGCGGCGGCGAAAATCTTCAGCGACCCCAAAGTCGAGAAGGAAATCCCATGGTATTTTCCCGATTTGACTTCACAAAACGATTTCTCCACTCCAATTTCGATGCTTATAGTTTCCAATTTCATGTAATAGGTATGGAATCGAGCAGGAATACACCTTGTTGCAGAAAGATATCAACTGGCCTTTGGGCTGGCCTCAAGGCGGATTCCCAGGACCTCAGGTAACCTCCGGTGACCTCAAATCTACTTTTTTTTTTCTCATAATTTTGTATAAATTTTAACGAAAATTTATCTGTTTGATGAAATTAGGGCCCATACTACTGTGGTATTGGTGCCGATAAGGCTTTTGGACGTGATATCGTCGATGCACACTACAAGGCTTGCCTTTACGCCGGAATCAACATCAGTGGGATTAACGGCGAGGTGATGCCCGGCCAGTGGGAGTTTCAGGTCGGACCATCTGTCGGAATCTCTGCCGGCGATGAGATCTGGGCTGCTCGTTATATTCTTGAGGTACAAAAGTTTGGTGATATTATATAAAGATCGATCTATGTTTCTATGTATCTGTTCTTGATGCGAAAAAATCTGTTTTTTTTTTTCTTCTGAACAGAGGATCACTGAGATTGCTGGAGTCGTGGTTTCGTTTGATCCCAAACCCATTAAGGGTGACTGGAATGGTGCCGGAGCTCACACCAACTACAGGTATTTTCCGGCGAACTTTCATAAAAAAATGTTGAAAAGTTGAAAATTACTTTTTTTTTCATAATCTTGATCACACCCATTTGCAATTTTCAGCACAAAATCAATGAGGGAAGAGGGAGGATATGAAGTCATCAAGAAAGCTATTGAGAAATTGGGTTTGAGGCACAAAGAACACATTGCTGCCTATGGTGAAGGGAATGAACGTCGGCTCACCGGTCGCCACGAGACAGCCGATATAAACACATTTAAATGGGTATGTCACAAACAAATGCCGCTTCATATTTTGTAACAGATAAACAGATGAGACTGTGTCCAGCTGATGTGAGACACTGACAACAAATATGTAGATGAGATTGTGTCTAGCTAGTTAATGTCATTGTGATGTGAGACATTGACAACAAATATACACATGAGACTGTGTCTAACTGATGTCGGAGACTGACAGTATTACTAACATGTTAAAATCTTGTTACAGGGGGTGGCGAACCGTGGTGCTTCGATTCGTGTTGGGAGGGACACTGAGAAGGAAGGGAAGGGGTATTTTGAGGACCGTAGGCCAGCCTCGAACATGGACCCATATGTGGTTACTGCGATGATTGCCGAAACTACCCTTTTGTTGTGAACGTGAAACGTGAAGTATTTTGGGGAGATTTCTGTTAGAATTGGGAAAAGATCCTTCTGTTTATTATTGTTAAAAGTAGTGTGTACCTTTGTTTATTCTGTTTTAGTTGCTTCTGGCTTTCAAATTTTAACAGCAAATGCAGTTTGTTTGGTGATTTTTCCCATGGTGTTTGTTGGAAATAACGTTTAATAACAATGTGAAGGGTTGGTTTTCAGTTTTATTATCATTTTGTTTGTTTTTGTGATTTTTGGGTTCATCGATTCGTATTGTATTGTTGTTCCTTTTGATGACGCACAATAAATATTCATTAGTGTTTGTACTTATTGAAAATCATTCCAGACAAATGTGTGGTTGGTGGATTGGATAATGCTAACATTTTAATATATGGGTTGTTTAGGTTTGGGATTGACTTGAAACTTTCTTTTTCTCCATTTTCAAATGTTTATATACGGTTATGTATCTTGACAGCACAATAGGACATTGATGAACCAAAATACGAACAAAAGCAAGCATAAGGTGACAAAAGATCGAAACCAATCTTCGCATTGTTATTAAAACAATATAATTTTATCAACGATTATTCCCAACAATCACAAAGATATCACCAACCAACTGTATTTTGAGGCTAAAAACTTGTTAACCGGAATCAAAGTCTCCATTAATAAGGGTTGTACTTTGTAACTTGACACGAGGTTCATATTGTGTTTCTCGCAAAGAGAATAAATTCTTTGTTGTTAAGTGAATGTCTTTTTTTGTGAATGATTGAATTATATTAAAAAGCTAAAGCTAGACAAATTAGATCACAGAAATAATATAAGTTAGGTTTCTACCTCTATGTAACAACCGAATAAATGATTGAGAAACAACTCTATCCAACAAAGCATCTTTATGAGTGTTATGCAAGCGGCCAGGAAAAAATAATAAAACAACACAGATAATTAACATGGTTCAATCGATGTGCCTACATCCTTGGACAGAACCAGAGGACTCTTCTACGATTCGATTGTTTTAAAAGTGATTACAATAATACTTACAACCATAAACTCTAAGTATTGGGCAGCGCTGAGGGCAGACCCAATTGGTTGTAACAACAGTGCTACCCATTAAAAATTTCAACATAATGTAAATTTTTTGAGAAATTTTCCAACATAATGGTGTAGCCAAAATGATGAATCATACCATTATGGAGAATCATATCGATTTTTTTTTTGAGAAACTTTCCAACATAATGTAAAGAAAGGCATCGATCAACATTGCACGATAGTCCATATGCCTCAACAAATGGTGTAACCGAAATGATGAATCATACCATTATGGAGAAGGTCTCGTGTATGCTTTGTTATTCCAAATTGACAAAGTCCTTCTGGGCGGAAGTTGCTTCTAATGCTTGCTATGTCATCAACCGATCACCATCAAGAGTAATTGAGAAGAAAACTCCATTTGAGTTATGGTCCAGGATACCTGCCGAATATATAGATTTAAAATCTTTTGCATGTCCAGCTTATGCACGAGTTAACAATGGGAAGTTAGAACCGTAAGGAATCAAATGTGTTTTTTCTTGGGTACAATCCGGTTTTAAAAGGGTACAAGTTATGGAGCTCAGATCTAAAGACAATTATTATCATAAGAGATGTTACTTTTGATGAG
The DNA here is from genome assembly GCF_051521515.1 of Lactuca serriola. Classification (NCBI taxonomy): domain Eukaryota; kingdom Viridiplantae; phylum Streptophyta; class Magnoliopsida; order Asterales; family Asteraceae; genus Lactuca; species Lactuca serriola. The sequence goes on from NC_136410.1 coordinate 91,000,963, forward strand.
TCCGTTGAGATGTTACTTTTGATTAGTCCGCTATGATTCAAACAGTTACCGCTTCTTCTAAAACTACAGATGTATCATCCGCAACAAGTAAAGAAAAACTAAAATGGAGGTGGAGCTTCCTACTTCATCTTCCATTTATATTCCACATTTAGTAGAAAATCAAGAGTCTTCCTCGTTTGATGAGCCCGCTATTGTTGAAGAGTCAGCATCTTCATCACCACAAGCTACTACTCCATGTATTGCAAGAGATAGACCAAAAAGAGAGATTGTACCTCCAAAAAGGCATGTTGAAGTTGATCCTCTTGCTTATGCTTTTATTTTTACTGGTGATATTGAGTCTGGAATGGAGCCTGTGAGTTATGATGAGGTTGTTAAGTCTAAAGACTCAAGTGATTTGATGATTGCAATGCAAAGTGAGATGGAGTACTTGAAAAGAAATGGTACTTGGGATTTCATTCCTATTCCGAAAGGCAAAATAATAGTTAAATGCAAGTGGGTTTACAAGCTCAAGGAACATATCAACCCGAATGAGAAACTAATATACAAAGCTTGATTAGTAGCTAAAGGTTACAATTAGATTTCGGGCATTTATTACACCGATATTTATTCCCTAGTTGTCAAACATACTTCTGTCAGTGTATTGTTGAGATTGGTTGCTTATAATGATTATGAATTAGATAAAATTGATATTGCTATACCTTTCTTAGATGGTGTGCTTGAGGATGAGAATTTTATGCAACAACCTGAAGGTATTCAAATTTTATAAAGAAAGTCAGAAAAAATAAGGGAAAGTTATTACGAATAGTGTCCTTTAATGATGAACAAGTATGGGCAAGGAGGACTACATGTGTAAATTGAATAAATCTATTTATGGCCATAAGTAGTCTCCTAGACAATGGTATAATAGGTTTGATTCATTTATGACCAATCAGGAATTCAAGAGGACGCCCATGATAACCGCGTTTATTACAAAAACTAGTTGTGAAACCCGTATATTATACAGGTTAATTAAAACATAATGTTAAATATGAGTGATTAAATGAGAAGTTTATTTGAATTTGAAATATGAAATAAGTGAAAATTATGAAAAAAAAAACATGCAAAAAATAAATTATCTAAAATTATGTGTTTAATTGGTAGACCCGTGTACTAAACGAGTTGTTATAATAAAATGTTAAATACAAATGTTTAAAGTGTACATTTATTTGAAATTGAAATTGAAACTTCAAATTTGAAATTTGAAATTAATAGTTATTATAGTAGGTTTAATTTATGGAAACTAAATTAATGATATAGTGAAAATGAATAATGAAGTAATTGACAAGTGGAAAATAAAGATATTTTAAAATTATGAGAAAATGACACGTGGCCAATTAAATGAGAGAATGACAAGTGGCAATAACATTTTCATTTATTAGGATAGACTATGATGATGGTTCGATGATCTACTTACTCTTATATGTGGATAAGATTTGGCGATGGGTCGACCTACAGGGTTGGGTTCGGGTTCAACCCATTTATTAATTGGGTTGAAGTTTTCAACCCAACCCAAACCTGTTTATTTAAATGGGTTGATATTTCCAACGCAACCTAACCTTTTAGATAAATGGGTTGTCACCGGGTTGACTTGTTTATATGGTTTCGGACTCAGCCTACTACATAAACTGATTAAACCTGGGATAACCCATTTAAAATAAAATAAAATAATTAATTAACTAAATATTACACCACTTAAATTAGTTCCAGAAGTAAATAAAGTTTCAAAGTATGACAAAAGCACAATCCTAATTCACAAATACATATAAATTGTTCAAATAACATTAAAAAGGTGGTTTAATTTCAAAGTGATTTCGAAGAGTGACTAGTATTGTTGTTGTTAAGAAAAAGGATGAGAATCAGGATTGTATTTTTTAAACATAAATAATAATATAACATTATAATTTATAAATTAATATTTTGATTAATACATGATAATATTCAAATAATTATCAAATTAAATATATATTAAAGTTAAATGAGTTGGGTTGAAAACGGGTTGATAATTTTTACTCGCAACCTATTTAATTAAATGGATTAAATGGGTTGATCCGTTTAACTTAAATGGGTTGAAAATCTCAACCCAACCCGCTAATTTCGGGTTGGTTTTAGGTTAAGTTAGCGGGTTGGGTCGATTTTTGCCAGCTCTAATATGAATGACATGTTGATCGCATCAAAAGATATGACGGAGATTCAGAAATTAAAAGATCAGTTGAAAGCTAACTTTGAAATGAAGGACTTAGGAGCTGCCAAAAAGATTTTAGGTATCAAAATTGTTTGTGACAAGAAGTATAGGCTCTTGCATGTTTCTTAGAAAACTACATTGAGAAAGTCCTAAGACGCTTCAATATGCATGAAGAAAAACCTGTCAACGCACCTTTTGCAGCTCATTTCAAGTTATCATCCCATTTAAGTCCTACTACTGAGACTGATATAGCTTACATGGACCGTGTTCCGTACTCTAGTGTTGTTGGATCTTTAATGTATGTTATGATTTGCATGTGCCCTAATTTGGCTTATGTTGTTAGCATGGTTAGTAGATATTTGACAAAACCGGGGAAAGAACATTTAAAAGCATGGTACGTCTTCTATGTGTCTATATTTTGGTAAGTCTACCATTGGGTGCTTGGATATGTTGATTCAGATCATGAGAAAGATCAAGATAAACAAAAATCTATTATAGGGTATGTGTTTTCTTTGAGCGGTTGTGCTATTAGTTGGAAATCCCAGTTAGAATCTACAATTTATTTGTCATTTACTGAGTTATATTATATGACGATTACAGAAGTAGTTGAGGAATATATCTGGTTGAGGGGTTTATTTAGTGAACTCGATGATATATTACCATGGAATTCCGTGACAATCAAAGTGCTATATTTTTTAGTAAATATCAAATGTTTCATAAAAAAGCACATTGATATTCATTTCCATTTTGTGTGTGATATCATTGAAAATGGTGATTGTGTCGTAGACAAGATTCATACATATTATAATCTCACTGATATGTTCATTAAGAGTCTTCATATAGCCAAGTTCAAACTATGTTTGGATTTGATGGGTGTTTCTGATCGCAATTGAGCTTGAATGGCTCGTTGGTGGAGGAAGTATTTTTTTTTGCAATCAATTTTTCTCTAAATGGTGATTGCAGGTTCTTATGGAGTTTTGGAGTTTGATAAGATGTTGGTGTGTTATGATCTTAGATGATTGTTGGGCAAGTTGCATTTTTCATTGTCTCTTTTGAGGTTAAGGTGAAGATTATGGAATATGTCTTGCAAAATTGACAATTTCTACATTATTCAAGGGTTGTTTTTCTCTTTCCAGCAAACAAGGTCTAAAAGTGGATTAAAAAGGTCTAAAATAAACTATTTTCCTGAAGTGTCAATGCTCCATTGTTGAAAGGACAAATTTGGCAAATTTTGCAAACCTTTTGTCTTTTGTAGACTTGAATGCATGAAAAAGAGAGGGAATTTAGAAGAGTTTTCTTACCCTTTTTCAAGCTACACTTTGAAGGGTTTTTCTCGTTATCGCCAAATCACCATTATAGCTTAGTGTAATTTTTTTGATCAAGTTCTATAAACTCTGCAATATTTAGTAGATTGGTTATCGACTTCCTCCACCCTTGGTTTTTTCTCGATTTGGGGTTTTCATGTAAATCTGCGTGTCTCTATAATTTACTGTTTGCTTGGTAATTTTCATTGCATGTGGTTAATTGTTGTTTGATTTATTAGTCCTATTCCACTTACACTAGTATCGTTCTTGCGATTCGGATTTCTGTGTTATTTGATGCATTAGGGATTTTTCGTTTTAGCAAATCCTTACCCTCTTTGTTTACTACATCCTATTCCTAAAAGAACTACCAACACAATTCTCCAACAAATCAAAAATCAAATAAGGTGCTTGAAAAAAAAATAGTAGACTCCTAATTAACCAAACCTACTTTCAAGAGAGCAGTGCAACATTTACTCGAAGGAGCTATGATGATTAGCAAATAAAACATTTTCTAATAACTTTAAAAACTAACTGAAGGTAGTCGATTAACCGCTATCCCATAATTTTGGACATCTCATTAACATCTTCAACATAAACACCGAACCACAAAACGTTGGTTTTGTCTAAATTAATTTTTATCTCGGAAGTTAGAAAAAACATCTCACAAATATGATAATGTTTGACCATTTTCAAGAGACTAATCACCTACAAAAATTGCATCATTTGTAAAGAAAAAATGGGAGATAAAGGAGTCAGAGTCAGCTGCACAAAATCCATTGAAATGTTTCTTGATTTAGCTTCACTAAGAGCAATGTGTAAGCCTTTGGTGGAAAGAATAAGAATGAATGGGGACAACAAATCACCTTGTTTAATACCATGTTTAATTGCAAAATTCAGAAGTAGGAGAGTTATTAACAAAGACAGAAGCCATGGAAATGAGACAAGAAGGAATCCATCCTCTCCACTTATCATCATATCCCTATGTCTCTTACTATCATCAAGATAAGACCAATTTAGAGAGTCAAAAGCTTTCTCATACTAGCATCCAACTAGGTCGGTGTGAGCACAGTGGCGGAGCCAGGACCAAAGTAAAGGGGTATCCCAATTTTATATTTAGGGTAATCCAAATTTTTTTCCGGGGTACTTGGCTTTCCCTGGTTCCATTTTGGTTTTAAACCCAAACATTAATCGAATCCTTAGCTAACCACAAGTCTTGTTATATAAACATGAAGTTGAAATATATTTTGATACTTGAATCGATGTGGGATTCAAAGTAGACATCAAATGAAGTATGGGATAGCAGGCTTGTATAATAGACAAAAATGGTTGAGTTTACATATGTTTGACGATGTGGGACAGAATAGCTGGGAAAAAATAGACAAATGACATGTAAGGAGAAAGAATTGAACCTGAGAGCTATACTTCAATAAACCAATACCTTAACCAGTAGCTCTCCTATTTGTTTTGTGTTATAACTAAAGGGATGCGTATATATACATTATATTGAAAAAAACTAAAAGATTCGTAAACAAAAATTACACTACTGAAACTTTTTTGAGGGGTATCCCGGGCTACCCCGGGATCCCCTTGGATCCGCCTATATGTGAGCAACATTTATCCATCGAACAAGTTCTTTATAAGTTATGAGCATCATATTCACTACAATAATCCACCATCCTTCCATCCACTTATTCGTACCCGACACATTACAATTCATCCTCTCATTTGGATCTCTATTCTCAAGAGAACTTATAATTTCAACCATTTTTAGTAAATTCTTAATTAGAACTATCATCAACGGTATCTACACCCTATCCTCAATAATGTCTTCCTCTTCGTCGCTCGAGTTGTCACTCTCATACCCTAAACAAAAATAACTAAAAAATAAGACTTGAAACTTCATTGCGGTTATACTTCTTAACTTCATGGCAACTTGAATAACCCCTTTTTTTTTCTGGGATCAATACTAACAATTTCGAGTGAAAAATCAAATAAAAACAATTCAAAATGCGGTTAAATATATTGCCACTATGAGTAAAAATCAACCTATATTTATCCATTTTGTTTAAAAAATATCATGTTATCTCTATTTTACTCTAAATTTTATAGCAACTAAGAAACAAATGTGCCTTAGAAGACTCTTTTAAACACCTCAATCAATATACCCAACAATACCAATCTCAAAAGTCAAAAACTAGACCCTTAATTTTATAGTTTGTAATGTTAACACTGTGTAAATTGTAGTTTTCAGTGGTCTGATACACATTGACATCGGGCATTGCAAAAATGGCTGAATATATAGATGTACGACACAAGAACAAGCTAGTGGTTTTCTACTAAATATTTGGAAACCAATTAAAAGGTAACAAATTAGTTAAATCAAACGAGATAGAGAAATCAGAGGCTTGCTGACTATGCTCACAAAGAGCCTATTGAGAATGAAAGCTTTGAAGTTGCTTCAATGCTTCATGCCATCTTAACTAGGAACCCATAAGCTAATGAAATCCAAAAAAAAAAATCAAAAGTATATGCATAATGTATAAGTGTTTTCGTTCTATGAAAACAAAACCAATCAATCGATGAAACTTAATCTATGGACATGAATATTACCTTGACAAGGAGCAGAGCTTGAGATAGATATCATTGGATCGAGGGACGCTTCTCTTGGTCCACCTGCAACGAGATCGATACTCTCAGGCCCAATCCAATTGTATTTTGATCTCGGGGCGAAAACAAGAAAAGATCCCTTATAGTTATACACAATATTTTTCTTAGATAATAATTATGAAGATTAAAATGTCTATAGAAACATTACATAACAGCTATGATGAAAACAATAACTAGTATAGGAAAGCAAAAATATTCTTGTGATCCTTCCATTCATGACTCATGAGTACATAAGTGTTGTCGTCATGGTGGAATCCCTTAGCATACTAGATCTACTGTGAAATCAAATTATATGACAACTTTTTCTACATTCTATTCAGCTCTAATTAGTTGTTCAACTCTAGATGCCATTACTTACTTTGTCATTACTAAATAAACCCACTTTTTTCCTTGGCTATATTATAAAAGTTTTGCAAAGAAAAGCCATGTACTATACTCTGAATTCGAAAATTACCAATATGTGGCGGATCACCCTTTAAACCATTTCAATCCAAGAAGAAAGAAATCAATAATTTCAATTATCTTGATTATTTAGAGTGTCATTAGATTTAAGTGTTGTTTGTTTTTTTAAAGCAAAAATTTATGAAGTCTTTGAACTACCTCTGCAACCCTCTGCAACAGAAGAGATGGATCAAACGGATGCAGACTATAATAAGAAACATATTTGTTTTTTAACATCAGCATACTGCTGCAGATATTAAAAAATTAAAATAAACTGAATTTATATACCAAAAATAGTTTTTTAATACCAAAAATTTAATAATGTATGGAATTTCGACAAGATTTTATAATATTTAAGCAAAAAATAACAATATTTCAGCAAAATATAATGATATTCAGCAAGAAATTATCATTATTCAATATAAAAAAACGAAAAAAATAATTCAATAAGAATAAACAAAAAAAAATGAAACAAGATTTCAGCAACATATAATCAATATTCATCAAGATTTCAGCAATAAAAAAAGAAGAAGAGGTTGGAAGAGGCAATACAAGTGCTGTCCCAAACAGAACACGCACATAGGTTTTTTACTCCGAAGACTTCTAAAAACAAATAGCTGCGAAATGAAAAGTGTTGTGTGTGTTGTGTCGTGCAATAATAAGGGGTTTGAAGAGATTTTTTACAAAAAACAAACAACACCTTACTATTAAGACATTAACTTATTTGTGATTTCAGTTATCATGTTGTGTATGACAAAAATTATTGTGTAAATATAACTTTTGGTACAAAATTATGTTTTTTAAACATTTTAATTTTTAAGCGTTGTTTCAAACATTTGAAATTGCTTTGTTTTATCTTGTGATGTTTGTGGTGGTCCATTGTTGGTTTTTTGTTACTTAACGTTTAGCATGAATGAATCGAATGAATAACTAATTTATAAAAAATAATTCTGAGTTATTTTTCTTGTCCTTGCAGGCTGATCCACAATAACATGTATGAGCCATTAAATTGAGCAACCGAAATTACAGATGCTTTAACATCCATTGTAATTGTAGATCAAATAAATATCATATAGATATATCAAAATCCAACTTTTTATCAAATGTATCATCACTTATCAATTATCACAAAATATTATAATTTCTTTAACATACATTCTTGTATTTATAGATATATATTGTAGATATATCAAATCCAAATCATTATCAGAATTGGTCACAATTAATCATTTATATCCTAATATATCATGGACATAATAGACTCCAACATAATCTTTTTAGTTTACAAGTGATTGTGACCTTGAAAAGTGGGGTCCAAGTTCCTAATTAATAAACAAAATATCAGCATTCAAAATGTGACATCCATGACTTGTATCTTGTATGAGTTGAACCCTTATATTACCCCATCTTATCAATCAAGACTTATCAAAAGACTCCACAAAATTGGCCTTCAAAGTGGCATCTTTCAACCCTTAAAAGCTTCGGGCTACACACTTTCCAAATCCAAACCATCTTCTCAATTCCTACGCTTCAATCAAAAGCAAACAACAGTATCCGAGATCAATTATACAGGATCATGTGATATTGCTGTTGGGTCTTCTAGATACATGCAAGAAGCAATGAATGAAGCGCATGAAGATCATACAAGGGTCTCAACACGACATATTAACAACCCTCTATTTTCTACTATTTCTACTGATAGTTCTCTTCTTGATAAGTATGAAATAGAACGGATATCAAAGGATATTGAACGCTACCTACAGTTTAGTTGTGACAAGTATTATTGTGGTAAATCCGTTGATGGTGTTCATGTTGCCGGAAGTCGGAGAATTGTGCCATTGATGGAGAAGGATTCTAGAGGCACAAAAGCTAAGAGAACAAACACACAAAGGAAATGGTGTCGACCAATGTATGAATTATGTGGATCGATTAAAGGTGATGTGGTGGAGAATGTATGTTTAGCGACTGAACGACGGAGGCAGGCTAATAAAAAGCATATTCCGATGGCCGGAGATTGGAATTTTCATCGAAATGGCGCTTAGACGTTTTAATATTTTATCTTTAATTTCAAAAGTCAAAGTAATAATACATACATGTATTAGTTATAAGAAACCACTTGTATTCATGTATGTAAGTGCTCGAATATTGTTCTTCATTATTGCTTAGTATACATTTAGGAATTGGTCGATCGATTATATAATTCAAATGCTTGAATATGACTTTTCGGATGTATGTTACATGTTAACATCACCAATAAGAGAGATTATTATAATATTATTTGTCGCAAAGCTGATCAAGTATTCTGTTGTTTTCTTTGGCATCAAAATTCATAATAAAATTATTACTTTGGGCGATTTTAAGGCTGAAAACACATCTAAGAGAATTTGATAATTAATAAAAACTATTCGTATGCTGAATACTGAATCATAACAACTGTAAAGCAAATGAGTTAAATGAAATGAAAATTTCATAAAAAACACTTTACTTTTGTTTTGTTTTTTTATTATTTTTTTTAATAGGAAGTCACTCTAGAGAAAATGTCACAGTAGCACAATAAATTTTTGGTATTTGTCTGATTTGATTACTAAACTTATTTTTTTTGCACAATAAACCATTAAACTCATATATGACTTGTCAATCAAGTCATTTTGCTCGAAACTAACAGGTAACCCAATAACAAAGTTGACGTGTCATTAATAATATGACAGACAAAAAAATATGTGACTAAAAAACAATGTGTGTTCATTGGTTAATATATTAAATGTCACTAAAAGTTAATAGTAGTTATGGCAAACGAAAAAACATGTGACTAATAGTAATTTATGGTAACTATTTAATATATTATGTCAATAAAAGTCAATAATAGTCATGACAAACGAAACGTGTGACTAAAAATAGTTTATGGTTATGGTTTAATATATTACGTGTCAGTAAAAGTCAATAATAGTCATGACAAATGAAAAAACATGGAACTAATACTAGTTTATGGTCATGTTTTAATATATTATGTGTAACTGAAAATCAACAACAGTTATAAAAACAAAACAACTTGTGAGGGAAAGTAGTTTACGGTGACGGTTATAAAAAATAATTGAAAAAACTATAAAAACTGGTACCTTATGGTGACAACTTTTACCTATAGTAACGGTTTTTATGGGTTATAATCACCATAAATTATCTTTAATGATACGAATTTTCCTTACATATTGAACAAAAAAAAACGTCATAAACAGTCGATAATGATGGGTTTTTTTTTGTGTGGCCAAATGCCAGTTTTAGTTGTGTAGAGGGGGGATCAACCTTATAATTTTTAAGTTGGGGCTTAGGGCCCCCAAGGATAAAGGGTCATATATTTTCAAACTTAACCCGGTATTAATAAATATCAAATCTCAATTAGTCCATTATTAAATTGTCTGATAGGTCACATCACATCATAGTGAGCAATCTTGATTATTGAAGACAAAACACATGCGGCATATCAGTGCGATCTTGAAAACTGAAACGTTACATTTATCTTTTATTCTTCTATCTCGATTCTCAATTGTTCAAATACTTAGTATTATGTTTGTTCAGTTGTAGTTGTCTTGGTGATTCGCAAAAAACATATACATGATAAAAAAAAAAAATAACTCCGCCATTTATCAACATTTAGTTTATTATTATCGGTCTCAATCTCGGATAAAAGATAACGGTTTATTACGTTAAGTATAATAAAAAGCAAAGAGCCACATATTTTTGGTTCGGTTAGACCTTTGAGTCCCACATGGTTTGTACTTGTGGCGTTGTATGTAAATATGTAGGGTAATATACTAAAAGCGTAAGTAGAAATAAAAAAATAATAATATTTATAGAATATAAATTTAATATTTATCAACTTAAAAGAAATAGTATATTAATTATTTATTAGTTGTGATCAAAAGCGGAATAAATGATTAATAGTTTATTTTATGTTAAGTAAAATTATTAAATTAACTAATGTCGGGTTAATTGGTAATTACTTAAAATGGGTTTTAGGTTTATAGTTTTAGTTGGTAAAATGGATTTAAGAAAGGCTAGCAGCTAAACATAAAAAAACTAGAGAGCAGCTAAACACAAAAAGAACTAGAGAAAATGAAAAAACTAGCTATAATCCTTGATTACAAAATAGGATTTAGCAAAAAAATTAGTACTTATCCCAAACTAGTTATCAAATCAGTAGACCAATGAAATTGTCTACTCTTTCGCATATGTATATAAGGAAAAAGAAAATCATTTTTGCAAAACAAAACAATAGACCATTTTATGGTCTACGATTTCCATTCGATGGTCTACTATTTTCCAAACCGTAGACCAAAAATGGTCTACTATTTCCGCCAAAAAGCTACTGTTTCGTTTCTTTTGGGGTATTTGACTATTATTCATAGTTATTTTTTTCTTATTACTTGTTTGGTTTGCTATCAATATACTACATTTTCAATACAACACTTTTTATATCAATTTATTAAAAGTATTAATTATCTTATTTGATATCTATATATGGCTATATGCATATTATTTCTTTCTAACTTTATTGTGTGGTTGAATTTAACAATTCATTGAAAAGTTTTGCATCATTATTTATAACCCAATATTTGATGAGAAAGTCAAGATGAATCAACCTAGAAAGAAATAATGTGCATATATACATACCACGTCGTATGATAATTAATAATTTCAATGAATTGATATAAAAGTGTTGTATTAAAAATATAGTATATTGATAATGTTCCAAACAATTAATAAGAAAAAACAACAATAAATAGTAGTCAAATACCCAAATAAATAAATAAATAAATAACGTTTTGGTTGAAACAATAGATCATTTTTGGTGTACGGTTTGGGAAACAGTAGACCATCGAGAGGAAACCGTAACCATAAAATGGTCTACAGTTTTGTTTTACAAAAATGATTTTTTCCTGTTATATACATATATGAAAGAGTAGACCATTTCGGCAAAAAAAAAATAGACCATTTCATTGGCCTACGCTTTTGATGGCTAGTTTAAGATAAATGCTAATTTTTGGCTAAAAACTAATATGTAATTAAGATTTTGGCTAGTTTTATCATTTCTCAAAAAACATTTTTTTGTGGTCATAATCAATATCAGTAAGGAAACAAGAAAAACCTCTCTCTCTCTTTCTCATGACTAATATCTAGGTACTATGATGTTAATATGTTGGAAGCCTAGTAGTTGTTTGTTCCTATTTTGTGTAGATCACATGTATAATTTATATGATCTAATAACTACTCTCCAACATCATTGAGGTAACATTATGAACATCCTATGGATGTAAAAGTTGAGCTAGTTTGTTCTAATTGATTATGGCATTTAGGAATTAAAAATTTAAAATACTTTTTTGCTTCTATTGTGTTTTGATGATTAAATTGTTTTAATCAATAATCCTGAACACTTTCTACTTCGTAAATGTAGTGAAAACATATTTGTTCTTTAAAAAATACATTCTTAGTGGAATCATTGATAGTGACATATTATTACATCCTATCAATACAACTGATGAAGAATCGAAAACATTAGTTAAACTAACTTCAATTTCTAAATATTGGTTGATGTGCCCATCTTTGAGAAAGTAACATTGTTATGTTTTCCTAGTATGCACAAACCATAAAAACTAACACACTCTTTTGATCCAAAATTAATCCTTTGGAAGCCAACATATGAATACTCTTCTCATTCATATATATGCGAAAGTATTTGTTGTCACAAGTAGACATGTCAACGCACTTATTAGTTGTATTTTCTCCAGGTACTTCAACCATATATAATTTTTCCCATTTGTGACTATGAGCAATCAACATGTTTCCCTTTGTCATATTTTATCGGTAACCTCCAAAGTCAACGTGATAACCTTCATATCCTAAACTTTCCTACTAATATTAACATTCTTAGGAAAACATGTTCAGTACTTATAGTGTGAAGACTCTTATCACCTACTCTAGTGAGACTTTAACATTGTAATGTTTGAAATTCTACATCTCTTCCTTGCACATAATGGTGTAGAATAATGCACATGAATCTATTATCCATGATTCAATCATACATTATACACATAAATCAAGGCACCATGAAACAAATTGGTCGCAACATTCACATCTTTCTTCCCTTTGTTTACTGCAAGTGTTGTGTATTAGTTCCTAAAGTACCCAACATGTTTGAAACTCTAGTGTATTATGCTTTCCATGTAATTTGATGAAATCTTTTTCTGGATCTTTTCTTTCCATTTTTCATGTCATGTGTTAAATTTCCTACCCCTATCTTTTGTACTCAATAAGGAACTAGGACACTTATCTGCGTTCTTTCTATATATATGTTCTCTTTGAGATCAAATTGTGAATAATTTCAAAGGTAACCTTTGTTGTTTCGGATAAACTAATGTATGTTGTAATAATACCAAATCATTTCTCTAACAATAAATGTATATAAGCCAAATCATTTCTCTGACAATGAATATATATTATAATAACTCTTGTACTGGTGATGAGTTTTCTAGGTTATAAAAAAATTCATGTGGCGGAAAGACACTTAAACCCTTAAGTCCACATGCAACCTAGAAAGGATCCACGTTTTCTCTATTAATAGCTATAAAGTATGAATATCAAGAAACCCTAGGAAACCCTACTTTGATCGAAATTACAAGAAGGTTTAGAGTTACATACATTTTGATTAATATAGCAATTAATCAGCAAAATCTTCCTTTGAATACCTTAGAAAGAAAGCACCAAAAGTTTGGATGTCTCTAAGGGCTTGTATCCAAAACTCTAATAACTAGAAGACTTGAGGAGGGGGAAGGCTAGAGAAAAATTTTGACTTTTGAGAGTAGTATGGAGAGTGGAAAATATGAGACCCTATGGGTCCTATTAATAGCTGATAGGAAAACTTTGGATAACCCAAATTTGAATATATAATAATAATATCTTAAATTAAATAATTATCCAACTCCTTAATTATCTCATAGGATTAATCTAGAAACCCTAATACACATAGCCAAAACCGGCAATGTAAGGTTCTAGAAAACCTATTTTGCTCAACTATTGAACGATTACAGCTTAGTCTCTGCAGTTCCAATTGATTTTAATTAACTCGAAATTAATCCCAATCAATTTCTAATTAATTATTATTATTTCTAATTAATATATTAATCATATAATATATTAATAAATCATTTGTCACAATTTATTAATCGTATAATAAATTAACAAATCAGTCTCTCTCCAAAAGTTATTCTATTTAATTATCGATTATGAGAGTAACCTAAAAAAACTTTGCTTTAATTCAAGAATATACAAATTCATTTATTGGCTTAGACACCTTAATCCAACATGTGGTTCATCATTGAATTCAATATAGTATATAGAAGATAGTAAAACTACATTCGTCTACATGATCTATCACAAACATCCTTTTTTTCATCTTTGTTTTGGCTGCTAGTTGAATCAGAAAAACTTTATTCGTAATAGACGACTTTTCATACATGTTATGCCTTGATCATTATAGACATAGTCGTCCCATTAACAATAATATAAGCAACATAATTTCGCCAACTTTAACATAACGACCATGGGCATGTCAATTCAACGAATCCCAATCTTCTTGCTTTATAGTATGGTGTTATGCCCTGAGTCGACTATGGAGCTTTTTTGGTATATATAAATGATCATCGGTATGTATCTTCCAAGTAAACTTTTAACTTCCAAAAGACAAATTCATTGATCATCGCCTTCTTGTCTCCAACTATATGTCTAATACCATTTATCAAGTTACGATTGAAGCCCACTGATTTAATATACAAAAAGAAAAAACACAAAAGTTTATGTGGTTCAATCGTATCGGGTTACAATTGAAACAAACGAATTTTAATATGCAAAAATAAATAAATAAATAAACAAAACAAACAAAGAAACGTTTGTTAGAAAAATAAGGTAGAAAACAGAATATGATCATTGGATTCTTCTAGGATCGTGTTGGTTCACTTTCCGAATCAGTATTTCTCCCATATGTCTGAGTTACGAGAAATTTTATATGAGATCATCTTTAATAGAACAATTAAAATTCTAGGCACAGAAAACTTGATCAAAGTGTGTGTGTGTGTGTGTGTATATATATATATATATATACACTATTCTCTCTGTTTTGATCAAGTTTCTTGTGCCTAGAATTTTAATTGTTCCTTTAGATGATCTCTCTCTCATATATATATATATATATATATATATATATATATATATATATATATATATATATATATAGAGAGAGAGAGAGAGAGAGAGTTAGGTTCATATATAAACTTTAATTATTGTGTGAATGTGTGACCGATTCCTGACCAATCAACATTCAAGGGTAATTTCGGAATTTCAGTTTAATTTATTTTAATAACCCAAAATAAAATCCAAAATTATGGATATTTCCCTTAAATAGAGGATCGGTTATTTTTTTACCCTTAATTCACTCGTTCACCTTGTTCACCTCGATCTTAGGAAGAAACCAGAAGGAAAAATCACCCCCTGAATATTAACGGTGTATATCAAACGTGTGTGTGTCGATCGCCCCCTGCCTCATCTACTGCCCCATCACCAACATTACCTGCTTCCACAAAATCACCACCTTAAGAAAACAACCAAACTTACATTATCATCTCCTTCCCCGTTTTTTGTTCTTTTCCCACATATTTGCAAATCAAAGAAATTGAAAAGGATCTCCATCTCCATCGCCTTCTCTCCAGGTCAGGCCACGATTTCCACCATATCTTCATATTGTGTGGAATTCAAACAGTATCACTAGATTCATCAACACGTCGGATGCGTCCCCTGTGGCCCGTTTAGAGATTGCTCAAGGAGACCCACTAGAGGTAACTCTTCGACCATATTTTTCTAGAGACAATTGTCACCTTTATCTTCACTATTGGTTCAAGAATCTCCTTTCAAGTTACCTATATTCTCTTCTCAAAATCTTGATTTTCATATCATTTCTTTGCATATGAACTGGAATTGCATCAATCAAGTACTTTGACTAATTGATTATGATAACAATCTGCGTGTGTATATTTTCTGATTTGGGTTGCACTTTGGTAGGTCATCAATCCTTAATTTTGTTTTATCTATACTTAGATACAAAGTAAGGTTTTTCTCGACCAAATTTACAGTTAGAGTTATAGTGATTAAACTGCTGATTCATTTCATCTATTTGTATTTTTATATGAACATGAAGTGTTCGATTATATGCCTAAATGAAATCTTCTATTGAACTGGCTGAAACTTATTTGATTCCAGGAGTATTTGGCTTTTGATGTCAAAACCTTTCAACTATAAAAGTTGCTAGTTATATCATGTTTGATTTTCAAATTTAAGAAAGCATGTGTGATTTTTCAAGCTTCTAAAATTGTCTGGATATTCTTAACATGTGATTTTCAAGTTTCTAACAACTCAATGGTTTTTGATTTTATATATGTAAAACTTTTGATGATCTTAGTAATGACTACTCATTATTACATGTATTTAAAATTATTCTGCTAGATTATTTACAAAATCACTCTAAAAGAATATTTCAAAAATCATTCTGACAGAATATCTACAAAATCATTCTGACAAAATATTTATAGAACCATTCTTCCAGAATATTCACTGAATACAATGCTCCAAATCATTATTTAAGACTTATGTTTTTAGTACGTTCTCTTGGAAATTTCACCTTGTCCATCATTACTATTCTTAAAGAATAAATTAGAATATGTAACATTGTTCAAATAAATTTGTTGGTATATTTGTTAACTACATATGTTGATCAGGGGATTGATACTTGATTATGGGATTAATTACATGATGTTTGGCATACAGGCTTTGTGTAATGTTCTTGGAATTTGATGTTTTTTTTTGTTTATTGCGCTGCAGTGGCGTATGTTATTGGTACAGGTGTTTGATGTTGTCTTCTATGTAAAACTGTTATCATGTATGCTATAGTTAATTAGGTAAATTATTTTATTTTAGTTTGATGATTTTTAGTGAAATTTTGTCATTTTATACTTTTTGGAGCTTATGTTCTTTTTTAGTTTATGTTCTTGCATTTTGATAGGCTTTGGATTCATGCAACGAGATGTTCACTGTTAGTGAGCCTGTATCCTTTACTTTTTCAAATAAGTTGTTCATCTCTTTACTTCCATCACTAATTCGTCACTATCACTTGGATGTCAGGTTTTTTTCCTTCTAAATCTAATTGTATTCTGAAATCTGTTCATAGAATTTTTGTGTTCAAAATATAGAAATTTATATGATTTATCATGTTTGGATGCATTTTTCATTAATCTATCATTTTTTTTTCTAGAATCGAGTAGCTTTATTCTTATTAGTTTACTTGAATTTACGCTTAAACAAGTATGTTTGACTATGGAGTTGCACCCAATATAAAGCAGAGTGATGGGTTTTGATTCTCAAGTGAGTAGTTGCTCCAATGAAAGATCAAATTGCATTCGTATGAGTTTTGAACTCTAATGGAGTTGAATTTATTTTTCCCATTGTGACTAGACATCCTTATCGTGAATGTTCTTGACCTCTTTTGCACCATATGATATCTAATGTCCATTTGTGTGTTTAGGTTCAAACATCAACAGGTAAATATGAAGGTATGCAAAAACCATCAAAAAACAAGGGCATATAGATTCTTCAAGAATGACGACAAATTCTTAAAGAATGATGACAGATTCTTACAGAATGTCTTATATATCGTACTTTTTCTTTGTATATTCTTCCGAAATGATGTCAAATTCTTGAAAATATAGGATAAGAGGTTATATATGTTCTTTAAAATGATGTATATATATTCTTGTTTTATGTTTACTTATTTTGATTCTTAACATTCATTCATACTCCTTATTATTACAAAATATGATAAAAAGAATACAAAGCATGATCATATTATCAGATAATACTCTGTGATTTGTAAAATTATGATTTTTTTTGTTACTTTTTACATTTTTCTCGGAAGAATATTTCATTTGTACAATAAGAATCATTGTTATTTTGATGCAAAATGTTATTATTAAAAAATATATACAAGCTTATTCTTTAATAATTTGAATTCTCAAACAATCACTAAACTGTAGTTAGAATGAAAGAAGTATATAAGTTCATGGCTATATGATCTGAAACAACGTTTCAAGAAAAAATGGTTAGCTAAAATGGATTTGAAAAGAAAAGAACTGTAACTCCTTACTTGGTATTGAATAATAGTAACTTTCTTACTTGGTATTGAATAAAAATGTCTATAATAGTAACTTTCTTACATGGTATTGAATAAAAATGTCTATAATGCCCTTAATTAATTTTTTTTGAAAAAAAAGCATTGTTAATGTATGATGTATCACACAATAACTATGGTAGACCATAATAATCTTAACCATCAAGAATTATAATCTAAGGGTCCAAATCTAGTCATACAATCACACAATACTTGTAATTCACATTTAATCCTAACCATATATATATATATATATATATATATATATATATATATATATATATATATATATATATATATATATATATATATATCGTATGTTTCAAAAACATAAGAAAATTCCGATAAGAATTAAAAACAACTGCATTCAGATAAGGCAATTAATGGTTGGATAAACACACGAATTTATAGTGGAACCCTCGAAAATTCAACAATTTCTATTAAGGTCCTTATAGTAAATTTGTATTTTTTTTCTAACCCACTGACCCGGTAGCACAAGACACCTGCCAAGGGGCGTTGTCCCTTGGAACCCCACAAGAGGGTGTCACTCCCTTGACCCCGCTCTTTTGGTCGTACCGGGATCAATCTAGATTAATAGACACCTCCAACCTTATATTAAAACTAAGATATAATCTCATTTGAAACATATATAAATCTCATTATATAAAATGAATCGGTGACACTGACACTAAAATCACCGACAAAATTTATATGGTTTAATCATCCTTGCCAACTGTCGAATTAATTAAATAAGTTTCTTATTAATATGCGTGATAGCGTTTATAAATAAATAACATATCGAGAAATTTCAGCCGTGATGCTTTGCCCTTGGGCTCCCATTGTTGTCACGGCAGGTTCTTTTGATGAGAGTCTCCACAACTCAACGTCCCCATGGCATCCATACTCATGATTACCCAACACCCATGAAATAATTAATTCACCATTCACACTTTGACATGACACACCTAACCAGTTTCGAAGTAATAAAGGCTATATATATACATATCTTAATAATTCATATCAGAAAGCAATGCAAAGTTTGGATATTTAACAATATCATCTATATTATGCGATCGTAAGAAATTATTACTATTTCAAATAACAGAAAATACATGCATACATCTAAAACATGATTCCAAAATGTAAGTACACACTACAAATACGGCATACCCCAGTAGTACACTTCAACATCAAGTGAAGCATACAACCTACGCAAATGCCTCCACTCCACTCACTTCACGCATCAAACCTACCCTTGGCCCCCATCGGAGTTCTGCGACTTCTCCCAATTCACCCCATCAAAATGCTTCACCTCCACATGACTCAACGTTCCTGGATCCACACACCTATAAGTAATCGCTATTCCCTTATTGGATCTCGGAGTATAAAACGACGTTATCCCACAGACCTTACAAAACGTATGCTTTGCTGACCGACTGCCAAACGTATAAGTAGTTAAGAATTTTCCGGAGTCTCCGAGAAGCTCAAATCTTTCAAAAGGAACAACAAAGTGAGTGTTTCTTCTCATCGAACAGTCTGAGCAGTTACAGTTCCATGCAACGACGGTGGGTGGTGATTGAGCTCGCCACCTCACACGTCTGCAGTGGCATCCACCGTTGTGCACCACCATCTCAGTTGTCATTTTTACGATGTTATATCGTAGTTCTCGATTTGTTAATTTCGGCGTGGTATCTGCAAGTTGAGAATTACCAAGAGACCTGGATTTGTTTGGTTTAAAGATGAGAGAAGCGAAGACATACAACTGGTGTTACGTGGAACCGACACGTGTGCTATGTCAATTACATACGTATAGAGGGTAGCTTGTGTCACCAACCACCTCCTTTTTATCGTCATGGATTTAATTAATTTAGGATTTGATTTTTTATGATTATGGTTATATTTGAAGTTATGAACGCAAAGATATTTAATCAATTAAGGTTGTGTTTGGTATGAAATGTCTGGAAGCCTTTGAAAGTTTTTAGTTTTTGATAAAATGTTAACAGAAAATCATATCTGTACTACAAGCTTCTAGCATTTTAGTTTAAACAAAATACTCCAAATCCAAATTTTACTTCACGTAGCGGTTGACAAAATGCTACAAGCTACAAGTTATCCACTACCAGTTAATTTTGTCGAATACGCCCAAAACGAATTAATCGACCAATTTAAACTAGAGATCTCCATTGTAATCAGGGCCGGCCCAAGCCCAGGGCGAGCTGGGCCATGGCCCAGGGCAGCAAATCTTAAAGGGGCATCCAATTTTAGAGGCCTGTTATGGATAGTATGCTATTTGGGCCAAAACTGTTGATCAACCACCGCTAAAACTGAAGCCCCGGTCCACAGAAATGGGGAAGCACGCCTAAATGATCTGATACCTAATTAGCTAATTAGGCGGCATTTGCAAATTAATTTAGGCTTCTGACTTCTTGGTCTCCTAAACATCACGTCTAAAATACCAAGGAAGACAAGGCATCTAAGCATTGAATTGGGGAAGATGACTCAAATAAGTTCTCTTTACTATCAACTTTTATACTTACGGAAGCTATCGGAAATCAGGCGGTTCTTTCCTTCCTTTTCAAAAATCTTATTGCGAATTTGTAATTGAATCAGTCATTTGTCTCATATTCTCTTGAAAATCTGATAGTTTTCTCCTAAAGTCATCGACATTTCTCGCATAAAGTGAACGGTAAAGTTTCAAAGTTTTGAACTGCCGAAGTTTTCTCCAAAAGCCCATGGTTAGTTTATGATTTCTCACATAACCAATGCTATCTGCTGAAGATTCGAGAATCCGATAGTAATTAATTTTTCTAAAAGTTTAGATTTATAATATAAGTTTAACTATTAGTGTAGTTGTCCTGCCAGGGCTGGCATTTGATGGTTGAGGCAATATCCTTATAGAATTATCATATGATGCAAAAACATCCTCTAAAGCATATGTGCACATTCAAGTATGTGCCACCAACAGGCAAACTAATGGTAGTATTAATTATGAAATAAACTACATTGTCCTTATGCACACCCTTTCTTTAGACTGTTATAATGATGGCTCCCATGTTTTTTTATACATCCTCTTGAATTTTGCATTTCATGTCAAGATAAAACTAATCAGATGTAATCAACAAATAGAATTAACCATGGTTCATACATTCTAATGCTTCAGACTTTTAGATGATGAGTAAATACTTCATAGATATTTACTTTAACCGGTTTATCATTTAAGATTCTTTACTTTCTGTTCAGGACATGGAGCATTTTGCATTTGTTCAACAAAACAAGGAGCAAAACTTCTTATTTCTAGATTAGATCCAACCTTTTCAGATATGAACAATTTTTTTTCCAGTGTGCGGCGAATAGCAACCAAAAGCCAACAGTTTGATTAAAGAGCGAGAAAGAAAACACAAGTTTTGAACAAAATTATTTCAAGCATTACAGATTTTTTTTGTGAAGTTCTATGTATAAGATTAAAAAATGTATTTTATTAATTTCTTTTCAACTGTTTTCTTAGTTTTCATATGAATTCAGTCTTATAAACTGTGTGTTAAGTAGAAGCTCCTCTAATCTTTCCTTATTTCTTATGTTTTATATGGGTTTGATTTAAATACACGGGCATGATTAAGCCTTCTCGCCCGGGGCATGAAAATCCTATGGACCGACCCTGATTATAATCGACCGAATCTACTATAATAAATGAAGGTTTTTTTTGTCACATGTCATCTTCTCATTCATTTGGACACATGGTATTTTCTAGAATTTTTAAATTTTCTATTTTCCACTTGTCATTTTATTGTATTTTTCATTTTATTAAATTAAAGTTCCACATTTGATGAGTAAGGTAAGATATATATGTAAAGTATTTATTAGAAAAAATTTATATATGTAATGTATTCAATACATTAAAGTCTCATTAATTTTAATAATTCAAATTTTTCTCATTTTCTTATAAATTCAAACTTTTCAAATTTTTAAAATTTTATATTTATTTTTTTTAATTAAACTCATGTAATACATGGGTCTCACACCTAGTAAATATTATAAATATATACAAAAACAAACTTCATGTATGTGAGTGTTATTACTGTAGCTAAAAATATAAGCTTTTATGCATAATATATAAATACATTAATGCATGAAGTATATTTTCAATCCTTTAACTTTATATAACCTGTCATTTTCAACCCTTTAATTTTAATAAATAATATTTATCATCCTTTTACTTTTATAAATATCATTTTCATCCTTTCCACCTTCAACTTTGTAAAATATCATTTCCACCCATTCGTTTTCTAAACTATCCTACTTATCCTGTAGTAGGTATAAATACGATTTTTCTTCGTTCTACTTTTTAGAATGCATTTCCCACCCTCTTATTTTTAAAATGTTACTTTGACCCTCTCAACAGAGAAAATACATAATGTCAACACATGTAAAGTGTAACTTTAACCCCTCAGCTTTGTATAATACATTACTTGCAACCCTTCTATTTTGTAGAAAATTTTCCATTCCTTTAATTTTTAAAATATGTCTTTCACCTTCTCCACCTTCAACTTTATAAAAAGTTATTTTCACCCCTTCATCTTTCATCCCCAACTTTATATAATCTGTCACTTGCAACTCCTCGATATTGTAAAATCATATCTTCCATCCCTTCACTTTTTAATTTAACTTTGTAAAATGTCACATTCACCCCTTCATTTTCTAAACTTTCCTATTTATCCCCCGTCCAATATATGTAATATGATTTTATCTCCTCTATTTTCCTAATACGTAACAAAAACACGTAAAAACTCGCGGCAAAGCGCGGGCTCAATTACTAGTTGGTTTACATTTATTGAACTCCAACTTATTGATATCTAAGGTAAATGTTAATATAGTCTTAATTAAACCAACATCAAAAGGTAAACCTTATAATGTATATTGTCTTCAAAAGAATTGTTTTATCATACAAAAAGGTTTAGCGGCGCAGCTTGTTGCCCGTTTGTCTTCTCACTCTTTGTATTGTGACAACTAATTTATATGAAATGGAGATTTATAAATAAAAAAAGTAGAGATGTTTTCATCCAAAAAAAATTCAATGACATCGTCTTCAAATCTGTCTATTTTTGGTTCTGGTATTGTACAAAATTGGAAGGGCCCTAAAGTCCTAAACCTTATAGATTAAGGAGCTAACTGGTATAATTTTTGTCATACATAATAATTTATGTTTTATAAGGGTTGTACACTATGCGATAATACATGTCATTGTTGTATACGACAAAAGATTGTTGTATACGAATCAATTCTCATAAACTACCTCTTTGTGCAAGTGTTGGATATAAACCTAAACTAGGCCCTCTGCACCTCACCATGACTATCACCTGTAGAAAATCTTGTAAGAAATATCTTACATAGCCCTTTTCATCAAAGAGAAAAAAAAAGTAACAACCATTTTATCCATCGGTCACCAAATATGCCACCGGATATTGGAAACCCTAAATTTTATCGTCCAAGCTCCATCTCACCAGCAGGAAATCGAGCAACATTGAAACACCACCCTTTCCTCATCTCTGACCACCACCTACAGATGTGGAAGAATAACTAAAGTCTTGATGAACCCTTTGTGTGGATCTTGTACTTATAACTGGAAAATCATTAGGTGCTTTGCATAATGTTTTAGAAGAAAATAATTGAGGAAAAGGGATTGTGTTGAAGGATAAGAGAGTCGGTAACCGGAGGGGGGAATGGGTAGGGTGTACCATGGTCTTGAAAGTGTTTAGACTACAAGTGATACTTATTAAATCACACACACACACACACACACACATATATATATATATATATATATATATATATATATATATATATATATATATATTCACTATCAAATCATTTTTAGAGTGTTATGAGCTTCTTTATTACAAAGTTATACTCTATTGATCATATAACTAGATAGCTCTTTAATTTGTTGAGTAGCCTATTGTAATGGTTGTTCATCATCTTCAGTGGAGGTTCTTCGTTACTGGTGTGTAGACTGTCAGTTAGAAATTCAGAATGAATCATAATAGTGAAGGTATGTTTATTATTCATCCACAATGATTATATTATGAATGATGATACACACAATTACAATTTTCATCGTCATATCCTTGTCATACATCCTTATCATACGCAAGATAGGTACCGAAAAATGCAAAATAAGTTTCTTGAACTCCATATGTTAGTTCAACATCTTTTTAGCAATCTTTTTTTATGTGAAACAAATAACTTGTGTTTTCAAAGTTACGAAAAAATTATTGACTTGAGTACCTGTAAGGTAGTCGTAGAACATCAACAATAATAGTACTTATTTGTTGAGTTTTTTCATAACATCTAAGCAACAAGTCATCAATCCAAAAAGTTTATAGATCTCCTAAATAAAGAGTTTTTTAACTTATTTATGGGACACATCAACTTCATTTATATATTTTTTTTAACGGTTGAATTTTTATAAAAAGCAAAAAAGCCTCAGCGAGAAGCTAAAGGCGAAACAGAACTATTACATCATAAAGTTTAAAATGGAGTTTTGAAGCCATAAATTCCACTGAATAGAGAATTTATGCTTCCGATGCACCACCCAATTAAAAGAAAAAAACAACAATATCTTCAAATAACCTATCTTGTCTAGGTCTCGATGGGTCAAACACACACTTATTTCTAAAGTTCCATATAGATCACCAGTTCGTGTAGATAATAGCTTCCAAGATATTCTTCCTATTCATACTTAAATGAATAGTCTTCAAGAACAAAAACATCACATCCACTGAAATTAACTTAGACATGTCAATATCACATCACCTATTGAATTTTTTAATCACAGTTTTTGCTAGTATACACTCAAGAAAAAGATTAATATTCTCCATTTGATCCATTCAAATAGGACAAAGAGAAATAGAAACATCAATACCTCTAAAGATTAAGTCATATTTAATTGGAAGGTGATTAGGAATAGCTCTCCAACTAAAAATATTCACTTTGATTAGCACCAATCTATTCCATCTAATTTCAACCATGACATGAGGTAACACCATGCCATCAATTACCTCACGCGTATCTTTCACCGGAAAATCGACATTGACATTATTAGTCAAATTCTACACCTAATAATCTTTATAGTCTCGAAATTGAATATTAGCAATTAGCTCAACCACAGCCGAAAATTGGGCACTTTGAGAACCTCCTCTCAGATCATATCTCCAACACCAATGTCAATTATTACCCTGACGTCTATTAGCAACAATACAATTAGAATCGACATCCAAAACAGCCGATCTAGGAAATAACTCAATGAGAGGAACACTTTCAACCCGCACGTCCTTCCAAAACATGGTATTTCTCTCATCTCTAATAGATTTCGATAATGTGGAAAGATGAATAATATGTTTAGAGTGTAATTTTATGATGGAATCCACTATAGACGATCAAACCCCTTTTGTAGCCAAACGATAATTGGCATTAAAATCTGCATGTCGACTACTAATCGACTTTATAATACGAGCACATAAAGCATTACGATTGAAACAAGTCTCCGTCTCCATCTCCATTTTAACAGCATAGCTTTCATTAAAAGTCATTAAACTATCAATTCCGAGACCACCGTTAACTTTATGGCTAAAATAAGTTTCCACTTAACCCAAGACAATACGCTTTTATTCAAGATTAGTACCGCAAAAAAAAATAAAAAAATAAAAAATTGCTCAAGCCACTTCTAAAAAATAAAAAAAATAAAAATTTGCTCAAGCTACTTCTAAACACTCCGCAACTTAATAGGTATTTTAAAAAGAGAAAAATAATAACTATATACAAAAATAATAGCTCGCCACTCTAAAAAGTCCTTTATCGCTTTTTCTAAAAGACAAAAACCTTTTATAATAGTTAATAGAATCAAGCAAAATACGTTAAACATAGCGTGTAAAAGTATAACTGCAGTTTTTATTGTGTTTAAGCTACGAAATAAATAGAAGCTTTATGAACCCAAAATCAGTCTCAAAAGTCAAAACACAAAACAAAAACTACATTTTCATCATGACGTTCGAAGATGAGTAGCAACAAAAACAAACAAACATAAATCAAGATCAAATACTCCTTACATTACAAAAACAACTGTGTTTTCCCCCCATTTATGACCATAATAACTTCCTTCGGCTAAAGGCACAGTATTTTTACAAGCATATTTCTTGTCAAACAGAAAAAGTATAAAAATGAAGTTTCAAATTCAATGCTCTCAAACTCAAAGTGAAGGCCACTTTATTACATCTTACATCTTTCAAACAACTCTCCTCATTCATTTCTTAGCCAACAAAGCACTGCATTGCGCCATAATCTTGGAAGCCCGCGTAATCGCATCCGTCATATAAAAATTCTCCACCGTAACACCAAACGGCACCGCGCTCACCTTCCCACTCCCCTCCGGTTTCAACAACCCCGAAAACACCGCCGCCTCCCGCTCATCAACGCGCAATAAATTCGGGGCCACATTCTTAATCCTAGACCGGACCCCACTAATACTATCGTAAGGTAGCCGGACCCCACAAACTTCCGAAAGTGCCCTTATGATCTTCCAATCCTCTCTCGCATCACCAACAGTCGGGACAGCTGGCACAGTTTGTTGGACACACCCTTCGGTGTTCTCATACGTCCCTTCCTTCTCACTAAAAACAGTCGAAGGAAAAATCACGTTCGCTCTGTAAACGCCTTTATCCCCATGGTGCCCTTGGTAGACCACAAACGCGTCTTTTGGAAGATCGTCTAAATTGGTGTCGTCGGCTCCCATTAAGTAAACGAATTTGGCTGATTCCATTCCGGAGTCGGATTCCGGGATTAGGCCGAGGTCGAGGGCGGCGGCTTGGGCGGCGTTGAGGAGGAGGACGTTGAGGCCGTTCCATTCCGGGGTGATTAGGTTTTTGAATTTGGCGGAGAGGGAGTTGAGGAGGGAGAGGATCGCGGCGGTGTCTTGGCGGTCGAAGATTCCGGCGCCGATGATGATGGCGGGATTTTTAGCGGTGGAGAGGGCGGCGGAGAACGGGTGGTTGCCGTCCAAGATTGCCGCTAGGGTTTCCGGAGTGGTGCCGAGGTGGTCGTGGTCGTAGTTGAAATCAGTCGGCGGACCGATGTATCCGACTTTGGCTTTCGTGGCTCGGACTGTTTTGCGGATTCGCGCGTTCACCATCACAGCTTCAACACGTGGCTAGAGATCGAAAATCCAAAATAGTAATTATAAAACCAATTCATCCAAATAAAATAATATGAAAGTATATTATGTAAAATATGTTACTTACTTGAGTTCCAACAAGAAGAAAGCAATCCGCTTTTTCTAAACCACTTATGCTAGTGTTCATGAGATATCCAGAACGAAGATCGGCATCTAGATACTTTCCATTTCCTTCACACCAAATATTATTTGATCCCATTCTGTTCAAGAAATCTTTGAGTGACATCATGGATTCAGCATCACTTAACTTTCCAGCAACCCCGACAATTTCCTCGGGTTTCACTTGATGGAGAACTTCCGCCACCACAGCAAGAGCATCCCGCCAGCTCACCGGTTTAAAGTGGCCATCAGCACCACGGATCATCGGGTCACTGAGTCTCTGTCTCTTCAAACCGTCATAACAGAAACGGGTTTTATCCGATATCCATTCCTCATTAATGTCCTGTCAGATTAACAAAAAGGATTTCAGAAATTGCATTGTACAAGGGTAAAATGGTCATTTGTGGGGGTGAGAAATATAGTACCTCGTTTAAGCGTGGGACAATGCGCATGACTTCGGGGCCTCGACTGTCGATACGGATGTTGGAGCCAACAGCATCTGTGACATCGATGGTTTCGGTTCCTTTTAACTCCCAATTTCTTGCTTTGAAAGCAAAGGGTTTTGAAGTTAAGGCACCTACAGGACAAATATCGATTACATTTCCTGAAAGTTCACTAGTCATAAGTTTCTCAACATATGTTCCAATTTCTTCTCCACTTCCACGTCCCAACATCCCAAGATCTTGGACTCCGGCTATTTCACTTGCAAATCTCACGCATCTGGTCAATGAAAGTCAACAGGATTAATAATCAAAGTTGAAGATTAAATGGTAAGCAATGAGATTATTTATACCTGGTGCATTGAATGCAACGAGTCATGACAGTTTTGACTAAAGGGCCAAGATTCTTGTCAACTACTGATCTTTTTGTTTCAGTGAATCGGCCTCTATCAGATCCAAAGGCCATGGATTGATCTTGGAGATCACATTCACCACCTTGATCGCAAATTGGGCAATCCAGTGGATGATTCATCAGAAGGAACTCCATTACACCTTCGCGTGCTTTCTTTGCAATTGGTGTGTCAGTCTTGATTTTCATCCCTGTAATCAGAACATTATATGTGTTAGGGAATGCAGGGTTGAATATTGGAGAGTTTGATGTTGTGCATTATTAAATTTGGTTTCTTTCTTGTTACTTATTAGACTACAGAAAATACATTATCATAGTCTCATATAGAAACCAGTAGACAGTATACATAGTCTCGTATAGGAAAAAAAATGTATAAAGCAATTGATCAATACTTGTAACAAACTATTCAGAAATATGCCTCAACTACAGGGATGCTGTTAAAAAAACTTATTTTCAAGGTTATATCTAACCAGCATAAAGATCCTGCAAGTTTCACAACACTCTATGAAACGATATCCTTAAAACTGAAAGTGTGTAAAATTTACTTGATATACATATCATACATGTAAAACATAACTGAGTGAGGACAAAGGCCATTAAATCAATTAAGATTCAAGCTTCAGAAAGATTGATTGTCAATTCTGGTAACCCCATCAAGGGGGTGTTTGGATGTGCAATTAAACTAATCATGGGGATTTGAAGTTGAAACTATCAGTGTTAAGATTCAGGATCAATACCGCAGACTGTATAATAAGCAAATAGTAGCCAAAACTGTTATTGAGGAATATCTAAAATAAAACAACTGTTCCTGGCTTTAAGCACATCCAAAGTCCAAACACCCCTTAAGAACATACGCATGTGGACTTTTGTAAGTTGTATACAAAATCTTGCCATTCAATATTGATTTGATGTTTAGTAAACTTTAGCAGGAAAAACTACCTCTATAAGTAATAACCAACTAAACAATCTGGCAATAATAAGGCCTACGCTGTGAAAAGTTATTGAATTGATCTGATTATAAATCTAAGCAGTGTAAATTCAACTGAAAAAAGGTTAAAAATAAAAAGTAAATCGGAATGGAAACTTTACCAGGAAGTGCAGGCATTGCGCAAGAAGCAACTGGCTTAGGCGACTTCTCCACCTCAACGAGGCACATACGGCAGTTACCAGCGATGGAAAGACGGTCATGGTAACAAAAACGTGGGATGTCAACGCCGGCGACTGAACAGGCCTGCAAAACAGTCATCCCCTTTGGGATCTTAACCGGATACCCATCCACAAAGACTTCTATGACATCATCTGGATTGGGGAAATGAACCCTAGCTCCGGCAATAGGAGTACGCTTTGGTAGATCGGGCTCCGACGCCGCTTCAGTAGCGGCTTCAGGTTTGTGAAGCTCAGGTGTGGAGACGATTGTTCGAATAAGATTATACCTAGGATTTGTTGACAAAACCCTAGATGACGATGATGATCGAAGAGCTCTGGAGGCTAGCGAACCCAATCCCATTGATTCTCGCTCTTTCTCGCTAGAAATCTATGGTTTCTCCCTCTAGATGTTGGTGAAGGAAAGCAGATAAATGGAGCTCGCGCAGATGTTAAGCCGGAGAATTGGGACAGGGCGTGTGTACACCATAGACACCATTCACCAGAAGTGGAGCAGACAGACCCTCTGAACGTTGTCCATTTCAGGTCCAATACGTTCAATAGTTTTTTGGCCCATTGGGCTTTATAAACCCATTACGATTTTCAGATCTTTAATAATCACATTATAAGAGAGTTATTCTTCTAGTAAAACTCTTTATATTACGAATTTTCCACCTACAATGAAATACTCTGGAATTGTGGGACGAAGGCTCTAAATTTGGAATGGTTGTTGATGTATTTATTGCTTGAAAGAAATCCAACTTGGATGGGAGTTTTGGGTTTGTTAAGTTCATTAGTGTGGAGAATGTACATGATTTGATCAATAACTTGTGTTCAATGTGGATTGATAATTACAAGGTTTTTACATCTCTAGAAAGGTATTCATTATAAGTGGAGGGTTCCAAAGAAACGAAACGTGATGAGAAGGGTTAAGAACTATGTTTTTCTTATGACATCTGGTCCAGCGATGTTCCATTTAGAAGTTATCATATTTAGTTACAAGTTCGTTCGTTAAGAGGGACATTGGAAAAGCAATTTTCAGTAATAACATTTAATATCGTGTGGTGTAGGTTGGTTACTTTATATCAAAGTTTTCATTTTACAATGCTATGGAGAGAGTGGATACAGTTACGACTTATAACTTACAAGAACCAGTAAAATAAATATTAATCCGGAGTTTGAAATATAAAAAAGAATAAAGACAAGCAGAAAATGAATTCATGTCAATATAAGAACGTAATTCAAAATCTTCTTGGAAAATCTACCCATGCAATTTAGATTAAATAATTCACCCAAAAAAAAGAATCAAGATTTGGGTATCTTATCTTACATGATTAATGAATCCAATCAATCTTGCTTTAGAGCCTTTGCGATGAAAGCCTTAATAATCTTAATTAAAAAGTAGGAAAAAACTGTAACAGCAACACCACTCCAGAAAACCGCACGATCATAACCACCACCTTGGACCGAGTAAACACGAAGACCAATCACATTCCAATTGCTCTCTGCCCAAACAGGATCCGCTTCCCCCATTGGATCCGAAGAATTCAGGGGCAAAATCGTCCATGTACCCGATGCTGACTCGTATTTCAACCGAGTTGAATAAGCCGGAACATACCTAAAAAAAACAATATATATCACATATTTGTGACAATATAAGTAAACTATTAATATAGAATAATAGAAAATACCTGGTTTTGGAGATAACACAGATGCCTTTACCATCTATCTCTTGTTTGATGCATACGCCACCTGTCCCACTACAATTCTCAGAGCAAGGAGTTGCATTCTCCAATGGGGTTGAAGTTTTATCAGCCATAAAATTCCACAAGAATCTTGAAACATCATTCACGTATCCAAGAAAGGGTTGAGAAGAAGGTTCTCCTTGCATAACACCAACATAATGACTTGGGCAGATGGAAAATGGTGTGATGTAGTTCTTCACAAGCTCACATGAAAGACCAGGTTCACAGTTTAGTAAGCAGCCTAAAAGTTGGTCAACTAAAGAGGTGTTGACTTTGATTGCGTTTAAGGATGAGTCATTCAGAGTTTTATTGTTGTTGGCGAGAATGTAAAGTGTACGTGCAACAAGGGAAGCAGCTGCCACTATGGCTGAAGAGTTTATATTTGCTACACCAAAAGAAAATGTAATATGAGAAATTTATAACAAAATATTGAGTAAATTACATTTTTGGTCCCTGAGTATAGCTGATTTTTTCAGTTTTGGTCCTTATTTGAGGCTTTTGTAACGTTTTTGTTCCTGTTCCAAGTTAAATAATAAATGACTACTTTTGGTCCCTGAGTATAGTTGATTTTTTGCAATTTTGTTCCTTATTTGATGTTTTCGTAACGTTTTTGGTCCCTCTTCCAAGTTAAAAGACTACTTTTCGTCCCTGAGTAAATTGATTTTTTGCAATTTTGGTCCGTATTTGATGTTTTTGTAACGTTTTCGGTCCTTGTTCCAAGTTAAACGACTACTTTTGGTCCCTGAGTATAGTTGTTTTTTGCAATTTTGGTCCTTATTTGATGTTTTGTAACATTTTTGGTCCCTGTTCCAAGTTAAATGACTATTTTTGGTCCCTGGGTATAGTTGATTTTTGCAATTTTGGTCCAAAATTTTATAGTGATATTACTTTGAACAAGGACCAAAAACGTTACAAGTTACAACAACCTCAATAAGAACCAAAGTTGCAAGAGAAAAC
Organism: Lactuca serriola; assembly: GCF_051521515.1. Taxonomy (NCBI): domain Eukaryota; kingdom Viridiplantae; phylum Streptophyta; class Magnoliopsida; order Asterales; family Asteraceae; genus Lactuca; species Lactuca serriola. Next base: position 91,032,875 of record NC_136410.1, read on the forward strand.
TTTTTGGAACCAAATTTGAAAAAATCAGCTATACTCAAGGACCAAAATTGTAATTTACTCAAGAACATAAGTAGAAATAAGAAATTTGAGCAACTCACATTGATCATCTAGATGACTATGGTAAAATTTGTTGGTGAAAGATGTATCAAAGTCTTCCAATACAACACCAGAAGTATGTGGGTTCTGTTAAAGATTACAAAAAATATATACAACTTAGATTGAGGAGGGCATTTTCGTCTTTTATACATCTTGTCCCACATTTTTGTAGAATTGTGCTAACCTGTTTTGAAAATGACATGAAGGAAGATGGAGGAATCCCGGGATTAGATTCACTTGCTTTAGAGAATTTAATGCTTTTAGTTCCAAGTGAATCTTGAGCTAGTTGTAAAGCATTTAGTGTATCATTTGTGGCAGATGACACCTGTAATTCAATTTTGAAAAAATAAGGAAACATGTTTTCATTACATTGGGTAGAATATTTTATTAATGGGAATAAAATTCCATACATACCCCTGTTGTATGAGCATAGAAGGTCTTCACACCCTGATCATAGCCTTTCCCAACAGATCCAACTTCTATAACCTGTTTCAATTTATCCAATACCAATAAGTTCCTACTTTTTTACATTATAAAAACTGTAAAAAATATTTGTTCTAGAAAAAAAAAATACCGTTTCAATCAATGTATTGTTAATTCCATTATCAACTTCAAGAAGAAATCTTCTGCTACCAAGGTATCCCCAAGCCTCTCCAGTAAAAACAACAAAAACAAGCTGCATAATTGCATAAAAAACATGAAATTTTTATAAAAATTACAAAAGGGTATTAAAAGAAGTCACATATATGCTCAATATTACACAAAAAAACCAGTTACATTATCAAAAAAAATATACAAACCTGTTTAGCAAGAGTATCTAAATCATCAATATGTGAAAGAGCATCTACTGCTGCAAGCAATGAGATCAAGCCCTGAAAGATAATGTATAAATAAATATAAGTAAATATTTACAAAATGAAAATAACATGTGGAAAATTTTATGTAGCTTTAAGCTTACAGATAAGGGAGATTGTGCACCCAAACTTTTGTCACGAAAAAATGAAGCAGAATCCATAGATGCCACAGTCAATAAAATGGGCTTTGAGGATGAAACATTTGTTGTTGGAAATGCTGACAAGACACTGCCCTTCATATTCAAGTTACATGAATAGAAAAATATGGTCAAAAAATGTTTAATATTTTTTTTATATGTAAGTTAAGATATTCAATATTGAAATTAAATATAATGGCTCACCTATATCCACCCAAAGGGAGACAAGTTCCTTCTCTTAAACATGATTCTGAATCATGGGTTCCTGCTTTAGTTGTCTACAGAAGATTTGGAAACAAGATTAGGGGCAAATAAGTAAAATGAATCCATGTTCAACAGCTAAAGAGGATCATGGCAGAATGAAGAAGGTTTTACCTGCATTACTAGATCAAATTCAGTCACTTTGGTAGCATGTGTTTCCTTATTTTCATTTTCCAGAGAAATCTGCAAGTATAGAAGTAGTTGTCATGTATAACTTCAAATGAAAAGAAGAAAACTATAACCCATGGGGCCCACAAGGCCACAACTTGATTACCTCCTGCAGGGTTCGTGTGCTGCTTTCAGAGAGCAAGAACACAGGAAACTCATAAAGTCCCCACATAATACCAGATCCCTGCAAAATAAGGAAATGGAAATAAAAAATTACTATACATATAATGTATGTAAAGTTTTATACATTCCTAATGCAATAAAATAACATACAGTTGGATTCCACTCAAACTTGTTGTTCTGGTAAGGAGAAAATTCAGCTTGAGGAAACTTCTTATCTGGAGATGATGCTGCAAAGGGGTAGAAATGTCATTGCAGGAAGCTTTCCACTAATTCCTATGTTCTTGCTATATTAAGGTAACTACATGTCACCACCATGTATATATTACCTGTTAAATTGGTTTGATTTTGAGGTCCTGATTCAACTAATACACCAGCTAAATTTCTGGCAAAGTTTGAATCACTTGATACTCTGAAGAAGAAGAAGAAGAATAATAGAAGAACAGTAAGGGCATCAACAAAAGAAGTTTAACATAATATAAAAGATAAAAATAAAAACTTTGATTGTGGTATACCTTGAAAGTAGACTGTCAAAATCAGATAAGGGAACTAATACTGAACTTGACTTGACCAATTCTATACCATTCTTGAATCTAACAATAGGAGCTACAACTTTATCTAGGCCAGGATCTAAGATCAAAGAACACCATTGGAAAATAGATGAGTGAAATTACAAAGCATAGCTTACTGGAATTTTGATGTTGGGAGAGATGTGAACTGTATACTTACTTGCACAGCCGATTTCCCCTGAAAGGTTGAGTAATCGTATACATGGATATCCATCTATAACCATGTACATGGATTTCTCTAGGTCAGGAACTGACTCGAATGCCAACTCTACAGAAGCTGATTAATAAAGAAGAAAAGCACTTGAATTACAATAGAGTGATGGATCATGGATGTCGTGTTACACTTATTGTGCCTTACAATAGAGTGAATGGCACCCATAACCACATGTTACCTCCATCAGGTACTACACAATTCCACACAAGTTATTCTAATAGCATCAAATTTAGTATGAAAAAGTAGACATTTCGAGAACAAATGATAGATTTCGCTGAAATTTACAACCAGGTACTGGAAATCGACCAATGACAAATCGTTAAATGCAAGAGGATTCACAATATGTATCAAATTGCATGCAGTTTTTAAATCAAGCGTCAGTTAAAACCGGAAATGAGAAATAGAAGTGAACTGACCAGAGAAAGAAAGGCGAAGATTGGAGAGTAAACATAGAAGAAAGAACAGGAGCCCTGTGACGGCGGAGGCCATGGCAGAACACAGCTGAGGTGGAGAGATGGTATATGGGTAAACCAATTGATAAACCCTAGGCTGCCATGGACATGTTCTTGTCGATTTTTCAAGCCCTTCCTCTTCTATTCCATCAGTATTTTGTTGACTGTGAGAAGGAGTCGATGCTTGAAAGGAAAGTCGACTCCGTGATCCAACGGGTAAATCCAATGCGTCGGGTCGACCCGCAAATGAGTGAGCATAGTTTTCATAAAAAATGTATAAAATAATTAACATGTTTTTATAAAAGACAACACTGCACAAATGGTTCCTATGATTAACTGAAAATTGTTACTTAGGTCCAAAAAAGTTTGAGCTAGCACCAGAAGTCCAAACTTTTCATTTTGTTGCGAATTTGGTCCATTTTGCTTTGAACTTTTTTATAATGACGATTTTACCCTTATTTTTTTCTTTTTCATTATTTTTAATTTATTTAAAAGCTTTTCCGGTTAAAAGAAAAATAAAAAAGAAAAATTTTCCTTTATATTTTATTTTTATAAATTTTTATAATAGAAAATCTCTCTCTCTCTCTCTCTCTCTCTCTCTCTCTCTCTCTCTCTCTCTCTCTCTCTCTCTCTCTCTCTCTCTCTCTCTCTCTCTCTCTCTCTCTCTCTCTCTCTCTCTCCAGATCTTGTATGAATGGATGAATGAAAGGGTTGTTGATTTCTAAAGATAATCAATGTTTTGAATGAACTTCTCAAAATTGATCTTCGGTTTAAGCATAATAAAAGGGTGTATACTTAGGTCTTCGATTTCAGTATAGGGGAGAAAGGGATGAAAGGGCGTTCGTCTTCACCAGAAAAGACAACCACCAAAATATAAGAACACCACCAGCACCACCATCAGGCACCAGTCTCCTAGAAACTTCTGATCTGAATACCCTTGATTTTCAGGCGAAGACAAAGAAATCCTCCGATCTGAAAATGACACATAATCGACAAAAAGATCTCTAGATCCTCAGTCGAAACCTGATGTCGCTTCCTGTGACAACCCGAAACTTCCATCTTGTATGATTGACCAACTATATCAATATTTAACTTGATTTTGTTATCTTTTGACGTTGTTTAAGGGTTCGTTTAAGTGTTCTAAGCCTGAGTACAACTGGGAATGAGATTAGGAATGAGTCAACATGTTGTGTAGAAGCAAAACCAGGCCATACACCCTCATGAGAGGTGTGTACGGCCGCACACATGGGTGTACAGACGCACACCCATCCCCCAGCCGCACACTCACCCGTACATATAGAGGGTGATCCCTTCATTCACTCTTTTCCTTCTTTGGTTACACTCTACTTTCTCTCTCTAGAAACATCCTTCAATAACACTCTAAGGGCCTCAAAAACGTGAAGTACTCCATCATTCAGCTTGTTATACTGGTAAGACACCTTGTTCTAAGCTTAAATTCATCATGTTCATCATTCTTTGAAGGTGTACGGCCGCACACCTTCATAAGGTGGTCGCACACACCCCAAAGACCCTCCAAAGTGAGAGTTTGGCCCCTATATTCGAGTTAGACTAGGTCTGAACCTTAAAAACACCTCAAAATCGACTTTTGGAGCATAAGTGAGGAGTGTACGGCCGCACACTCTTGTGTACGGCCGCACACCCCCTCTGTACGGCCACACACTCTTGTGTGCAACCGCACACACCTCCTGATCGCACACACATCAAAACTTGTGATTTTGTGGTCATACACCTCCTTTGTTTGATCAATATTGGATCCAACACTTAGTGCTGGTGTTTCAAAGTCTTTAGAGTGATTTCCAGTCATGAAATACCCTAATCTGATGCACATACGTGTTACCATATATTAATAGGGTTCACTCGCATACAAAACATCAGTTGACACTCAGCGCTCATAACAGATTGTACACCTGAATCCTACAACAAACAGTGAGTTCATACCCCTACGCTTTTATAAGTTTTTATAACGTTTTCAGGGGGGAATACAAGCCAAACATAAAGGTTTTCACAAATTAAGAACTAATGCAATTACAATGGTTTTATGTTAATCATTTAGATACTGTCACACCCCGAACCGACGGCGGAAACGTTCCGGGGCGGAGGACATCATGCGTAGTATTACAACCATTGTACATAGTAAGCATAGTAAACACAACCATTACATTACAATAAGAATATTTACATTTGTTTTAAAAGCATTGAAAACATAGATTTTATACATCGGTATAATCAAAAGTAAAGACGAGACTTCTATATGCTCCGTCTTCTCCTAAAGTGATCGAAGTACCTGTCTAACGTTGACCTGAGAATACACATAGTTTTAGAAATATCAGCATAAAGCTGGTGAGTTCATAAGCATGTTTTGTAAGGAAAAACTGGTTACTAAATCTTGTGAAAATACTTCAGTTCCATTGATAAAGAATGCAGTAAATATCGAAAACCATTATTACTGAGTTATGAAATACATATATTGTTTTCCAAGAAAATCCCATATTTTCTAACATGTTTGTCGATTTCCATATTATAATAAAACCCTGGTTACCACCGGTAAGTATAGTAGTTTTACTACTTAAGATAAAACCATAAGTTGTGTCCCTAGAATACCCTCCAGTAAGTAGCTAGGTAGTTTTATTACATAAATAAAACTATAGAAGAAAGAAAGAAATCTGTGAACAAAGTTAGTTTATACGTATTGTGAGTCGTATAACCATACTGATTTGACCCGTGACCTCCTTGACGTTCTTCAGGCGTCGTACGATTACAAAATTTGTCACCCAAGGCGTGTCCGCCTAACTGTAGCTAGCAGTTCAGGTGTGGGATTGTCAGTCCCGAATAGATCTATCCACAAATTTCACGCTCTCCCTCCAGGAGACTCTGGTTATACTACCGGAGAGGATTTATTGATACCCCGAAGGGCATAACGAAGATAAGTCTCACAAGCTAGTATTAACTAATTCACGGAATATTTAGCTGTTATCGAGCTTCGAAGTCGTTTGGAACAAAGTAGAGTATAAATAATTAAACACAAGGTAATTATTTAGTATGATACTCTAGATTAATAATGGATAAACTAAATCAGACATAGTTTATATATTGACTTTGCATGAAATTTGAATCCGTAAAACAAGTAATGAAAATCCCAAATTATTCCCATAATAATTTGAATGGTTTGATAAGTTCCCATGTTATTTTGAAAACTATGTAATTATATTTAGAAAACGTCCCTTATGCTCCGCATATTACAAAAGGGATAAAGGTATCTAAAAGTTTGATAGAAAATAGTTATAATTACATCAGTTTTTAAATTACGAAATCCTTTATAATTTTCTTGTATTCCCCCTAAAAACATGAAAAACTCGGAAAAGTGTAGGGGTATGAACTCACCTGCTGTGAGTGGAATGGATGGACGTGTCGGGTAGGATGCTAGGTGTCAATTGAGGACTTGAACACACACGAGGATCCTATGTAACATGAAGCGATACATAATTGTATCTAATTAGTTATTTAATCACTAATTAAGTAAGTAAATACACTCTAATGCGTGAAAACACTTTATTTCAAGTGTTAGGAATGATACGGGTTGCATCTAAGGAGTGTATGGCCTCATTATGGAGTTTACTCTTCAAGTGGTGGCCTTAGGGGTGTTTACGGTTGAGGGACCATATCCCCCATGAGTTTACGGCTGTAAACTCATGGGAATGATGGGTTTGGGGGCTCAAAGGTCTTAAACTACTCAAGGACTTATGCTAGATTTTACCCCGAAACGTTCCGGGGTGGAGGACGTCATGCGTAGTATCACAACCATTGTACATAGTAAGTATAGTAAACACAACCATTACATTACAATAAGAATATTTACATTTGTTTTAAAGCATTGAAAACATAGATTTTATACATCGGTATAATCAAAAGTAAAGACGAGACTTCTATATGTTCCGTCTTCTCCTAAAGTGATCGAAGTAGCTGTCTAACGTTGACCTAAGAATACAAGAAGTTTTAGAAATATCAGCATAAAGTTGGTAAGTTCATAAGCATGTTTTGTAAGGAAAAACTGGTTACTAAATCTTGTGAAAATACTTCAGTTCCATTGATAAAGAATGCAGTAAATATCGAAAACCATTATTACTGAGTTACGAAATACATATGCATATTTTCCAAGAAAATCTCATATTTTCTAACATGTTTGTCGATTTCCATATTATAAGAAAACCCTGGTTGCCACCGGTAAGTATAGTAGTTTTACTACTTAAGATAAAACCATAAGTTGTGTCCATGGAATACCCTCCGGTAAGTAGGTGTAACGCCCGTAGATCCGGGCTAGTCAAAATATAGGCAATAAGTGACTTTTCAACAAAAGATTATTTAGAATAAATAATCTTAACCAAGTTGTAGTATATGTTACAAGGTTTCCATACATATAAAGACCACCAAAATCCGAGTTATAACGAAGAAGTTATGACCCGTCGAAGTTTCGCGACGGAACCGGCACGATACCGGGAAGCGTAAATAGTGAATTTACGATAGAGCGAGATTTACCCTTAGCGATCTAAACAAAAGTCGTAGAATACGTAAAACTGAGAGCGTTCATAAAAAGAATGCCCAAATCTGACTTCGTATGAGGAAGTTATGATTTTTCGAAGTTTCGGATTAGCAGTGTACATCCCAAAATTCTAATATTAGATCGAGCGGTTTTTAGCTGACACGACCTAAACGAGAATCGAAGATCTCGTTAAGAGTAGCGTAACGAGAAAAAGATGGGCGAAAACGGACGCCGGATGAAGAAGTTATGAGAATTTAACGGACCAATCCTGTCCCGACCTGTTAATAATGTAACTTTTAAAATAAAGTCAAAATTAACCGACGGAGTCTAAACGAAAGTTGTAGAGTACGTTCCCGCCTTAGCGTGGATATAAAGAACGTCGAAAACGGAGCTTGTATGCGAAAGTTATGAATTTTTAAAGTTTAAACTCGAATTTGCGAAGCTGTTGCTAGATGCGATGACATGGCCAAATCTCAGTCGTCGCTTGCTGAGCACGGTCTCGCTTCGAATGAAGGACGCGTCACCCTCGCATTACGCCCAGCGTCCGAGCTCGGAACACGTCGCGTACGTGAACCCCTCCTTGGTCCAGCTTCACCCACGTCGCCCCAGCAGACATCGACACGTCGGTACGGCTTCGGATGTACGGGCTGCGTACTTCGGATCTACGCCCCGCATAGTGAAAACCCTCGCATCTATAAAAGGAGGCCGAGGCTGCCCGCATTTTTCACACCATTTCTCATTCTCTCTCTAGTTTCTTTCTCTCTCTAGCTCCACAAACCACCCATAAGCCCTAGGAAAAATACCAAGCACCTAAAGGAAGCCCCAAGGCTCCTAGAGTCCCGAGAAAAAGGGTCTTTCGGTTTTGGAAACGCTGCTCCAAGCAAAGTCCGGTTTTCGATATAACCCGCTTTAAGTGAGCTACGTCTGCGTTATTTTTAATATAGCTTCTAATTAATTATAGTAACATTATTAGGGCTATTATTATGAGTTATATTGAGTGTTATTTGACGCTTATATAATAATAATAATAATAATAATAATAATAGTCAGACTATTAATTTGTCGCGGTTATCATTAGACTAAACCCTAGTGGTATTGATACTAGGTTTTATCGAAGGAAATCATTTTGAGAGTATCGAAGCGTTGTCCGAGTGCTGAGTCACCACCTTTCAGGTGAGTGCATAGTTACTTTCATCTTACACATAGATATGAAGTATTTTATATAAATTGCGTGCTAAGTGTGCATATTATCTGAGTACTTGTTGTCTATGCTAGATGAACGATTATATACATGTTTTAAATGATTTAAACTATATATGTATTTTATATCTACGATAATGTTGGGGTAAAACATGGGTAGATGTAATAGATGGAATATGAGTTGGATGATGAGTTGAGAGGTGTTATAGACCACGAGGTGAGGGTGAGAGGTGGACGATGTGAGAAGCCTTTTCCCAAACGATGGCCCCGTAATTCAGCAGAGTATGGATGACAACCACAGACTATTCTAGACAGTCAAGTGGAACACTAGTAGGCTCGCAACCTGTAGGTGTTGTGAACGATGTGTTCACCCGGTGTACTCTAAACCTAGGTGATCATGCAGACTTGATACCTAAACCTTGGTGATCATGCAGACTTGATGCCTAAAACCCTGGCGACTATGCAGACTTAGTGCCTAAACCCTGGCGACTATGCAGACTTAGTGCCTAAGCCCTGGCGACTATGCAGACTTAGTGCCCGTTGTGTAAACCGTGGCAACGATCGACTTCGTTCCGATTCCTTAGGATGATCCTTAGGAATGAATGAGCGAGGAATAGCTGATTCTTAGGGTAGATCCTTAAGACTAAAGAAGATAATGGGGATGGGTAATTGAGTTGATTGTTTGATTGTTTAAACATAATAATTATATTATTGTGGGTTGAAAACCCTATGTACTCACCAGGTTTCCCAACCTGACCCACTCAGTTTATTTATATCACATGTGTTGATATGAAGTCACATTACACTGAGAGATTAAAGAGATGTAGATCACTAGTTTAAATAAATGTAAGTTCTGTTTATGCTTATGTTTCTGTATTGCCGATGACATCCCAAACGTTTTAAAATGAATAAAATATGTTTCTTCGAAAATGTTTTGATAACGTATTTAACATGTTTTTCTAGGAACAAATTCCGCAACATTTTTATGAAAAGAAGTACTCTGACTTTTTTTACAAAGCATAAACAAAATCGGTTTTTTCTGGCCGTGAAAAATGGGGATGTCACAGTAGGTAGGTAGTTTTATTACATAAATAAAACTATAGAAGAAAGAAAGAAATCTGTGAACAAAGTTAGTTTATACGTATTGTGAGTCGTATAACCATACTAATTTGACCCGTGACCTCCTTGACGTTCTTCAGGCGTCGTACGATTACAAAATTTGTCACCCCAGGCGTGCCCGCCTAACTATAGCTAGCAGTTCAGGTGTGGGATTGTCAGTCCCGAATAGATCTATCCACAAATTTCACGCTCTCCCTCCAGGAGACTCTGGTTATACTACTGGAGAGGATTTATTGATACCCCGAAGGGCATAACGAAGATAAGTCTCACAAGCTAGTATTAACTAATTCATGGAATATTTAGCTGTTATCGAGTTTCGAAGTCGTTTGGAACAAAGTAGAGTATAAATAATTAAACACAAGGTAATTATTTAGTATGATACTCTAGATTAATAATGGATAAACTAAATCAGACATAGTTTATATATTGACTTTGCATGAAATTCGAATCCGTAAAACAAGTAATGAAAATCCCAAATTATTCCCATAATAATTTGAATGGTTTGATAAGTTCCCACGCTGTTTTGAAAACTATGTAATTATATTTAGAAAGCGTCCCTTATGCTCCGCATATTACAAAAGGGATAAAGGTATCTAAAAGTTTGATAGAAAATAGTTATAATTACATCAGTTTTTAAATTACGAAATCCTTTATAATTTGCTTGTATTCCCCATGAAAACATGAAAAACTCGGAAAAGTGTAGGGGTATGAACTCACCTGCTGTGAGTGGAATGGGTGGACGTGCCGTGTAGGATGCTAGGTGTCAATTGAGGACTTGAACACACGCGAGGATCCTATGTAACATGAAGCGATACATAATTGTATCTAATTAGTTATTTAATCACTAATTAAGTAAGTAAATACACTCTAATGCGTGAACACACTTTATTTCAAGTGTTAGGAATGATACGGGTTGCATCTAAGGAGTGTATGGCCTCATTATGGAGTTTACTCTTCAAGTGGTGGCCTTAGTGGCCTTAGGGGTGTTTACGGTTGAGGGACCATATCCCCCATGAGTTTATGGCCGTAAACTCATGGGAATGATGGGTTTGGGTGCTCAAAGGTCTTAAACTACTCAAGGACTTATGCTAGACTCGAATCAAGGGCTATGGAAAAGATTGGGGCTTGAAATGGCCCTTATAAGGAGTTTACGGTTTTTGAATGCTTCCTTGGTGAGTTTACGATCGTAAACACATGAGTTTATGGCCGTAAACTCATGTTTGCCACTTTTTTGCATGATTTGGTGCTTCTAGGGTAAGCATACAAGGTTCTAGCCACTCATACAAGTCATAGAAGGTGTTAAGGGCATTTTAACACCCTTAGAAGGTGTTTACAATTTTGGGATATTCCCCAACCGTAAACTCATGTTTACTCTTATCATTTCATGTTTTGGGCTTCTAGGATCATTCATGCAAGTTTCTAGGTCATTAGCCAAGCATTGGAAAGGTTTTGGGGTATCAAAACCCCTTTTTAGGGTGTTTACGGTTTTGGGATGTTCCCAAACTGTAAACTCATGTTCTTGGGGTTTTTTTGAGAGTTTAAACCATGGATTTGCAAGTATGCTAAGCTAAAGAACAAGCTAGGAGGGTTTACTTACTGTTGTGAAGCTTGAAAGGGGCAATTCTTGATCAAAACCCGATTTGTAAAGAGAGAGAGAGAGAGAGAGAGTAGAGAGAGGAGGTTCCTAAGGTGTGAAAAATGTTGGAATGAAGACCACTCAACCCTTATATAGGGTTGAGTTTATGGCCAGGGTGGGGTCCACCAAACATCAACCGCAAACGAGATTTTTCGCGTGATTTATCGTTTTCCGACATGTATGAAATTACGACAATAACCCTAAATGATTTACTTAACTTAAGAAGTTAATGAAAAAACTTTTAATAAAAATAATTTTTTATTAGCAGAAGTGGGTTACAATGACGGAATAAATTTCGGGTTGTCACAAATACTTTATCCCTTTTGTAAAATGCGGAGCATAAGGGACGTTTTCTAAACATAATTGCATAGTTTTCAGAACAGTACTTGAACGTAACATACTAGTCAAACTATAATAGGTATAGTTTGGGAATTTCCTACCGGTTTTATTGAATCAAACTATGTACGAAGTCAAACATATAAACTATGATAGCTATAGTTTATCCATACAGACAACAAGAGTATCTTACTAAATAATTATTTATGTATAAGTATTTTTTTTTACTCTACGGAATCTACATTGGATTTTCATACGAACAAACAAAAGAATTATATTACTACTCGTAAATGTCGTCATCTTAATTGTGAGACACGTCCTCATATACTTTAATAACAAAGGGAAGGACTTCGTCCATGGGAACGTATAATGGAACAAAGTGAAGGACATCATCCTTGGACACTTTCGAACGAACAACTAAGTGGAGGACTACCCTTATGAACCAGAATTTCCTGGAGGGAAAGCGTGGCTTTTGTGTATAGATCTATACGAGACTGACTACCCCGCACCTGACTGTTAGCTATAGTCGGACTGACAGGTCTACGGGTGACAATTGTCATAAAGGATACTGGCCCCAATACGTGCCATATCAAGTTAATGTGTGGTCATAAAACTCACCAATCGTACGAATCTCCTTTACGTAATAATATACATCACATGAACAATTGCTTTACTAACATAAGTGTGATACTTATACCATACAATTTCAGAATCATTAAAGCAACAATCACACGTATACCAGGGAAAATAAGGGATTTTCCCAGACAAACAGAACACACTATATACATAACATTTTACATACCGATGTGATCAGGGGTTTTCGATACAAACAATATTTACTATTAATGAAAATTAAATATTTTCACAAATTCAGTGACTAGTTTTCATTACAAAAACATACTTATGAACTCACCAGCTTTATGCTGATATTCTTTCAAACTGCTTGTATTCTCAGGGCAATAATAGACAACTATTCTTACTAACTTTTGGAGAAGACGGAGCATTTTTGGAGTCACGTCTTTTACTTTTGTTATATACTATTATGTATAAACTATGCTTTCAAACGTATGTAAAAATTCATATTGCAATGTAATGGTTGTGTTTACTTTGATTACTATGTTACAATTGTTGTGATATTACACATGACGTCACCCGCCCCCAAACGTTTCCGCCGTTGCCTTCTGACGGTTCGGGGGTGTGACACTTCCTTCCCCGTTTTCGTTTTCTGCTTCAAGCTGTCGATTAGGGTTTTTGTTCATGATCTGGATTAGCAATCAGTCATCACCGCCTAGAAATCAATTGCAGAAAACTCTAGCAATCAACAGTCACCGCCATTCTGACGAATGCTAGGTTTCAAATGGTGATGTTGTCGGATCTATCTCTAACCCTAATCAAAATTCATCTCTACAATCGAGATCTGAAGCCGAAACCAGATTTAAAGGCACGGTATCGATTTCTGGAATGTATATGTTTGTTCGTGTTTCAAGGAAAGAAATCGATTTCTTTCCCCAGAATTCTTGCATTTGTGTATTAGCTATGAGATGAACACAAGATCTTCATCTTCATATTTCTCTTGATTTCTTCATCTTCATCTGGTTCCTAAATATTCATCTTGTCGAGCCTTGTTTGTATGTGTATGAATCAGGAAGAGAGAGATAGAGAGAATATGAATCTAGTTCAAATCTTCATCATACAGTGGTGGTGATGTTACATTTTTCTGAAAATCATAATGATCAAGATGGGTTTTGTGGGGGGGGGGGGGGGAGAGAGAGAGAGAGAGAGAGAGAGAGAGAGAGAGAGAGAAAGAAAGAGAGAGAGAGAGAGAGAGAGAGAAAGAGGGGAGAGGTAGAGAGAGTTATTTTTGTGTTTATTTTTAATTGTTTTTTTAAACGTTGTAATAAAAGAAAAATATAAAATAAAATAATAAGGGGTAATTTCGTCATTATAAAAAATTTCAAAAAAATTAGACTAAACTTGCAACAAAATAAAAAGTTTGGACTTTTAGTGCTAGTCCAAACTTTTTTGGACCAAAGTAGCAATTTTCAGCTAACCACATGGATCATTTGTGCAGTTTTGTCTTCATTAAATAGTTTTTTACCTTTGTGTTTTCCTAAATTAACTAGTTTTTTCTCTGAAATAAAGATAAAAATATATTTGGTAAACGGTTTGCTAAAACATTCGTTTGCAGTTGTTTATTTAACAAACAAATGAACATGAATAAATTTTATGTCCATTTAGTTAAACAAACAAACTTGAATTATACTTATTTAAACAAACAATGGTCCCGTTTGTCCATTTACATCATTTGTTAATGTTTGCTTATTCTTGTTCATTTATGTTCATTTATCATGCGATTAGTTTCTATTTTTCATTCTTTTTAAGTGTTAATATGATAGTGTTAATAGATTGTCTAATGATAGACTGTGATTTTAGTCAACGGTATTAAAATTTAACAAGTTTGAAATTTGAAGTTGATATTTGGATGGAGCTAGAAGAAAATATGAAATTTTAAATTTTATTTTTTGGTAAGATATTTGGAAATGATGCTAAGACTTTATTGTTGTTTAGTTATTTTGGATTTTGGGTGTTTTATATTATATGATTATGCATAATTCTTTTATTTATATATGGCTATGTTCGTTTCTGTTATTTATATTCATTTATGTTAGTTCATTCATGTACATTATTATCATTTATGTCCGCTCTTCCATGTGTTATGCACATTTGTGTTCATTCATTTATATTCGTTTAATATCTTAATGAACAAACATACATGAACAAGGTACTTCTTAAACAAACAAACACAAAAAAGCAAGTGTGTTTGTTTATATGTTTGTGCTCATTTGTTTGTTAACCATGGTATTCAAGCAAAAAAGGGATTGTTCATAACTATGTTATGAATTAATATAGATCAAAGATATCAAAGTGAAAAGACCTTTTGAGCCTCTCTTAAATTTGTGTAAGAAATGTTGCAAGACATTATGATGAGGATAGATTCAGGAATATCCGACTGAGTAATCCAGATTTTAAGGCAATTCATTGCTATTATGTGTATAAAACAATAGAACAGAAAGTACATTGATGCTATATATACAAAACTGAAATTACATTGCAATTTGTGATTGAAATAATGTAAAAGAGTTGAGATATTTGATCACAGAATATGTAGAATCCGTATCATTTTTGGAATAAGTGATCAAGAACACACGCAACTTGGTCAAGGAGTCAACAACACTATAATTTAATATTAAGACAATATAAACTTATGTATGTTTGAGAGAAGGATATTTAAATTCAGTAGTTTTATCAACTATGGCTCCACAGAAGTGGACACTGCCATTTGTGAAAGTGTGTGAGATCTTAAAATCTCTGTCAAATATCAAAGTCAAAACTTGTTCAAGCCGCCTTTGAGGGTAAAGGCTTCCAGCCACAAGCCTTCTTCCATCAACATGAAGTCGCAAATAAATAGTTTTGTTTTTGTCTACTCTCTCCTTGTCTTCTTTAAGATAAGTCTGTGTACAAAGAATTTTAGTTGGTTGTATTGTTATTTGTTAATGCAGCAAAATAAGCATATCGTTTTACTTTTGTAAGAAAAATAGCTTTGTCTTCGGGAACTTTTACATGAAATGCTTCGCCACTATTAACCTCATAATCTAAATCAAAACAATATGAGTTTTCCAAAAAAAAAATATACAAATTAGAAAAAGGTAACACACAGTGTTAAATACCACAATCGCCCTATTTGAAACCTCCCCAAATCCAAAAGAGCTGCATTCCATTTAACCTCCACTACAATAACCATAACAGATAATAAAATTGAAAATAACATATATATACAAAGCATCCGATATCCACATTAAAAAAAAAAAAAAAAAAAAAAAAAAAAAAAAACAGAAACAGAGCGTGTAGATATAAGAGTTGATTCTTACCTTGAAACGCTTCCATTGTTGTAGAGAGAAAAGGAGCAGCAGAAAAGACAAATGTGTATGAGCAAAGGAAACGTCTTTTTGGCATATTTGCAAACAAAAAAAAAATTACCGTAGGGTTGGGCCTTTCAAGTGTCAAATTATAAATTATGAACCTTTAAAGAAAGGCACCATGAAATATTTGTGTCATTGTAAACCACACAAAAAAACCGGTTCACCATTCAAACCAATGACTGAACCGAAAAACAGTCCACCCTTGAACCGAACCGATGCTAAACTTAAACGTCGGTTTTTAATAATTTGGATTTCTAGCTGATGTAACCAGTTTAGAACCTTGTGAACCGGTTTGCACCATACAAACCAGTTTAGATAGGTTTGACTTTTATTATGATGGAACCGGTTTGAACTGAACCGGTGTTGCTTTTTTTTTAATCGGAACTGAACTGGTTTACTAAACTTGTTCGTTTTGAAAATAAAATTGGTTTGTGCACCTCTAATCGGCATGTAAAGACTAAGAGCAAAATGTCATATCGAATTCAAAAAGCAAAACAAACAATAATCCATTTTATAATATCATAAATGTTTAACTTATTTTGGGGTTAGGTAACAAATGTTGTTGTACCATACATATTTGTATATAGATAATATCACAAAACAATGACTATATTCACTAACAAATTAATTGAGTATTTGAATATACCAAACAAATTATACTCAAACCTTATACCCCTATACAACACAAATGTTGTATACCAGACATACTTGTATATAGTTAATCCGACACAAAACAATGACTATATTCTGTAAAAAATTAACCGAGTATTTGAATATACCAAACAAATTATACACAAAACAATGACTGATACTAGGTAAACCGAATACCCGACTTTACTTACCCAAAGCCCGATTCATCCGAACCAATCTACCCAAATAAAATATGGACCCGCTGGTTAATTCGAGTATATGTTATTTTCATCATTACTAATTAACACAAAATCATCTACATAAATAAGTAACAAAACAAATACCCTATCTGTTTTCTTAACATAAAAAGAAATAATCATTCCTACCTTGCTGAAAACCAAAATTAAGTAAAGAAGAAGTGAGTTTCTTGTTCCACTTTCTACGGGATTGTTTTAGCCTATACAAAGACTTAATTAATTTATCGATATATAAATCTAGTCTTAAATTTATAAAGGAAAATACCAGTGTTACACATTATTACACATTTAGGCAAATGTACCGTATTATAATATAGCCTTGATAAGACCGATTGTCGAACTCAAGGGAATGGTTCATAAATTTTGGTTATCAACTAACCTAAATACAGTAATTAAAGTTTGTTGAATTTGTGCTTAACTTTAAAACAAGAGGCCATTCTAAAACAAAATGTGGATGGAAAAAACTAGATATGGTGTTTTCACGTAGATTTAATTACTTCCGTCAATTATGGTTGATTTCAATGAAGTGTAAAAACTTTAAAATTGGTCCTTGTGGTTTGTAAAAAACTTTGGATATAGTCAAAAAAGTTTTTAACTTGCATGGAATGTCCAAAATCAAAAAATTCACGTGATTTTAGTCAAAAAAAATAAAATAAAATAAAAACTTGAAAAGACGGTTATACCCTTATTTATTTACTTTGCAAGAGGATGAGAGGAGGGAATGCCCTAAGAATTTCGGCTAGGGTTTTCTGTGAAGAATCATTGGCCGAAAATCATAGGTAGAGGGGTTCTTATATAGTTGTGGGTTGCTAGGGTTTCTAAAGAAAACTTTAATTTCTTGCTTAAGGCTTAAGCAGCCCATAGACCTCCCATCAATAGGCCGTGGACAAAATCTATAGGGCCTCCCTATAGGATTTCGTCCACTCCTAATTAAGGAGTCCATCAACCCAGTTTCACAACTATCAATGATTTGTAAAACAACCTCTGTTCATTTTATCAGTTCCTTTAATCCCAAAACTATTTCCAAATTAATTTCTGATTAAATACTAATCAAATAACATGATTTCTAATTAATATATTATTTTCATAACATATTAGTAAACCATTTATATGAATTTATTATTCCAAACAGTAAATTCAACTTCTCTCCAAAAGTCATCCTGTCAAGTTTGCTAGAGTGAAGGCAACCCAAAAGGACCATGCTACCATCAAATCAACTACATACCAATTATAGTTATGGGCTTAGACACCTAATCTAACATCAGCCCCATTAGTCTTTTAGTCCACCTATTGTTGGCCCAACTTCGATGCAGCCCAGTTTCTTTTCTCCTGCCACGTTCCAGCCCACTGCACTACGACCCAAAGTATAGCAGGTTCCTTCAGCACATTCAACCCAACATAATTTTTTTGGTCCAACTTCTTTTTCAGAAAAACAGGCCACATAGTCCAACTTTTAATTCACAACCGGCTGGAATTTTTTTTGGTGGACACAATCTAGTTTCTAATGCACCACAGCAGTCGACCTACCTTGCCTCGGTGTTCCAAGCTATGTCGTTGTAGCCCCCACTCGACAATAATTATGACATAGATACTGGCGCTAGCTCACACATGTCCTTCAATCAAGGTATAATGTCTTCCCTCACACCTTGTAATTCTAAATTTATTATTGTCGAAAATGGTGTTATAATTTCGGTTACTCACATTGGTCACATGTCTCTTCCGCATCCTAAAAATAATTTATTTTTAAATAATGTTCTCATTTCTCCTCACATTATTAAAAACTTAATTTATGTTCGTAAATTCACTACTGATAATTCTGCCTCACTCACATTTGATCCGTTTGGCTTTCCTATAAAGGATCTTAATTCAGGTGCTCTTATTCAACCATGTGATAGTGTTGGCAATCTATATCCGACTCTTCTATTTAATGATTCATCCATCTTCGCGAAAACTCTTACAACCATCTCTCGCCCCACTTGGCATCGTCATTTAGGACATCCGTGTTATTCTTCATTTTTTACAGTCTTGTAATTTTATTTCTAGTACAACTACTAAAATTTCAATTTGTCACGCTTGCCAAATTGGAAAACATTGTCGCTTACCTTTTTCTACTTCTACGTCTAAAACTACTAGTGTTTTTGAACTTGTTCATTCGGACTTATGGACATCACCTATTACTAGTTTAAGTGGATTCAAGTATTATATCTTATTTCTTGATGATTTTTTTCATTTTTTGTGGGTGTTTCCTTTACGTGCAAAATCTGAAGTGTATCCTGTCTTTTGTAATTTTTAGATGTATGTTAAAGATCAGTTCAAAATTGATATTAAATCGTTTCAATATGACAATGGACGTGAGGTTAATAACCATGCTCTCCTTTCCTATCTTAGAACTCATGGTATAACCATTTGTTTGTCATGTCCTTATACATCTCAACAAAAATGGAAAGGCAGAGCGTTCCATTTGCACAATTAATAATATCATCCCCACTTCTCTTTTTCAAGCTTCTCTCTCCACCAAATTTTTGACCGAAGCTCTTCTCACTGTAGTTCACACTCTAAATCTCCTTCTTACCACCACTCTTTCTTTCAAAACACCTTTTGAAGTTTTGTTTGGTTTCTTTCCCTCATATGACCATCTTCATGTCTTTGGGTGTCTTGGCTACCCTAATACATCTTCTACTGCTCCTCACAAGCTCTCTCCCCGTTCTACAACATGTATGTATCTCAGACCCTCTCCATATCACAAAGGATACCGCTGTCTTGACCCCATCACCTAGTGTGTCATTATCTCTCGACATGTCATATTCGATGAAAATCACTTTCCTTACTCTGATTTTCATCCCTCTCTGTCTTCGTCTGAATATAATTCCTTTCTCCCTGATGACGCAACTATTTCTATGATCATACCTCCTACCACCGCTACCACTACTTCTTATCCTTCTCCATCTAGGTCATTTTCCACTAACATGCATGAATGTATACATTCTCAACCAACTCCACCTCTTTCCACTGCTCCGGCTTCTAACCCTCCATCCAGTTCTAATACTCACCCTATGACCACCCATTCACAAATTGGCTCTCTCAGACCTCGCCGTATTCTCAATCTATCTGTCATGACTGATGTCTCTCCTATACCTCGATCTACTGCTCAAGCTATGTGTGATGTTAACTGGAAGTCCTCCATGGATAGCGAAATTTTTGCTCTTAACCATAATCACATGTGGGATCTTGTTCCAAAACCACCTAATGCCAACATCGTTGGTTGCCGTTGGCTATATCGTCACAAGTTTGATTCTTACGACAAACTTGATTGCTAAAAAATTCGTTTAGTTGCACAAGCTTTCTCCCAACAACCTGGTCTTGACTTTGATTACACCTTTAGTCAGGTTATAAAACCTGCAACTATTCACACTGTTCTTAGCATTGCCATCTCACGCAACTGACCCATTGATCAACTTGACGTCAAAAATGTTTTTTTACATGGTGATCTTACTGAAGAGGTTTACATGAAACAACCTCCCAATTATGTGCACCCTAATCATCCGGATTGTGTGTGTCGCCTCCGCAAAGCCCTCTACGATCTCAAACAGGCACCTCGTGCCTAGTACCAATGCTTTGCCTCTTTCATCTCTACCATCGGTTTCTTAAGCAGTCGCTCTAATTGCTCTCTCTTCACCTTTCATCAAGGTTTTGACACTATCTATCTTCTTTTATATGTTGACGACATCATTCTCACTACCTCCAACACGTCTCTGATCACGCAAGTGATTTCTCGTCTCTCAATTGAGTTTGCTATGACAGACTTAGGTTCCTTGTCTTTTTTTCTTGGTATTAGTGCTACTCGTTCTGCTTAGGGTTTGTTTCTTTCACAAACTGTGTTTGCCAAGGAGACCCTTTCTCGTGCTGACATGACCTCCTGCAATCCTTGTAGCACTCCGACGGACACCAAGTAATCCGCTTTTCTGATCCTACCTTGTATCGTAGCTTAGCAGGGGTTCTTCAATATCTGACCTTCACTCGTCTTGATATTGTCTACGCTGTTCAACATATATGTCTTTTTATGCACGATCCTCGTGAACCTCACATGATTGCTCTTAAATGCATTATGCGTTATCTACAGGGTACCAATGATCATAATCTCTTTATTCGTCCGTTCCATATTAATCGTTTGGTGTCTTATACTGATGCTGACTGGGTTGGCTGTCCTACGACTCGCCGGTCCACATCTGGATTTTGTGTTTACCTTGGTGATAATCTTGTGTCATGGTCTTCAAAACATCAACATGCCGTTTCTCGGTCTAGTGTCGATGCTGAGTACATGGGCGTAGCTAATGTTGTTGTTGAAGCTGTCTGGTTGCGTAATCTACTTCCTGAACTATCATGCTCTCTTTCTCGTATGACTATTGTTTTTTGTGATAATGTTAGTGCTATGTGCTTTGCATCAATCCCGGTTCAGCACCAAAGAACCAACATGTGAAAATAGATTTACATTTTGTTAGGGAACGTGTTGCCAATTGCCAGGTTCACGTGTTACATGTTCCGTCTGCTCTCACCAGGTTGTTGATATCTTTACTAAAGGACTACCTACACAGTTGTTCATTGATTTTCGGAACAATTTAAACGTTTGTGAACATCCCGCTCAAACTGAGGGGGAGTGTTAAATATTATATTTGTATGGTATAGGGTCCTTTCTGTATATTTTTTATACTCTTGTATTTATTAAAGCAATGAAATACATGTAAAACAGGTATTTTCACTAATCAACAATTTCAATCCGCTTTCAATCTCCCCAATTCATTAGACAAAAATGACTTTTTTTAAACAGAAACATGTGTTTACCAGCTGCGTCGGCAATGGTGTGATGTCTGCCGGCTAGAGTCGGCAATTAGTTTACACAAATCTTTAGAATTCATCTACATATTACATTTGATGATCAATTCTTTCTGTTAGGGTCCTTATATTCACATATTAATGACTGAATTCGCGATAGATTTTTGATGGAACTAAAAGCACAATATAATTTCAATTAAATTGTTAGCCATATTTAATTTTGTTTTCCAAGTAATTTTAATAAATCTTTCATTCCAAAAGCAAACAAATTGATCAATGCTCCCGTCTCGGCAGCCAGAAGAACTGTTGAATTTCTCGAAAGCAACACCAGTGGCAAAATAGTCAAAAGTCGAATCGAAAGGGAGGAAGCCATCTCACAGCATGTATGTACAACACCATAGAGCTTCATCCATCCAACAGTAGTTACACAGGTGTAAAGGGAAGGCAGCAAATTTTTATCAGCGCCAAGAATTAATCTCAACATGAAACTCTCGTGGATATTAGCTATGGCACCGAATAAGCATCAAGACTTTACTCATCAACATCACCAATTCAACACCACACCATGGAAAACAGTTACTGATTCAAGCTGTAAAGGCTTTGAAAACGCCAACACCAAGATGATTTTTAAGCACCAGACCCTCCTCCCTTAACAATGCTGTAAGGAAGAAACAGGAAGAATGCACCAGTTTTCCATTTCAAGTTTGAATCTACTGCCTCTGTTATTTTACCCAGTTGAAGGATATCAATTGAATCTCATCAAACACTTTATCCTGATGATTAAAAACTCTGGAATTGCGTGTTTTCCATAGAGACCATATTACTGTATAGCACAAGTCCCCCCAACAATTCTACTTTCAGACCCCTGCTTACACCATTGAGGAAACCAATTCCAGATTCCCAAGTGCAGAAATCGCAACCAAATCATTTGAATACATCCAAAGTGCAGAAAATTTATCAACTTAAAACAGAATGGTGATTAGGTGAATCCATTTCCATGGTAGACGCGGAGTGGTTGAAGTGTTGTTCAGGATCATTGAAGTGGATATGAATTAAAAGATATGTATTGGTGTCTTTCCTCATTTTTCTGTGCTATCTTCCAACATTCCATCTAGGATCATTTGTACATACTCTTTGCAAAAATATGAGTCTAACGAATATTAACTCTTTGATGAAATGCCTGAATGATTTTTTTTTTTGGAATTTAATGCCACATCAGCTGTATCATAAATGACAATCACTTTTCAATTTCTTCCATGATCTTATTGAGTATCCATGAAAGAAACTACTGGTGTCATTTCATTTCGGTGCTTCCAATAGACATGGAAGGAACACTCACATGAAGAAGCTCTTTATACTTGCATTAATGAGTTTGAATCTGTTATTTCCAAGGATTTTTAGGAACACATACAACGTCTGTATCAAAATAAGATTACATCTAACACTTAAACCTCACAGTTTTAAGTAAATGAGTTTTAGGTACTCAGGTGGTCAAAGTTTGAATTTTTTTTTTGTTTTTGTTTTGTGATACATAAAATCAATTAACATTACATCCATGTCATGCTGTATCATGTTGAAATGAAATGAAGTGAAGGGGAGATAAGGAATTGAATCCACATGAACTCCTATTCTAGTCATATTTTAAAGTGAAGTGAAATGCATACCAATAACTGAAGTCATGTATATTTTAGTTGAACTATTTAGTTATGTTGTGTAAATGTCTTAGGCTGTCAAATTTGGAATTCAACAGCTCAAAAGCATGCTAGGAATGAAGTGGTGGGTTAAAAATGTTCCAAGCTGTTTAAATTGCTTTGATATTTGAATTTTTTTTCTTAATAATTAAAATTTGCCATCTTTGTAAAGACACATCTCATTTGTAATATCCTGTGTTTGATAAAGTTCTCCATTGACATCTCTCACCATTTGGTATAATTGCTCATCATATAATCTAGAATAGAAATATATTTCGAATGACTTAGATAAGGTAAGGGGTATATAAAATGATGTCGACCAGTTATACCCCATATATCGTATTAACTAGGTGTGTAGCCACTAGCCACACGTTGTGTGAGAATACAATTGTGTGGTAAAATTCACAGATGTATTTTTTTTAAAATATGAAGTCATTATAATAATTATTCATTTTAAAACATGTAAATAGCAAATAAATAAAAACTGAAACAAATATAAAAATCATACCAACAAAAGTTTACATAATTTGTTGTTTGGGGGATATGTGTATGGCATTTTCCTTGTTTTCCAGCAGTGAGTTTTAGAAGTATAGAAATCTTCATTGACTAGCTCATTAGAAGTATAGCAATCTTCATTGACGTACTTGTTTAGTATTACAAACATATGTGAAGTTTCTTAACAAAAAGCCATTCAAATGAATACATACTGACAAGATGCATATAGGGAACTTAAGAAAAGTAAAAAGAACACTGAAAGTACAATATATTGATCAGGCAAGAGATGTCAATTCAAAGCAGATCCTTCATTAACCGATTTGAAACTTGTTGCATTGTTGGTCTTTCATGTGGATTGGAGTTCAAACATGCTCTTGAGAGACTCAAAACCAACTTAACTTGTTTCTCAACTTGGGATGAGGGAGGATGTATCCGACTATCTCCCATGTTTGCTGGCACCAAATAATCATCATCATCAGACAATGTTGGTAAAGATGTTATGAGATCTCCTGGATGCTTTCCCATTATCACTTCTACTGCAACAACTCCAAAGCTATACACATCGCATTTCTCATTTGCCACCATCGTATAAGCAAGCTCTACATCCAAAGATACATGAGATAAAAACAAAAAAAAAAAAAAGCTATATCAACCCCACAAGATTCTAACATAGATACATATTTATACATATTTCTATATATCATAAAACTTAAGAAGATGTAGAACTAAAATCACAAGGTTGTGTTACCTGGTGCGATATAACCAAAGGTGCCTGCAATTGCGGTCCAGTTGGAAGAGTCTAGCTTTAAAAGCTTGGACGTGCCAAAATCAGAAATATGCGCCTCATAATCAGAATCAAGAAGGATGTTGGCTATGGATATGTCTCTATGAATTATAGGAGGTGAGCAATCGTGATGCATATAAGCCAAACCATTAGCTATACCCTTTACAATATTTACTCTTTTCAACCAATCCAATTCTTTTGCTAAGACATCGCTTCTTAAGATTGATTCAAGGCTTCCATTTTCAAGGTATTCATAAATCAAAAATGAGTGGCGAACGTGGGAGCAATATCCATAGAGTTTCACTATGTTTCGATGCCTTATGTTGGTTAATGCTCGTACCTCATTAAGGAATCCATTATGATCAACATTCTCAGATGATGGGTGAAGTTTCTTAACAGCTACCACATTGTTCGGTTGTAGCTCCGCTTTGTACACAGTCCCATATCCTCCAGTCCCAATGCGGTATGCTTCATTGAAATCATTTGTTGCCTTCAAGATATCAGCATACACCACTTTTCCATCAAAGCTTGTAATAGAGAAATAATCACCACTTTCTTCGTCCGATGGTTTTTGTGGAGACTTTTTCTTTTGTTGTAGATTAGCAATGAGGCCATACGTGAACACGCCAAGTAAAACAGACCCGATAAGAGGGAGCATAATTACAAGGATAAGCTTATGATGAAAGGGACCATTTTTCTTCTTCATAATTCGACTTGGACAAAGTTTCATTCCTTTAACATTCCCACACAAATCTGGATTGCTTTCTAAGGACGCATTCACAATGTTAGGGAAAAGGGGGACCGGACCTGCAAGCTTATTGTAAGAAAGGTTGATATCAATCCCACGAGGCAAACTTGTAAAAGCATCAGGAATGGAACCAGAGAGTCTATTATGAGAAAGATCTAATTTTATCAAACTTTGCAAACTTTGAACTTCAGATGGTATCTCTTTCGTAAGAAAATTCTGAGATAAATCAAGTTCCGTAAGATGAACTAGTTTACCAATTTCCGATGGAATTTTCTCACTGAGCTTGTTATTACTAAGATTCAAGTAGTGGATTTGTGCCCATTGACCAATATTTCTTGGAATCGACCCATTCAATCTATTTTTGGATAGATCGAGTACTTCAAGGAGTTCACAATTTCCAAGCTCAAAAGGTATAACACCTGAAAGTTGGTTGCCAGCCAAGTACAGTTCCAACATACTTTTCATCTTCCCAAACTCCTTTGGGATCTCTCCAACCAAATGATTTGAAGACAGTTTAAGTCTTTGTAGTTGAGTTAAATTTCCAAACTCTGAAGGAATAGAACCACTAATTTGATTGTTGTTCACCTGGAAATCAGTGAGAGACTTCAACTTCCCAAGTTCACTAGGAATGGGACCAGCAAGTTTATTGTGAGACATATAAAGGAGATTTAAAGATGTCAAATCACCAAATGATGAAGGAATGAAACCACTAAGCTGATTTCCCATCACGGAAAGATGAGTGAGAGACTTCAAATTCCTAATTTCAATAGGAATTGGACCAGATAAATTATTAACACTGAGGATCAACCACTGTATGTTGCTAAGGTTTGCTAGTGATGAAGGAATAGAACCACTAAGTTGATTGTTGCTCACCCCAAGATCAGTTAGAGACTTCAAATTCCCAAGTTCAATGGGAATGGGACCAGAGAGTTGATTAAGGTACAAATAAAGTACATTCAAAGATGTCAAATTACCCAATGATGAAGGAATAGAACCAGTTAGTTGATTGTCGTTTACCTTAAAACGAATGAGAGACTTCAAATTCCCAAGTTCAATAGGAATGGGGCCAGAGAGTTGATTTTGGTGCAAATAAAGTAGATTCAAAGATGTCAAATCACCCAATGATGAAGGAATAGAACCACTAAGTTGATTGTGGCTCACCTTAAGATCAACGAGAGACTTCAAATTCCCAAGTTCAATAGGAATGGGACCAGACAAATGATTTTGGTGCAAATGAAGGACATTTAAAGATGTCAAATCACTCAATGATGAAGGAATTGAGCCAGATATATAGTTTGAGTATAGGTACAAGATGGTTAGCTGGTGTAGGTTTCCCATTTCAGGTGGGATTACTCCAGAAAACTTGTTCTCTGAAAAATCAAGATAGACAACTTTGGACAAAAGTTGGATTTCTGGTGGGATGGGGCCATAGAAGTTGTTCAAACTGAGATCAAAATGCGTAAGATTGTGTAGCAAAGAGAATGAAAATTGATGAAGCGTACCCTTTAATCTAGATGATGTGAGGTTCAACTTCTGAATGCTCCCATCAGCATTGCAAACTACTCCAAACCAAGAAGTGCATGGAGCTGATGCACTGGAATTCAAAGGGAGGGGAATCCATGAAGAGAGAAAGGAGTTTTTTGGGATTTCAAGGCTTGCTTTCCATTAAAGAAGAGCATTGGCTTCCTCCAAATAAGCAGAAGTGAAATTTGGTATGAGGAACAGTGTGATGATTAGTAGAGCCAGAGAGAGAAATAACAAGTTTGAAGAACTTACTTCCCTTGCCATGTTGATGTTAATAAAAAAGAAATGGTTTGCATGTCCTAATTTATACTTGAACTACCTTTTTCTCCTGTGTTCTTTTTCACGCGCTCGAAAAGGAAATTTGGACAATGTCATATTTTCCCACAAGGTGTATCTTTTAACATGTCAAGAATTTTCACAAAGGTTTGTATTACGCTTTGAATTGTATCTATATGTCATCACATTGATCATTTTTTAGAACAATAAACTTGGTTGTACTATAATTACAAAAAGATAACAGGCGGTATTATGTATTATTGTCGGATTTAACAGCGTAATAACATAACTTAACTTCATTATTTAAACATATATATATATATATATATATATATATATATATATATATATATATATATATATATATATATATATATATATATATATATATATATATATATGTTTGTTTTCTGATAAATGCTAATAGAAGTTTCACTCAAACTGTGTTTTATATCATAATCTGGTCTGTAACTGATGATTATTATATCAATAATTATCACCTGAAAACCGTGTGAATTGGTCAATAGAGATAGGGTAAAAGAATCTAAAAAACAAATGGACAAGATATGTTCATTGAAGGTGTGATTGAGGGAAAACCGTAAACTAAAGAATATAAATATGAAGATAATTAAGTAAAAACTGATGGTTGTTATTCTTCCGTGCATCTATTTCATCTGTTAAGTTCCTTTATCTCCGGAAGCGTCTAACACGTCTCATACTTGCATAGACTTAAAAATAGGGGTGTGTAATAAACCGCATAAAACGTCTGCACCGCACCACGTAACGCGGTTTAAAACACTCGCCGTGCGGTTTGCGGTTTGTATTTTTGTTAAACCGCATTATGCGGTGCGGTTAGTGGTTTACAATTATAAAACTACGGTTTAAACCGCACCGCATTAATAAAATCAATTAATGATTATATATATATATATATATATATATATATATATATATATATTTGAAAATATTTTGAGATGTCCTAAATTAGTGACATTATCTTAAGTTTTTAAAATATAATCTTAATTAATTCAAAATTGAACGCAGTTATCATATTTTTTGTCTCAAATTCATTTTCAACTAAGATTCAGTGACCATAAACTGTGTTTTCTTAACTTATGTATATTCATAAGTAGTTAATGACCATAATTATTTGACCACCAAATTTCTTAATGACCACTTAGTGAGCCGTTAATGATGACAATGATAGTATTATCATTAAATTTAAAGTAAATTATTAGTCAAACTGCATAAACCGTCCACACCAAACCGCACCGCATAATGTGGTTTTGAACGTTCGCGGTGCGATTTGCGGTTTCTAAATAACTCAAACCGCATATGCGGTGCGGTTTTGGCTCTAAACTGCACCAAACGTCACCACGGACACCCCTACTTAAAAATAAATTTAATTAAATAAAAAGTAAAATACAACTTGTTTCTCATATGTCCACAACTGATTAGTGTAAAAAAATCTTTAGAATTCACATTAGGTGACCAATTCTTTCTCTTACGGTCCTTGTCTTCACATCTTAGTGACAGAACCCGCAACAGATTTTTTGATGGAACTAAAAGCCTAATATTATTTCGATTAATTCTTAGACATATTTATTTTTGTTTTCCAAGTAATTCTAACAAAGCTTTCATTCCAAAAGCAAACATACCTATCAAATTGATCAATGCTTCCAATCTTCTTAACATGAAACACTTGTGGATAGTAGCCATGGCACCAGCTATGAAATATTGGTGGGAATAAACATCAAGACTTGACTCATCAACATCACCAAATTCAACAACATGGAAAACAGCTACCAGTTCAATCTGCAAAGGCTGTGACACCAAGATGAATTTAAGCACCCCTCCCCTGAGAATGCAGTAAGGATGAATGCACCAGTTTTTCCATTGCAAGTTTGAATCTACTGCCTCTGTTATTTTACCCAGTTGAAGGATAGCAACTAAATCTCATCAAGACACTTTATCTTGAAGATTATAACACCAATTAAAATCTTTGGAATTGCGTGTTATTGAAAGAGATCTAATAACTGTATAGCTCAAGGCACCCAACAATTCTACTTTCAGACCCCTGTTTAGAGAAGTGCACAACATCATTAATTGAAGATGGGGTTTCGACACTAGCTTACACCATTGACAATACCAATTCCAGATTCATAAGTGCAGAAACCGCAACCAAATCATTTAAATCCTTTATCGATCACACAAATTCATATTGAAACACACATAAACCGCTGCCAAATCATTTGAATCCATCCAAAGCGCTGAAAATTTATCAACGTAAAACAGATTATTCAAAAGTGTGAATCCATTTCTATAGTAGTCGCAGAGTGGTTCAAGTGTTGTACAGGATCGTTGAAGTGAGGCAACAACACATACATTAAGGTGTAATCAATGAAACACAGAAGAAACTGGAAGCTCCGGTTAGTGTTTTATGGTTCGACGAGATCACGATGGGTACATGATGTTATGAGTATTCTTCCACCACCGCTTTTATCTTGCCTTGTCCATCCGCCGTCTTCCTTTTATATTTGTCACTCCAAGTTCCATCCAAATACAGTTCCCTTCATATCCTTCAAGCGGAGATTTCTTATGCGCTTCCAGTCAGAGATAGAGGGAAACGACGGATGCTCCTCATCGCCCGTGGATGCTTCCTCGATATTTAGATGTGATACACAAAGTTTTTTTTCTTATTTTCTAGGGTTTTTGTACCATCACCGGAGCACCATTGAAGCAACTCACCACCATCACAACAATCATTTCATGTCTTCGTTCCATGCCCGGACCGGCAACGAGACCACCAAATTTCTCAACAACTAAACCTTACATCACAGAAGAAATTGACCAGGTTTGTTTCTTATTTTTTGGTTTTATTTCTTTTCGTCTCTCACCACCACGTTCCAGATTGACCACAGAACAATCACCTTTCCATTTGTTTTGTTAAAAGGCAAACTCTATAATTTAGAGTCTTTATGATTTATGCAATTTCTTATGTTTATTTCGTTGTTTATTGTAGATGATCTTTGAAACTTTTGGGTTTATGTTATTTTTCCTAAATCAAAAGCAACAACACCAATACCATCAAAAGCAGTTTTTGGGTTTTGATTTGGTCTCTTTCGATTCTGTTTCAAGGTATTTCTCAATTTATTTGCTTATTTGTTCTTACTTGTTTCTAATGCATAAGTAATGCATGTCAATTGTTTGTGGAAATGCCCAAGTGAAACATATATGAGATTATGCGTTTTTGTGATGAATTAAACTAATTATTGGCGACTCCAAACCCAGTAGAGTATTGGAAATATCGATGGGCCTACATGATTTTAATTAGATGTTGTAATTGCAGATTTTGGAGAAATCAAAGAAGATGAAGATGATGGAATTGGGAATTTTTGCAACGATGGAGATGTGTATCGGAATTGGCCTGCAGATATTGACAATGGCTCTGTTGAACTTTCTTGGTGGTTGGATGTTGTTGAGTCAATCAAAGCTTGTGGAAGTGAAGCTTTCATGGTAGTTTCTATATGAACTATTTCAAAAATGTTGTGAGATATTTGGATCTCTGTTGGGAGGAAGAAGGAATGGATGATGGTATACTTAACACCAACATTTCTTTATTGTTTATAAAGATTTAGTAATTTCCATTTGCACAAATTTCTTATTTGTTAAAAATTTGTACACCGAAGTATTTATCTTGGAAAGAAAAAGGCACATATATTCACAAATAGTGTTGTAAGTTTCTCCCTACTCTTACATTCAAATTGATGAATATAGTGAAATTTCTTTCTTTGTAATGTAAGGGTAAAATGGTCATTTAGTAATATTCAGTCGGTTTATTCGGTCTAGAAAAAACAAACCTTATATGCAGTGCGTTTTATCATAATTAACAGTTTAGCTACTTTACCTAATGGGAGAAAAAAAAGGAAACAACCCCTGCAAAATATAAGGTCTATCTCAATTAATGACCCAAAATTCTTTTTTTACCCCTCAGGCTTGTAAGTTGAAAATAGGTGATGCAAAAGGAGCATTGTTGGACACAGAATTTGCTTTGTGTGATGGTGGAAACAATGCAAAAGCTTGGTTTCGCCAAGGTCAGGTTGGTCATTTCATAAACTACATTTATCAAAACTAATTGACAAAACTGCACAAAAGGTCCATGTGGTTTACACAAAATTGCCACTTTGGTCCAAAAAAGTTTTGGCTAGCACCACAAGTCCAAAGTTTTCATTTTCTTGCATATTTGGTCCAATGTGTTAACTTCCGTCTATTTCCCTCTGTTAAGTTATGTTTGACTAGTCAAATCAGGGGTATTTTGGTCATTCCCTATTTACGCCCCTTATTTTATATTAATAAAGGAGAGTCTATAAGAACGAATCCCAATCCTCTTTGTCGTCGTTCTCATTTTGGTCTTCTTCAATTTTGCGATCGTCTTGGATTTCTTCAAGAAATCACAATAAAAAATGGTGCTTTGTTTTTGTGGTAAAATGGCCATAGTTCGCACAGCATTGACTGATAAAAATCCAGGTAGACGCTTCTGGGGATGCCCTACTGAGGTACGCAAATGTTATTTTTTTTCGGATTTCAGCATAAATATCCCATTACATGTTACGATCTTGTTTTGTTTCTTAAATTTTGAAGGGATCCAAATGTCGATTTATTGGGTGGTTTGATGGTCCAATTTGTGAACGTTCAAAAGCTATTATACCTGGGCTGCTGAGGTCAATCAACAAATTGAAGTCACAAGACTCAAGTGTTACCTGTTATGCAGTTGGGTGTTGTTCGTGTTTGTTCTGGTTTATAAGTAGATTGAAGTGTAATGGTTTGGGTGGTTTGTAAGTGTAATGATTTGGGTGGTTTCTAAGCAGTATATTGACTTGGTATGGTTTGGGTAGTGTTTTAATGTTTTTGGTAGTATCTTGTTTAAGCAATGTAATCTTTTGGGCAATACTTTGTGGTAGTCTTTTGTGGTTAAAATGTAAGCAATGTAAGACATGTTTTGCAAGAATTTGTCAATGGTGATTACATTTGGTATGTACATTTTGACAAATTTATTTTGTTTGTGGTTTTGTTTAAAAGGGCATATTGGTCAATTTATATTGGGCAATTTTGTGTAAACCACATGACCATTTGTGCAGTTTTGTCTTGTGGTTTTGTTTAAAAGGGCATATTGGTCAATTTATATTGGGCAATTTTGTGTAAACCACAAGACCATTTCTGCAGTTTTGTCTTGTAGTTTTGTTTAAAAGGGCATATTGGTCAATTTATATTGGACAATTTTGTGTAAACCACAGGACCATTTCTGCAGTTTTGTCTTGTGGTTTTGTTTAAAAGGGCATATTGGTCAATTTATATTGGGCAATTTTGTGTAAACCACATGACCATTTCTGCAGTTTTGTCTTGTAGTTTTGTTTAAAAGGGCATATTGGTCAATTTATTTTGTATGTGGTTTACACATTATCAATGACAAATGTATGTTTTGATTAAAAGGGCATATTGGTCAACTTCTACAACAAAAAATTATACATGACAATAACATCAAGACATTAAACATAACATAATCCACTACAGGAGGGTATCACAATTACATCAAATCCAGTGTAAATTGTTCCCATACATCACAGGGGTACACTATCAAGTACCAAAAATAACATCCAAAATGGTTAAACCCCAAAACACAGAAAGTACTAAACATACAATACACATAAACATAACATTATCCCAAAAAGACACTTATACCCCTACAAACATCAAAATCCCTTGAAATCCAATCACTTACCCCCTTGGCCTTTGCAAGTTCTAGCATTGTGCCCTTTAATTTTACACTTGCTGCAAGTTACTTGGATAAACTTTCTTGTAAGCTTTCCACTCCCACTAGCAATATGGCTTTGACTCCCACTACCACTAGCAACATTGTCTCCCTTCTTCTGGCTTTTCTCCTCAGCAGATTGCCTCCTCTCTTTCTTGGGCCTTCCAGGCTGATTTTTGTGTAGAGGAGTGGTGATTTTAATTGGGCATTCACTTATAGGCCACATTGCTCGACCTTTAATAGGCTCTACCTTGTACACATAAGCTGCTTTCCATGTTTCTAGCCAGTGCACCCTGTGGGCATAAGTGTGCAGTTCTCCAACTTCCTCACCATTATCTGCTTGGTCATTTAGGACTGCCCGGGCATCCATCCAATGCATTCTTTTCGATCTTGTACCCACGGAGCGGTATACTGAACACCAACCCAATCGAGACGAAAAAAAGAAATGACATGCTTACAAGGGAGTCCTGTTAATTCCCACTTCCTACAATTGCATACTCTTTCAACCATATCAACAACATGTTGATCCTGCCATGGCCCTTGCACTTGGTATTTATCTGACCCATTCCACCTAACTATGTACTGAGATGCCCAATTCACATTCTTCTCCATGATCTTTGTTGCAGATGGGGTTAGTGGACCAACACACTTCTTTTGCACCTTTATGACATTTCATATTCTTTTCATCATATACTCCCTAATGTACTCCAAGCAGGTTATCAGTGGCTTGTCCCTTCCCTCAATCAATTTGCTATTAAAAACTTCACAAAGATTATTCAGAAGCATATCTGAAACTGCTCTGCCTAAAAACACCACAATATTGTCAAGATCAAATATATACTAATACAAAAGGATCAAACATATACCAACACAAAAGGGTAAATTTGGAAGCTGAAGTATATACCTGTGAAGTGGCTTCTTGCCCAATGTTGTGGGGGAATCTGCTTCAACCAATTATAAGCTTCTACATCATATGATCTGAATTGTTGCATCCTATGATTGAACTCTGGTATTGTTGTTGTTGTAGCACAATTCCACAAGTGTTCCTTGTACTCATTAGTTCTCCATGTTTTTCTCATATTGTCATGTATATGCCTGAGACAAAATCTGTGCTCAGCACATGGGAACAACTGAGAAATGGCAGTCTGCAATCCCTGTAAAGGAATTAAAACATAGTTAATATAGTACATCCAAATATGTCAAATATAAACAACAAATTACAAACCTTTTGTCTGTCCCTTATAAATGTGAAATTTGAGTTTGCATATAGGTCCAGATCATCTGCAATACACTCTAGAAACCACTTCCAACTGTCAGTGTTCTCAGTCTCAACAATGGCATAAGCTAGGGGGTATATTCCATTGTTGGAGTCTACCCCAACTGCAGTTAAAATTTGTCCTGGGAAAGGGCCCTTCATAAATGCCCCATCAAAACCTAGAAAATCCCTCAGGCAAGCTCTAAAGCCCTTCTTCATTCCACCCAAACACACGTACATCCTTTTAAACCTTCTTGAGGTAGCACTTAGGTTGGGTTCTGAATCAAACTCTAACTTCACAGTGGTTTTTGGATTAATAGACTGCAACTCCAGGATGTAATCTCTAAGAACATCATATTGCTTTTTGTAATCACCCTGGAAAAGTTTTTTTGCAGTAGATTTGGCCCTGTTGAATACCTTGTGAATAGAGAATCCAACTTGATAATCCTTTTGAAGTTGTTCTTGAAGAGCTCTGACTGGGATTGTTGGGTTGGATTCAATCTGGTCCATTATCTGCTTAGAGATAAACTTTGCTGTTGCAGATCTAACTTTTCTTGTCTGGAGGCATTTATGTTCGTGGTTGTAAGTTTTTATGAACCAATTACTATTTACATCTGACCTAGAACCTTGTATCACCCAAGGACAAGGGGTAGGTTCACCCACATGACCATCATTAAAGGCTACAGTTCCTTTACAGATTGCCCTTAACCTCATTTTTTCGTTTTTCACAAAGAATATATTCCTTCTTGTTTCCAGTGCATGCAATTGTATCTTTTCCTTTAACTCCTTCTTATTTTTTATATTTTTGTCCTATCCTAAAAGTTACCTTGTGTATCTCACCTTGAGAGCACCTAGTCTCCTTCCCCAATTCCTTTATTACAGCTCTTCTTTTCCTATCTATATCAGAACCCTCATCCAATGAATCCCATTGATCATTATCTATAACATCCAACTCTTCATTGACCTCATCACTATCATTCTCTCTATGCTTTGATAATCTTTTTTCAAGAAATTCTGCTTCAAGATCTATATTCATGTAAAAATCCCTCATATCTACTTCTACATCAGGGATTATGTTGTCTTCATCCACCCAGAAATCACTATCATCACTGTCCTCACTCTCATCACTTCTTTCATGATTGTCTTCATCAGTCTCTATGTTATCTTCACTTCCATCATCAACTGCAAAATCTCTCATCTCTACATTCTCATCATTCATTTCATTTCTGTCATGATTCTCTTCTTCAGTGACTTCCTTATTAACTGCATTTTCTTCACCTTCATTAACCTCATCATCTACATTCTGTTTATTAGACTATAAAATCTATTGGTACAACCCAATATCAAAGTCATTAGCTGCCTCATCAAATTCATTAAATCCCTGGTCAATATCATTACATGCCTCATGAAATTCATTAAAATCCTAGTTAATATCATTACATTCCTCATCAAATTCATTAAATCCGTGGTCAAATTCATTAGCTACATCATCCTTATTCCCACTAATTCTATCAACACTAACATCATCCATCACCAATTTCTTAATACATGATGACAATGGTTTGTCCTTGATAAATTCCCTTTTCTTATTATATTCAGGGGATATCGACAAGGCTAAAGCAGATTCATTTGCTATCACAGGTGGTATGCATGTTTGTGGCATGCCACTGGGTTGGTTATTAGTTTGGGGGGTTTGATGTTCATCAGTCTCCTCTAATTGCTCAATAATAACTTTTCTTACAGGTTTAGGAGCCATAAAGTAAGTAAGCAAGTTAGTAATACCATGTTCGATGTAAACCCTTATCAATTTATGCTCCTTCACATACTGGGAAAGATTGAGGACATCATCATCATCATTTCCTAGGGCCCGTAGCCCAAAATGCATGTCTCCCTTTGGCACTCGAAAATGATAGTAGATAACTGGAGGAACTGAGTATCCTAACCCTTTCATAATCGCATCCATCTCGTGAATAGAAAATTCTTCTATATCCACCATATCTACGTACGTCACAGTACCCTCAATGTAGTTGACATTTGGAAACTTTGTGAACTCACCTCCATGATGTAGCTTGATGGTAAACAATGTAGGGTGTCCATCTTCAACACAAGAGCAAAAAAAACTTCAGAAGATATGATTTCTTGTAAGAAAATCAACAAAATGATCAAAAACAAAATTACGTACCATAAACAACCCTTGGGTCGAATGATGTGCTTGACAACCTTAAGTGCCACATTGGTATATGCATTCACTACGAAACTCGCCTGATTGAAGCTATCAACCTTGGTAATCAGTTTAGGGTTCTTGATCCTCAGTCAATGAGGAGGGAAATTGTATCGACTCATGGTTTTTAAGGACTATAAATGTGAATAAGGCTCGATATTATCCGTATGGCAATGCATACATACGAACTCTCCTTTATTAATATAAAATAAGGGGCGTAAATAGGGAATGACCAAAATATCCCTGATTTGACTAGTCAAACATAACTTAACAGAGGGAAATAGACGGAAGTTAACACATTGTACCAAATATGCAAGAAAATGAAAACTTTGGACTTGTGGTGCTAGCCAAAACTTTTTTGGACCAAAGTGGCAATTTTGTGTAAACCACAGGGACCATTTGTGCAGTTTTGTCAAACTAATTTCACTTGATAGAATGATCTTTAATTGTTGTTAAAACAAATAAACAATTAGGCACCACTCTTTTTTTTATATATATTTCCATTATTTAGTCAAAATCTAATCTTTATAATATTTTATGATTAAACATGTGTATCTAGGTGGAATAAGAAGGGAACTCAATGTTGCATTAAGGAAGTTTGTTTACTTTATATGTAATATTGATTATGAATATTTCATTATTTATTAATTCTCATTACCATTTTACATATGTAGGAGGCTGATAGTAGGGACCATTTTGTATTTTACTCTAGAGTACATTTCCTTTGAAAATAGAACAAATTTTCATGTGAAAATTTTCAATCTTCATATTTATTTTCGAATTCAATTTCCAAAGTTAATACATGGGTAATGTAATAGTATTTCAAATTCATAACTTGGATAACTATATATTTTTGTATTTGGTATATTCTAGCGTAGATTCTTTAAAGTCATAAGGATTAAAGAGTGTTGCACATTAGTGAGGGAAACATAGACCGATAATTAGCCTCTGAGATTTAAAGCCTCTCATAACCATTATCATGAAGTAATTTATCAAGGTTTGACCTTTTCCCCTATTCTTATTTGTGATAAATTTACATTTCCATTTCAATGATTTATTTCAATTATTATAAACCAAAAGACATTTGGCCTAATGATATGGTTAGATGGTTGATGTCTGTGTTTGTGTTTGTGTTTTTATGTGTATGAGTAACTGGTATTTATGTGTTTATCTGTGTTGAATGATTGTTGTGTTTGTTGAGCTGCAACCATGTAAGTTTTTTATGTATATTTTATGGCTAATATTCATAAATAGCAAAGTAGTTTAAATTTATATCAAGGGATCTTGAGCTTCGGATTATTTAGGTTATGAGATTTTTATGTCTGAAATTAACCTTAATTTTTTTTGAATATTCCTTCTAGCTAAAATTTTAGAAGGTTATGTCGCTATCATTTGGAATGTTTTGGAATAAAAGTAAGTTGTGCAATTGCTAAAATGAAGGGAACTGAAGCCGCATCAAAGTTATAGGGCATAAGCTTAGTAAAACAAATTTTCTTTAAAGAACATAGTCATTGACAATGTTAGATCATGCTTCTGATGGGTTTTGGGCATAAGACATCCTATGTGCTCATACAAACCCTAAAGCTTGGATCTAGGTTTCTCTATTGTACATACTTTGAATCCAAGACTTGAACCCTAATTCTAGCATATGGAAATCAGAATTCACATGTAAATAGGTTTAAGAACATACCTTGATTGTTATATAGCAATAACAATCCAATTCCTCCTTGAATTGACCTTGGAAAGCAAAGAGTCACAAGTGTCACTCCTCTAATGGCTTACAAACACCATAAGCAAGTGGAGAAGGTATAAAGAGAGAGGAAGGGTGTTAGAATTCGTATTTGGGACCTCTTGGGAAGGGATACACGAATTCATGACCTTGGGGTTGTTTATATAGGTGTAGAGATAGGGTTTCAGTCATTATCCTTATCTAGTTGATTATCCATTAAGCAACCAATAAGATAATCCTTGAATCCTTATCATACTCGAATTCTAAGGCTTTCCAACCTTAAATTCCTACACCATATATAAAAGATAATTCTTACCTTATTTTGTAACTATCACATAATTACAAATCAGCCCCTTTAGTTTAATTAATTACACTTGATCACAAAATTAATTCTCAATTAATTATTGACCAATATTAATTAAATAAATATGATTTCTCCTTTAATATATTATTCTTATAACATATTAATAAATCATATTATCCTCTCTCTCTTTATTCATTTCTCCAATCAAGTTGCTTTGGTGAAGGCAACCCAAAAGGACCATGCACCATCGGGTCAAGTACATACCAAAATAGTTATGGACTTAGACACTAATCCAACAGTCTCCCACTTGGATAAGTCTAATAACTATTATGCGTATGACTTCAGATCCCGATCTGCAATCGTAGCTTTCCAAAGCCGCTGTCAACTCTGATCATATCAAATACGCGTGTCCTTAGATAAGGGATCATATATTCCTCCATTCTAGATATCATATGAGATATGATTTCTAATCATTCTCTTTGTACTACTTCTCGATTTCTGATTTATGACGACTGACTAATTGAACAAATCAAATTAGCCCTAGCCCGGCCGAGCATTTACGTTTGTCATCACTAAACCATCGAGGGGCCCAAAGATATCGCTTTTATCCTACTTTGGATAAAAGGAAC
The DNA here is from genome assembly GCF_051521515.1 of Lactuca serriola. Lineage (NCBI taxonomy): Eukaryota > Viridiplantae > Streptophyta > Magnoliopsida > Asterales > Asteraceae > Lactuca > Lactuca serriola. The sequence continues at coordinate 91,071,757 of NC_136410.1, forward strand.
GGATAAACTTTGATACAATGCTTGCTTGTACTCACGCACCGAATCACACACAACAATATGTTTTATAACACCAAGTTACTGGTGCGTTTACATATTATCAATGTGCAACCGATTCGCAAGATACAACTCACACATCTCGGTTTCAAGAATATAAGATGTTATCGTCTCACCAATCACTCGTGATACAATCCATGGAGTGATCCAAGTGAGCGTGGGTCTAATCCAATGCTCAAATCACATTCATAAGCATTCATGAACGTTGCAGCAAACATTTGCTTATGTCTAATACTTTTCTAGACAATCCACACACCAATTCACGACAGTCTTCATTCATATCTACTTCCAACATATGAACGACTGTGGCCCGTTTGAATAATTCGATTATTCTTAATAAACTTAATTATTCTGGAAGTTAAAACATGCAAATGTGAAACACAAGAATAATACTAATCCCATATGGCCTCAACCCTTTGAGCATAAATAAAACTCCTTTTAATTATCACCATATTGATTACTCATTATTTGTCGTTTCGGGTAATCAACTTCTTACTTGAATTATTACACTTGTCCCATGCTCCTAGCATGCACACAATGTTTACCTATGGTTCTTACTTTGTGAAATAGATCACATTGAACACATTTCCAATCCTTCTCATTTCACAACTCCAAATCCGTTTTTCATAAGTTAAAGAATATCAAATTCTTGCTACTTATAGAATATGCTAGATTCTAACATTCTATGCAACTATCCTTCCGTAATGTCATTGCACCAAAGTCACAAAGACTATTGCCAATGATATTACAAAGTCCTCTATCAGAGATTGTTACAAGACAATTCCATAGACGTGATGTCTCTCACTCAAAGTACATTCTTTGAACATCCTTTTGCATAGAAGTGTCTAATCTAGTCATAGATTTCTCAATATTCAATTCCCAATATGGACAAACTTCCATATGTTCCATATGACAACTCATTCTTAATAGAATCTTATCTATTCATAATGATGTCGATATGGTCCATCCAATATTGACAAATTTCCATATTTTCCAATACTATACTTCCAACTACTCACAAGCGACCAATCCTCGTCGAACTTGGATTGTCCTTTGATAGTTGTTTAATTATTTTAGTCAAAACCAATTCTAGTCCCTTTTCCCTCTAAATGCGCTCGACATTTGGAAAATTTTAGAATGGTCAAACATTAAAGCATTTGCAATCGATCCTATACCCAAAGCGTATGGGACACGACGCATAATGTTTTATTTGCTATGTTCTCAAAATTCGAATTGTGAAAAGGGATGCCGTAATCATAATCGAAATTTTAAGAACACACTTTGTACCTTTGACTAAATTTTATTAACATTTCTCAACCTAAACCTTTAGATTTGAAATGAAGCATAATATTCTCTCCCTTAATTATAGCAAAACAACCTTTCAACTCTTACAACTTTGCAAAGTATGACTCTTGTTTTCTATAATTAATATTGCTAACCTTGCAATACTTTCCTTATAATCATACAATCATAACTTTTATGCTCCCACTATCTTGATGATTATTATAAAAACATAACACTTATGCTCCCACTAGCTTCGACATGTACTCTTAAACATCTTAACTTTCAGAAAACCAATGTTTATTGAATTTCTTAAGTTCATGTTCCTAATACTTAGTGCTTTGATAATCTTTTATCAAGGCTTTTTGAACTTATACACCTTTGCCTTCGATAGTTCCTATGTGTGTCTAAACAATTAAGACTAATTGCCAAACCTCACAATTCAAATTATGGAAAGGGATGCCGTAACCATAATTGAATTCGAGAATGCAATTTTACAATCACTATCTTCTTAAAATCTTTCTTAGTGAAAGCATTTCCTCACAATCATTTTCATGAAGGAGGAAATCTTATGACACTTAGATTTTAAACGGTGTAAATGTTCCTATCCATGTAAATTTGTCAAAACCAACGTTTACGACAAATTCAAACTCATATGGATCGAACTTTCTTAATCTTGATTTCTTGCCTCATGGTGGCATAGCTGCCCACCATGTCTTCCAAGTAGTTAAGCAGCTCACCTTTTCTTATCAATGTACCTTTCATTGATCAAGGTGCTTTGCCTTTTATGCGGTCAAAATGAGAACTCATAGAACTCTCATGCATAATTAACTCGATTGGATTGGCACAGAATAATGTCATCACGATAGGTTGTAAACCTTAACTCGTGTGCTAGTGATGATCGATTAGGTTTATTTGATTTGTTCTTGAAACCTTTCAAGACCATTAAGACTCCCACTGACTCCTTGACATATAAGATTCTCTTGTCAAAACATTTCTTGACAAACAAATATTCAAGAGTTAGTGTAGCTTTTATCAAAACTCTTCATAAATTGGTCATAGTTGGTCTTTGTCTTATCTAAGACATCACAACTTACCACATTTAATGAAAGTTATAAACCTTCTTAATACCTTTCACTCAATGTCACAATCTTAACTTTAAGACTTGTTATTGGAACGAAGTATGATTGACTTATTGATTTAACCATTTCTTCAATTCTTGATTCCTCTTCTTAGACGTACAATTGTACTAAGACTCACTTAGAAGATCAATTGAGATATGGTTCTTAATCATTAAGACCTATCATAAAGCATAAAAGCTACTCTCCCTTCTTCTTAGAATGGAAAAACTTTTATCTTTCTGCCTACTTGATTCTTCTTATTCGTTCTACTATTGATCTAAACCCTTTAATCAATTTAGAATTACACTTAATCTTGTAAGTATAATCATATTTACTAAGCCTTTAGTAAATCATGACGAATATCTTTGTTATTCTTATGGTGAACTTGATCAACACACTACTTTGTGTACTTGATCTCCTAGTCCTTCACTTGACACTTTGTCAACGAATTGGTCTAATTTTCAAATATGAATTTCTCATTCATCATGCAACCAAGTTGCATGATTCCAAATTTATGTCCGATTGAAACTTTGGGCGATGAGAAACTCTCCCTATTTGGTAAATTCTTGACATTTCCATAAATAACATAAACAAGAATCATATCCATTCGTTGTAGAAATATTCAAACATCGATTTTCATAATGATTTCATTGTAAGGAAATAAACAATTAAATAAATAAGTCAAACAAAATTTATTTTATTTATAAAAGCAGCGGAAAAATTTGTCCTTACAATGCAAAATCCATTGAAAACTATGTACAAAAGAAATTTTCTAACAACCCTATCATAACTTTCTAAGCTCAAAATCTAATCTTCAAGTCCATGCGATCGAGATCCATCTCTTGTGATTAGATTCATCTTGCTTTCTCTTATCAAGCTTCCTTTCTTTTCAAAACATTCAAATGCAATCTTATTACATCATGTATCAATGAATAGGAACTTAATTGAGTTAGATAGTGGATATTTACCTAAAGCGCAATCATACTATTGACTCTCCCATCTCTTAGATCTCTTAGGTAATTAGGGCAACTTTGTCTCCAATGGCAATAAAATCAAATTGACTCTTTCGGAACAACACATGGAACTACTTCAGACATCGCCTTTCTCTTATGATCAAACTTTTCGATCATTGCATGTCTTTCATTGCCATTGTCTATATCCATAGAGGTCTTGAAGGCAGATTCACCAATTAACTTTGCTTTTCTATTGCGCCAATCCATTGCTGATTCGGCAGCAATAAGCATATAGGTGAGATCTATAAGGGTCACGTCATGGTTCATCATATAGTACTCTCTTATGAACTCACTATACGAGTTAGGAAGTAACCGAAGAACCCAATCAGCAGCCATCTCTTCACTAATAACGGATCCCATCATTCTTAGTCTATCAATGTGCGACTTCATCCCGAGGACGTGTGCACACACCGACTTACCTTCTTTATGTTTACTTGCCAAAAAGGGCTTGAGTGATATTGAACCTTTCAATTTTACAATCTTGTGGGTTAGGGAGAATAATTGGAGGAGGAGGAGGAAGTGAAGCATGATCTCTTGTTCCTCGATCGAATCGTGGAATATCATCTTCATGTGGAATGCTTGTTCCACGGGATTTGAGAAGACCATAGTTGTCGAACTTTGACATCTACAATACGGGAGAAAAATGAATTCAAGTTAGTTGATAGATTGAGTCCTTGGTAGATCACCCAAATGAAATTCCAAGGCTAGGACCCAACACAATACGCTACAACCTAGAAAAGGGATGTCGTAATCTAGTTGCAGAATATTTGAAGGTAAGTGAATGACGATTCACTAATTTCCACCATGAAAAACGAAAAAGAAATTTAAGTTTTAAATCTATGAAAACTCCTAGATCCTTTGAGATACATTGAACTTTCAATGGCATGTTTATATCTCGATATGCCCCTCTTGTTTGTGACTGGGATGCCGAGGATCACAAAGCGGGTGTGAATAACCATGCAAACTTACATGGTGCCCTCATATGTTACAGTCACCTATTCGATGTGCTGGTAAACCACACACGCTCCACCGAACTATGACAAACATTGAGTCACCCTTTGCTACCTTTGCTTAGACCCATTTAGTGTGCCGGTTAACCACACACGCTCCACTAACGTCTTCGCAAGGGCACAAAGTGTAATTTCATGGAATTGCATCAATTCACTTTTGCCTAAGTAACTAAGATTGGGAATTTTATGAAAACATTTAGTTACTTTAGTAATTCATTATACTTATAATGGAAGGTTTCGTCCTATCCTACCCGTTCGGCTAACGACCCTCCACTAGTCAAGAGTGCGGTGGGTAAGAGTGGATACCCATTCAATCGCCATTTTATAGGCAATTTCCTTAAACACCCCTTATAGACCAACTTCGTGAATGAGGCCTACTAACGGTAAGACTGACCTTTAGTTATACATATATATAATGTTAGACTTTTAATGTTATATATAGTATAGGGTGTATTTTATAACTTTTAAAATACTATGTGGTTAACAATTATACTTTTAATTAAATGGTTAACCTAAACTTTTATGGATTTATTAAATCTCTTTTAATTATACACCTTAATTAATTAATAAAACCATAAGGGTGTATTTGAACTTTTTCAAAACTAGGGTTTTAGAATTTAACATTCCTAATTAACTTTTAATCAACTTTTAAATTCCAAAACTTGAGGGCAAATTTTGAAACATTTCAAATATTAGGGTTTAGAATTTAAATATGCATCAAAATTAACCTATTTAATCAAAATTTAAATTCCAAAACTTGAGGGCAAGTTTTGAAACCTTTTTCAAAACATTAGGGTTTCAACTATTTAAATTTCAAAACAACAAAACTTTTGGGGTTCAAATTTAAACTATAAAACCTAAAGGGTCAAATATGAAACTTTTCATAACAACAAGGATCAAATAACAAATAATTCAAATTAACATTTAATCACATAATTATCCATATTTGATGATTTCTTGCAAAATAATTTATCAATTTACTCAAAATAATTAATCAATTATCTTATAAGGAAACAATTATCTTATTAATTGATAAATATCTTCAATTAGATCAAAATTATAGTCAAATATATCATATAATCGGATTAATATTGATCTAACATGATAAGGTAACTATCCATAAGCAAAAACAGCAAGAAATCCCGAAGTACCCTCCTTCTGACGAGTTGACTCGTCGAGTCAGACTTGGACTCGTCGAGTCACCTTGGACTCGGCGAGTTCAGCCATGGACTCGGCGAGTCCAGCCTCCAGAATGCAAAAAATCGAATTTTTCAGTTACAACAAGCATCAATACAATAGAAACCAATCAAGGCTCTGATACCACTGATGGGTTTTGGGCATAAGACATCCTATGTGCTCATACAAACCCTAAAGCTTGGATCTAGGTTTCTCTATTGTACATACTTTGAATCCAAGACTTGAACCCTAATTCTAGCATATGGAAATTAGAATTCACATGTAAATAGGTTTAAGAACATACCTTGATTGTTATATAGCAATAACAATCCAATTCCTCCTTGAATTGACCTTGGAAAGCAAAGAGTCACAAGTGTCACTCCTCTAATGGCTTACAAACACCATAAGCAAGTGGAGAAGGTATAAAGAGAGAGGAAGGGTGTTAGAATTCGTATTTGGGACCTCTTGGGAAGGGATACACGAATTCATGACCTTGGGGTTGTTTATATAGGTGTAGAGATAGGGTTTCAGTCATTATCCTTATCTAGTTGATTATCCATTAAGCAACCAATAAGATAATCCTTGAATCCTTATCATACTCGAATTCTAAGGCTTTCCAACCTTAAATTCCTACACCATATATAAAAGATAATTCTTACCTTATTTTGTAACTATCACATAATTACAAATCATCCCCTCTAGTTTAATTAATTACACTTGATCACAAAATTAATTCTCAATTAATTATTGACCAATATTAATTAAATAAATATGATTTCTCCTTTAATATATTATTCTTATAACATATTAATAAATCATATTATCCTCTCTCTCTTTATTCATTTCTCCAATCAAGTTGCTTTGGTGAAGGCAACCCAAAAGGACCATGCACCATCGGGTCAAGTACATACCAAAATAGTTATGGACTTAGACACTAATCCAACAGCTTCAACGTATTTTTGAAAAGTAAATGTTAAAATAAAGTAAATTTCCTTTTTTATTATGCAACTGAATTCCATTGATACAATCAAACAAAAAAACAACACCCCTTCTAACCCATGCAAAGCATGGGCATCTTCCCTAGTTAACATGAATTTATAGGAAACAAAACAGAATACTAATAACTTAAATATTTTGGTAGAAAATGTTCAATAAATGCCTACGATATGGTATCTATAAGTATTTGCTAAAGTTGAGAATTTAAAAACTTAATATCATCCCTTGGAGTAAGCATTTGAGAGTAACTTGCACTATTGGTTTCTACTTTCAAAAACTATCGATCACATTTAATTTCCAAACTACCATAAGCCCCCAATCAGACAAGAACAGACATAAGGTCAAATCAAACATTTTCAGGCTATAAGATCTTAGTTATGTATAACCGTGATGCATACACTAAACAACTACAGCAATGATGTCAATCTCATATAAAGGAAACCCTAGGCTAGCAGGCATCATGTAATCAGACAATTCTATCATGCAATTCCTGAAGATCCCTAGCCTAGTACTAGCATGTTGTTCTAACATATCATAATATCAAATAACTATATGGTATTTTGGGGTCTACTTACTGGCTCCGAGTGATCGTACACTTCACATCCTCTTTTACTTATTTTGAAAACCATTTAAAATCATTTTGAAAATCCTTCCTTGATTTGAGACTGGATTCACACGAGTGTTACTCCAATTCGCTCAAACCAAGGCTCTGATACCCACTTGTAACATCCATAAAATCCGAGCCAATTTAAAACTTTTTAAATCATTTAAAACCATTCAGTTATTACAATTTGTTTTCAAAATAGTTTAAACATCAGAGTTCCCAGAAATCATAATCATCAATCGAGGAAGTGTACGGTCACGCCTTCACATTCCCGCGGCCATCCGCTGAACCTGAAACAATAAACTGAAACTGTAAGCCTGAAAGCTTAGTGAGTTACCCCTAAAATACCCATACATACAACAATACACATACAATAACAAACAACATACTATGGGTCCAATCATTCATCGGGATGGAATACCCCAGGCCCTCAACCATCGGGTTGGAATGCCAACATACTACGAGTTTAATCATCCTCGGGATGGAATACTCTCGGCCCACAACCATCGGGTTGGAATTCCCACATACAATACATATATAACAGATACTATAGGTCCAATCATCCATCAAGATGGAATACCCCAGGCCCTCAACCATCGGGTTGGAATGCCAACATATTATGGGTCCAATCAACCATCAGGTTGGAATACCCCAGGCCCTCAACCATCGGGTTGGAATGCATCCATAACCAATCAAATATGTGCACCTATATCAGATAATCGAATAACAGTCTATAAAGACAACATACTAGGGTCCTATCATACTCGGGATGAAATACCCTCAACCACCAATCAATCATGTGCACATATATCAAGTAATCTCTTATCAACATACAAACAGTCAGACCAACTATAGGTCACTAAGCATAACCACATCCGATCTACCAGGATACCGATATAACAGATCATACTAGCATACAACCATCCTATCTACCAGGATACTAAACTAACATATCACAACAGTAACAATCCAAACAACAAATCAAAGGGCCGGCCATGGTGCCTTGGACCCTTGAGTACAGTGAGGATAGCTCACCTCGCAATATAAGCTCAAACTCTCGGGTCACCGCCACAAACTCCACCACCTATATTCCATAGAACCGCACTCATAACTCTTCGATCTCCCAAAATGCCCCAAAAGTCAACTAGTCAACCCTTGTTCAAAGTCGAAGTCAATGGTCAAGGTCAACAATCCATGTTGACCTCAATTCGTCGAGTACAACCATCCACTCACCGAGTTCCTTGTATAACTCGCCAACTTGTCGAGTCACTTGAGTGACTCGTTGAGTTCCTAATGTTTGCGGTCATAAACTCCTTGTCCAACTCGTCGAGTTTCCCTTGCAACTCGCCAAGTTCATGCGTGCCAAAAAAAACCCGAAAAACCCTAACTGACTCGCCGAGTCACCCTACTGACTCGCCGAGACCAAGACAATCTTCATCGGACTCGCCGAGTTGACCATGCAACTCGCCGAGTGTCACACCCCAAAACCGGAACGGCGGAAACGTTCTGGGGCGGAGGACATCATGTACAGTATTACAACAAGGCATAATAGTAAACAAACAACAACATCATCCATAGCATTAATAATATAATTTTAATACAAGTGTGTTTTGTGTATAGTTTATAAGACACCAAAAATGAACAATCAAAATAGAGATGAGTCTCGAAAGCTCCGTCTTCTCAAAACCTGGTCATCGGTACCTGTCTACTGGTGGCCTGAGAATACAAGTTATTTTGAAAGATTAGATCAGCATTAAAGCTGGTGAGTTCATAAGTATCTTAGTGTCATTGTTTGTATGAAAGTGTTTTTAAATGTTTGATGTAAATGTTTGTAAGTGTTGGTAGTAAATGTTTGTACCTCCTAGAAAATCCTATATTTTCTACTAAAAATGTAACCTTCAACCAAGGCCCGAATGTTTTGTATGTTGTTTGTTTGTAAAAGTGTGTATCTTTCCCAACTATGACTATCATTACCAAAATATAGTTTACATTACCGTTTATGTGAGAAGATCACAATGTGAATGCAATGGGAAAATAACGATGTACTGTAGTATTGTATATAAGTAACTACCAATGTACTAACTACCTTAAACCAGTTTGTTAATTAAGGTAAAATGTGATGAGGTTGTAACCATACTTGATTGACTAGTAAAACACGACGATCAAAGATGTCGAAATGATATGACATTCGTCACCCGTAGACTTGCAGGTCCTACTGTAGCTAGCACCAAGGTGTAGGACGGTCAATCCCGTATAGATCTATATACAAATTCACACTCTCCCTCCAGGAGACTTTGGTTACAAAACGTGACGCAGCAGTAGATTGTCATGCCATGAAGTAGTGGCTCACATTATTGTTATAGTATTCTAGTTTTTGTATGGTATGTTCTAGTGTATTGTATGTTTTCTCTGTTCTAGTGTATAGTATGTTCTCTTTGTATAGTGTAGTGTGTGTTCTCTTTGTAACACCCCGAGATTCAGGTGCATTTTTTTCATCCTTATTCTTTGTCAATTGGTCATGATTAGTCCTTGAGTGGAGGGATATAGCAAGTGAGTACGCTGGGCGTACCAGAGGGGTACGCTGCGCGTACTCATGCGCTTAATTTGGACGCAGAGTCGCCAAGGTACGTTGGGCGTACCCAGAGTTACGCCGGGCGTACCCGGCCCAGGTGCAAAAACCCTAATCCGTCTTGTGCACTATTTAAAGGGTGCTAAGGCTCATTTCTCAGCCTCCATATCAGTGAGTGAAACCCTAAGAGAGAGCCTCCCATCGTCCTTAGTGTGTGAGAGTGTTGTTGGAGCTAATTGTGCTTTGGTGACTTAGTGAAGAAGAAGGAAAGGAGCTCTTGGAAGCTAAAGCTTGAGGTGCCATTTTGGATCTGAGATCTATAGAGAAAAGGGCTACACTTAGAGGTATAAAGTTCAAAACTTTCCTCTTCTTTTGGTTGTTGTTGCATGTGCCATTTCTAGGGCTAAAAACCCCAAAGGTGGAGACTTTATGTGTAACGACCAAGAATTTCAACATAATTTAAACTTTTCAAAACAATTCATTTTAATACATTATTACAAAAAGGTTTTCAATACATTATTTATCAGATTATTCCCAGGTCCATTTCGTAAAACATATACGCGAGGAACGGTACGATCACGCCTTTGCCTTGCCACAGTCTCTTGAAGAACCTGAAAAACATTAAACCACAACTGTAAGCCCGAAAGCTTAGTGAGATACCCCCAAAGTACCAACCACATATACGCCCTTCCAGGCAACGACCTTCCGGTCCAAACACATTGCCTTCCGGCCCATAACATATTGCCTTTCGGCCCATAACATATTGCCTTCCGGCCCATAACATAAATAGCATACATAACATAACAGAACATAGAACAGCCGTGCATATCGGGTCAATCCCAGTCCAAACAACTACGTGCACATAACATACAATCATGTAACAGTTCAGTCAACAAATCAATCAAACAGATCACATATCATCACCCTAACCAGGATACCAACCTAACCGATCACTAGCATAACATCACCCTACGTCTCAGCCAACATACTAATTACGCACATACGCCTTTCCAGGCCATGACCTTCCGGTCCTCAACATAATGCCTTCCGGCCCATAACATATAATGCCTTCTGGCCCATAACATAATGCCTTCCGACCCATATCACGCAATATCATAACAACAGACAACTACCCGGATTTCCATCCGATAAAGGGTCGGCCTTGGTGCCTTAAACCCCGTTGATATAGTGAGGATAACTCACCTCGCACTGCCGAAACTCTGAACTGAAGAAGCAGACTCTCGAACCACCAACTCACCGCAAATCCCGAACTAACCAACATAACAAGCATAAGCATTAGGTCAAACATACTTCCCCTTATCGGGCCAAGACCAAAGTCCAAAACTCACACAAAGCCCAACATTGGCCCAATTTACCAAATTTGACCCACCTCACCAAATGGACCTAGATCCAATATCCATGATATTAATTGGGCCCAAAATACTCTATTCATATTTCCAGACTTGGCCCAAACACCAACAACCGACAAATGGCCCAACACAAAAGCCCAAAAGAAAGTCCACAGGAGGAGTACACTGGGCGTACTCTCCTTGGTACGCTGGGCGTACTACAATGATCGTCAAAAGAAAACGGGACACTAGCCCGCTATGCGTGGCGTACTCGTAGCTAACGCGGGGCGTAGCTGCGAGATCCATTAAGTCCTTTTAACATCTTAATGGCTTAAGCTCTTAAGCCCAAACTTCAGATCCATAGGCCAAATATGATTAGAAATCATAAAGTCTCAGACTTTATTACTTGGGACGTCCTTAAGCTCTTAATCCAAGGTCTTAATCCATTAAGACCTATATAACTCATACATGGAACAACTACAGCCCTTGGGACCTCATTTTTATCACTCAAGACCTCTCCAAGGGTCTGAAAGGACAGATAATCTTAACCAAATCGAAATATGCAACAAGATGAGGACTTTCGGGACAAGAATGATAACAAAGCTTCAAGATACATAGATCTATGCAAAATGGAGGTCAAGCAAGAAGCTTTATACCTTAAACCAGCTCCAAAGGGTGGTATTTCTTCAGATCTACAAGCTCCACACGTTCTTCTTCTTCTTTGACAACTCCCCTTTTTCTCCTTCAAGCCTTTCTTTTGCCAACAAGAGCTTTCCAAGGTCAAACACATTCAAATATGGAGGGAATACGAGATTTAGGGTTTCTCTGAGGTTGAAGATGAGCATAAGGAGGCTGAGAGGTGAACCAACATGTTCCTTATATAGTGGCTGACCCTAAAAATAGGGTTTGGGGTTTCTGAGAGTACGCTGGGCGTACTCACCCGGCCACCCGCAACATATTAATCCTCTACGTTGGGTGTACGTCCAGCTTACGTTGGGCGTACCCAGCCACCCTTAAAAATCAAAAGCATGCATGCATGCCATGCATGCATGGGGCCATTTCCTTCTTATACCACAAAGGGCTATAAACAACGATCAACTTCAAAACACCACAACTCCTCCAATCTAAACCCGCTCCCAAATAACTTTACATTCATACGGGGTGACGTGAAGCCCAAAGCTTCTAACACATACGCCAGCCCGAAACCTTCTCGGATGAAACTCATTTCTCGAAAAAGGACCAGAATTAACCTTCCTCTTAACTCTCAGGGACTCATAATTACACACTTAAAGAACGGGGTGTTACATTATGAGTGTAAAGTGCTCCATGGTCCGAGATCTGTCCCTTTTTAGTGGTATTAGTGATTTAGAACCATAAAGCTTCCATCTTGGATGTTAGTTTGAGGTCATGCTTGAGTAATAAGCCTTCTAGAGTTAAAGGATGGAACATTATGGGAGTTGGTGGCTTGTTCAGCCATGCAAAGGCTTAAAGTCATCAACTTTATGGATTAAGAGGCTTAGATGTGGTCAGATCTAGAAATTGGACGTGGGTCTTAACTGTTTAAGACCTCAAGAGCTAAGGGGCTGAAGTTGGGGAGTACGTCGGGCGTAATCCCAGTACGCGCCGCGTACTGGGTGGTGTTCCCCGATTCTGAGATGCAGCCGGGTACGCTCAACGTATACATCTGGTACGCGCAGCGTAACCCGGAAAGTTGACTTTTGGTTGACTTTTAGGGTATGGTCTATTGTGGGGCCTTTTGAGTTATGAGAGGGGTAAAATGGTCTTTTACCCTTCTAAGAGTGTCATAAGAGGACATAGTCTAGCCTTTGAGAGTTATATTAAATAGGTTATTTATTTCATATGATTAGGCGGAGGCTAGGCCAGCGTTTACCGAGTTAGAGATTTACCGAGATACCAGAGGTGAGTCTTCTCACTATACTTTACATAGTGTGGTAACAGAGTTATGTGACATAGTACTATAGAGTTATATGACAGCGTATTTGCATGTTATTTATGTGTTGTGATTTATTGTGATATGTGATATGCATGATTCAGAGTTACAGAGTTGGGACTTTCGGGTCCCAAGAGTTAGGGCCAGAGGGCCCACAGAGAGTTGGGGCTGGAGGGCCCCACTGAGACACATTGACCAGAGGGTCGACAGAGTTACAGCCTCGAGTTGCTATTATGTGTTAGAGTGGTATTTTGGGGAACTCACTAAGCTTATGCTTACAGTGTTACGTGTTATGTGTTTCAGGTACCAGTGATGATCGCGGGAAGGCGCCATCTTGATTCGTAAACACACATGGGATTTTATGTATTTTGATCTTGGCATATATGTGTTGGATTAGTGTCTAAGTCCATAACTATTTTGGTATGTACTTGACCCGATGGCGCATGGTCCTTTTGGGTTGCCTTCACCAAAGCAACTTGATTGGAGAAATAAATAGAGAGAGAGGTTATTATGATTTATTAATATGTTATAAGAATAATATATTAAAGGAGAAATCATATTTGTTTAATTAATATTGGTCAATAATTAATTAAGAATTAATTTTGTGATCAAGTGTAATTAATTAAACTAGAGGGGCTGAATTGTAATTATGTGATAGTTACAAAATAAGGTAAGGATTATCTTAAATATAGGGTGAACTAATTTAAGGAGATAATGCCTTAGAATTCGACTAGGATAAGGGTTTCTAAGACTTATCTTATGGTTGCTTGGTGGGCAAGCAACTAGATAAGGATAAGGACTAAAACCCTAATCTTTACACCTATATAAACCCCATAAGGCTCATGAATTCGTCTAAGCCTTTCCAAGAAGTCCTAAGGACGAATTCCTACCTCTCTCCTCTTTCTTTATACCTTCTCCATTTGCTCTTGGTGTTTGTAAGTCATTAGAGGAGTGACACTTGTGACTCTAAGCCTTCCAAAGTCAATTCAAGGAGGAATTGGGATTGTTATTGCTACATAACAATCAAGGTAATATCATAAACCTAATTATATGTTAATATCGATTTCCATATGCTAGAATTAGGGTTTATAGTCTTGGATTCAAAGCATGTACAATAGAGAAACCTAGATCCAAGCATTAGGGTTTGTATGAGCACATAGGATGTCTTATGACCAAAACCCATCAATATGTTGTGAAACAAAGACATTATTCTATGAAATTTTATGAATGAATGAGTTTGTATAAAATGTGTTTGAAAATGCAAAAAATTGTTTTTAATTTTTACGGTGTTACAAGTTGGTATCAGAGCCTTGGTTTGGGGGATTCGGGTGCACCTTCGGGCATATCTGAACTCAAACCGAGGATTTGAGGAAATTTTGATAATAAAATAAGTTTTCAAAAGAAGAACTTATGAAACAAACAGAGCAGAGTCGTGTGTACGAACAGCCAGCGCCCGAACGGTGATTTCCCAAAATACCATTACGATAAGTGTTATAAGATATGATATGATATGTTATATGATGAGCTATGCTATGCATGCTAGAGTAGACTAGGTATTCTTATTAGGACTAGGGTGGCCTGATATGTGATGCCTGAGTCTAGGAGTCTTGCTGCTAGGAATACTTCAGAGTGTTTAGGTAGCAGCGAGGAGGTTGTGAGAGATCTGCTAGCGAGTATCATATGATTAGAGAGAGTAGAGTACTTGGGACTTGGGACTCTGGGAGGAGGGACTTGGGGTGAATGCTGATGCGATGTGGATGGTAGTATTGGGCCCGTACTACTGAAGACACCGGGTCGGTGCACAGTCCAAGTAAGAATCCTTGGAGTACCAAGGGTCAAGTAGGGTGGAGTATTCAAGTGTGAGCATACTTGAGCGAGTCCCTGATATTTATTCTTGTGTTGTATTTCAGAGAGAGGGACATCATGGTTGGGACGCGCCACACACCAGGGACCAGCAGTACGAGTGATGAGGAGATCCGTAGGATCATCCAGGAGGAGGTGGCTGTGGCCATCAGGGCAGAGATACCAGAGATGTTCAGGTCTATCAAGACCACGCTGATAGAGACATTTGATGAGAAGTACGCTGCTCTTTTTGAGGCTGCTATTGCTACGGCCACTGCAGCTATAGCTGCGACTAGGCCGCAGGGTGGTGATGCGTTGCTGTTCCGAGAGTTCAGCAACACAAAACCACCGGAGTTTGACGGGACCCAGGACCCGATTGCGGAGATGAGATGGATTTCATACATAGAGGGGTGTTTCTTTACTTGCTCATCTCCAGAGCATTTGAGAGTCCGGTTCGCGCTAAACCAGCTTCGCTTGGGAGCGAAGGATTGGTGGAAGTTTGTGACGGCGCACTATACGCCTGCTGAGCTTGCTGCAATGACCTGGGAGAGGTTCACTGCTATGTTCCGAGATGAGTACGTTCCCCAGGTGGAGAGGGAGGAGCGTTTGGCCCAGGAGTTTCTGACCCTCAAGCAGGGTATTGAGTCTGTTACAGTGATTACGAGGATGTTCCATGAGCGGGCGATGTTCTGCCCAGAGCACGTGTCCTCCGAGCAGGCAAGTATGAGTCGATATTTGAGCATTCTGAGGAGGGATATACGAGAGTTCGTGGCGAACTCGACGTACCGGACATTTGCCGAGCTTCAGGCAAATGCCCGGAAGAGGGAGATAGAGCTGGAGACCCAGGCTAGGGAGGAGGCTGAGTCTTAGGGGAGGGATCGGCGACCGGTGCAGTCTCAGTCGGTATCCAAGCGGGCCAAGCCCGCTGATTCGAGATCAGGGAGTCAGAGGGGCCGCACTTGTGGCAAGTGCGGCAAGAGCCACGATGGGGTGTGCAGAGCAGGGTCTTGCTACAAATGTGGCAAGGAGGGGTATATGGCCAAGGATTGCCCCAAGGGGTTTACAGTATGTTTTCACTGCAACCAGACCGGACACTGGAAGGCAGAGTGTCCGCAGCTGCGGGGATCAGCACAGGGAGCATCTTAGGGATCTGCCCCTGCTGCTATCAGAGCTACTGAGAGCCGGCCAGTGAAGGCCGAGGTACCGAAGGCATGAGGTAGAGCCTTTCAGTTGACCGCGGAGGAGGGTGGTATATGCCACAGAAGTGATCCGAGGGTGTGTACTTGATATTTTCGGTGTTGAGTTCTCGATTTATTTAGTTCCTATTGCGATGGGAGATGTCTGTGTCATCGTGGGCATGGACTGGATGAGCAGATTCGGAGTGGTTATCAACTGTGAGCGACAGCTGGTGACCATACGAGACCCTAGTGGGGGAGTTCTTACGGTGTACGGCGAGGGTACGCGTTCTGGGTCAGCATTTTGTTCGGCCGCTAGAGCGAGGCAGTGTCTACAGCAGGATTGTAAGGGATTTGTAGCATATGTGATGGATACGCGGGTTGATTCAGAGAGACCGAGGTCAGTTGATGAGGTTCCGATAGTGCGTGAGTTCCCGGACGTATTTCCAGAGGAGTTGTCGGGCGTGCCTCCCGTGAGGCAAGTGGAGTTTAGTATCGATTTGGTTCCGGGGGCCGCGCCTATCGCCAAGGTGCCCTATCGCCTTGCACCTCCAGAGATGCAGGAGTTATCCTTGCAGCTTCAGGAGTTGCTGGGAAAGGGGTTTATTCGGCCGAGCAGCTCGCCATGGGGAGCGCCTATCCTTTTTGTCAAGAAAAAGGATGGTTCACACCGGATGTGCATTGATTACCGGGAGTTGAACAAGCTGACGGTCAAGAACTGTTACCCGTTGTCGAGGATCGACGATTTGTTCGATCAGTTGCAGGGAGCATCTTGGTTCTCCAAGATCGATTTGAGGTTTGGGTATCATCAGGTAAGGGTGCGAGATGAGGACATCCAGAAGACAGCGTTCAAGACTCGTTATGGGCATTACGAGTTTGTGGTGATGCCTTTCGGACTCACCAATGCCCCGACAGTGTTCATGGACCTCATGAACAGAGTGTGCAGGCCGATGTTGGATCGCTCGGTGATCGTATTCATCGACGACATTTTGGTGTATTCGAGATCTAGAGAGCAGCATGAGGAGCATTTGAGGGAGATCCTCGGAGTTCTGAGATCGGAGAGGATTTATGTCAAATTCTCCAAGTGTGATTTCTGGTTGCGAGAGGTCCAATTCCTAGAGCACCTCGTTAACCAGAAAGGGATATTGGTCGACCCAGCCAAAGTTGAGGCAGTGATGAGTTGGGAGGTGCCGAGGTCACCCACCGAGATCAGGAGTTTCTTAGGGCTGGCAGGCCATTACCGGAGATTTATTAGGGATTTCTCCAAGATCGTTGTGCCGCTCACCAGGTTGACCCGGAAGGGTGTTGCTTTTTCTTGGGGCCCAGAGCAGCAGGCCTCCTTCGAGACACTTCGTCAGAGACTATGCGAAGCCCCGGTGTTAGCCCCCCCAGAGGGAATGGAGGATTTTGTGGTGTATTGTGATGCGTCGATCTTGGGGTTGGGAGCGGTGCTGATGCAGAGAGGGCATGTGATAGCATACACATCGAGGCAGCTGAAGCCTCATGAGACGAGGTATCCAACCCACGATCTAGAGTTGGGGGCAGTGGTGTTCGCCCCCAAGATCTGGTGTCACTACCTGTATGGGGTTCGGTGTACCATATACACGGACCACAAGAGCTTGAAGTACTTGATGGATCAGCCCAACCTGAATATGCGCCAGAGGAGATGGTTGGATGTGGTAAAAGATTATGACTGCGAAATCCTATACCACCCGGGTAAGGCTAATGTTGTAGCCGATGCACTGAGTGGAAGGGCGGAGAGCGCCCTGATGCGAGATGTTTGTTTGAGATTAACCGTGATGGCTCCGGTGTTAGACACCATTCGTGGGGCCCAGGCTGAGGTCGTGAGATCAGAAAACCAGAAGAGAGAGCGAGTTGTCGGGTTGGTATCGGAGTTCGTTACTGATAGCCGGGGGCTTATGACATTTCAGGGTCGCATCTGGGTACCGTTTGTGGGCGGGACGCGTACCATTTTGATGGAAGAGGCTCATCGATCAAAGTTCTCGATCCATCCTGGGGCCACTAAGATGTATTTGGACCTGAAGAGAGAGTATTAGTGGCCCTGTATGAAGAGGGATGTCGCGTGGTTTGTTGAGAGGTGCTTAACCTGTCGTAAGGTTAAGGCCGAGCACCAGAGACCACATGGTAAGTTGCAGCCGTTGGAGGTTCCCAAGTGGAAGTGGGAACAAATTACCATGGATTTTATCACCAACTTGCCAAGGACTGCTAGGGGAGTCGATGCAATTTAGGTGATTGTGGACAGGTTGACGAAGAGCGCCCACTTCCTTGCTATCAGTGAGAGCTCTTCCGCTGAGAGATTGGCAGAGTTGTACGTGAGAGAGGTGGTATCACGGCATGGAGTGCCGATCTCGATTGTCTCAGACCGAGATGTGTGTTTCACTTCCAGATTCTGGAAGAAATTTCATGAGGAATTGGGTACTAGGTTGCACTTTAGTACCGCATACAGCCCCCAGACTGACGGACAGAGCGAGCGGACGATTCAGACGCTCGAGGATATGCTCCGGGCATGTGTGTTGGATGTGACAACCCGATATTTCAACTCTTTGTAATGACCAAAAAGGGTCAAGTATTGTAACCACTTTTGAGTAATAAAATTTACTTTCATAATAAAATGTACAAAAAGTTCTATTTAATTTCCTTCTATGTTTAAATGTCTTTGAACCATGATCGTACGTGAAAAGAACGCCCAAATCCGACTTCATATAGCGAAGTTATGATTTTTCCAGGTTCGGCTTAGCAACAGACAGCTAAAAACTCGAATCGGAGATCGAGCGACTTTTGGCCGGAATGACCTAAACGAGAATCGAAGGTCTCGACAATGGTATTCCAGCGGTAAAAAGTCTGGCAAAAACCGACATCAGATAAAGAAGTTATGAATTTTCAAAGAAATTCCTTAAACACGATGAGTTTAAAATAAATATTAAAAAAATAATTTCGGAATTTGCCGTTGGAGTCTAAACGAAAGTTGTAGAGCGTAGTCTCACCTACGCGTGGATATAAAGACCATCGAAAACGGAGTTCGTATGAAGAAGATATGAATTTTTGAAGTTTATTAAATAAATTATATATTTATTTAATTCAAAATTCGGACCTTATCCGAAGAGGAGTCAGCGTCCTCATCCGGGTACGCGCTGCGTACCCGAGAGACTTGGCCTCTGATCGTCTACGTCGACCTATCCGAGGCATCCGACCCGTTCGACCCGTCCGACCCGCTGTCCCGTCCGACCCGCCATCCCATCCAACCCGTCTCCCCAGCAACCCGTCCCATCCGAAGCCGAGGCAGTCGAGGCTTCGGTCATGCATGACGTACGCGTACGCACTGCATACGAGCGTACACCCCGCGTACCGAGGCGGTTCAGCCTTCCTATAAATAGGATGCGAGGGCTTCCGAGAAAAGGGCTCATTTCTCTCCTCTCTCTCACAATCTTGCCTCGTTTTCCGTGCCCGTTCAAACCCGAAGCTCTGGTCTTTTTGCTCAAGTCCCGAGGGTCGATTTTACTCCCGAAATTCCTGAGAATCCCGAGGAAAATCCGTTTCCCGAGACGAAACTCTGCCCGGTTTTCCATCTCGCTATCTTCAAACTTTCAAGTGAGTTCATACCCCTTAATTTACCTTTTAAATATTCTATAAATTCTTTTATATGCTTTCAAGGGGGGGATTACAAGTAAAACACACGAGTATTATCGTGTGTTACATAAAGAAACTCTTTTATATGCTTTTATATATCCAAATCACATGCGATTTACAAACTTTATAAGGAACTTTCATATATATATATATATATATATATATATATATATATATATATATATATATAACATATGTTAAAATAGCATTCTATCTTTTGAAATATAAATTTGTTGTAATGCATGTATAAACTAAACTTTTCTTAGATTATTCTTGTCTATCTTGGACTCTACACCAAAAATCTATGCTTTCATAAACAAGTGATTTCTTTTCTAGGTATTTCTAAACAAACAAGACACACTTTTAGAAAACTATAATAGGTATAGTTTTACGAACAAATTTCTAACTCTTATGTACTAGAAACATGAATTTCAAGAAGTTTACTTTCGTATACAAGAACAAACGTAACATTTTAACAAGTAGATATGTTTTTATACCACGGTTTTGTGAGACACTAACTTCATGTACGTTCGAGTACACATTTCAAGTCCTGTATTATATACCAGAATCCCTTGGAGGGAGAGCATGGTGTTTGTGTATAGATCTATACGGGCTTGACAACCCGCGCCCTGACTGTTAGCTGCAGTCCACCGTTTGGGGTGACAAACGTCATACATTCCAACGCCTGAAGAACGTTGTGTATAGGCATTCCGAGTCAATAGTATGGTTATAAAACTCACAAGGGGTATTAAAAATGCATTGATTTACAAGGTTTTCAAACTCATTGGTTATTTTACACTTACATACATTTTAGAAACAAACATTGGTCTTGAGTGAAGGCTACTATTATACTAGTAGAAAATATAGGATTTTCTAAACACAAACAAACAAAGACAAAACATTTCGTTTCATTCAAACATTGTCATTTAAATACTTATGAAACTCACCAGCTTAAATGTTGATCTACTCTTTCAAAATTTACTTGTATGTCCCAGGAAATCAGTAAATTTCAGGTATTCATTTTGCTTCTGATGAAGGGATGCTGCGGCGCCAGTTTAATCTCGTATTTTGACATCATATTGTAATTGGTTTTGAACATGTAACTTTTGGACAAATGTAAACTTTCAATTATATATATGATGGTTGTATTGCTTTCTTTACTATGTATTCATTTGTTACGTTACCACATGAAGTCATCCGCCCCCGAACGTTTCCGCCGTTCAGGTTTGGGGGTGTGACATTGGATTTCGGTGGGAGTTGGAACACGTATTTGCCCTTGGCAGAGTTTTCCTACAACAACAGCCATCATTCGAGCATTGGTATGCCACCCTTTGAGCTGTTGTATGGGAGAAGGTGTCGGACCCCCATTTGCTGGGGAGAGGTCGGGCAGCGTGTTATGGGTAGTACAGAGATAGTACTTCAGACGACGGAGCAGATTCAGCAGGTCGGACAGAGGTTGTTGACCGCTCAGAGTCGCCAGAAGAGTTATGCGGATAGGTCGGTCCGAGCTTGAGTTTCAGGTCGGAGATTTTGTACTCCTGAAGGTATCTCCTTGGAAAGGAGTGATCAGGTTCAGGAAGAGAGGCAAGCTAGGGCCCCGGTATATTCGTCTGTTTAGAGTGATCGCGAGGGTGGGCAGAGTATCATGTCGTTTGGAGCTACCTGAGGAGTTGGGGCAGATTCATGACACTTTCCACGTGTTGCAGTTGCGAAAGTGTATAGCCGATGAGTCAGCAGTGATGTCATTGGAGGATATTCAGGTGGATGCGAGCCTGAATTATGCTAAGAGACCGATGGCGATCAGGGATCGGAAGATAAAGGTTTTGAGGAACAAGGAAGTACCTTTGGTTTTGGTTCAGTGGCAACATCGGAAGAGGTCCGAGATGACTTGGGAGTCAGAGTCGGAGATGCGAGGGCAGCATCCAGAGTTGTTCGAGGAATGAGACTTTGGGGACGAAGTCTGGTTCTAGTGGGGGAGAATTGTAACACCCCGAGATTCAGGTGCATTTCTTTCATCCTTATTCTTTGTCAATTGGTCATGATTAGTCCTTGAGTGGAGGGATATAGCAAGTGAGTACGCTGGGCGTACCAGAGGGGTACGTTGCGTGTACTCATGCGCTTAATTTCGATGCGGAGTCGCCAAGGTGCTGGGCATACCCAGAGTTACGCCGGGCGTACCCGGCCCAAGTGCAAAAACCCTAATCCGTCTTGTGCACTATTTAAAGGGTGTTAAGGCTCATATCTCAGCCTCCATATCAGTGAGTGAAACCCTAAGAGAGAGCCTCCCATCATCCTTAGTGTGTGAGAGTGTTGTTGGAGCTAATTGTGCTTTGGTGACCTAGTGAAGAAGAAGTAAAGGAGCTCTTGGAAGCTAAAGCTTGAGGTACCATTTTGGATCTGAGATCTACAGAGAAAAGGGCTACATTTAGAGGTATAAAGTTCAAAACTTTCCTCTTCTTTTGGTTGTTGTTGCATGTGCCATTTCTAGGGCTAAAAACCCCAAAGGTGGAGACTTTATGAGTGTAAAGTGCTCCATGGTCCGAGATCTGTCCCTTTTCAGTGGTATTAGTGATTTAGAACCATAAAGTTTCCATCTTGGATGTTAGTTTGAGGTCATGCTTGAGTAATAAGCCTTCTAGAGTTAAAGGATGGAACATTATGGGAGTTGGTGGCTTGTTCAGCCATGCAAAGGCTTAAAGTCATCAACTTTATGGATTAAGAGGCTTAGATGTGGTCAGATCTAGAAATTGGACGTGGTTCTTAACTGTTTAAGACCTCAAGAGCTAAGGGGCTGAAGTTGGGGAGTACGTCGGGCGTAATCCCAGTACGCGCCGCGTACTGGGTGGTGTTCCCCGATTCTGAGATGCAGCCGGTTACGCTCAGCGTATACATCTGGTACGCACAGCGTAACCCGGAAAGTTGACTTTTGGTTGACTTTTAGGGTATGGTCTATTGTGGGGCCTTTTGAGTTATGAGAGGGGTAAAATGGTCTTTTACCCTTCTAAGAGTGTCATAAGAGGACATAGTCTAGCCTTTGAGAGTTATATTAAATAGGTTATTTATTTCATATGATTAGGCGGAGGCTAGGCCAGCGTTTACCGATTTAGAGATTTACCGAGATACCAGAGGTGAGTCTTCTCACTATACTTTACCTAGTATGGTAACAGAGTTATGTGACAGAGTACTATAGAGTTATATGTCAGTGTATTTGCATGTTATTTATGTGTTGTGATTTATTGTGATATGTGATATGCATGGTTCAGAGTTACAGAGTTGGGACTTTCGGGTCCCAAGAGTTAGGGCTTGAGGGCCCACTGAGAGTTGGGGCTGGAGGGCCCCAGTGAGACACATTGACCAGAGGGTCGGCAGAGTTACAGCCTCGAGTGGCTATTATGTGTTAGAGTGGTATTTTGGGGAACTCACTAAGCTTATGCTTACAGTGTTACATGTTATGTGTTTCAGGTACCAGTGATGACCGCGGGAAGGCGCCGGCTTGATTCGTACACACACATGGGATTTTATGTATTTTGATCTTGGGAGATATGTTGTGAAACAAAGACATGATACTATGACATTTTATGAATGAGTGAGTTTGTAAAAATGTGTTTGAAAATGCGAAAAATTGTTTTAAATTTTT
The DNA here is from genome assembly GCF_051521515.1 of Lactuca serriola. Classification (NCBI taxonomy): domain Eukaryota; kingdom Viridiplantae; phylum Streptophyta; class Magnoliopsida; order Asterales; family Asteraceae; genus Lactuca; species Lactuca serriola. Next base: position 91,095,183 of record NC_136410.1, read on the forward strand.
ACGGTGTTACACTCTTAGTTTCTCATCATAGTATGTTCTTTCTGTTTCTCATAATAGTAAGTTTAAATTGACTCATGAATGAACAGACTCTTGTATGTTTCATTTTACTAGAAATAGTGAGTAGTAAACCTCTAAACTATACCTATTATAGTTTACTAGTAATGTTGTTTGAATGACTGAGTATGTTTGTACACCTTTGCTACCTAAAGGTGTTGAACTGATGTAAGAACTTTTATATCTATACATATATACATAATATATAACTAAGATTCAAACGACACTCGGATAAATAACCGGATACCCTAAGTCCACAACTAAACAAGGAACAAGAAATAAAGTGAGTTATCAGTCCTAAGTCCTTTCAACCTTACTTATATAATTATATCTATATGGACATGATTTTGACAATATATAAGTTTAAAATAGTTAAATAAAGAATTTAGTATAAAAAGGGTTTTAACCATTTGAATGGTTATTGATGACTTAATGTCAATCTATAAAAATGTTTCGAAATAGTTTGCTTGATAAAACAGTTTAAAGTATAAGAAATCCACTTGTTTGATAGTTATTAATCACATGTAATTGATATAATAACTATAATGTTATCAAATTGTATCCCCCCCCCCCTAAACGCATTTAAAATCATTTAAAAGGTAGATTAAGGGGTATGAACTCACCTTTAGTGAGTGATGCGAATGTAAAGTTGCTACAGGATGCTAAGTGTCAAGTGGAACCTCGAGCACAAACGGATCCTAAGAAGAATATAATGATACATATATGGATATAATTAGTGTATTTACAACTAATCATGCTAGAGATTCACCTTACGATCACAAAGGATTGCATCTAAGGGGTTTACGGCGGGGTTTACGGCCATTGTGTTTACGGCCTAAGGGAGTTTTCGGCCAATGAGTGCAAGGTCATGGAGTTTACGGCCATACAGTCATTGAAGAGCTTGCAAACGAGGTGTTTTATGGCTCTAACAAGCATTCCCTAAGTGTTATTGGTCCTAGGTTTGGTCTTGAAGGAGTATGAAGCCAAAACATACACCAACACTAGAGTTTACGGCCATGCAAGGGTTTACGGTTGTAAGCTCTTGATGATCATGTATTTTTTGATGATCCAAGGCTAGAAATAAAGAGTTTAACAAGTCTAACTAGGAGATAGAAGAGATACTCACATTTTTGAAGCTTGGGAGGGGATTCACGGTCCAAGACCTAGTAGGTGTTCTTGGTGAGAATGTTGAATACTTAAAGATCTACCCAAAAAGATGATTTCCATGGATGAAATCAAAGGGTGATACAAGATCAAGAAGGATAACTACTAATAAAATGGAAGGATTGCTTACATTTTGGAAGATCAAGGTGAAAAATTGATGATAGTTGAGAACAAATCTGAGTTCTTGAGTTGATAGTTGGAAAAAGTGGTGAAAAATGAAGGAATATCATATTTAAGGAGGTGAATTCACGGCCAAGGAGGTGTTTACGGCCGTAAACTCTATTTTATGGCCGTAAATTCCTTATATTGGAGTTTTCCGGCTTGTATGTTGCACACTGAACTCTATACAATACTTCTTAACACTTTATCCTTTAAGGCACTAGGCTTAGAAGACTCAAACAGACCCTAAACAATGCTAAAAGATAGCAGAAACGAGTATGCCTTTGATTGAATTGAATGATTATACAAGATAGAAATTTCGGGTTGCAAACTTTACGTGCATGCAAAGCTCTAAAGTCTTAAAATGACAAAACCAAGCTTGTAAAGGAGTCTTACACTTGAGGGGAGGTCCATACTTGCCAAAGCTGACAACTTTATGGACTTAGATACCAAAGAGAGCTCATATCTGAAGTTGCAACTTCAGATCTTAGCTTAAACATAAGAAAAGCTTCCTAAAATACACCCAAATGAGACCTAGAATGAAATGAGGTCAAGATAACGATTTGATACCTTCCAAAGGATGCCAACTGAGGTAGATTTCAGATCCCACACGTTCCTTGTTGCTAGACACTTGTTCTCTAATCTCTTCTCACGAAGAATCCTCTTCCAAAGCTTAAAAATACACCAATGGAGTACACTCACACGAACTAGGGTTTATGGACTATCAGAAGCTGCAAGGGGAGGCTGGGGACGCTAATGATCCTTTAAATAGGGTGCAAAACCACATAAATTAGGGTTTCATCTTCCAGCTCCTACTCGTCGAGTCCCTCCTTGAACTCGGCAAGTAGGTCACTTAAACACGTGGACCAGCCCGCTCCTACTCGACGAGTCAGGCAACCAACTCGTCGAGTAGACCTTGAAATCATGAGAATTTATATTCATAAATTAATACTCTAGAATCGAGGCATTACAATTCTCCCCCACTTGAACTAGAATTCATCATCAAAGTCTGTTGAGATGAACATCCTTGGATAGTGCTCCCGCATCTCTGCCTCCGGCTCCCACGTCCACTCGGACCCTCTTTGGTACTCCCACTGTACCTTCACCAAAGGTACCTCCTTGTTCCGTAGAACCTTCACCTTTCTCTCCAGTATGGCCAGATGCCTCCCAACATAATCCAGTCGCTCACCGACCTGAATTCCATCCAACACAACCTTACTCTAACTAAACTTGCAATTTGGAACCTGAATTTGGTCTGGCTCCCTGACAAACCACTCATACTAACCATCGCTAGATCTCTTCCCAACACTACTAATGGACTATTCTACCTTAGGACCCTGAGGTTCCTTCATGAAAATAGTTTTGGATTAGGTGTCTAAGCTCATAACTATTTCTGGAATGTACTTAACCCGATTAACATGGTCCATTTAGGTTGCATGACATCATGCATTTGGATAGACTAAAATGAGAGAAATGACACTTAAGGTTTATTAATATATTATAAGTTCTAATATATTAATAATATTATTTAATTAGTATTGATCAAGAATTAATTAAGTGATCAAAAGAAGACTAATTAAATATATGTGTTGATTGTGTAAATCACTCATACTTATATAGTGAGCTAATGCTCCATGGACTATCAAGTAGGGCTAAAACCCATAGGATGATCCATGGAGGCTCCATGGTGTTTTTGAACCCACGGATCCAAGAAATGAAGAGTCATGTCAATTAGGGTCTACATGGTGTAACCCTAATTATGACACACTATATAAGCAACATGTTGTAGACCAAAATCGGCACTAGTGAGAACAAGAGGGCATAGCCGATTTTCAAAGTGTTATATTTCTCTCAAGGTTATTCCAAGTGTATTTGGTGTTGTGTGAGACATTTGAGGCATCACACTTGAGGTGCTAGGCTCACAAGGTTCTCAAGGAATTCAAGCAACTAAAGGTATGTATTTCTTACTATTTTTTATGTTTAAAAGTTCCCCATGTATGCTAGATAGGTTATGAACCTTGGAAAAACAAATTTGCATGTATCATAGATAAAACATAGATCCAAGGTTTCTAGGGTTGCATGTACACCATAAGAGTGTTAGAATGCTCAAAACACTTAAGTGGTATCAGAGCCTAGGCTTGTTTGCTTGATATTTGATGCAAAATTGTGAAAAAAAAGCTGAAAATATTGTTGTCTGGACAGTGGACTTGCCGGGTCCAAGCACAAATTCATCCTACTCGTCGAGTAGGTTCATGCACTCGACGAGTAGGAGCCTCTGATTGCAGATTTTCGACTTTTGCTGCTGGAAATGGACTAGAAACATTACCCTAAACTGTTTTGGTGTTTTAAAACTTGTTTTAGATGGTGTTAACACGTTGTCGCACGTGTATTAAGCAAATAAATTATCACTACTGGTTGCACTAAAAATATAGCACAGGGAAGCAGGGTCGAATCCTCAGGGCACAGCCTAATGGTCAATGCCTTTTTGCATCAAGCACAATCTAGTCAAGAAACGGAAAATATAAAAAGGGGGTTTTGAATTAAACTAAAAACTAGAATTGCAGTGATATTAAACTAAATGAAAATCAATAATAAAAACGATTTCAGCTCTGCTGCGACTTTCCTAATCATGCAATCAATATTGATTTGGTTATTTGAGATGCGTTCTATCTAAGCTGGTACTGAGAAAAACTAACAAGCTCTAGTAATTTCTCTTTTACCTAAATTAGTTAATCAAAACAAGCTCTTCATTTAACCCTAACTTTTTACTGTCTAATCAAACAAGCTCTTAATTAAATCAGAAAAGTTGCATTATAATCTATGTAAAATTCCCAACAATATCCAATACTTCTCACAGGCTCGAAAGCGTAAAGATATGATTTTTACAGTTTATACCAGAGTTAAATCCCAAAACGGAACCAATCTGATACTTGTTACTTTTACCAGTTGACAAGAACAATTACGGATTCTATTAACTGATTAACTGGAATGATAAAACCCTAGCTAGGTGATCAAACTAACAAGAATCAAAATCAAACATTCATTAAGAACAAAACTGAAGAATCTAGATAGAAACACAAATCAAAAACCAAATATAATCATCAATCACATGAAAAGTACTTGTCTTATGCAGAACTGAAAACTAGGGTTTAGCCAGACATAGCCAAAATCTGATGAAAACAGATGAAAAGAGACATCAAACAACTAATCTTACTAATCTACTTGAAGGAGATGATCCACAGTCTTCAGATCTTCAGAAATAGATGAAATTGGAGAAGAAATGCCTCCAAAATCGTATTTTCATCGTCTGGAACCTATGGAATTGTCAACTTAGGTTACAGGAATGCTATCATGGTCAATTTATACGTCCAGCAGCAAAAACGGCACACGTGCGATCGCATGTACACAACCTGCGATCGCAGGTTTTGAAATAAACGCGTCTGGTACCTTTTTGATGAAGTAGGATGCTATTTTGACACTTTTTGGCCAACCTGCGATCGCATGTACACAACCTGCGATCGCAGGTATTGATTTTTCACTCCCGGATGAATTTTGGGCACAAAAGAACCTCGAAGGCAACCTGCGACCAAACCTGCGATCGCAAAAAGGGTCACCTGCGATCGCAAGGAGACAACCTGTGATCGCAGGTTATGTCTATGATGTCCGAAATTTTGTCTACTTTTCAGATCATTTTAAATCGCGTCAATCAGAGTTACGGTTCTCGAGATATGGTCAAAATACTGACAGGGGGTCAAAGCTGCCAGCAACATCCTTTAACTTTAGATTGCATATTCTATCTTCGTGTGATCAATTCAATCGAATGTTTCTTGACCAAAGCATCTTCCAAACATACCTCATAATCCTTCATAAGTCCCAAGCTCCATTTTAAGATCCAAACGCGCATCTAACTGCTCCCAAGCACTGCTCCACTCAAACTATCTGAAATTGACATAAAAACATGAGCAGTACGGGAATTCTAATGAAAGACATGAGCTGAACATTATTTAAATAAATGACATGCAAATGTACGAAATATGATCATAAATGCTAATGAAAACTACCCTATAAGATGCATAAAATGGCATCTAACAATGGTGTAATGGTTGTTCTAATCCATTTACAATGGCTAATATCAAAATTTCATGTTTATATGTGTTCATATGTTCTTGAAATTTTGATAGGAATATTCATGTTCTTATGAGTTCTTGATAGATCATAGGAATTACGTGTTAAAATTGTTTAATGTTTAATTCATGATCATTATGTGTTTTAATGGAATCTATAATTTGTCCTCAAATTATTGATTACCAAAAGTCTTTCTTTTAAAATTCATTAAAGAAACACATAGGTTACATAAAATGAAAAGTCACTCATTTTATTATTACATCATTAACTCATAAATTATGAAAGATGAAAAGTTTTGTAAAGTTACAAAACTTGCCCTCAAGTTTTGGAACATATAAAGTCACTTTAACCAAAGGGCTTCTAGCCCAGCGGTATCGGGTGTTGCCCTCCCTCCTAGAGGTTGAGGGTTTAAGTCTCATTGGAGACATAGATGGTATTAGGAGTAGTTTAAGATTAGTGTGGATTTTCCGTTCTAAAAAAAAGTAAGTAACAATTGTACATTTTTTTTGTTTCAAAAACCAACAGAAACACACCCGTAATTGACAAAAAAAATCATATAAAGGTAGCAAAATTCAAGTTATGGTAGAAAGCATAAGCAAAGGTACAATCACAAAGGGTAAAAAACCCAAATGAATAATTTTTTTTACATATCAATTAGTTAATAGAATCTACCAGTTCATTCTAATTTTTCATATCACTTAACAAATTTTCACAAATACATAAATATTTTATAAGAAATCAATTAGCAATTAAATAAATAATCTAATACTCATTAGTTATGAATTAATTACGTTCATTTTTTTTTTCTCATTGTATAGAATTCACCTGAAATAAACTCTCTGGGCTTTGGTTTTATCTCATTTAGAGTCCTTAGAATTTACTATGAATTTTTGAAGTTGGAAGATGCAAATACTGAAGTGCACCAATACCCCTGTAAGTATTTCCATTTTCCTATTAATCTATTGGGAATCAGACTAAACCCCTTGGGTGGGTGAAATTAGACATTGATACCTTTCAACCTTGTAAATATCACATTTTAACTCTTTTTATGGAATTTGTTATGATTTTTAGAAGATCCTTATATATTACCCAAATTTGCAACTCATCTTTTGTTTCTCTGCTTATTTCTTTTCTCTGAAGATAAAAATTCTAGGCTTTGGTTTTATATCATTCAAAGGTAAAATGGGAATGTTTTTGTTTTCTCCTTCTAATCCTACCTAATTCCTCTTCCTTTCTTTCATTGAGAAAAGTCAATAATATTTTTAATTTGTTGAATAAGATCTAATCAACTAACGTTTAAAAACATTTCTTCAATGGGTGGTTGACCATAAATTCAATATTTTTTTGATTACATGTTATATATATTTTTTTCAAGTAATTGTATAGCTTTTTCTTTTACTTTGAAAGGCTGAGTACGTGTGATATGCATTCACATAACTGTAAAATCCTTAGAAACCTCATTCAGATATCTTTGATTTCAACTGTGATTTCACCTGAAAGTGATGAAGAAGATGACTTTGTGATTGGGTTTCACGTAGACTTGAGAGAATCTCAGATGGGTAGATACCCCTGTTGAAAGTATAAAGGGGTCAAAAGCAACTATAAATTAAGAAAAAGAAATATATCAATTTTATTTTGTAAAAAATAGAAATATATCGTTGACTTTTAATGAAAATTGAAAAAGAATGGCCAAACCTGCTAATGAGAGTTGAGATATGTGTATGGCACCAATTCATATCCATTTACGTGTGTCCTCACCATAAGCCAATAAAAATAAAAATTTAAAGTGTAGACATTTATCTGAAGTCCTATTTTTTTTGTCTCCTTCGACACCTTTAAAGTCAATGACATCAATCATATGTCTATTTAGTAAGAAACAACAATATATACATATGTATATAAATCACATAATTAATAAATCAAAACAGAAGTGTATTCTGTGTAACAAATGACCAAAAACTTTTTAAGTTCCCTTGAAATTCATATAAAGCTATAATCTTCATGTCAAAACTATAATTCCCAAATGAAATAGTGAATTTTTACCGGAATATCAATACCATAAGCGTACATGAATTTCAGTTAATTACATATAAAATAAATAACTATTATAGGGGTTTTTTCATAGTTGACGAATAAAGTGACTGAGAAGTTAACTTAAAAAAGATGAGAAGTTAACTTAGAAAGAACAGAGAAAAGAAGAGAGTTTAAGGAACGATTTATTAGACTATGAAGACTAACCATAATTCTAATGAGAGAAATTGGGTTTGATAAGGGATATTGAAGTTGCCATGCATACATAGCATTGTGACTCAACTTTGAGACTTTCTTGTAATGCTCTTGCAACACGTTCATCTTCTTTCAATCGAGAATCATCACCTAGACAACAAATTTAAAATAAGTAAACACTCCATCAGGTTTAAAAATATTAACAAAGGGTACAATTGAATTTATTAAAGGTAAAAAAAAAAAAAAAAAAAAAAAAAAAAAAAAAAAAAAGAAAAAAGAATGAAGAGGTACGTGTCTGAGTTCCCATTTGTTTAACAAATACATCCCAAAATGAATTTTGATGCATCAACTTTCATCTTTGCTATCACTTTTGTTTCTATATGTTTTATGGTTTTGTCAACTATGAGCATGCGTTTCTAAACCTGTTCTTTTGTATGCAGATAAGAAAAATATTTGTGGATAAAAAAGAGTAACGCCCCTTGGTAGAAAATCCATTGTTGTTGTTCTTAATGGAAAAAACCATGTGGTTAAATCACATTTATATAAAAGTTAGGAGTTGATGAATTTCTTTATTAAGTTCTGCATTTCCGCATTTAAGGGGGTGTTTGGCTTAGCTTTTGAATGACCAAAAGTTCTTTTAGAAAAAGATTATAGGCAAAAGATGTTTGGCAAAAGACTTTTAAAAGCTACTTTTGGATTTTGAAAAAGAAGGAAAATCAACTTTTTGGAAAAGTCAGAAAACCTATCTTTTTGTAACTTTTCTAAAAAGATTTTTTGGCATTTAAAAAGCTAAGCCAAACACCCCCTAAGTGAAAAATAAACACATGTATATATGGTATTTATAGTTTATTAACTTCATAATGTTAAAACAAGCATTAACCATAATTTTCCTTGAATTTGATTCTCAATGCAAAAAGACCAATTTACCCATTAAATTAAGTCATCAAGTTATGTCCCATTGCCGATTAACTCAAAAAAATAATAACCTTATGTGTCGTTGATTTTGATATCTTACCCTTGGTTTATGTCGTCCAATGAAGTTCAAGTTCTACACATTAATAATGCAAAATGACCTATTTAACCTTTGAAATGAAGTTCAAAATCTGAAATCAAATTATATATATATATATATATATATATATATATATATATATATATATATATATATATATATATATATATATATATATATATATATATAGGAATGAGTTCTATGGAAAACAAATAACTAGGGCAACATCTACCGGAACCAATAATCAAATGACACGTGTCCATTTCTTTCTTTACAAGTAATGTATTGTGGAAGTTATTGTGGAAGTGATGTGTTGTCATGTTTTCATTGGTTCAAATATGTGTTGCCCTAATCATTCATTTTCCATATAACTCTTCCCTATATATATATATATATATATATATATATATATATATATATATATATATATATATATATATATATATATATATATATATATATAAGAAAAGAGGTGCATATCCATATTTCAATCATATAATTAAAGAAAACAAAGAATAATCAATATCAATATCAATAAGCAATCTATATAAAGAATAAGCATTCTCCTAAACTATGAAACATCATACCAAAAAGAAGAACATAACATTGGTGTGTGGCTAGAGAAGAAGATACACAAACGAAATAGATGAAGGTAAAGAGGGCCTAGGGCAGACCAGTAAATATCGAACAAATACCCAAATGGTAAATACAACCGCATAATACATGTGTAACATACATGTTATGTAACAAATATAACTAAAAAGTTAAACACAGTAAGTTGTATATTATAAAGTCTAAATAAAATTGGTTTTCATCAACTCTACAAGCTCACATCAACTAGGGCGTGTTCGGCATGGAGCGTTTCTAGCTTCTGACGTTTAACAAAACATTTCATTTTTTATAGAAAGTTTTATTGGTCACAACAAGCTTCTAGCATTTAGTTTAAACAAAACGCTCCAAATCCAAATGTTATTTCATTTAGCGTTTAACAAAACGCTATAAGCTACAAGCTACCCGCTACCAGCTAATTTTGCCTAACAAGTCCCTAGACTCGACCCATTGTTAGCGAAATAAATCAACTACTCAATCGTCTGCAGCAATCACGTATAATTAATTTTGATGTCGTGTAATATTGAAGATTAGAAGTTACATAATTTGTACCAATACTTATTCATTATATACTTGAAAAAAAAAACAAAAAAAAAACAAAAAAAACAAAAAAATAAATAAATAAATAAACAAACAAACAAACTTTTATATACATATACCTCCATTAAGTGCCATCATAAAAAATTACACACATTAGTATCACCATTCAATAAAAAGAACAAACATAAAACCTCTAATATCTGAAATTTTGCATAATTTCATATAAAATTCTTTGAAACTCGGATATCTTTTAATATCCACACCGAATCGAATAAACATAATGTTACATTAATACAACATTCTAACGAAAACTATAAAATGAATATCAAGATTCAGGATTCAGGAGAGGTCGTCAGTCGTTCCTTATGCTAGCGACAAATAATCTAAGCTCTCTCGCCTTCCTCGCATGCTCCGGCGATACCTCCGTTTCCGACTCACTCAACTCAACCACATCAACACCTCCTCCTCCTCCTCCTCCATGCTTCCTCGAGCAAACAACAGATAACGGACTCAACAAATCAATGATCTCCATTTCCGTTTCATCTTTCCCCTTCGATTTCTTATCAACCAAAGGCGTCGACAGGTTCACCACCTCCGTCTCCGCCGCGCCACAACTCGTTGTAGTAGTGTTTTCCGTCAATTTCAATTTCCCTTCCCGGCTGTTTGATCTCGTGTTGATCAGTGCTTCATCGAGTAAACGGTACATGGTTTTCTCATCCTTTTTACTTTCTCTCATTCTCACTTCGATAAGTGGTTCATCAAGTAATTGGTAACGGAAACTGGTGTTTTCGTTATTTTGATCACTTTCAGTCCTTTTTCCTCCCTCTGATCTCGTGTTGCTAAGTGGTTCATCGAGTAGCCGATAGTTTTGATCGGAGGAAGCTGCACCTTCGATTTCGAGCATCAGTTGTTGGAGCTTGGCATCAATTTCGTTTACATATTTCTTATTAGGTCGTGGATTTCGTGGTTTTGGCTTCTTCTTTTCCGCTATTCTTTCTTCAAACTCCATTATCTTCTCCGGACACGCACTAAACAGCGAAAATTTCGAAGATTCAGATTCATATTCAGTAGTTGAAATTGAGATTAGGATTATGGTTATTAGGTATTACCGTTCCATGAGTTCAGCTGGGACGATAGAGCTGCTAAGTCCATCAACTTCTTCCCATGAAACCTCAAAACATTCTTTTCCCTGAGCTTTCCTTCGCTTAATTATTCCAGAAACCGGACACTTCACTGGCATCTACACACATGATTTGATTGGATTGGTTCGATCATAAGTTCATAAGTCATAATCATCGGTTTATGATTACAATTCAAACTAGATACCTTGTCTAAAGGAAGCTCAACTCCCAAATGAGAAGAAGTGTGACGTAAGTTTGCAAATCGTCTAAGATCTCTTTCAGCGATCTTTGGAAGAATATATTCATCTGAAGTACAACACATATTCAACACAACCCCATCATTAGACTTTATATGGAAGAAAGGAAGAGGAAAGTGCATTAAGTCATGTCCTTATTAAGTCAAAGTTTGTGAAAAGACAAAACTGACCTGTTTTCTCTGGAGGCCATTGGAAAAATCGAGCACATGTCTGGTGAAGCATGGTTCTTTGAAATGAATGCATACCAAGAACCCTACAACAAAAAAATATTCAGTTGGATAAAACTATGAATATATAGGTCATTTAATATTTATCTAATTATCTCAATAATCAATTTTCTTACATCATGTTTATTTAAATCTGATTATTTTGACCTATTAAACTAGTAAACCTACCTTTGAACAGTTTGAGAGTCAGCAGAGTGGCATTGTGGGGTGAGATATGCATCCATAACTTGCAGAAACTTATAATTCCTTGGTAAATCATTTTTATTTCCTACAAAATAACACATAAAAAAAGACCATTCAATTATCTTGGATGAAAAATATAATCCATTTATGAAAATAAATCAAATGAATCACATAAATAGATAGATAACTTGTTTACCATTTGGGGGGATGTTCATGTTCTCTTTATTATTGTTACATCTATTTGCATTTGGTGGAATGTTCTCTTTGTTGTTGTACCCAAGTGTTTGATTTCTTTTCTTGGAACAATTTGCCTTTTTTAAAACCGACAAATCTTCTGTTGCAATTCTTTGAAGAACTTCAGATTCATTAAAAGATTTCACAATCTTGCATGCCATTTCCTGTATATTATTCCAAATAAATATTAACAAATATTCAAATAAAAAACAATTAGCAAATAAACCATATAGGGTTAGTTCAAACTTACTGAACCAAGCCTAGGGACACCCGGACCATAATCACAACCAAGGAGGACAGCTAAAGCGATCTGAAATATATTCAATATATAAAACTATAAGTTTTTAAATATTTTTTAAATATTATTTACAAAAATGTAACATAACTCAACTCACCAATGAGTTTCTTCCTAATCCAAGTTTTCTCTCAATGTCATCCATTTCATAACAAACAACATATCCACCTTCCCCTACAATAACATAAGCAAATTAGCACTATAGTGAAAAAAAAAAAAAAAAAAAAAAAAAACGCCTATTTATATGATAATTAAAAAATATATATATATATATATGTATTCCATTCTCTAACCAAGGCATATATCTCTGTAAACTGTTCTTGCTCCAAAGAGAAAGATATCAGAGTCTAAAGAGAAACATCCATCCTGAAAATTCATAAAAAAATTATACATTTTTATGACAAAATGATGGTTTTTTATGAGTTTTTAAGATGATAATAGATAAATTTTGCTTACACATAATGACTCTGAGTCCAATAATGCACACTGAGCTTCACCTTCCTCGATTCTGTGTAGCAAGAAAGTAGAATAAATTTAATTAATTGCATTTATTTTATTTTTATTTTAAAACTTTGTTTCACTTTATAATAATGGGAAAAATAAAAAGAAAGAGGGTGTAACTCTTACCCATCTAAACATGGAACACCTAATGCAGAGGCAAGAATCTTGGCCTCTTTTATCATACAAGAGAATTCAGAGCCCATGTTCCTTTGAAGTGGAATAATTTTGTTTAAATAAGATTCGTCACGACCCTATTATACAAAAAAATAAAATTAAATTAATAATCCAACATTTAAATCATATATTATTAAGTTATTATAGAGAAAGAAATTCCCACCTCATTGTCCAAATGTAAACGCCTTCTATATGTAGTTACTTTGATGCCTGGAATTGATCCATCTGTGCATTACCATAAACTCATTTAAATAAACAATCCAAGAAAAATCTACCCAATTACAGCATTTCAATGTCAACATACACAAATTAATGAAAGCAAGTTGCTATTTTTGCATTTATCTCAAAAGAAAGTACCAAAAATATATATAATTAACAGCAAGAATACGATTTGTGAAAACTATCAATTATTGTATAGGTTCGATCTAAAGAGGAGCTCCCATTTACAGATATTTTTCAGAAATTCGCTAATATCCATTTGATTTGAATTGGGCATTAAAACTAGCATCGAAATAGAATTAGGGCATGATACCTGTGACGAAGATGAGGCTGCAATTTAACGCAATGAGAGCCCTAATGCGATGAAATAAACCCTTGAGATAAAGCTTATCTTTCATGGCACAGTGTGATTGGTTTACTTTGTTGAGTTGAACCATCCAACATGATAGATCTACGCAGATTCTCTTGTTTCTGCACTCGATTGCATAAAAAGGAAACGAAATTAGAGTTGTCGATTTATTAAATTGAAAAGGGATTTGGAGAAATTAGCGAGAGAGAAGTTACTGGAGATGGTGAAGAGGAAGGGTTTTCTTGCAAGAATCTAGAATATCCCATAATCCTTTAACTCCCATTTCTTCTCTGCGATTGTGAACTAAGGCGACATTGCTTGTTGTTCTTGGTGCTACTCAGTGCTCAAACTCCATCGTCGTCTTTTCGGAATCGGAGAGAAGAACGTTAGATTTGAAAAAGAAAGATTGAATCTTTTACAATAGATTTTAGATATTTCAAATTATTATCCCACAATATACACTATCTTAATATTATGTTTATTGTTTTATCAACTTACCCATTTAAGTATTTTTAGATATTTATTACCGTTGGGAAAGTCATTTTATTGTTTTTCCAGTAGGGTTAATAACTCAAACAGAAATATCATTTTATTTTTTTATTTTCAATCATATTTTTTTTATTTTTAAATGATTATAAATGTAATAAAAATTTATTAATTTTATTAAATATACCATTTGTGATAATGAAAGATGATAAGAGGACAAAATAGGAGATTTGATTTCTCTTTTTTTGATAAATGTTGGATCGCAACCATTATGACATGCATTTTTGGTAAAAAAAACTCATCATTATCATTTTGTGTTAAAAAAACCAGCCATAAATTGTTAGTTAAACATAATTTTTGAAAAAATATAGTATTTATTTCGTAATTCAAATCAGATCTAATAGGTAACAATGGCAATGTTGGAATTTTTTACCAAAATTTGATGGGTTTTTTAAAACTCGTTAAAAATTAATAGTTAAACCAGACTTTTAGAAAAATATGATTCCTTTTTCATAATTAACCCTTTCCAATATCAGAAATAAGGACTCGCAAGTCCTGACTTCCCTTTTCTTTCCTCTCTCTCTCTCTCTCTCTCTCTCTCTATATATATATATATATATATATATATATATATATATATATATATATATATATATGGACATGCATCAAAGTAACTCCCACGTTGGGTTTATTTGATTTTTTGTTTCTTTTTTACTATTTTTTTGTCAAACCAACTAATTAAATTGTCATCAATAGAAGTAGTTTTAGGAGTCTTTATATATATATATATATATATATATATATATATATATATATATATATATATATATATATATATATATATATATATATATATATATATATATATATATGTGTGAATTCATAAAAGAAAATCTCTATAAATAAAATATAATATTGATATACTTCAATGATTCTCTATTTCTAATCTCTTTTGAATTTGTATTTTTTTCAATGTATAATTCGTATCCATACTATGAATATAAAATATTTTTATTTAATTTTATATTTACAATAAATAATTTATTTGTTTCAAAATGAATAATTATTTTTATTTTGTCTAATAAATTTTAGTAAAATAAAAATAATTTCAAAGTATATTTATTTAATAAAAATTTGGTTTGAATTTGGTTGTTAATAAGTGTGAAAAGTTGGGTGTAGTTACATTGTATAGTGGAAGAGAAATAAATTAATTTTTTTAATGGATATATGGGTTGGTTTTGGTTGTGAATGAGAGTAGTCTAAGCCTCAATCCTCTAAACTTATTCTCACATAGCTCCACATCAACTTTCTTTCTCCTATTTCTTTCATTTTTACCAACCCAAAACACATGAAAATAACATTTTTCCCAACTCACTCAATTAAAAACAAATAAAATGGCATATGATACAAGTCTTGAGAGAGAGAGAGAGAAAAAAAAAAGGAGTATGTGTGTGTGTTAAGGAACCCGTTAAATGAAACAAATGAACGGTACCACTCTTTGATGGACAATCACTTGGAGGTACCCTCGTACCTCGAACCCAATTATCTCCATCACAAGCTACTCCTGCTACCTTTAAAACATGAACAAGAAGGCACATATTCACTTTCATATTTTAGTTTAACTCTTTGGTCATTCGGTTGATAATAATAATAATCTTTCTTTTTTAGTTTACAAAACAACCATTCACTTTATATAAAAAAATGGTGAAAATGAATGTTTGCAAAAAAAAAAAAAAAGCAATCACAATGGTTTAGCGAGCTTAAAAAATACATCGTGATGGTTTAGCAACCTTGAAAAAGTTAACGACTATGTTCTTCTGGAAAAACAAATATAGAACTTTTGTCGGCTAAACTGTTCGCGAGTTGAGCATATGCTATTTAGCAAGGCCTCATTACATCATCATTTTTTATCTTTAAAAAATATACGAGTTCCAGGTGTGGTCATTTTTGCAAATTACTTAATAGTTATAAAACAAACAAATTGGAACTAAAGGGGTTCATCAGATTCTTAATATATGAATGGATGATCGGTTCGGTTTGTCACATAAACAAACAATTAGGTATTGGCCAAGATTGCTTTTTAAATCTGGTTTTGGCATACATATATCTAAACAGTATGTAAACGGATTTTCAAAAACGATTTGGAAAATGACGTTTTTGCCACTTGAGATTGATTTAGGTGTCTATGTTTAATTGTATTTGCGTTGTTCAGAAATATACCAATAAGAAAAATCCATTTGTTTTGTCATAACAAAAGTTGTTTTTCGATAATTCAATGATTGTTTAAAGTCAAAATTACACTCTTCTACATTGAAATTATAAAAACATATGTTTGTATGGTTGTGTTGGATAGATCTTCACCATGAACATTAATTAGACCATCTAGGGTTTTGTTTAAAAACTATATGCTTATGAGAGACCCCTTCAATGGTGATTACTTTAGTGGATACAATTTTATCTAATGGTTTCTTGAAAGAATTTGAAGAAAAGGAGTTGTGCTACACACATCCAAGAAGCGTCACTGAGAAGGCAGATGTTCTTGCAAAACCCAACAGATGAAGTTGAAGACGAAGAACCTTGAAATCAAACCAAACAAATGAACTTGGTAAAGACATACTTTCAAGAGAAAACATCAAATGTATACTTGCGATAAAAAATATTGAATAAAAAAAAATTGAACCCACCTTCTCAATGGCTGCAACATCCTTTGTTTAGGCCGACATTAATAAACCCAATGCCATTAACATCCATATGAGTTCATGCCAAATGTCTACTTTAATTCGGGGTTGTTTGATGTGTTTCTTATTGGGTCTTATAAAAGTTTGGGTCTGATAAGAGAATGTGTTGACTCAATCAAGCTCAATCAAATTTGACTCGGTAAACAACTATCAAGCAACACTCTTAGATATTGGAAGAAGATTTCATATTTATTAATTTTTTTAATATTGTTCAAACTTAATATATAAATCCATATGGAGCATGAGTTCGATATTTTTGCATATTACTATTATTATACTATATTAACAGACATAGTCACTGGTAATAGTATATTTTGTATGTTTTATGATTTTACAACCATACTTTTTATAATTTGACAATTTTAGTCCATATTTTATATGTTTTAAGATTTTGCCACAATACTCTGTATAATTTGACAATTTAGTCTCTGACATATTGTAATTAGAGATTGGCCCATGTCTTTTAATATTTGTCACTTGAAGTTCCATTCTTTTGTATGTTTCAACATTTGCCATAATATTTTCTTAAGTTTGACAATTTTAATCCCTGGTATGTTGTAATTAGAGATTGACCACAGGTTTATTAATATTTGTCATTTTAAGTCCCTTTTACAATTTGGCCTTCTTTTTGTCCCTTTTTTTGTCTTACTATTTATATTTTATAAATTGGCCACATGTGTTTTAATATTTTTCACTTTCAGTCCCTTTGACCATTTTTTACCTTCATTTTGTCCCATTTCCGTCTATCGATTTGTGCTTCTGTTTTGGGCTTCGTTTGTCATCTTTTTATCATCGTCATCATTTGTGAATAAAACAAAACGTATCTCATTGCCACAAAGATGACTCGTGGTTCTCCACGGGCCCACCCACGAGTTAATATTAAATAAACATTGAAGTTTACCGATAAACAAGTAAAAAAAACATATTATCTCTTTTAACATATTATTTACAAACATAGTAACCTAGAATGTTTTAAAAAATATCAATGACCAAAATAAATCAAACCATGTTTGTCGAAAGTGACATTAAACATAGTTTATTAGTTCTAAAATTGTTCACACCAACAAAAAAACCCTAACATATTATCTCTTTTAACATATTATTTACAAACATATTGACCTAGAATCTTTTAAAAAATATCAATAACCAAATAAAATCAAACCATGTTTGTCAAAAGTGATTTTAAACATAGTTTATTAGTTCCAAAATTATTCATACCAACAAAAAAAACACTAAAAAACAATTTTGTTTGGGGTCTTTTAAATCACCCCCCTCCCCCTCTCTTTTTCTCTCTCTCCTTTTTACTTTATGTCAAATCAAAATTATTTTTTATTCTCTTATATATATATATATATATATATATATATATATATATATATATATATATATATATTAAATGTCTTTTTTAAATATTTACCGTTTTAACTATTTCAATTTTTAGTTCTACAAAAATAACTTATATTTTATATATCCCTATTAATTTGTTGTATTTATTTGAAGGTTTTTATAAATTTATTTTTGTATATAATAGTTTATTATTTTCTAAAACTTGAAAATTTTTAACTATAGCTGAACGGGTCATCCCGTATATTGAACGACTAAATATTTATAATCATTATTATCGATCTAGTTTTAACGATTAAATACGTATAATAATTATTATTATTGTTTGACAATTTAATTGCAACGTTGATTAATTATTTATAATTTTTTTTATTTATAATAATATTTATTATATATATATATATATATATATATATATATATATGTGTGTGTGTGTGTGTGTGTCAAATGTCAAATCATGGGGGAGAGAGGATAAACAAAGGATAAGGGGGTGGTGGATTACCTATTCTCATTTTGTTTTTCTAAGCTTCTTCTACGATGACACGTAGGACTAGGAGCATAGAGAGGTCTTGTCATTCGTCAGAAATGAAAGACAACAACTGTACCGTTGTCTCTTATAGAGACCTGGTGACGACAACCACCACCACCACCATTATAGTTTGTTTATTTATTATTATTATTCAATGATGTATTCCTATAATACACATATTTTCCTTGGTACATTTTTTAGTTAGAAATATCCTTGTAAGGTATTAATTTATTATATTTGGGCCTAATAACATAAAAAATACTATATTTTGTTATTTTCTCCGTCTAAACATCTAATTTTAATTTGTGTTAAAAAAAATCATATATTTTCTGATAAAAATTATATCGCAACTTTGTCAAATAGGTAATTTGTCTTAAAGAAATTCCCCCGGTTTCCGACAACAATTCCACGCTTAGCAAACTTCGTCTCCAAACCAGATCGTCCTAACTCCTAAATTCCGGTCTTCTAGCTTCTTCCAAATCTTTCACTTTGGCCCTTCATCCTTTTCCTTTTTAGCAAACTTCGCCCCAATTAAGTATACTAATTTTCTATATTTTCATACAAATACGTAGATATCCTCCTTCTTAATAAATGAAAGTTTTTTTTGCCACATGTCAATTTTTCATAAATTTTGACACTTGTCATTTTGTAGTATTTTTAAAATAAATATTATCCACTTATCAGTTTTTGATTTGTTTCAATTTTTAAAATTAAAGTCATACTTATATATGTCAAGTATTAAATATCATATATATATATATATATATATATATATATATATATATATATATATATATATATATATATATATATATACACGGTCTTCACACCTAATACATAATCATTTGTTCTAATCTCGATGATGTCACAATATTGAAAAATTGATGGTTAGGATAGCAATTACCAAAAATACCAAAAAGATATAATATAAAAAGAGAAAGAGATCTTTAAGCGTACACAAAAGAATATATAGCAAACACTGGATGTGCATTCCATATAAAAAACACAAATTTATTATACAAACAAATAAATTTATATATAGACAAATACTCGGAAACAAAATTAAATATCTAGATAGCATAATATAATGTTCATTCGTTCACAAACATCATTTATTCGTCATCATTCTATGAAATTATCATGCTTAGTCAAACGCATTCTATCAACTTCATCGTACCTATTTTGACATTCAAAGATCATTCCTGAATCTAATTGTGTAGACAACCTTAGCATTATGAATATTACGAAATCAACATTCCACTAAAAACGACATTTGATTAACCGATAAAACCAATAATTAAACTTACTTTAACTATCTTTGCGTAACTCATTTGAAAACTAAACTTTTGCTCATAAAAAACCTCTAAGATTTTATATTAAACAAATTGCAGCACATCTTTTGAACATTTTTTTGGATACTTGATACACAAGAATTGGATAGGACAAAATATTGTGATTCTGTCTCACCTTGTCCTCATATTTTTTAATGGGACAAAAATTTGCAATTTTGTCATGTTCACATTAGTTCCAGCTCTAGTCCAATGCAAACCAAACACAGTATAAGAGATACAAAACAATCTGTTACATCACCAACATTCATAGATTACTACCATTAATCCAAGTCCATATGACAAGCAACAAAAGCTTTACTTCTCCAACATCTTCACAACCACAAAAACATATATAGACAAATACTTGCTAGATTTCTGACTAAGTTGACTGCATAAAGAAATTTTAGTCACCACCAACTTGTCTCTTCCAAGAATCTTCCACAATCAACTCATCCACTCCCCACTCTTCATAACTACAACAAAATTATCACAATCAAACTCATTAGTCCTTCTGTTTCGAATGACAAAACACACACACACACACACAAAGCA
The DNA here is from genome assembly GCF_051521515.1 of Lactuca serriola. Taxonomy (NCBI): domain Eukaryota; kingdom Viridiplantae; phylum Streptophyta; class Magnoliopsida; order Asterales; family Asteraceae; genus Lactuca; species Lactuca serriola. The sequence continues at coordinate 91,115,612 of NC_136410.1, forward strand.
TTACCTTCCATCTGGCAGGTGTCTACGAATGGTGAAAGGTATCTTTTTTTCACGAAGCTCCTTCATTGCTATCTAACACACATACAAAAACATAAGTATCAATTAATCTAACAAAACAACAAGATTTCTACACAAAAGAAAAAAGAAAATCCATCAAGAAATGCACACCTCAAGGGGGTCAGTCTCACCCTCCAATTCAACCATTACAGGAGCATTCATGCTGTTCAAACAAAATCAATGCTTTACATAATAACTCTGCAAATCAACAAACTATAAAAAGGAAGAAAAGGAGAAGGTGAAAAGAAAGGGAAACCTGATTTGAAGAGCACGTGTTCCCAAGATTCTTGCTCTTTCATACTTTGTCATATATTTTGATGTTTTGCGAGGTCGATCAACTTGTTCTTGATCTTCTTTGTCTTCATTTTCAGCTAAAAGAGGATCTGGCAATTCATCGTCTTTATTCTCTCCTTCACCATCTTCTTCTTCTGCTCCTTCCTGCCATTTATCCATCAAAAATTTCAACTTATTTCATGGGTATCAATGTAGGACACTGAGTAAGACTATTAACAGTTTTTCTTACTTCAGGCTCAGGTTCCAATGGCTCATCATCATATCTACAAAAAAAACAAGAAGTTCATGTGTCAAATGGTATATTAATCGATAGATACTTCATTGAACAACAATTCATAAATTGGGTCTCCCATTTGTTATGATCGTTTAATAACTGGACATCATCTGCTGATAATATGTGCTATACAGCTATTGCCCAATTTTATATCATTATTACATCTTAAACTACTTCAATACAAGGAAACACCAATGGGATTTCAGGTTTTTAGTACAATGAAGAGTGATTTGAGTTCCAAACTCATCTCCGATTTGGCATGGTGTTTGTGTTAAAGCTCTATACACAGATTCGATGCCTCAACACCATTACCACATGCATCTTGTAGGAGATTTGCAGTGTTTAAAAAATTCAATCAATTGGAGCAAAAGTAATTATTAACTACTAGGTGAATCCAAACCCTATCACCATGAATTGAGAATGTGATGAGTTACATACCGATAACAAATTGATCAACAAAAAAATAATATAATAACAGCAAATTCACTATAATCGTAAGCAAAAGTGAAGTTATTTCGAAGATCTTAAAGTAAACATATGAATTACACAAAAGAAACCACATGCAGCCATAAAAACACGCCCAACGAAAAAACATAAACACGAATAAACTTATATGGAATTTGAAAAGGAGAGAAGGCTGCATAAACGTACGCTCCGTCCATCTCATAATCTTCATCCGCCATTTTCAGAAGCTCAAACTCAACGTGAAGAACAAGCGAACGATGATTGCCCTTTTCACACCTGTTAGCTCACTCTCCCTCTTTTCTTTCTTTCTGGTTTGTGCTAAAACCCTCGTCTGATTGCCACTTATACTTGTGGAAGCTTCTAGGTGGTTGTTAGTATATACATTACAGACCCTTTATTGCTCCATATGTTAACAAAAGGTCCCTAAAGTATTCCTAATTACATACTTCGTCCATGCTTCACCTATAGAATGTTTTCCTGATCTTATTTGTTCAAATCTTTAAAATAGAGATGCCATATAACACCATAAAGTCAATTTCTAGCTTTAGATAAGAATAAGATGGGTGTTAATAACATTCCAAATTCTTCTGAACTTTATGTAATAACGTCGTTTTTATACAAAAATATCAGCAAGATTTCATCGGAGGGTAAAAAGATATAATATTATGCAAGTATATCTTTTTAATCCGGTTAAACACGAATACATAATTTGTGTTAGTTGCATAAATTTGAAAATAAAAATAAAAATATTAATGCATAATTTGGTAAAAAGTTAAATATTGTTGCAAATTGGCAAAAAAACATAGTTCAATAAACAAACACTTAGTTGGTGTCACACCACAAGGTAATTGTTTCCCTGTTACAATAACAATGTTGTATATTTTGATTTTATAATAAAACAAAAAGAACTACATTGTTACATAAATTTGAAAAGCATTATTGTATAAATATGCCTCTAACTATTTAGATAATGTATAATCTTACACAAAATAACAACATAATTTGAATTCCATCCATTTAATCCATGGTCAACCCGTTGTAATAATTCCATTCTAAAAAAAGGTCAGTAAATCAGTCCTAAAGAACTACAAATACATATACATTATTTTGTAAAACGTGTATAAGTTGGGCACAAAATCCCTGGTTAATAGCTTTCACCTAATATCCAAATTGAGAAAAATATTGCCTACTCCGAGCAATAGTAAAAAGGACAAAATACACAAATATAGCTGTTTTTATGTGATTTAATAATTATATTTTAGTTTCATCAATGAAATATGAAAATCACTTAAATTTGACAATTTTTATACGGACTACTACGTTAACTTGCTATGACATACATGTTATAGTAGGTTAAATTGATAGAAAAATTTGTCAAATAATATTGGAATATATAGTGGCAAGGTTTCAATTTGACAATTTTGTATAGCAAGTAGCAACCACTTTAACCTACTATAGCATACAATTTGGCCAACATAGAAAAAATTATAAAACATAAATGATTTTTATTGACGAAACTGAAATAAATAAAAAAATTAAAAATAAAATTTCCCTATAAAAAAATAATTGAAAGGATAATTTTTTTTAATAATTAAAACTTAACAGTGGAAATTCCCTTTCGTTGGTTTGCTTATTAAGCTGTTCTTCGTGCATTAAGTCAATAAAAACACATATATAGCTTGCGAGTTACCATATTACTTTATGTCCCTTTTTGTTGATTAAGTTAAAATATATAGAACCTTACATCCATCCCTAAGGTAAACTACATTCAAAAATTCATTATCATATAAACCATACAACAATGGCATCTACCAAAATCACAAAAATAAATGTCATTTATTGCTACATAATTTGTTCATAATAGTCCAATTCAGCTCGTTTCAATCTGGATGTTACCCTTGTGAAAAATTCTGGCTCATTCTCCTTTATATCTTCAAGTGTTGTTGATTCATGTTCATCCGCCTAATTTTTTAGTACACAAAAACATAAATTAGCTCGATTCCCACTTTTAAACAATAGTAATTACATTTTAGTCTTCTTTTAAAAAATATTCACAAATAATTACTATATTAAGTTAAAATAGCGTTAAACAAAAACCTCAGTAAATTTTAGAAGGATTAGATTCGATGCAGATGCTGGCTTTGACTTGTCCCATCTGCCACAATGAAAAATCAACTCAAAATGAGCAAACAGGTAACTTAAGTGTTCTACTAATTGTAAAATGTCCAAAATACCCTTCAGCATACCTCACAAGCATCAACTCATTAACAGAACGCCACATTCCACGCCCAACTTCTTTTCTAGTTTCATCTCTTGCACTTCTTCCATGCCATAATTCTTTAACAACATACATCACTTCTTCAACATCCACCTTCAATACATTGTAAAAAAATGTTTTTTGATGTGGGGGACTGGTTTTGTAAAAAAGTATTAGTATAAGGGCTAAAAACGTAATACCTGAACTTGAATAGATGTGCCATAATTCAACTCCTCATGCTCAATAAGGCGCTGATGTAACACTCTGTAATGATCCATGTCAAAGTTCACAATGGGCTCCATTTGGACTTGAAATTCTGCTAGTTTTGTTAGAACATATGATGCCATTATTTGTCCAAAAATTGCAGGAATTGTTCCCAAAACAGGAATTATTCGAACCCTAAATCCAGGCACCACCTAATCTCATGTAAATGTTTCCAGATTTAAATGTAAAATTCATACAAAAAGAAACTTAGTATTTAGTGAATAACTAAATAAATATCCTCACTTGATAATCTGAAGGATTTTCTTCATCTCCATTAGGTCCTTTAAAGGGAAGCAATTTTGCTTTTGGTTTTTCCAAAGAGAAAACTACAGGAATCCCACCTTCAATCCCATGATCTCTCCTTAAACGTTGTCTAACCTACAAAATAGATATAAGTTTTATTCACAAACAATTTTATTATATAGAATTGTACAAAATAGAAACATTACTGATCTAGAAAGTGGATCATTGGTGGATTCTCTTAAATCAGCCACACGGATTCTTGTGGGGTCCGCTCTTGCTCCAGCTCCTGTAGCAGACAAAACTTTTAAACCTCTATGTACACACGCAGCAAGAAGTGCCACCTGTCATACATGTTAAGAAAAATCTTTAATGGATTCAACTACAAAAGCTGAGTATATATGTATGTGTTATGATGCATATGTATCAAATACATATAAGTTTTGACTTTTTGTAGCAAAAAGACTTGATGTACCTTTGTATCAATGTTATCAATACAATCCAAAACAAAATCAGGGTCACCAGAGAGAATTTCTTCTTCTGAGGAAGCATCATATAAGAGGACCTTTGCGTCTATGTGGCATTCTGGATAAATGGATGAAAAGTGTTTCTTAAGGCATAATGCTTTTGGGGTGCCAACATCTTTTCTTGTAGCAACCGCATGTCGATTCAAAGATGAAAGTGAAACCTTGTAATGTGATAAAGTAAATCCAAGTGGTAAATAAATATATGAAGTTATGAACATAGGTAAAGGATATAAGATACCTGGTCAAAGTCAACAAGGAGGAGTCTGCCAACTCCTGATCTTAAAAGCATTGATGCAGCATGACTCCCTACACCTCCAAGGCCAATGACTACAACATAAGATGTTGTCACTTTTTGTTGGGCATCAAAACCGAAGAATTGGATATTCCTAATGAAAAAAATTAGGGTTTAGGGTTTATTGATACACGTATTGATGGGATTTGAAGAAAGATGTTGAAGATAGCATGGGTAAAAGTACCTGGTGAGCTGTTCAGAAACTATGTCGTCTTTCAAAAGGTCTACAGGGTCCATCTTACACGTTTCCTCTTTTAGAGAAGCATGGCCTTCTGCAGCTGGAGCGGAAAAAACTGATTTACCTATGAAGCAATTGTAGGAATGTCAACGGCAGGTGGAAAGAACATAAAGGCAATTGATTGTTAGCTGGTAGAGACACATGATCAAATACGCAGAAGAAGATGAAATTACCATTTGAATTGGCATAATTACTGCGTTTAACCGTAGCTTCTCTGCAAAAAAATATAATAATAGTAATCAAACCTAAGTTTCTCGGCTGTTTTGGTGTGAAATTTCAGTACTTTACTACCCTTATCTTTTGCTGATTATAAGAGGGAAAGGGGTGACCATTGAAGATATTATTGCTCAGGTGGTGTCGAAGTAACATAGTAGAAATACCTGGTGGGAAGAAGCTTGAGAACGGCTACGGTGGCAGTAATGGAGCCCAAAAGAGCACCGGCACCGATCAAAGCCAGACACTTGGTTTTCTCCTGCATCTCTCCTCAGCTGTTGTTCTCTTTCGCAGTGGTTTGAATGGTGCGGGGGAAGTGGGAAGGTGTTTTTGAACTGATCACCGATTTGGGTCCAACATTTGTGCATCTGAGTGAAGCCCAAACTGCTCTTGTAGACTATTGAGTACGGGTGTAGGTGTAACCGTGTTAGCCAGCGGAAGAGCTACTTGGGATTAGGGTTCGATACCGCTCAATAGAAAGAAATTTCGAAGTAAATTACATGTTTGGTCATCTTAACACTTCAAGCCACAAGGGTGGTTTCTTGCAAATTTGGTCCCTGATCCAAACTTGTGTGCTATGTTGCAGCCGTTTTAACCTTTAACCCTTTCCCAGGGTGTTTGAGATTGGTTTCAAAATGATTTTTTGGACTTTTGGCTTTTTTAAAGAGCTAAAAGTCTATAAAAAGGTGTTTGACAATTCTAAAAATTATTTTAGATTGACTTTTTGCCAAGAAGAAAGAAAAGTCATTTAAAACATCTTTTGGAAAAAACTATAAATCAAAATGACTATTCATGTTCCTTGCACATGTATGATTCCCTTTTTGGGTGTGTTTGTGATTGTTTGTTTATTGACTTTTTGGAAAAGCCATAAATTCATGACTTTTTGAAAAAGTTTTTTTTTTGTTTGTAAAATTAGTGTTTGTCAAACACTTTTTTAACTTATTGGCTTTTCGGGAAGTTAATTGTAACGATCGAAAAATTCCAACCAATTTAAACTTTTCAAAAACAACCCGATTTCATTAAATTATTACAAAAAGGTTTTCAATACAGTTAAATTAAAGTATTCCCAGAATCACATCACAACATAAACATGAGGAGCGGTACGATCACGCATTTGTCTTGCCACGGTCTCCTGAAGAACCTGAAAAACATAAAACCACAACTGTAAACCCGAAAGCTTAGTGAGATGTCCCCAAAATACCAACCACATATACCATACACGCATAACATGCCATATCATATCCGATCACAGAACAGCCATGCACTTTGGGTCTACTGTGTGACTGGTCCGCCGCACCGGCCAACAGTCCACCTGGTCCACCCTCCGAGTCTAGCCATATACATCGAGTCTGCAGTGTGATTGGTCCGCCCGCACCGGGCCTTCAATCCACCTGGTCCACTCTCCGAGTCTAGCCATATACATCGAGTCTACAGTGTGATTGGTCCGCCCGCACCGGGCCTTCAATCCACCTGGTCCACTCTCTGAGTCTACAGTATGACTAGTCCGCCCGCACCGGGCCTTCAGTCGGCCTGGTCCACTCTCCGAGCCTCGGCACGTCTGGTCCGCCCTCTTTCGGCCTACAGCCTATCCGGACCGCTCGTTGGGCCTTCGGGACAACCGGTCCGCCCTGGGTATCTTGGCCTACAACACAAAGCAGGACCCGCCTCAACCCAACTCCAGTCCAACTAACCATGTGCGCATAAAAATACAATCATATAACAATTCACAGTCAACAAACCGGTCAAACAGATCACATAACATATCATCATCCTAACCAGGATACCGACCTAACCGGTCACTAGCATAGCATCACCCTACATCTCAGGATACCGACCTTAACCAGGTCTCTAACATATACCATCCTAGCTACCAGGATGCAACATATCAAAGCAATATCATAACAACAAATACCCGGATCTCAATCTGATAAAGGGCAGGCCTTGGTGCCTTAGACCCTGTTGATATAGTGAGGATAACTCACCTCGAAACTGCCGACTGAACAGATAACCCAAGCTGCTCCGATCACTGATACGATCTCCACCACTGGACAACCACCAAAACACTGAACTCAAAACAATATCCAACAATTACCAAAATGCCCCTGGAAGTCAACTGGTCAACCCTTGGTCAAAGTCAAAGTTAACCCCTGACTGACTCTACTCGCCGAGTCAACCCGATGACTCGCCGAGTCCCCATGCTCAGAATTTTCCCCAATCCGCGACTCAACTCGCTGAGTCACCCCGAGACTCGCCGAGTCCAACAACTCTGAGTCCTTTCATACTCGACTCACCGAGTCATCCCTTGACTCACTGATTCACAGCTCAACCAGAAGAAAGGATAGGACCTTACGACCAGACTCGCCGAGTCCAAGGCTATCTTCAACCTACTCGCCGAGTTGTTCTTCCAACTCGCCGAGTTCTAGAACATCTTCAAGCAACTCGCCGAGTACACCCTTGTGACTCGCCGAGTGCCTCTAAATCTCATTCCAAACAGAACCTTCCAGGCCATGCAATTGATCCAAAACGTAGATCTAGCCTCCTACAAACCATCCATCACGTAAAGTGGCGAACTTTACGTGAATCCAAAGAGATCTAGGCATTTTACACTTTAGGGTTTGGGTTTGGGACAAGATAGCTTCACCAATCACTTATCACAGGGACTTTATGCAATTTTGGATCATCACTACTCCAGATCTGAGGTAGCATCCTCAGATCCATCTTCCAATCCCGAAATGACTCATGAAATCCTCCAAAAACCCCAAAACAACCACCATGGATGACAATAAGGGAAAAAGGGTTCAATACAGGGGATTCTTACCCCAAAGATGAGCCTAAACTGATGTAGACTTTAGATCCACAAGCCCTCTTGGTGCTATCCTCGAATTCCTCCAACTTCTCTTCACAAATTCCTTCTTCCAAGCTTCAATCCTCTCAATAATGGAGTTTCTCGTGATTAGGGTTTTCTCTAGAACTCTCAGGGTAAATAGAGGTTGAAGAGAAGGCATAACATCCTTTAAATAGGGGCAAACCCCGAAGATTAGGGTTTTCTTCACCCAGCACCAACTCGCCGAGTCCAGCCGCCGACTCGCCGAGTTGGTCACTTAACATGCGACCAGAGTCGCGACTCTACTCGCCGAGTCCACCCATGGACTCGCCGAGTTGCCCTTATACATTTTCACTTTGACCCCTGAACTTGCACTCCTGAACTCGGGATGTTACAATTCTCCCCCACTTAAATTAGGCTTCGTCCTCGAAGCCTGCGGCAACTCAACTCCAGAAATACTCTCGCCTTGCATCACCTGGCCTTAACCAGACCAAGTTCCTCAAAGCACAACCATCGAAACCCGAAACTCACTTTCTCCTTTCTTGCGGTGTCCTGACCACCGTCTCAAGCCGGCCACCGGCTTTACCCTCTGATAACCACACCCATCAGGCTCCCCACTTAACAACCGAGTACCACTCCATGGCACTTTTCTCGATCATGATCACCACAATCACTTGACTCTTACGAGCTAGATATAAGCCTGAACCACCGGGTTCCCGATCTGAGTCCAACTTTATCCACACCCTGCTGACAGAATGACACATTCTTCAGCCTCAGAGCAACTCCCATGAGTTCTCTTCTTGCAATCACACGCACATGCTGAACTAGCCCTAGTACTCTCGGGTTGGGAAAACCCGACACACTGACGACACCTCCAATCATCCCCCCAGATGAACCACCATTACATACACAACTCCTTGATCAGAATCAAGCTGGAAGTCCAAGACTCCATCCCTGCATCCCTTCCGAGTCTCTTGGCTCTACACCCGCGGAATCCCTTCCGCGACCTCAGCAGACATCCCATCCGGATGTGATTCCATGCCACTGCCGCAATCATGCTGCTCAAAGACCATAATTGGATCACTCTAATCATAACTCTGCTCTGCCACTTTCACTTTCGTGAATTTGCACTCCCTCTTGGAGTTACACTCCTCTCTCTTTCCTTTACCAAGGAAATCCACTTGGCCGCCTTGTCACTACGACAAGTGTCACGGTGCTCGCTCAACGCTACATCACTCCTTTATAGCGTAACCGCTATCCATGCAACACACATGCTATAAATCTGCTCGCAAGGACTCTCGAGTCTATGCTATTGGAATAGTGTCTAAGGCGGCAACTATATTAGGCAAGTATTTGAACCGATTGTGCATGGTCCTTTTGGGTTGCCTTCATCATAGCAACTTGACAGGATGATTTATTATGAGAGAATAAATATTATTGATATATTATGAGAGTAATATAATGAATAATAATATTGTTATTTGATTAATATAAGTCATGAATTAATTAGTATTATTTTAATGACTTAAAGAGATTAATTAAATAAGAGGGTATAAACTATCAATTGTTTGATAGTTATACTTTGGGCTGTAAATCCTTCTTGGATAGAGGTTGGACGAATTCTAGGGCTTGGGATAGCCTCAGATTCGTCCAAGGCTTATCTTTGGAAAGGATTTGGATTGCTTTAAGGAAAGATTATCCAACTAGGGTTTAAGGGTGAAACCCTAGGAGCCTTACAAGTATAAATAGACCCATAGGGCAAGGGAAATCGGCATCTCTTCTAAAGTAAAGTACCCTTGGCCGATTTCTTCCCTAACCTCTCTCTCAAATCATCCCCCTTGCTAGTTGGTGTTTGTAAGCCATTAGAGGAGTGACAATTGTGACTCTAGAGCTCCAAGACAACAAGATCAAACAAGAGATTCAAAGGTAAACTTCTAGATCTGATTTTGTATTGTTCTTATACCTAATTAGTCATTGGAAGTCTTGGATTCAAAGCGTGTTTAATTAGAGAAACCTAGATCCAAGCATTAGGGTTTGCATGTGCACATAGGAATGTTCATATGGCCAAAACCCATCAGTGGTATCAGAGCCTAGATTGGTTTCTATTAAATTGTTGCTTGTTTGTTTGAATCTTACCTGCAAAATTCGAAATTTGTGTTTTTGAGTCATGGACTTGGCGAGTCCCATTGTGGACTTGGCGAGTTGGCTTGACTCGGCGAGTCCCATGGTGCACTCGGCGAGTCCGAGCGTCAGGAAGGGCCAAATTCGGGATTTTTTGATATTTATCTTATGGAAACTTGCCTTTATCATATTAGATCAACCCTAATCCGATTTTTTGATATATATGACTATAATCTTGATCTAATTAAAGAGATTTATCAATTAATAAAATATTTAATTTCCTTATGTGATAATTAATTAATTATTTTGATTAAATTGGTAAATTATTATGCAAGAAATCTTCAATAAATCAAATATGGATAATTATGGAATTAACTGTTAATTAGGATTATTTGTTATTTGATCCTCCATGTTTTAAATGTTTAAAACTTGTCCTCAAATTTTGAAATTTATGTTTTGTGATTAAAAGTTTAATTTAGACAATTTAAATTTCAAACCCTAGAATTTTACAAGTTTAAAATACAACCCTATACTAATATAATATTACAAGATTAATATATATATATATATATATATATATATATATATATATATATATATATATATATAACTAAAATGCTAGTTTTACCGTTAGTAGGCCTCAGTCACGAAGTCGATCTATAAGGTGGGTATAAGGTTGCGGCCTATAAAATGGCGCTTAATGGGTGTACGCTCACACCCACCGCTTGCTTGATCGGTGGAGGGTCGTTAGCCAAACGAGTAGGATAGGGCAACTTCATCCTCTCATTAAAAGTATAATATGAAATACAAAGTAATTACATGTTTTTAAAATTACCCAATCTTAGTTACTTTAGGAAAAGTGAATTGATGCAATCCCATGAAATTACACTTTGCACCCTTGCTAAGAAGTTAGTGGAGCGTGTGTGGTTTACCGGCACACTAATTGGTTCTAAGCAAAGGTGGCAAAGGGTGATTAATTGTTTATCATAGTTCGATGGAGCGTGTGTGGTTTACCGGCACATCGAATAGGTGATCGTTACAATGAAGGCACCATGTGAATTTGCATGGTAATTCACACCCGCTTTGTGATCCTCGGTATCCCAGTCACAAACAAGAGGGGCATATCGAGATTTAAACATGCCATTGAAATGTTTCAATGAATCTCATCTAAACCTAGGAATTCTCAAATTCATTTAGAACTTAAAGTTAGGTTTTGTGGTGGAGAATTAGTGAATCGTCATTCACTTACCTTCATATTATTTGCATGTTAAATTACGACATCCCTTTTATAATATGTAAATATTGTTGTTAGATCCTAGCCCTAATTTTTCTTATTGGGTGATAATTAGGGATTCATATTCTAATCTATCTTTGTCCTTTTCTAATTGTAGATGTCGAACGCAAACAACGTTGCTGCTAGTTCTTTCACATTGATAAGCCTTTGTCAAAAGGTCACCTTCGATGGAACGAACTTTAGCGAATGGATAAGATACATTCGCATTATTGCTCGCTAGGAGGATAAGGAGTATGTCCTCGATGAGAAGCTCGAGAAAATCAACCCTGAAATCGCTACTCCGGCTGAAATGACCGCTTTTGAAACTCATGAGCGAGATGCAACGAAGGTACATTGCATTATGATAGCCACTATGAACTCCGAATTCCAAAAGTCCTATGAGGACATGTACCCGTACGAGATGCATCAAGACTTATTGGAGAGATACCACCAAAACGCGAGACAAGAGCGTTATGAGATTTTCACTAACATGATTTCCGCTAAGATGGGTCATGGAGAGTCTCTTACCGTGCACCTGCAAAAGATGCAAAGGTATGTCGACTGTCTTCGCAAGTTGAATGTTGACTTTGGGGAAGACTTGGTGATCGACATGGTGTTTCACTCTTTGCCTCCAAGCTACAATCAATTTAGGATGACCTACCACATGAACAAAGATGAGGTCACCCTAAGCAAACTCCAAGGTCTCTTGAGGGTCGCTGAGAGCAACTTCAAGGACAAGTCTGTTGCACCAACTCCCAATCCACCTGTTGCTCCTGTTTTGGCTATTGGACAAGGAAAGGGAAAGAAGAGGAAGGCTTCGTCTAAGAACTATCGCAAGGTTAAAGCCCGAGATGGTGCCTCTTCTAGTGGGACCAAAGTTGATCCTGCTAAGCCCTGCCCTAACCCAAAGGAGGCAGAGTGCCACCACTGCCACAAAATAGGACATTGGAAGAGAAGCTGCCCAGAGTACATGCAAGCCATCAAGGAAGGAAAGATCAAGCCGTCTTTCGCAGGTATATACACAATTAAATCTAACGATTCATCTCATGCTATTTCTTGGGTTCTTGATACCGGTTGTGGTTACCACATTTGTTCTAATGTGCAGGGACTAAGAAGAAATAGGGATGTGGAGGCTTGAAGAATTAATCTAATCATGGGGAACAGAAGATCGTCGCCTGTGACCAAGATTGAATTGTATTCTTTAGTGCTTAGGAATGGTTTAAGTTTAGATTTGAACAATTGTTGCTATTCGCCAGAAATGGCTAGAAACATCATTTACTTTCATGGTTTGTTTAGACAAGGTTTTAGATTTTCTTTTAATAATGAGAATGGTTCTATTTTGGCTTATCTGAATGGTGTCTTTTATTTTGAAGCAATAACGTGTAATGGAATTTATGAAACTGTTATGATTGTTGATAACTTAGGAAATGATGTTTTGAACATAGATTCTTCCAATAGTATGGATAGAGCATCCTTGTGGCATTGTCGTCTTGGACATGTCAACAAGAAAAGCATAGCCCAACTCCAAAAGGATGGAGTGTTGGAGTCATTCGACCTTAGGGAAGATGACACATGCGAATCTTGTTTACTTGGAAAGATGACCAAGTCACCCTTCACAAGTACGTGTAAAAGGGGAAAGGGTCTATTGGACCTAATACATACCGATGTATGTGGACCGTTTAGATCAACCACGAAGGATGGGAACCGCTTCTACGTGACTTTTACCGATGACTATAGTAGATATGGGTATATCTATTTAACCAAGCAAAAGTCAGAAACTTTTGAAAAGTTCAAAGAGTTCAAGAATGAAGTGGAGAATCAATTGGGCAGGAAAATCAAGATGCTTCAATCCGATCGAGGAGGAGAGTACCTAAGTCTTGAATTCCACGATTATCTCAAGGAGTGTGGAATAGTTTCACAATTGACGCCACCTAGGACACCACAATTAAATGGTGTGGCAGAAAGGCGTAATCGAACCTTGTTGGACATGGTTCGCTCTATGATGAGTCGTGCTGCACTACCTATCTCTTTTTGGGGGTATGCCTTAGAGACTGCCGCCCATATCCTTAACCGAGTCCCTACTAAGAAGGTTGCCAAAACACCTCACGAGATATGGACAGGGAAAGCTCCCTCGTTAGCACATATCAAGGTTTGGGGTTGCGAGGCTTTCGTAAGACAAGATACTCACGACAAGCTCGAACCTCGTAGTGAGCGATGTATTTTCATCGGCTACCCGCAGAAATCCTTTGGATATCTCTTCTATAGACCGAAGGACAATGTTGTCTTCGTTGCGAGGAAAGGAGTTTTCCGAGAGCGAGAACTCACAGGCCAAGGAGACAGTGGGAGGCAAATCAAGCTTGAAGAGATTAAAGAGTCGATAGATGAAGGAACCTCTACCGCTGGCACTCAACCCGAGGAGGAAACTCCGGTTGAACCGATTGACGAGTCCTTACCTCTTAGATGTTCCGAAAGAGTTAGAGTTCAACCCCAGTTTTATGGTTTTCATATTACTACCGAAGGGGACACGTATATTAGTGATGGTGCACTAATAAACCTTGATGAACCTAATAGCTATAAGGAAGCCATGGCAGGCCCGGAGTCTGCTAAATGGAAAGAGGCAATGGATAGCGAGATCCAATCCATGTATGATAACCAAGTTTGGAATTTGGTTGATAATGTGCCCGGACATAAGACCGTTGGGTGCAAATGGATCTTCAAGAAGAAGACCGACATGGATGGAAACGTACACACATATAAAGTGCGATTGGCCGCGAAGGGCTTTACTCAAACTCCCGGAGTTGACTATGACGAGACCTTCTCACCGGTTGCGAACATAAAATCTATTAGAGTGATGCTAGCGATTGCCGCATTTCATGATTATGAGATTTGGCAAATGGATGTCAAGACCGCTTTCCTTAATGGAAAGTTGGCTGAGGATGTTTACATGGCTCAGCTAGAGGGGTTTGTGGATCCGAAGCATCCGAATAGAGTGTGTAAGCTTGAGAAGTGCATTTATGGACTTAAGCAAGCGTCTCGCAGATGGAATCTTTGCTTCGATGAGAAAGTCAAAGAGTTTGGATTTGTATGAAGCGAAGATGAATCGTGTGTATATGTCAAAGCCAGTGGGAGTATAGTAAGCTTCCTCGTTCTATATGTCGATGACATATTACTCATAGGAAACGACATCCCGACTCTGTAGGAGGTTAAGTCCTGGCTCGGGAATTGCTTTGCTATGAAGGACCTCGGAGAGGCTTCCTATATTTTGGGAATAAGGATAGTAAGAAAAAGAAGTAAGAGACTAATAGGACTTAGCCATAACACTTACTTAGAGAAGGTACTGAAACGTTTTAGTATGGAAAACTCAAAGAAGGGAGAATTACCAATACAAAGTAATGCCAAGTTGACTAAGACTCAAAGTCCGAGTACCGAAGCTGAAATAGCAGAAATGAGCCGAGTACCATCCGCTTCCGCAGTTGGCTCAATCATGTACGCTATGACTTGTACTCGCCCTGATGTAGCCTTTTCTTTGAGCATGGTTAGCAGATATCAAGGGAATCCTGGCAGAGCTCATTGGGTTGCGGGTAAGAATATCCTTAAGTACCTTAGGAGGACGAAGGAATGGTTCTTAGTCCTCGGAGGGAGTGATGACTTGAAGGTGCGAGGGTATAGTGACGCCAGCTTTCAGACTGACAGAGACAACTACCGTTCGCAGTCAGGCTGGGTCTTTACCCTGAATGGAGGAGCGGTGACTTGGAAAAGTTCCAAACAGGAAACCGTAGCTGATTCAACGTGCGAATCAGAGTACATTGCAGCGAGCGAAGCGTCGAAGGAGGCAATATGGTTGAAGAACTTCATCGGTGATCTTGGAGTTGTATCTGCCATAAAGGAGCCCATGGAGATTTTCTGTGATAATGAAGGAGCGGTTGCCTTGACCAAGGAACCGAGAGATCATGGTAGATCACGACACATCGACAGAAAATACCACTTTATTAGACATCGTGTAGAAGAATGAAAACTCGTAGTGAAGAGGATATCATCAGAAGATAACCCAGCAGATCCGCTTACGAAAGGACTGAGTAGGGTTAAGCACTTGCAGCATGCTAGGAGCATTGGGCTGAAGGATGATATTAGCATATATTAGATAGTATTAGAAACGTGTAATAGATAAATGTAATTAACATTTGACGATTAAATAAAGGAGTTTTATTTATGAGTAATGTTATTGTCTTATGTTAATTGTTTAACTATTGTTTCATTTTGCATGTTTTGACTTCCAGAATAATTGAGTTTATTAAGAATAATCGAATTATTCAAATTGTCCACAATCATTCATATGTTGGAAGTAGATATGAATGAAGATTGTCGTGAATTGGTGCGTAGATTGTCTAAATGGTATTAGACATGGCAAAAGATTGTTGCGACGTTCATGAGTGCTTATGAACTGGTTTTGAGCATTGGAAAAAACCCGCGCTTGCTGGAATCACCTTATGGAATATGATATAAAAGGGTGATCGCAAGACGATAATATCATATAGTCTTAAAACCTATATATATGGTTTGTTATTTGTTAATTGATTGTACATTGATAATGTGAAAACGCATTGGTAACTCGATGTTATAAAATGCATTGTTGTGTATAGTTGATTAATGAATAAGTAAATGCATATAAGTCGAAGTTTATCTGTAACTTTTATCCTAAGAAGGTAAAAGCAATATCTCGGCCGCTCGATGATTTGATTTGACTTATGTGTCGGGCCCGGTCAGAACTGAATTGATGTGTTCGATTAAGTTCTATGTCGAATAAATCGGAGATCGAGAAACCTAAATGCTTGACTAATCATTCCATAGAATTGTCAGCATGATATCTAACAGAGGACTGTACGATCCCTTATCTAAAGGACAAGATTGATTAGATCAGAGTTTGACAGCGTCTTTGAGAGCTACGATTGCGAATCGGATTGTACTTGTGCATATAGTTACTAGACTTATCCAAGTGGGAGACTGTTGGAATAGTGTCTAAGGCTGCAACTATATTAGGCAAGTATTTGACCCGATTGTGCATGGTCCTTTTGGGTTGCCTTCACCATAGCAACTTGACAGGATGATTTATTATGAGAGAATAAATATTATTGATATATTATGAGAGTAATATAATGAATAATAATATTGTTATTTGATTAATATAAGTCATGAATTAATTAGTATTAATTTGGTGACTTAAAGAGATTAATTAAATAAGAGGGTATAAATTGTCAATTGTTTGATAGTTATACTTTGGGCTGTAAATCCTTCTTGGATAGAGGTTGGACGAATTCTAGGGCTTGGGATAGCCTCAAATTCGTCCAAGGCTTATCTTTGGAAAGGATTTGGATTGCTTTAAGGAAAGATTATCCAACTAGGGTTTAAGGGTGAAACCTTAGGAGCCTTACAAGTATAAATAGACCCCTAGGGCAAGGGAAATCGGCATCTCTTCTAAAGTAAAGTATCCCTGGCCGATTTCTTCCCTAACCTCTCTCTCAAATCATCCTCCTTGCCAGTTTGTGTTTGTAAACCATTAGAGAAGTGACAATTGTGACTCTAGAGCTCCAAGACAACAAGATCAAACAAGAGATTCAAAGGTAAACTTCTAGATCTGATTTTGTATTGTTCTTATACCTAATTAGTCATTAGAAGTCTTGGATTCAAAGCATGTTTAATTAGAGAAACCTAGATCCAAGCATTAGGGTTTGCATGTGCACATAGGAATGTTCATATGGCCAAAACCCATCACATGCACCATCTCCACTAATCAAGATCAATACCCAGGGCCAGACCTTCTAATGCTGACACATTGCAACAAACAAAATCCCTTTCCTCGAACCAGTCTAACGATACTTGCAGAGTCTTCAGCACGAGCGGACCGCCTTACCAGGCCTTCAGTCAATCTGGACCACTCTCAGAACCTTCAGCCAATCTGGACCGCCCTGCAGTGCCTTCAGTCTGGCTGGACCGCTCTCCGAGCCTTCGGCCTGACTGGTACGCCTACCGACCTTCAGTCTATCCGGACTGCTCAACCAACATTCATTATTCCGAGTTATCTCTCCGGGAAATCCTCCCATGCATACTGTTCTAGCCCTTTAGGGGTTCCGAACTCTATCTCCATCACACAAACTCAAACTCGGCCTGATCCCAGGCCCTCCCCAATCAGGTACCCTAGGTCTGTATCTCACCCCGCACGCCTACCATTTACTCATACCAACCTATGCTCTTGGCTGACAGAACCCTACTGAATCCCATACAGCTAAACAATCTTACATGCTCATCGATCTTCTGGAGAATTTTCCAATTCTCCCCCGCTTATAGCATTGACTATCAATCACCGGTCGCTATCACCGACCTCCCAAAACAACCCTGCACAAAACCAACACTTACATGCGGACTGATTCCCACTATCACTAGCAACTTTCACAAAATCACATTTCCACACTGATCATCTTGCTCGAAAAGAAACTCAATCTTCAGCTAACCACTCCTCAGACTGCAGATGCTACCCGACATTCAGACCAACGCCAGATTTCCATTAATAACCCTCATGAATGATAACCAATGAAATTCCAAAAACTAACCCATAACAAAACCATAACCCTCAAAGAACAACGAATACCACATCAAAAACCACGAAATGAAACTAGCAGATAAACAATGCTCCACAATAAACAAAAGATAACAAGACATCAAGAAAGAAACATACCCGCAGCTGCATCCGACACTGCTCTGACCTCCTCTGTTGTAAGATGAAAAGCACGACCCTGAGCCCTTGGGGGCTCCGCTCCACCCTGACCTCCACCCGTGATCCTCAAAGTGGCCGGTGCTGGAGCCTGCACCGGTCCTGCAGCAAGATGTGGACAGTTGACCCTCAAGTGTCCAACCTGATGACAATGATAACAAATCCTCAAATCCCAAACCGGCGCTGACTGCCGACAGTCCCTCGCATAGTGCCCCTCCTTTCCGCACTTGCGGCATGCACCACCGGACCTACAAACTCCGGTGTGACCCCTCCCACACTTCCCACAAGCGTGGCTGATCTGATCTCCCACCCTAGAATCAACGGTCTTAGACCGTTTCGGCGCCGGCTGCGACTGCACCGGAGCCTGCCTCAGCTCACGTAACTGCAACTCAATCTCTAACTCATGCCGCCTGACGGCCTCCTGCAACTCCAACAAAGTCTCGCACCTCTGCGTAGACACAAACTATCTGATATCCCTCTTGAGCATGCTCAGATATCGAGACATCTGAGCCTGCTCCGAAGCGAACTCAGGGCAGAACATTGCCCTCTCAGTGAACATCCTGGTGATCTCAGTCACCGACTCCGAACCCTGCTTCAGCTCAAGGAACTCCTGAGCCAATCTCTCTCTCAACCCGCAGAACATAACGAGTGCTGAACATCTCTCTGAACTGATCCCATGAAACTGCAGCCCTCTGCACATCCGAATATGACCCCGTGGTCAATCTCCACCAATCCTTCGCCCCGAGCCTCAACAGGTTCAGAGCACACCTCACCCTCTGATCAGCAGGGCATGAACACGTGAAGAAACACCCCTCCACGTCCGATAACCATCTCATAGCAACAATCGGGTCCTGAACTCCATCAAAGGTGGGAGGCTTCGTATTATCGAAGTCCCGATACTGAAAACCCCGACCAGCTCCTCCCCCTGCCGCTGCTACAGCCGTTGTAGCCACCGCAGCAGCCTTCTCCGCGAGAGCTGCATAACGCTCATCAAAATACTCAACCATGGCGGTCTTGATCGACCCAAACAGTTTCGGCAACTCAGCCCGGAACACCACAACAACCTCATCATGCAGGATCTCACGGATCCTCGCATCCAACTCGCACGTGCTCATCTGACCAATAACCTCAGGCAGTACTAACCCGCCCGTAACTCCCTCTCCTGCTCCCGATCCTGACCTGGATCCACTCCCAGCATGCCTCGGAATCTCCATACTGAAAAACACCACAAAATCTCAAACACTTCCCACTAACCCGGGAACCAACTCTCAAACCAACCCTAGAGGTCATGGTTTCCCTGATACGCGTATGGGTCCTGTGCTTTCAGTAGTACGGGCCCATACTACCTTCCACACCTACCCATGTTTGTATGAAGTACTTGATGGGTTTTGGTCATAAGACATCCTATGTGCTCATACAAACCCTAATGCTTGGATCTAGGTTTCTCTATTGTACATGCAAGTTATCCAAGACTATAAACCCTAATTCTAACATTTAAGTAATCATATTAACATGAAAATAGGTTTAAGATGTTACCTTGATTGTTATGTAGCAATAACAATCCCAAATCTCCTTGTATTGACTTTAGAAAGCTTAGAGTCACAATTGTCACTCCTCTAATGGTTCACAAACACCATAAGCAAGAGGATGGAGGCTGCCCAAAAACGTGTGAAACCCTAGAACAAAGCTTAGCCACGTTTTTGGTCCTTAAGGGATCTATACATAGGAGGCTATTATGGTTATCTAACAAGGAAACCCTAATTTGGATGCTTAAGCCCTAAGCAACCCATAGACTCCTTTAATTAAGGCCTTGGACGATTTCCTTATGGGCTTCCCCATAGAATTCGTCCACCCTTTAATACAAGGCAATCCATGGCCCAAATTGCAATTCTCTTATAATTACAATTCTAGTCCCTTAAGTTTAATTAATCTCTCTTAGTCACAAAACTATTTTCCAATTAATTATTGACTAATATTAATTAAACAATATGATTTCTCCTTTAATATATTATTCTCATAATATATTAATAAATCATATTTAATCCTTTCTCTCCATAATTCATCCTATCAAGTTGCTTTGGTGAAGGCAACCCAAAAGGACCATGCACCATCGGGTCAAGTACATACCAAAATAGTTATGGACTTAGACACTAATCCAACAGTCTCCCACTTGGATAAGTCTAATAACTATTCTGCGTATGACTTCAGATCCTGATCTGCAATCGTAGCTTTCCAAAGCCGCTGTCAACTCTGATCCTATCAGATACGCGTATCCTTAGATAAGGGATCATATATTCCTCCATTCTAGATATCATATGAGATATGATTTCAAATCATTCTCTTTGTACTATATCTCGATACCTGATTTATAACGACCGACTAATTGAACAAATCAAATTAGCCCTAGCCCGGCCGAGCATTTATGTTTGTCATCACTAAATCATCGAGAGGGCCCAAAGATATCGCTTTTATCCTACTTTGGATAAAAGGAACGGGTAAACTTTGATTCAATGCTTGCTTGCACTTACTCACCAAATCACACACAACAATATGTTTTATGACACCAAGTTACTAGTGCGTTTACATATTATCAATGTGCAACCGATTCGCAAGATACAACTCACACATCTCGGTTTCAAGAATATAAGATGTTGTCGTCTCACCAATCACTCGTGATACAATTCATGGAGTGATCCAAGTGAGCATGGGTTTAATCCAATGCTCAAATCTTATTCATAAGCACTCATGAACGTTGCAACAAACATTTGCTTATGTCTAATACTCTTTTAGACAATCCACACACCAATTCACGACAGTCTTCATTCATATCTACTTCCAACATATGAACGACTGTGGTCCGTTCGAATAATTTGACTGTTCTTAACCAATTAAATCATTCAGGAAGTCAAAACATGCAAAGTGAAACACAAGAATAATACTAATCCCATATGGCCTCAAACCTTTGAGTAATAAAACACCTTTTATTTATCACCATATCGAGTACTCATTATTTGTCGTTTCGGGTAATCAACTTCTTACTTGAATTATTACACTTGTCCCATGCTCTTAGCATGCACACAATGTTTACCTATGGTTCTTACTTTGTGAAATAGATCAAATTGAACACATTTCTAATCATTCTCATTTCACAACTCCTAATCCCTTTCCATAAGTAAAAGAATATCAAATTCTTGCCACTTATAGAATATTTTAGATTCTAACACTTTATGCAACGATCCTTTCGTAATATCACTGCACCAAAGTCACAAAGACTATTGCCAATGAAATTACAAAGTCCTTTAACGGAGATTGTTACAAGACAATTCCTTAGGTATGATGTATCTCACTCAAAGTACATTCCTTTGAACATCCTTTTGCATAAAAGTTTCTAATCTAGACATAGATTTTCAATATTCAATTCCCAATATGGACACGCTTCCATATTTTCCATATGACAACTCATTCTTAATAGAATCTTTTCTATTCATAATAATGTCGATATGGTCCATCCAATACCATGCTTCCAACTACTCACAAGCAACCAATCCTCGTCAAACTTTGGATTGTCCTTTGATAGTTGTTTAATTATTTTAGTCAAAACCAATTCTTGTCCCTTTTCCCTCTAAATGCGCTAGACATTTGGAAATTTTTAGAATGGTCAAATATTAAAGCATTTGCAATCGATCCTATACCCGAAGCGTATGGGACACGATTCATAATGTTTTATTTGCTATGTTCTCAAAATTCGAATTGTGAAGAGGAATGCCGTAATCATAATCGAAATTTTAAGAACACACTATGTACCTTTGACGAAATTTATTAACATTCCACAACCTAAGCCTTTAGATTTGAAATGAAGCATAATATTCTCTCCCTTAATTATAGCAAAACAACTTTACAACCCTTACAACTTTGCAAAGAATGACTCTTGTTTTCTATAATTAATATTGCCAACTTGCAATACTTTCCTTAATAATCCTACAATCATAACATTTATGCTCCCACTATCATGATGATTATTATAAACATAACGCTTATGCTCCTACTAGCTTCGACATATATTCATAAACATCTTAACTTTCAGGCTTATTGAATTTCTTAAGTTCATGTTTCTAATACTTAATGCTTTGATAATCTTTTATCAAGGCTTATTGAACTTATACACCTTTGCCATATATAGTTCATATGTGTGTCTAAACAATTAAGACTAATTGCCAAACCTCACAATTCAAATTATGAAAAGGGATACCGTAACCATAATCGAATTCGAGAATGCAATTTTACAATCACTATCTTCTTAAAATCTTTCTTAGTGAAAGCATTTCCTCACGATCATTTTCATGAAGGAGGAAATCTTATGACACTTAGATTTAAATGGTGTATTTGTTCCTATCCATGTGAATTTGTTAAAACCAAAGTTTACGACAAATTCAAACTCATATGGACCGAACTTTCTTAATCTTGACTTCTTGCCTTATGGTAAGACAGTTGCCCACCATGTCTTCCAAGTAGTTAAGCAGCTCACCCTTTCCTATCAATGTACTTTCCATTGATCAAGGTGCCTTGCCTTTTATGCGTTCAAAATGAGAACTCATAGAACTCACATGCATAATTAACTTAATTGGAACAACACAAAAACAAAATAATGTCAACACGGTAGGTTGTAAACCTCAACTCGTGTGCTAGTGATGATTGATAAGGTTTATTTGATTTGTTCTTGAAACCTTTCAAGACCATTAAGACTCCCACTGACTCCTTGACATATAAGATTCTCTTGTCAATAACCATTTCTTGACAAACAAATATTCAAGAGTTAGTGTAGCTTTTATCAAAACACTTCATAAATTGGTCCTAGTTGATCTTTGTCTAATCCAAGACATCACAACTTTCCACATTTGATGAACGTTATAAACCTTTTAATACTTGTCACTCATTGTCACAATCTTAACTCTAAGACTTGTTATTGGAACGAAGTACGATTGACCTCTTGATTTAACCATTTCTTCAATTCTTGATTCCTCTTCTTGGACATACAATTGTACTAAGACTCACTTAGAGGATCAATTGAGATATGGTTCTTAATCATTAAGACCTATCATAAAGCATAAAAGCTACTCTCCCTTCTTCTTAGAATGGAGAAACTTTTATCTTTCTGCCTACTTGATTCTTCTTATTCGTTCTGCTATTGATTTAAACTTTTTTTCAATCAATTCAGAATTACACTTAATCTTGTAAGTATAATCATATTTACTAAACCTGTAGTAAATCATGATAAATATCTTTGTTACTCTTATGGTGGACTTGATCAACACGCAACTTTGTGTATTCGATCTCCAAGTCCTTCACTTGACACTTTGTCAATGAATTAGTCTAATTTCCACATATGGAATTTCTCATTCATCGTGCAACCAAGTTGCATGATTCCAAGTTTCTGTCCAATTGAACTTGGGCGATGAGAAACTCTCCCTTATTTGGTAAATTCTTGACTTTCCATAAATAACATAATAAGAACCAAATCCATTATTGCTAATATTCAAACATCAATTTTTCATATATGCCATTGCAAGGATAAATAAATAATATAAAATCAAAATTTATTTTATTGCGGAAAAATTTGTCCTTACAATGCAATTCATTGAAAAACTATGCTAATATATCTTTCTTAGCAATCTAATTCTAACTCTAAGTAGTAGCTCAAGAATCTAATCTTCGAGAAATGCGATCGAAATCCATTCCTTCACGGTTAGATTCTGCTCACTTCTTCCCTTAAGCTTCCTTTCTTTTCTTCGATCCTACAAAACATCAATTGTGATCTTATCACATTATGTATTAAGAATCTAGAATAGAAGCTTAAAAGAGTTAGTTAATTGATTTTACCTATATTAGAGCCATACGTTTCGACTCTCCCATCTCTTAGATCTCTTAGGTAAATGGGGCAGCTTCGTCTCCAATGCCCTTTCTCTTGGCAATAAAAGCAAATTGACTCTTTTGGAACATGACATGGAACTACTTTAGACATTGCCTTTCTCTTATGATCAAACCTTTCGATCATAGCATGTCTTTTGTTGCCATCGTCTATATCCATAGAGGTCTTGAAGGCAGATTCACCAATCAACTTTGCTTTTCTATTGTGCCAAACCATTGTTGATTCAGCAGCAATAAGCATATAGGTGAGATCTATAAGGGTCACGTCGCGGTTCATCATATAGTATTCTCTTAAGAACTCACTATATGAGTTAGAAGTGACTGAAGAACCCAATCAACAGCCATTTCCTCACAGAGAACGGATCCCAACATTCTTAACCTATCAATGTGTGACTTCATCCCTAGGACGTGTGCACACACCGACTTTCCTTCTTTATGTTTACTTGCCAAAAGGGCTTGAGTGATCTTGAACTTTTCAAGCCTTCGAACTTGTGGGTTAGGGAGAATAATTGGAGGAGGTGGAGGAAATGAAGCATGATTTCTTGTTCCTCGATCGAATCGTGGAATATCATCTTCATATGGAAAGCTTGTTCCACGGGATTTGGGAATACCATAGTTGTCGAACTTTGACATCTACAAAACGGGAGAAAACAAATTCAAGTTAGTTAGTAAATCACCCAAATGAGATACTAAGACTAGGACCCAACACAATATTCTACAACTCGAGAGAGGGACGCCGTAACCCAAATTGCAGAACATTTGAAGGTAAGTGAATGACGATTCACTAATTTCCACCACGAAAAAGAATTTAAGTTTTAAATCTATGAAAACTCCTAGATCCTTTGAGATTCATTGAAATTTCAATGGCATGTTTAAATCTCGATATGCCCCTCTAGTTTGTGACTGGGATGCCGAGGATCATAAAGCGAGTGTGAATAACCATGCAAACTTACATGGTGCCCTCACATGTTACAGTCATCTATTCGATGTGCCGGTAAACCACACACGCTCTACTAAACTATGACAAACATTGAGTCACCCTTTGCTACCTTTGCTTAGAACCATTTAGTGTGCCGGTAAACCACACACGCTCCACTAACGTCTTTGCAAGGGCGTAAAGTGTAATTTCATGGAATTGCATCAATTCACTTTTGCCTAAGTAACAAAGTGTAATTTCATGGAATTGCATCAATTCACTTTTGCCTAAGTAACTAAGATTGGGAATTTTATGAAAACATTTAGTTACTTTTATACTTCATTATACTTATAATGGAAGGTTTCGTCCTATCCTACCCGTTCGGCTAACGATCCTCCACTAGTCAAGAGTGCGGTGGGTAAGAGTGGATACCAATTCAATCGCCATTTTATAGGCAATTTCCTTAAACACTCCTTATAGACCAGCTTCGTGAATGAGGCCTACTAACGGTAAGATTGACTTTTACTCATATATATATATATATATATATATATATATATATATATATATATATATATATATATATATATATATATATATATATATAATGTTAGATTTTTAATGTTATATATAGTATAGGGTGTATTTTACACTTTTAAAATACTAGGTGGTCTAATTTAACAATTATACTTTTAATTCAATTAAATTGTAAACCTAAACTTTTATGGATTTATTAAACCTCTTTTAATTATACACTTTAATTAATTAATAAAACCATAAGGGTGTGATTTGAACTTTTCAAACAATACTAGGGTTTTACAATTTAACATTCCTAATTAAACTTTTAATCAACTTTTAAATTCCAAAACTTGAGGGCAAGTTTTGAAACATTTCAAAACATTAGGGTTTAGAATTTAAATATACGTCAAAATTAAACAATTAATCAAAATTTAAATTCCAAAACTTGAGGGCAAGTTTTGAAACCTTTTTCAAAACATTAGGGTTTCAACTATTTAAATTTCAAAACAACAAAACTTTTGAGGTCAAATTTAAACTATAAAACCTAAAGGGGAAAATATGAAACATTTCATAACACAAGGATCAAATAACAAATAATCTAAATTAACTTTTAATCACATAATTATCCATATTTGATTTATTTAATGATTTCTTGCAAAACAATTTACCAATTTAATCAAAATAATTAATCAATTATCACATAAGGAAATAAATATTTTATTAATTGATAAATATCTTCAATTAGATCAAGAATATACTCATATATATCATAAAATCGGATTTATATTGATCTAATATGATAAAAGCAAGTATCTCAAAGATAAACAACAAGAAATCCCGAAAATAGCTCCATCTGACGCTCGAACTCGCCGAGTACCACACTGTACTCGCCGAGTACACTGTCGTACTCGCGAGTTCATCAGGCAGATGGCTCAAAACTCGATTTTGCAACTTGAATAAACACATAATGCATCAATACAATATAAACCAATCAAGGCTCTGATACCACTGATGGGTTTTGGTCATAAGACATCCTATGTGCTCATACAAACCCTAATGCTTGGATCTAGGTTTCTCTATTGTACTGTAACACCGTAAATTTTCAACAATTTTTTTTCATTTCAAAATATAGTATTTTCATTCAAAACAAGGCATAAACATTTCAAGTGTCATGTCAAAATACAATTCATCTAAATCCCAAGATCACAAAACATCTTTCAGTGTGTACAGATCACGCCGGCGCCTTCCCACGGTCCTCGCTAGTACCTGAAACACATACATAAAAACTGTAAGCATAAATGCTTAGTGAGTTCCCCAATATACAACTTACGCACATACGCCTTTCCAGGCCCTGACCTTCCGGTCCATGTGTCTCAGGGGACTTCCGTCCCTGCTGGGTAAACCTTCCGGTCCTACCCACGCCGACCTTCTGGTCCACAACACAACGCCTTCCGGCCCATAACATATTCGCCTTCCGGCCCATAACATAATGCCTTCCACCCATAACATAATGCCTTCCGGCCCATAACATACATAGCACGTATAACAATTACTTATCACATATAGCACATATATCACATATCATATCTGACCTTCCGGTCACACAGTCAAACCCTTCCGGGTACAGTATAGTGAGAAGACTCACCTCGTGAATGTCGAAAGCTAGCAAATCCCGAAGTCACTCGTACTCGATCCGCCGAGCTACAATCTCCCTATAACATCATACATCTCTTATTAACACTTTTATCTTCTAAGTTTGACTATCCCTAAGAGGTCAAACATAGGTCAACTCTGGTCAACGGTCAACGGTCAACTTGACCTGACTCGGCGAGTGCTAGGGCGACTCGGCGAGTCTAGACGTCCTCACCAATTCTCTAAGATTCCCTTTCTACTCGTCGAGTATCCTCCTTGACTCGACGAGTTTCTCCTGGAAGAATCGCGGGGCCACCCCGACTCAACTCGCCGAGTCTGAAGAACAACTCGACGAGTCCCAGTTAATCTTCAAGCTACTCGCCGAGTCTGTTCATCGGACTCGGCGAGTCCATGCCATGCAACCGCTCAAACTGCTTTCTAAGGTCAGAACTGCTCCGACCATTCATAGGTCTGGCCTTCCTAGACTGATTCATCACGTAAGGTCCTCATTTCGGTGCTCATAATACACCCCATGACTCATAATTTACATTTTGACCTAAGGCATAAGGATTCCAATCCAAAACCTCCATTGATTCCTGAAATGCTCAGGCATGGGACATTCTGGACTTCCAAAGATCCCAATACAGAGTTCCAATCGTTTGGGGGACTAAAGCAACACTCAATCTAGCCACAAAAGGGTTCAATAAACCCTAAATCCATATACACATCAACATAGAAGGATGCAACTCGAAATATTACCTGAATAACGTGCTCTCTGTGTCCCCAATCCTCAGAACGTGGCTTCCCTTGTTGTTCCCTTGACCAAGCCTCTTCTTCCTTGCAAAACAACACTTCCAAAATCAACAATGGTCTTCAACCTTGCTCCAGACGCTCACAATCGAATTAGGGTTTCTATCAGAGGACTAGGGTGAACAATGACGGCCATAAAGTCCCTCATATACGTCCCAAACCTGAACGGTTAGGGTTTTCGCTAAACAGCGCAGACTCGCCGAGTCCATATCCGGACGCGTCGAGTCCAGTCACGAACCCGCGACCAGATCCGCGATCCTACTCGGCGAGTCTAGGATCCAACTCGCCGAGTCCCCTCTTAAAACACCCAAAATCATAAATATAACAATACCTGAAATTCCGGGCTGTTACAACTCTCCCCCACTAGGACTAGACTTCGCCCTCGAAGTCTCACTCTGAAAATAGCTCCGGATGCTGCTCCCGCATCTCACGCTCCGGCTCCCAAGTCATTTCCGATCCCTTCCGGTGTTGCCACTGAACCAACACCAGAGGTACCTCCTTGTTCCTCAGAACCTTGATCTTCCGATCCCTGATGGCCACTGGTCTCTCGGCATAATTCAGGCTCGCATCTACCTGAATATCCTCTAATGGAACCACTGCCGACTCATCGGCTATACACTTCCTCAATTGCGACACATGAAAAGTGTCGTGGATCTGCCCCAACTCTGCTGGCAACTCCAAACGATAGGCTACCCGGCCTATCCTTGCAATCACACGAAATGGCCCAATATACTGGGGTCCCAACTTGCCCTTCTTCCTGAATCGAATCACTCATTTCCAAGGAGAGACCTTCAGGAGAACGAAGTCGCCGACTTGAAACTCAAGCTCGGATCGGCGTCTGTCTGCATAACTCTTCTGTCGGCTCTGGGCGGTCAATAACCTCTGTCTAACCTGCTGAATCTGCTCTGTAGTCTGAAGCACGATCTCGGTACTGCCCATCACTCTTTGTCCCACCTCTCCCCAGCAAATGGGGGTCCGACACCTCCTACCATACAACAGCTCAAAGGGTGGCATACCAATGCTCGAATGATGGCTGTTGTTGTAGGAAAACTCTGCCAAGGGTAAATACGCATCCCAGGTACCCCCAAAATCTAACACACACGCTCGAAGCATGTCCTCCAGCGTCTGAATCGTTCGCTCGCTCTGACCGTCTGTCTGGGGATGGTATGCGGTACTAAAATGCAATTTAGTACCCAGCTCCTCATGGAATTTCTTCTAGAATCTGGAAGTGAAGCGCACATCACGGTCTGAAACAATCGAGATCGGCACCCCATGCCGAGATACCACTTCTCTCACATATATCTCCGCCAACTTCTCCGCTGAAGAACTCTCACTGATGGCAAGGAAGTGAGCGCTCTTCGTCAACCTATCCACAATCACCCAAATTGCATCGACTCCTCTGACAGTTCTCGGCAATTTGGTGATGAAATCCATAGTGATCTGTTCCCACTTCCACTCGGGAACCTCCAATGGCTGCAACTTGCCATGCGGTCTCTGGTGCTCGGCCTTAACCCTACGGCAGGTCAAGCACCTCTCCACGAACCATGCGACATCCCTCTTCATACAGGGCCACCAATACTCTTTCCTCAAATCCAAATACATCTTCGTAGCTCCCAGATGGATCGAAAACTTCGACCGATGAGCCTCTTCCATCAAAGTATTACGCGTACCGCCCACGAACGGTACCCAAATCCGACCCTGAAACATCATAAGCCCTCGTCCATCCGTAACGAACTCTGAAACCAAACCAACGACCCGCTCTCTCTTATGCATCTCTGGTCGCACAGCCTCGGCCTGTGCCCCACGAATAGCATCCAATACTGGAGCTATCACAGTCAATCTCAAACATACATCTCGCAGTGGAGTGCTCTCCGCCCTGTGGCTCAATGCATCGGCTACCACATTAGCCTTACCTGGGTGGTACAGGATCTCACAATCATAATCCTTGACCACATCCAACCACCTCCTCTGACGCATATTTAGGTTGGGCTGATCCATCAAATACTTCAAGCTCTTATGGTCCGTGTATATCGTACATCGAACCCCATACAAGTAGTGACGCCAAATCTTGAGAGCGAACACTACTGCCCCCAACTCTAAATCATGCGTGGGATATCTCGCCTCATGAGGCTTCAGCTGCCTCGATGCATAAGCTATCACATGACCCCTCTGCATCAATACTGCACCCAGCCCCGAAAACGATGCATCGCAATATACTACAAAATCCTCCATCCCTTCCGGGAGGGCTAATACTGGGGCTTCGCACAACCTTTGGCGAAGTGTCTCAAAGGAGGTCTGCTGCTCGGGTCCCCAAGAGAATGCAACACCCTTCCGGGTCAACCTGGTGAGCGGCACTGCGATCTTGGAGAAATCCTTAATAAATCCCCGATAATACCCTGCCAACCCAAGGAAGCTCCTGATCTCAGAAGGTGACTTCGGCACCTCCCAACTCATCACCGCCTCAACCTTGGCCGGATCGACCAATATCCCTTCCTGATTAACAACATGTCCTAGGAATTGGACCTCCCGCAACCAGAAGTCACATTTGGAGAACTTTGCATAAAGCTTCTCCGATCTCAATACCTCAAGGACCTCCCTCAAATGCTCCTCATGCTGCTCTCTAGATCTCGAATACACTAGAATATCATCGATAAATACAATCACTGACCGATCCAACATCGGCCTGCATACTCTGTTCATGAGATCCATGAACACAGCCGGGGCATTGGTGAGCCCGAAAGGCATCACCACAAACTCATAATGCCCATATCGCGTCCTAAACGCTGTCTTCTAGACGTCCTCATCCCACACTCTCACCTGATGGTACCCTGACCTCAGATCGATCTTGGAAAACCAAGATGCTCCCTGGAAATCTCCCACAAGGAATCCCTAGGCTAACATGCATCATAAATCAGGCAACATTATCATGAAATCCTGAAGATCCCTAGCCTAACACTAGCATGTTGTTCTATCAAAGCTCAAAAACAAATATCATGTATGGTATTTTGGGGTTACTTATTGGCTCCGGCTGATCGTACCTCCGCGTCCTCCTTTTACTCATTTTGAAAACCGTTATAAATTCTCTTTTGAAAACCCTCCTCGATTTGAGACTGGACTCACACGAGTGTTCCTCCAATTCACTCAAACCAAGGCTCTGATACCAACATTTAATGACCGAAAAATTCCAACCAATTTAAACTTTTCAAAAACAACCCGATTTCATTAAATTATTACAAAAAGGTTTTCAATACAGTTAAATTAAAGTATTCCCAGAATCACATCACAACATAAACATGAGGAGCGGTACGATCACGCCTTTGCCTTGCCACGGTCTCCTGAAGAACCTGAAAAACATAAAACCACAACTGTAAGCCCGAAAGCTTAGTGAGATATCCCCAAAATACCAACCACATATACCATACACGCTTAACATGCCATATCATATCCGATCACAGAACAGCCATGCACTTCGGGTCTACTGTGTGACTGGTCCGCCGCACCGGCCAACAGTCCACCTGGTCCACCCTCCGAGTCTAGCCATATACATCGAGTCTGCAGTGTGATTGGTCCGCCCGCACCGGGCCTTCAATCCACCTAGTCCACTCTCCCGAGTCTAGCCATATACATCGAGTCTACAGTGTGATTGGTCCGCCCGCACCGGGCCTTCAATCCACCTGGTCCACTCTCTGAGTCTACAGTATGACTAGTCCGCCCGCACCGGGCCTTCAGTCGGCCTGGTCCACTCTCCGAGCCTCGGCACGTCTGGTCCGCCCTCTTTGGGCCTACAGCCTATCTGGACCGCTCGTTGGGCCTTCGGGACAACCGGTCCGCCCTGGGTATCTTGGCCTACAACACAAAGCAGGACCCGCCTCAACCCAACTCCAGTCCAACTAACCATGTGCGCATAAAAATACAATCATATAACAATTCACAGTCAACAAACCGGTCAAACAGATCACATAACATATCATCATCCTAACCAGGATACCGACCTAACCGGTCACTAGCATAGCATCACCCTACATCTCAGGATACCGACCTCAACCAGGTCTCTAACATATACCATCCTAGCTACCAGGATGCAACATATCAAAGCAATATCATAACAACAAATACCCGGATCTCAATCTGATAAAGGGCAGGCCTTGGTGCCTTAGACCCTGTTGATATAGTGAGGATAACTCACCTCGAAACTGCCGACTGAACAGATAACCCAAGCTGCTCCGATCACTGATACGATCTCCACCACTGGACAACCACCAAAACACTGAACTCAAAACAATATCCAACAATTACCAAACTGCCCCTGGAAGTCAACTGGTCAACCCTTGGTCAAAGTCAAAGTCAACCCCTGACTGACTCTACTCGCCGAGTCAACCCGATGACTCGCCGAGTCACCCCGAGACTCGCCGAGTCCAACAACTCTGAGTCCTTTCATACTCGACTCACCGAGTCATCCCTTGACTCACTGATTCACAGCTCAACCAGAAGAAAGGATAGGACCTTACGACTAGACTCACCGAGTCCAAGGCTATCTTCAACCTACTCGCCGAGTTGTTCTTCCAACTCGCCGAGTTCTAGAACATCTTCAAGCAACTTGCCGAGTACATCCTTGTGACTCGCCGAGTGCCTCTACATCTCATTCCAAACAGAACCTTCCAGGCCATGCAATTGATCCAAAACGTAGATCTAGCCTCCTACAAACCATCCATCACGTAAAGTGGCGAACTTTACGTGAATCCAAAGAGATCTAGGCATTTTACACTTTAGAGTTTGGGTTTGGGACAAGATAGCTTCACCAATCACTTATCACAGTGACTTTATGCGATTTTGGATCATCACTACTCCAGATCTGAGGTAGCATCCTTAGATCCATCTTCCAATCCTGAAATGACTCATGAAATCCTCCAAAAACCCCAAAACAACCACCATGGATGACAATAAGGGAAAAAGGGTTCAATACAGAGGATTCTTACCCCAAAGATGAGCCTAAACTGATGTAGACTTCAGATCCACAAGCCCTCTTGGTGCTATCCTCGAATTCCTCCAACTTCTCTTCACAAATTCCTTCTTCCAAGCTTCAATCCTCTCAATAATGGAGTTTCTCACGATTATAGGGTTTTCTCTGGAACTCCCAGGGTAAATAGAGGCTGAAGAGAAGGCATAACATCCTTTAAATAGAGGCAAACCCCGAAGATTAGGGTTTTCTTCACCTAGCATCAACTCGCCGAGTCCAGCCGCCGACTCGCCGAGTTGGCCACTTAGCATGCGACCAGAGTCGCGACTCTACTCGCCGAGTCCACCCATGGACTTGACGAGTTGCCCTTATACATTTTCACTTTGAACCCTGAACTTGCACTCCTGAACTCGGGATGTTACATTAATAAGCTAATAAGTCATTTTAAAAAGTACTCTCAAACACCCACTTGGACTCTTTTTGTTATATCTATCTTTCGTTTTGCCATATTGGAGGATTCCTTTAGACCATTTCTCATGGCTCTCACACACATGTTGTATCGGTATACATATGTATGATTTTTAGGGATGACAATTGGACGGGTATGAGATGGGTATTAGTGATTCTAGTCTCATATCCAATTATAAAATTATATCCCAAACTTGGTATGGTTCCATCGGGTACTATATTAGTAAATAACCATTGGGTTTGCGAGTAAATGTGCAGGTTTTGGTTATCTCGTTTATGTTATTAACAAGTTTAATTTTACCCATTAGAACTTTCGTTATTTGAAGCCTAATCTCAATCGCATTAAAAAATGACTTGATTTGTTTAATAATTTCAGTTTCTAACAATATCAACAAATTTATTTTCTAACAAATGTAGCATAAACATAATCATCACCATAAAAACTTATGGTATTTGAATTTCATAATAAACTAATCAAGATCATAATATGAATATTAAAAATAATATCAATAGTTTCCATTTTCAAAAGTAAATAGTAATTACATAAGTAACTTTCTATTTATAATATACCATACATTAATTAAATATAACTTTGAAATCATATAAATTAATAATAGAATTATAAGTATTATAAAAAATAAATGGTTCAGGAATATTTAATAGGATGAAATATGAGATCATATAATTGGACGAGTATTAATCATAATAGTATAACCATCCCAAACCTTTATTTTTGTTAGAAAATATCTGATACATGGTCCCATAACCATTTACTTGACCTAAAACTAGTCCCAAAATGTTTAGGTTCCGTTTTTTCCGTAACTTCCATGTATTTTTGACAGCCCTAATGGTTTCATGGTGTGAAATGTATAACTTCTATAGCATCAAGTTTAAGTTTGCATAACTTATGTGTTGGTATCAATGATTCTAATACGTTTAAGTAATTATGCACAATGAAAGCAAATGAACATTTTTATCTTTTATATCCTTAATAGCCATATATGTACTTAGGACAAACATAAATCAACTAATTATCATCCATATTATATTAGACTTACTACCTGATTCATGTTGTTATCATTTGATGTTGGGGAATAGTAGGATTAAAGGGTATGTGTGTTTTTCTTTAAAAAAAAAATAACCTCCAATATATTTGTCATATGGTGTTAGAATTACTATCTCAATTATATTGTCATTTGGTGTTGGAGAACAATTATCAAGAAAATACAACCTTTACCAATGATCCACACATAGTAAGAACATGAATTGTTAGACTAACTAATAGGTTAAGATTGGTCTTCTTTGTGCTTGCTTCAAGTCAATGATAAGAAATGTAGAGGGAGATGCAACACCAAATTAAAAGGGGAGGATAACTTTTAAGGGTTTAAATGTGTAGCATTAATATTTAGTTATGACCTTCTTATTCAGTTATGTCCTTGTCAACTCTTGAAATACTTACTAGTTTATAATCCGTGAGAACCACAATTATAAAATTAATTAAACTTTCATATAAAAAGTCAAAATTATTAATTAATTATTTTAAATAAATTATTATTTAAGAGATATTTTTTTTAGTTATATAAAATTATAATCGTTGATTTAAATAAATACATGAAATTATATCATCTTATAATATGTATTAATTTTATTTTATTTTTCAATCTAATGTTATTAATTTAATATAATTAGAGTGAGAAAATTTGAAATTTGAAATTTAAATAAAAGAATCAATTATTAGTTTAATGTAATTAGAATGAAAAAAAATAAAATTTGAAATGAATAATTAATAGGTTGACAAGTGGCATGATAAATGATATATAACATTAATGAGGTGTTCTAATTGTATGACGCTTGTCAATAGGAGATTAAACCTATTCTTTTATTAAAATAGGGATCTGATGAGATTCTCAAGCATTTTAAGGGAAGTGATTACATAACAATTTTTCACCATACACAATAATTTATGTTTTACTTAATATATAAATAACAAACTCATATATTAATTAACTATTTGACATCTTAACTAAATAAAGTCTTTTATTTAACTTATAATAAAATATATATTTATTTATTCCGCTTTTGGCCAACAAATAAAAAAACTATTATTTCATTATTTTTTCAAGTTGGTAAATAATAAATTTATATAATATAAATATTATTATTCATATGTTCCTTCATGGTGTTCTTTATATGGTGTTAGAGATTTCTTTTTAAAATGACTTATTAATTTATTGATTTTTTTTTCAAAAAGCCAACAAACTAAAAAAGTATTTGACCTTATGATAAATGTTTTTTGATTTGACTTTTTGATAAAGCATAAAAAAGAAGGTTTTGAGAAGTAAGGAATACTTCTCAAAACCTAAACACGCCCCTCCTCACAATCCTAAACATGCAAATTTCGATCATTTTACATATATAAGCTAACCAAAAAACTTTTTAAAAAACCACTTATTAATTTATTGGTTTTTACCGTCACAAAGTTAATCCAAACATTTTTTTAAAAACTCATTTCTTACCACCACAAGCCAATAAACATTTTTGACAAAAAAACACTTTTGGAGTTAAATAAACAATCTCAAACACCCTCGTAATGTGTGGCCTCATAGCTTCACATACAATCAACAATACATTTTATTTTTTGTTATTTTCATATTATTCTCGACATATTTCACCTTATGGATTGACAAAAGGAGGCCAGTTATACATAGAATGTTAAACATATAGCAACACGTCAATGACCCTAAGTGTATGTGATTGTTTGTCTCCACACACCAAAACTTTTTTAAAGTAAATGATTTTCCATCTTAAATATCTTTCTTTTGATATCATTGAACGTAAATCAAATCATTCTTATATAACTGGTGTGTTATTTAGTAATATATTATGTAATATGGACACCATAGTTACGTGAAAGTCTTAAAGATTATATAAAATAACTGTAAAAGTAGTACATATACTTCATGAAAAATATCACATTTAGCAAAATGAATGTATACATATTACATCTCATAAACGAATGTGTAAATGTTACAAACATATGAGAACATGTTGGCTTGATGATAACTTCTTTAAAGCTATATAAACGAATAGATACTTATTGAACGTTGACAACTCGCCTTAAAAATTACTCTTCGAAACATTTTTGTGTGAGTTGCAATCAAACCAAGAAGTAGACATCGTTTCTTAGACCTTTAGGGATATTATTATCTCATATACCATCTTAAAGTTTCATGCAACTTCGGGTAACTTATTATTGTTTCGATGTCAATTTTAGACCGCTTTATATGTCTAAGTTATTCCATAAAGAAACTCTTTTTAGAACTACTATATCGTTAAAACCATGTTTGACCCATTCATGATGTAGTTTTTCCATACCACATATTACATGTCAGCTCATTGCATTTACCCCGACGACAAGTCTCTGTTTAATAACAACTTAGACGATAAAAACTTGATATCACAATCTGCATATTTTTTTTATCATATATATATATATATATATATATATATAGTATGAAATAATGTTATATGATATTCGATACCATTATATTGTCTTCCATGATACTTAAAACAATTCTAGATGTCGAGACAAACTGTACAATTGGAACCATAAAATGACATCATTAAATATATCAAAAACCAAATTGATTTTTTTTAAAAAAAAATTTGATTTGTTTTAGAAAAGTAGGATTGATATTAACATGGAGTTTGAAACTTCATATTTTCTTAAAATAGTAATTTTAAACTTGATTTTTGTCAAAAGAAAATTAAGTTCACAACTAATAATGAAATTTAAAAATGATAAGTTTATAACATAATGATCATGCTGGTTTTTATGACAATAATAATAATAATAATCAATTAATAAACATATCGATGAAAAATAATAGTATTCAATTAATAATTCTATATATGAAAAACAGTCATGAAAACCAATATGCCAAATCCCTTCATAAAATCTGTTACTTGATATTTTGTGATTTTCTCGAGATTTTATTTGAAAACAGAAAGCCCACGAAATCCTATATATACCAAATCTGGGCTAAGTTAGCAAGCACCTATTACCCAATAAACACCCTAATCCGACTACTTCAATTTCTGATTCTTTTCCATCTCGTCTTCCTTTGTGGTGAAACGACTAGAGATTGTACGATTTCACAAAACCCTAGAAAGGATAGAACGAGATGTCAAGCCGGAAACATAGAGATTCCGATCGCGACAGGGATAAGGATTCAACCAAAGACTACAAGCATCGAAGCAGCCAGCACTCTGATGACCACCACCGCTCCAAACAAGATAAACACCGAGACGCCGATGGAGATGATCGACGTCGCAGGGGGGAACGCGAGAGATCCGAAGATGTTGAAGATCGGGTTAAGCGTGAGAGGTCATACGACAGAGAAGGCAGCAAAGATAGGGAACCGAGAGAGAAATCGGTGGATAACAGACGGCATCACAATCACAAGAGGAAAGATAGAGGTGGAGAGAGTGATGAGGAGGATCGGTATTACGATGCTCGCGATAAACGAACTAGGGTTGCGGATGAGAGGAAGGAGAGGCGGCGGTTTGAGGACAAAGTTGCCGCTGCTGAGGATGACAGAGACAGAGAAGAGAGGAAAGAGAGGAGGAAATTTGAGGATAAAGTTAAGAAAGAAGAGACCAGTTTTATTGATAACGATGAAGATAAACTGCAACAAGAGAAATCAAACGGGGAAACAATGACAACGACGAAGAGCGAACCTAAAGATGAATACAATGGTGGTTCCAATGCCAATGTAAGCTTCTGTTCCTTTCTTTATTTACAATGAAGTAGATCAAATATCTAGGGCTTTTACACATTCAGAAACCATGATTGTTACACCTGTATGTTAAATGTTATTATTTCACACACATCCTTGTTTATTTGTTTTGACTTGTGCTTCATACTTATTGGCTGCAGGGTGGTGCACAGGGATCACGCAGTAAGGCATATGGAACCCCACATGAGACCCCTTTGGCATCCAGCCACCCTCCTCTTCCTCCTCCTCCTAAGGTATCTTCAATTTCTACCAAACATGAAAATGAAGGAGTTAATAGTAACAGATCTCATGAGGTTCCTGGGAAATCCAGTACAGATGGGACTTCTACAGATGCTGGCAAGAGTGGAGGCATCTCTCTCGATGCCTTATCTAAGGCCAAAGCAACTTTACTGAAGCGAAAGGAGCTTGCAGAGAAGATGAAGAAGATCCCCATGGTAAGTCATCAATCTAAATATCAGTATTCAATGTTCATCTACCATTTTGATCAATCAATATTAAGTTTTTATAATTTGCCATTGTATAATTGTGTTTTTGTTATTCTGCAGTTAAACAAGGTTGCAGATTCAGCAAGAGAGGGACTGAAAGCTCCATCTAGTTCAGGATTACCCCCTCCTCCACCACAATCTGTAACTGCTAATGCTGCCCCACTTGGTGGAGGGCTGCCCCAACTTGCAGGACTAACTGCCCCAAAATTTGAAGCTGTAAAACGGGCACAAGAACTTGCTGCAAAGATGGGTTTCAGACAAGACCCGGAATTTGCTCCACTTATAAACATGTTCCCAGGACAGCTGGCACCAGAGGTGACTGGTCAACCTAAGCCTGCAAAAGCTCCTGTTCTTCGTTTGGATGCATTGGGTAGGGAAGTAGATGAAAATGGCAACGTGGTAAATATACCAAAGTTAAACAACCTGAGCACACTTAAAGTTAACATTAACAAACAGAAGAAAGATGCATTCCAGATTCTGAAACCAGAATTAGAAGTGGACCCTGATAAAAACCCTCACTTTGATCCACGAATGGGAATAGATAAAACCAAGCTTTTGAGACCTAAAAAGATGACCTTTCAGTTTGTTGAGGAAGGCAAATGGGCTAAAGAGGCCGAAATCATTAAGTTGAAGGTATCTATCTAACTTCTGTAATTTCATTAATTCATTCTTTCCTGATTCCGGTTTCATTTTTAGATTTCGGATTATTGGAATTTGTGATTGCAGAGTCAATTTGGTGAAGCACAAGCTAGAGAGTTCAAAGCAAAACAAGCACATCTTGCTAAGGCTAAAGCTGAACCTGATATCAACCCAAATCTCATAGAAGTAGCTGAGAGAATTATCATCAAAGAAAAGCCGAAAGACCCTATTCCTGATATTGAGTGGTGGTAAGTTATTCCAGTTTTTCACTATTTCAGCTTTTTATATTTTCTTTGGTATGTTTTCTTTAGCTTCTGTAGAATAACAACATTAAGTTACACTTTTAACCCCTGTGTTATATCAATTTTTTTGGGTATGGTCCATAAAAGAATCTTTCTGCCCTTTTTGTACCTGTCCTATATCAATTTATCAGTAGAAAAATGTATCTTTTTGCCTTTTTCTTCTCTATTTAGCAGTAGAAAAAGATGAGTAAGTTACACTTTTGGTCCCTGTGCTATATCAGTTTACTTGGGTATGGTCCAAAAGTGTATATTGTTTCCATTTTTGTCGCTACGCTGTATCAATTTGTCTTGGTATGCTTCAAAAATGAATCTTTTT
Source organism: Lactuca serriola (assembly GCF_051521515.1). NCBI lineage: Eukaryota > Viridiplantae > Streptophyta > Magnoliopsida > Asterales > Asteraceae > Lactuca > Lactuca serriola. Next base: position 91,155,485 of record NC_136410.1, read on the forward strand.
AAGCCTTTTCACAAAAAAGAAAAAGAGTAATTTACACTTTTGGTCCCTGTGCTATATCGATTTTTTCTCGGTATGGTCCAAAAATGAATATTTTTGCCTTTTCGGTCCAGAAAAGTAATCTTTTTGAATTTTTGTTGTCCATCTTTCGCTATTAACTTTTTTTTTTCTTTAAATAAATAATTTGCAGGGATGTGACAATTCTTGAACCTGGTACTTATGGAAACCTGGAAGAAGGCGGGCCACCAGAAGACATACTAAAAAAAGAGAAGATAACTTTATACCGAGAACACCCCCGCCCAATCGAGCCGCCAGCCGAACCGGCCCCACCGCCACCTCAGCCCTTAAAACTCACTCAAAAAGAACGCAAAAAGCTCCGCACTCAACGCCGCCTAGCCACTGAAAAAAACCGGCAAGAAATGATCCGCCAAGGCCTTCTAGAACCCCCAAAACCCAAAGTCAAAATGAGCAACCTCATGAAAGTCCTCGGCTCAGAAGCCACCCAAGACCCCACCCGCCTCGAAATGGAAATCCGAAGCGCCGCCGCCGAACGCGAACAAGCCCACGTCGACCGCAACATCGCCCGAAAACTAACCCCCGCCGAACGCCGCGAGAAAAAAGAACGCAAACTTTTCGATGACAATAATACCCTCGAGACGATTGTGTCCGTGTATAAAATCAACGACCTTTCACACCCGAAGAATAGGTTTAAAGTTGACGTGAACGCACAGGAGAATCGGTTGTCGGGGTGTGCGGTGATTTCGGAGGGTATTTGTGTGGTTGTGGTGGAGGGCGGGGTTAAATCGGTAAAAAGGTATCAGAAGTTGATGTTGAAGAGGATAGATTGGAGTGCGGCTGTGGAAGATGAGAATATGGAGGAGGATGATGGCGATGATGGGGATGTGAAGGTGAAGAATAAGTGTGTGTTGGTGTGGCAAGGGAGTGTGGCGAGACAGAGTTTCCATAAGTTTTTGGTGCATGAATGTAGGACTGAGAATGCGGCTCGAAGGGTGTTTTCGGATGCCGGGGTTGGACATTATTGGGATTTAGCCGTTAATTTTACAGATGAGGTGTGATTTGGATCTTTTTTGGTTTGTGTGATGAGTATATGTTGTTGAAGGTCCAAAACTGGGAGAGATGAGATAGACTTGAAGCAAATTTGATGTTATGTTGAATAATAGACTTATTTTGTCAATGATCTTATCTCAGTCGTTATTATTGCTTCAAGCTGGTGTAGGATTTATAGCAAAGTGTGTTACTATCTTTGATGGAATTCGTATTATAGAATACAAGTTGATATAATCATATATAAAACTAGCTAAACTTAGGATTTTATTGGTGTAGAAATGCTCGACAAAAAAATATATATATACTATAATAAACTCTTGAAAGATGTTGGTGGACAAAAGCTTATATGAAAGATTCTTGATTAAGAGTTTTTCATTTATGTTAGAAGTTTTAAGCTCGTATTCCTAAATTGAAATTATAGCATGTAAAAGTTATAAAAATAGCAGCTCATAATTAAGAAAGTGGGGTAAAGTTGGATGCTTGACCAGTGGCATTTTTTTCATTCTCTATCGGGATCTATCTGAGGAATGGAACTAGTTTAAAAAACATGTAAGGTTTATAGATCTAAAACAAAGGAAGCGCCTAATTCTTCAGGATGATTCTTCCAACCTAAAACCAAATAGTGTTATACCTGTTTGTTCGTCGGGTTGACAAATTTAAAAAAAATTGATTGATTTTATTTTTTATCAAATGAATGTAGTTTCTAATCTATTTACTAAAAATATTTAGATTACTTAAAAATACATATATTGTCCATGAAGATCATCAAATTGGCTTTTCCTTGTATTTGGTTGAAGTAAAGAAATCAAACTCATTATAGACAAATCATTATCAATAATCAACCCCATGACATAAAAACACCATATCCATTTTACTTTCTTGTATAACATCGCACTTTCATTAGTTAACCACCATAATTGAAATACTCTTTGAAGGAGGTTGAAAAAGAGTGGGAATAATGAGAACTGCCATAACTGAAACACTCTTGGAAGGAGAACTACCATAATTGAATCTCTTTCACCTACAAAATTTTCAATTTTAGCTCACCCTGCAACATTTGCAATGACTTTATCTCTTAGACTTTCAAGTTGTTTAATCTCTATAATGATAATCTTTTTTTGGTTAATACTTTCATGTTAATTGCTGTAAATCAGACTCTTGATCTATAGATAAAAGGACAAAGATCGCAATCATATTCTATATATGTTCAAGGGTAACTAGGTAATATTAAAATACATGACTTACAACATCAATGGGCTTTTCCTAAGATGAGAAAATGAAACTTCTATAGTGTCCCCATTGGTTGGGGCCCATAACTTTCCCAATGCCTTTTGTAGCGATTCAATCTTTTTTCTCTTATCATCCATGATTAGCCGAAGTTCATTCGGCCTAAAAATCAATGAATAGTAAATTAACTTCAAAAAAAATTAGTGACATACCTACCAAGAGTGTAATCAGTTTCTTACTCTCTTAGCCCTCAACTTTTCAATAAATGGACATTTGGTTGAGTATATTGACATAAAAACAATCGATCGGTTTTTTTTTGTATAACATTGTACTTTCATTTGTTCCAATTATAGCATTGTACAATGAAATTCATTATTTTTTGTACTTATATCGTTCATTTGTTCCAATTATACAAACACATACAAACAACTACTTTTCAACAATCTATTTATATGAACATTTTTTTATTTTGCAAAAAAGCAATAAATAACATTATATTATTATTAAAGTTTAAGTAATTCTAGAATTTGTGTTAATAAATGTTGCCTTAATTGGTTTTATTTCTTCTTTTATGGACCAATCTAAAACCCAAAAGGGTATCTTTGTACTGAATCAAGAAAATGGTATTTTTTTGAACTACCAGTTAATTTGAAAATGAAAATCCACTTCATTTTTGTTATTTGGCAAGAGTATTAGTAGTTTGAACGTTAATTTGATGCTTATTTTTTCATGGAATTTCATCCTTTCTATAATTCCTTTTGGTAAAATATGACATCTTTGATCCTAAATTACAGTTTATTTTAGTTCAAAACCAAATCTAAACTTACAATAAAAAAATTGTCCATATGGATGGTTCACTTGAACATCTTTTTTTAACGGAAAAAAGATAATATTAAAGGCTAACATGTAGCAAGCAAAAGTACAAGAGGGAAAATATCAAAAACTTAAACAGAACACATAATGCAACACTATACCAAAAAAACAAAAATTTTCAAAAGAAGCTTAAATTTCACATCAAGACTGAAGCATTGTAAAGATCATGTGAGCTTTTGAATTAATATTTGCAGCAATGTACTTCCAGGGGTAAAAAGGTCATCATAACTATATTTTGAGAGGACCATACCAGCAACTATGCATTCATATTATGATAAAACAATGCCTCCAATACGACATCATCAATGTGATCATACATAACCATGAAATCAAGGACTATGAACATTTAGAGTAAAACTTATCACTATCGTTAATTTTTAAAAGGAATCCTAACAGCAACAGACCACTCTTTTGTCCCATGTAACTACAACATAAAAAAGGTAAAAAAATAAGTCTAGTAATATTTTTGAATCCATTCCAAATAAGCACTACTTATCATATGCTTGAATAATACTCTAATAAATGTGTTATTCCAAAAAAAAATCTACTATATATAATGAAAACATGATTTTATTAACTTTTAGCATACAATAATAGAGAGGCTTCCACCATCTCTGTATAACCAATTAACTGCAACCAATACTGAAACTCATTCTATAGTTTCTGATTACTCCATCAGATGTTTTTTTTTTCCAAAAATGCTAAAAATTTAACATTATCTTTGCAACCTGGTGCAAGGCTACCTCCAATAGTTGGAGCTCTAAATGTGGTCCAAGGTCCATGGTTAAAGCCTCTATTTCTACCTATTAATCAAAAAAGGGCAAAATGGTCATGTGCTCATATTAATTAAATTAAACACGAGCAATTAATATAAAAGATGTAAAACTTTTAGAAAAAAATGACAATGATAAACACATAATTCGACAATTTGGCATGTTGTTCCTTAATTTCATACAATTACTATTTTTTCACGTCACCTTTGTCATTTTCTTAGATCTCGTGCAGTACTTCGTATCATCAACTTGTTTCCTTCCTTGTTTTTTTACATACCCTACAGGGAACAAACAAAATTTGCAACATAAAAAAAAATAACAATATACTTCCATATTTGTTTGAATATGGATATGGCCCTTTTCACCATCAAAAGCTGGTAAATCATTTTCGGAGATGAAAGATGTCATCACATTCAAGGCACCATTCAGAAAATTTTCACTCCTAGCAAACTAAAGTAAAGATTAACCTTTTTGTGATTTGTGAATTGCAATAAAACTGCAAATAACAGATAAAATAGAAATTATAGTAACAGATAACTGGGGTTATCGTTTGATGAAAACCAAAAAGGGTGCCAATCTCCCACATAGATATCCTCGGTGAAAACCATGGGTTTTTACCAAGATTTAAAAAATATCAAACTTTTACAATATAAAAACCTTCTCAAAGCCCACATTCAGGATTAAGCACATTAAATATCACATTATTAAAGTTAACAAACCCAAAATAAGACCGTTCCATCCATGAAAGTAAAACTTTAACTCCAAAAACTTACCAAAAGTTTCTCGAACCAAAAAATGACGCATCAGTTGGACCAAGGAGTCGAAATCAAGAGTAATGATGATTCATATGACCACACACCTAGAGAGGCCACGTAGCTTAGAGCCATCCACATCCATGAGTACTGTCCCCCAGCCAGGAATGTTCTTGTTAGAGCCATATTTGCAACTAGGCACAACTCCACTACCAATTTTCTATCAGAATAAGCCACGCCTCCATGTTACCCAAAGATTATCTCAAGAAGCGATGTCTCTAAAATTTTCTGATTTATTATTAGGGACAGAAGAGTTTGGATGGTTATATGGTAAGAGTGGGAAAGTGTTTACCAAATTAAAACTAAAAAGTTCTATTACATTGAAATTAATTTTGTTTACTTATCTTATTAATCACAACGTATTGTCATATGGATACATTTGTTACTTGAAAGGTGTCCACAAGGCGCAAGGTGGACGATTCTTTCACCGTATTTTTTCAAGTTGTTGCCACGACAGGATTGGTCTACTTTTGCTTCCAGAAACAATCCTTGGCCTGATAAGGGAAAAGCATGGTGGGACGTTGTTTTTTACTTATACAAATATATTTGACTATACAATTCCTAAGCTTTAAATATTTTTTTGTTTAACAAGTTTATATTCCAATAAATGTCAAAAATGAGCATTGGATCCTAGGAGAGCTATGACTCGACACACTAACATTAAATGTGTATGACAATCTTCTTTCAAATGGCAGCTATCGGTGGCTAGAAAGTGAGGAGTGATTTAAGAGATTTGAAGAGGAAGTGACTACATTTTTCCAGTTTCAAAGCTTTCACTTTAGAATGTTATGCAAAATGATAGCCATTTCCTCTTCAAGTCTCTTAAATCGACCCTTACTTTCTAGCGACCGATAGCTACCATTTAAAATAAGACTGTCATACACATTTAACGTCAGTGTGTCGAACCTAGCTCTCCTAGGATCTAATGCTTATTTTTTGACGTTTATATGTATAAGTAAGAAATAAATCACTCATCCGATCAACGTCCCACAATGCTTTTCCCTTATCAGCGCAAGTATTGTTTTCGGAAGCAAAAATAGACCAATCCTGTCGTGGCATGAACTTGAAAAAATAAGGCGAAATAATCGTCTAACTTGCGCCTTGTAGACACCTCTCGAGCAACAATCATATCTATATGACGATATGTTGTGATTAATAAGATAAGCAATACAAAAATTAATTCCAATATAATAGAACTTTATAGTTTAATTTGGTAAACACTTTTTCACTCTTACCATAGCAGATAACCATCCAAACTCTTCTATCCTAAATAATAAATTCCAAAATTTTGGAGACATCACTTCCTCAGATAATATGTGGTTAACATGGAGGCCTCGCCTATAAAAAAATGGTATAGCAGTTGTGCCTAGTTGCACATATGGCTCTAACAAGAGCATTCCTGGTTGTGGACAGTCATTGATGTGGATAGCTCTAAGCTACATGCTCTCCGTGGCCGCTCTAGGTGTGGGGTCATATGCATCTACATTGGATTGCACAATTCATTAATTACTATTTTAAGTTGATGTTAATATACACTCTGCAAATGTAATTGTGAATTTGAAAAACTTTTCTTCCCGAGCATCCAACATGCTGGTCTGGAGGCATAGTAAAACCTTTCTTGTCCATATTTTTCGACGTAGGAATTTCGTCCACATTTTTCAACATAGGTAACATGGGAGTTTCATTCACCGTTTTGTTTAATCTCTGCAAAAATAATAATAATTTTACAATTAAAAAATAAATAAAGTAAACCAACGAAAAAATGATGGATATATATATATATATATATATATATATATATATATATATATATATATATATATATATATATATATATAGGAGTAGGATCAAATGAGAACACCTAAAAGGTTGAGAACGCGAGAACAGATCTAGACCATTTAATTTTTAAGATGTGTGGCTATAATTAATTGTTATTTTTCTAATTATTAATACATTTAAAATATAAATTTCAAATTAAAGAAAATTATAAAGGGTATTCAGGTAAATAAACATTACCCTAATTTTGTAAACTCCTATAATTACTCCCTGCCTCTCTCTTCCGTTGACCTAATTTCATACAACATACATTCGACATCTTCATCACACAGCCGAATCACACAACCGATCCCAACTATTTTCGTTTTCCTTTTGCCTTGCTCGACAGATGAACCATCCACATCGAAGATGATGCTTCCTGATTTCACCCCAAATGTCGATTTTTTGTTGTTTGCTCTTTCCCCCCATTTGAGCGCTGCTGATGACAATGATTAAGTCACAAGGGTCGCCGGATAATCGACGCCCTTCCTTCCCCTCTTCCCTCTGTCTCTTCAACCTCTTAGAAGCAATGAAACATAATCAGGTGAGTGGATTATCGCCTACAGTCCTTTCATTCCGAGTGAGAGTTTCACAAATTGATTTTGTTTTCATGTCATTATTTGTTTTGTTTTGTTTTTTTTTTGTTTTTTTTTTGTTTTTTTTTTTTTTTACTTTTGTGATCTATTATGGGAATCTATATCAATTCAATGGGAATATCTTAATTTCGCTCAGCACATATTCGATGAAATGCCCCAAAGGTATCGATCCCATGTTCAATATCTGAGAGTAACAGTAACAGTAAAAGTGTCGATCTTGATTCCACTTCAGGGACAATGGATTGGCAGAAAGATTTGGTTAAAGCTATTCATGAGTTGCTTTCATTTTACGAATTAAGGTTCAGTCATGTTATAAAATTGGAAGATAATCTATTCAGAAGCAAGAAAACAGCTCAGATTTTTTTGCTTCAACAAGATTGAAAAGAAAGGCTCTGTATGATCCAAGATATTATAGCAGCCGACATAACTGCTAATAAGCAATAGGAGGGGCAATTCTGGTAATCCTAGGTTTTCTCTTTCTTTTTCTAATTTCATGTTCCAATTTTTTGAATGTTCTTGTTTACGTAATCATCATCATATATGAATTCAATGTCAAGAAACCTAAGCTTTGATTCATCTGAATCTGCAAACCGTTCCTATGCTGACACGGATCAACTGATCCCACAAACTCAGATCAATAAATTACCAAAGATTTTATGTGCTGGCTTAGCCTAGAAGAGTTTTATGGACATAATGGTTTGGCGTTCAATGGTGGGGCTAGCAATGGCTCAAATTACCAAGATACCCCTATGAATGAACTGCTATCAAATGAAGCTTCCACAGACAACAATGAAGAAACCCAAACACCCCCTGTTGTTGTAAAAGAGTGGGAGAAACAGAGGGGGCTGCTGCCCTTGGCTCGCCGGAAACCACCATCAAACACCTCTGGTGGGGGTGTTTTTGTTGCAGCTCGAAGACAGGCGAAAAAGAAGGGAGTGTGAGAGGAAATGGAAGAATGAAAATTTGTATTTATCTATGAATAGTAGTGTATTCATTTGTGAATAGCAGTGCATTCATGTGTGAATAACAGTGAATGAACAACAGTGCATTCATGTGTGAACAGTAGTGTATTCATTTGTGAATAACAGTGAATGAATGTATTTATTTATGATTAGAAGTATTCATTTATTCAATTCTGAATAACAGGGTACTTATTTCTTAATAGCACTGTATTCATTTGTAAATAACAATGTAAGCATGTGTTAATAAGTATATTTATTTATTATTAGAGGTATTCTTTTTATGAAGAAATGATAATTTTTACACTCTTTTTATTTTCAATTGATTAAAAAAAGAAATTGGATTACTTGTAAATTGATGTGTATTTTTGAAAAAAAAAATCATTTATGAATACAAATGTACTAATTTGGTGTTCGATTTCTATTCATTTTTTTGAACACAAAAAAAAACCATGAAATAGGAGAAAAGAAATTGATTTTTGTAAGAATTGTTTTTCAGTTTTAAAATAAATTTTGGTAAAAATGTTTTTTATATTCCATTAATAAGAGAAATAAAAAATTGAATATTTATTTCTTTTTTGGTAACTAATCCTAAATTTACGGGAATTTGATTGAATTTTAGTTTATTTTAATTTAATTAAAATATACAATTACTAGTATGCCCTTATACATTCATTGGTCTAGATTTGTTCTCGCGTTCTCAACCTTTTAGGTGTTCTCATTTGATCCTCTCCCTAAGCTACATGCTCTCCGTGCATTCTTGGCTGTGGACAGTCATTGATGTGGATAGCTCTAAGCTACATGCTCTCCGTGGCCTCTCTAGGTGTGGGGTCATATGCATCTACATTGGATTGCACAAATCATTAATTACTATTTTAAGTTAATGTTAATATACACTCTGCAAATGTAATTGTGAATTTGAAAAACTTTTCTTCCTGAGCATCCAACATGCTGGTCTGGAGGCATAGTAAAACCTTTCTTGTCCATATTTTTTGACGTAGGAATTTCGTCCACATTTTTCAACATAGGTAACATGGGAGTTTCATTCACCGTTTTGTTTAATCTCTGCAATAATAATAATAATTTTACAATTAAAAAAATAAATAAAGTAAACCAACGAAAAAAATGATGGCTATATAATAATAATAATAATAATAATAATAATAATAATAATAATAAAGTTATTTAATTTATTGAACTACGTGCAACTTTTGGAAACAATAAGTAGGAGTTTTGTCAAAAGCTTAAAAGTTTGGTTAATGTTGCACATTGATGTAAACCAATGGGACCAAAACTGTTATTTGCTCTATGGTATATAGAAGTATTTACCAGTAGAATCGGCACATTTGTAACCAATGTTTTAAAACCCGAATTTTTAGTTGACTCGGTGTGATGACCGGTTCACGGGTCAACCGGTTGAACCGCCGGGTCAACCCGGTTTATGGTCTTTTTCTATTTTTATATATATTTACTTTCCGGCATAATGCATAAACATATAAAACCAATAGTTTGATGTCCACAAAGTTTAAACATTGAAGAAACTGCAAGCGGATCGTTGTTTTGGCGTTCACTACTTGTATCGAACTATATAAACTCTATTAAAACGGGTCAATCTGGTTTTAATTGGTTCGACATAAGCGGTCGAACCGCGGTTTAGGGAAAACCCGGTCGGTTTGATCCGGTCCGTATTTTTACAAAAAACCACTCTCTATACCCGCCTTCTACCCCGGGTCACGGGTCGACCCGGGTTTTAAAACATTGTTTGTAACGCATAAAAGGTGGCGGGGCAACTTCAGAATCACCAATGCCGACACACTGGTGTGCTGCCACACGCCACAAGCATCTCACCATCATCATCCCTAGCACCACATTTACAATTCGCCACCCAATTATCCGTCCCACCTTCAAATATGAAATCACTAGTGGTCAAGAAGTCAACTCTTTGACCCTCGAACCGAAATCTCCACCCCTGATTCCAAAGTCCCCCATATCAACTCATCATCATCCACACCTTTACATCCATCAATCTCCTATACTTCAAGGTTCTCCAATCTCCATTATGCAATAAGTGTTCCTCATGACGGACTCCACGACAACTTTCTAGGTCATGAACACCACCAGCTCCTCCCTAACTCTTTTCACTGATTCCTTTCCTTCGTGGAATACTATTTCCAGGTTCAATTCCGTTAGAATCACCCGATAAATGAAGTGAAAATTATGGTCAACATCCTAAATGACCATTTTTTACTAAAGTTTTTAGTGTTGAGAATAGTCTTCAAAGCAAACCCAACATTGTCGGATTTGGCGTCGAACAAAAGGTGTTTATATAGAAAGGTGAGATTGTTTATACATCTCACTCCGGGGAACTGAGTGAACTAGGCTGGTCTCCTCCGATTCTTTTGCATTTTCGAGTGTTTCTAAAACTCGAGAACATGAGTGCGAGAATTAACTGCACGACGGTCCACGTAACCGCCTACAATTCCATTATCCAATCTTTTACGACATAATCGATCAAACTTGTGTCCCGGATGTATTCCATAGTTGTATTCCGAACATCCTTTATACTCATTCCATTCCCGTTTATGGATTTTTTTTCTTTTAAAGCATCCACAACCACATTAGCAACGTGTATGAGGCGTCCCGCTTTCCATCTGCTATCTGATAATTCTACAGCCGAAATAGAAAGTGTTTGGAACAAAAAATCGTCAATTATATGCTCAGATTCATGTAATTCTATCACGCAATTAAAAAAACAATTAGGATTTGGGTATCTTATTGTATTAAGTGAACTCAAGAGCTTACAACTTCTCAGATGGTCTCTACAAATGAGATTTCCTTCTTATTTATAGGGACATTACACCTCCTCATGGGAAGTTTCTAGGTCCCGTATATTCTCAACTATTCTAGAGTATTCTATCAATATCTACATTCTCTTTACAAAACTTTGTATTATGCTACATTATACACTATTCTATGATGTTCTAGATATCTCTAGGATGTTATGATATTATCCAAGTTATTCTTGCATGATCTAGCATGTTCTAGATCGTTCTCGAGTCTTCCGAGTCATTCTAGTTTCGTCTAGTGTGGTCTTGATTATTCCGGATTGTTCCATCTTGTTCCAAGAACATCTATAATGTTCTAGCATCTTCCAGGGTTTCGTAGACTATTCATGATAGATTTGGAAACTCCTTGGGTATTCTTTATCGTTCCAACCTTTTATAGATGATCGATGAGACTTCCAAAAACTTGGTTTGTGACACTAAGCCCTAACTTAGCAAAATATAAGGTTGATCCACCCCTACAAAATTTTCAACCCCTCCTCTTATGTCCATCTGATTCTAGTTTACTGTTAGATGGAGTCGATGGTACATGGTTGAGGGAGAGTTGACTCTATGATATAGTGGGCAGATCCTATGCGCTCGGGCCGACTCGACAATTACACTAACTATACAAAATTAAATAAATTACAAAATTACATATTATACTAACAATAAGTTTTATAATATCCAAGTCGCATATTATACCAACTATACAAAATTACATAAATGGTCTTTGTGGTTTACCAAATATCACTACTTCAGTTCCTATTAATTTTTTTGATGAAAATGATCCTTATGGTTTCTATTAGGATTCTAAAACTTGCATGGTTGGTCCCTACAATACATGAAATGACTTTTTTATACTTTGATGTGTTTAATTGGTAGTCCCAAGAGTCTTGAACTGCATTCTTTATCAATCGATCACCATAACAATGGAGTTTGAGCTCCCTTATTGAATTGATTAGCAACTTTACAAGACAGAGAAGAAAAAGAAAGTGATATAACCCTTCCCTAAATTTCCAGTGAATCTTAGATATTCTGAACAATGTAATGAACATTGTTCATGATGGAGCGATGAGCTAAGAAGTTGTTTTTGTATTGTTTGGATTTTCTTTCTAGACTCGGTTGTAGGTTTGGAGACGATTAATTCTCTTTGGGTTTGTTTGTCGTCTAAGATTACCCATAGAAGTCGGCTAAAGAGGGGATAAGTTGGTGACGTGGGTCACCAGCAGAAAAAACAAGGGAGAGGGACACGATTGAAACACACGCACACATCCTTCATCCCTCATAATCACCACTCTCCATCCCCGACAAAGCCCCTTCATCTCTGAAAAGCCCATTCCTCCACTAACACATGTAGATTACAAACCTATAATTGATATATACATACGCCTAGGGGTGTTGATCGGGTAAAAATTCCGAGTTTCGGGTAGTTGAGGTTGGGTAGATCGGGTTTTTCCTTAATATAATAATACTCGAGACCCTACCTATATTGCAATTTGGGTTTTCGGGTTTAAGGTAGGTTCGGGTATTTTTGGGTATATCCGAAAATTACTTGAGTATCACTAATTGGATTTTTATTACATTTGTTTTGAATGCAATTTTTTCTGATTAGTTTGGGCATTGTGAAGTTGAACATAAGGTTTAAAGGTTATATAAAAAATAATTTTGTATGCTTTATATTACTATAAATTTAGAAGCATCAAATTTCCAGCAACTATTATTTTGCAAGTACTAATTGTTCTATGTAAATTTTTGTAGTTTAATAGCCATATATTAATTACTAGGTGTGAGATCCATGTATTACATTGGTTTATTTTAAAAAAATTAAATATAAAATTTTAACAATTTGAAAATTTTGAATTTATAAGAAAAATGAGAAAATTTTTGAATTATTAAAATTAATGAGGCTTTAATGTATTGAATACATTACATATATAAACTCTTTCTAATAAATAACTTATATATATATATATATATATATATATATATATATATATATATATATATATATATATATATATATATATATATATTACCTTTCATAGTAAATGTGGAATTTTAATTTAATAAAATAAAAAATATAATAAAATGACAAATGGAAAATAGAGAATTTAAAAAATTTAGAAAATACCATGTGTCTAAATGAAGGAGAAGATGACATGTGGCAAAAAAACTTTTATTTATTATAGTAGATCTGTTTCTAAAAGTTCATGACTAAGAGTTTCTTTAATGTTCTAGTACACTCATTTCTAGGAGATTTATGATTTTATTTTGAAACATCCATTTTAATTTTATAAATGCCAATTTGACTAAATAACAACAGAGGGTTAAAATGTAATTTTATATATATATATATATATATATATATATATATATATATATATATCAATAGGTTAATAACATTAGGTGTTTTTTCTAATTGGGTATTTAGGTATACCCGGATTTTCTTAATCCTACCCAAATATCAGGTTAACTGATTACCCGATTTTCCAAAACCAATACTCGATTTACCCGAATTCAAAACGTGTCAGGTCGGGTAATCGGATATCGGGTATTTTCAATAAGCCTACATACACCAACAGATTTAGAAATGGACACATACACACACACATACACTTAAAGATTTTTACCCCACCAACCACCATTATCTTTCGGCCATCGGAGCAACCTACGCTACCCTCCTCCCTCTGTCTTAACACTGAAAACCCCACCTTTAGCTTCCCCCACTAACATATTCACCATAAACCCTAGCCTCCCCTGTTGTCACCACCACCTTCGGTTGTTATTGTGAACCTTAGCTATTGTCGCCATTAGTCGTCACCTCCTCTATGTGTTTTTAATTTCATATGGTGTTGGTGGTAGCATCGTCGCCTCTATTGTATTCATCATAAGGCAGAGATAGAGAGATGGTTGTGGTGGTTGCTTCAAGTCATAGCATGGGTAGTGGCGAACTTGAAAGGGAAAAATAATAGGGGTTTTGTTTTTCCAAAGGAGGGAGGAAGGTGGCGTAGGTACCTCTAGTGGTCGGAAGATAGTTGGGTTTGATTGCAAAGGGAAAGCGGTTTAAAGGGTGTGTGCATATCCAAAAATTGCGGCGATTTGTTGTGGTCTCGAGGGAGAGGATGGTTGTGACGGTCCGTAACCGACCAATGGGGTGGTGGTTGCTTATGGTGGTGGAAGCAAGTTAGATTTTGGTGGTGGTGACCTGATGCAGGCAAGGGTAACTTGTTGTAGAAGGTTAAAAATGGACAAATCTTCCCAAATATTAGGCATTCATGCACCAAAACCCGTCACAAGGACAAAACCGAAAAAACTTGAAAAAATAAGGACTTTTATGTCAATAACCATAATACATATGTTTGTATATAAATAAGAAAATAAAAATGCAAACTTCTTTTTGCAAGTTTTATCAAGTTAAAACTTGAGTAAATTACTAGGATGGTCTCTGTGGTTTATGGTTATTTGCGTGTTTAGTTTATAATTTTTTTTTTCAAACTTGGACGGTCTTTACAATGTATTTTTGTTGAGCGTTGGTTCCCTTACAAACATAAAAAGACAAAATTACCCTTTTTTATTTATTTTTCAATTAATATAATGTTTATTCATTATTTATTTATTAATGATTAAAGAATTGTTAATAAACACGTGGGTCCCACCACCCTATTGCTATTCCACGAGACCCACGCTTCCATTGCCTTTTTTTTCTCGTGTCAGCTACTCCGATTCCGGCTACTCTTTCATCTTCTCCAACTAGATTAAATCCAAATATGGTCCATCTAATTACAATTAATCCACAAAATGTCTTTACTTATTATAAGGAAACAAAAAAATGTTCTTAGACATATACTCAAAGCAAAGATGAAGCAAAATTATTCCCCGGATCTCTAGAAATTCAAAATAGTTAATGAACCCCTTCATCTTATTCGGAAAGGTTGCAAAAAGACCAAGAAGCTCTATGCTCCGTCCATTTCCGTTCGTGAAAACCACCATGCCACCATGGATTTGTGCTTTTTTTTCCATCAACATTCCTATATTCTAGGGTAAATAGAACATGGAAATCTAATACGATAAAGAGCATATTGACAATGATATTGGAACCCATGGATTTAGACTGCTACTATAACGGATTTAATTGTAAGAAATCACATTGATTTCTGCAGTACATAAGAAGTTACCTTAAGCCAAAATTAAACCTAAAACCAAAAGATCCACTGTGGAATGTAATGCTTACTGGAACGAGGACCATCTGTCGTTCCACTAACGACAACAAGGTCTGGCGAGTATAGTGTAAGGATACGAGATAGAGTTGGGAAGTCGTCAATGAACGTTCATGACCAGGTATGCAATGAAGAAGATGATCGAACCGGCAAGGGGGTGACGGAGAATGGCTTCAAAGGTACTCCTCCTCGTCAGAAACTTCATCTGTTCCTTTTAACACCCTTTTAGCAGATTGAAATCATAGTCTCCTCCTCAAAATCGATTGACAATCATCAACATCTCAACTCCTCCCCTTCATCGATCCAACTTTATTTTATATAATTTTATTTTATTTTATTATAGATTTTTTTGGAATCGGCAAATATATCATAAGAGGCTGCACTTTAGCGGACCGTTCTACAAAATCAGATATCCAACTGTCATTTGAGTTCGCCATCTTCGTTACTTCTAGTGTCGTCAAACCCAATTTCTCCACTGCCTTAAGTGATTTAGCAATGTTTGACCAAACACCATTTGACGATTTCTTTGCAAAGCAATAATTAAAATTATTCCCCGTTTAAGTTTATGTATGGCCGTGACTATGCAGCCCATAATTGTGCCGAATTCACCTTGAGTTTTCATAGCCACTTCGATAATAGAGCCAAATTTAGCGTACTTAAAGAACCCAAATCCATATCTCCCACCTGTTGTGGGGCTGTGATTTTTCCCAGGAACTAGTGTATACTTGACTTGTTTTCTGTGCCTCCCCAAATAAATAGTCTTTGGATTTTCTCCGGTTCGTGAATAACTCCAATTGGTGCAGCAAACAAAGATAGATAATAAGTGGGTAGGTTCCCAAGTACTGCTTTTGCTAATGTTATGCTACTTCCAAAATTTAGTGTATTTGACTTCCATATCGACAATTTTGACATAAATTTGTCGATTATTGGTTTCCATGCATTTTTTCGGTTCATATTGTCTCCCATGGGTACGCCTAAATACGTGAAAGGGAGGGTTGATGGTTCACATCCAAGCGAAGTGGACCACTCACTTACCTCACTGTGTTCTTCTCCAATACTATAAACACGTGATTTGTTGAAATTCACCTTTAGAACGGATACCACGTGGAAGCATCTTATAATTCTCGCTAGATTAGCAATATTTCTTTGTGACCAATCTCCTAGAAACACCGCATTCTCTGCATATAACAAATGAGAAATATTAACATTAGAGTTTGGAATTTTCACCCTTCAAATAATCCCCGTTCCACATCCGAGATCATCATAACGTGTAGTCCCTCCATGGCTATTATGAAAAGGAATGGGGACATTGGGTCTCATTGTCTAACACCTTTTGACATCACAAACTCCTTTGTTCGGGAGCCATTCACCAATACAGAAGCTTTAGATGATTCTAGACATCCCACTATCCACCTCCTCCATTTTTCACCGAAATTCATCTAAATCATAATTGAATCCAAGTACTCCCAATTGACCGAGTCAAAAGCTTTATTAAAGTCAGCTTTAAATCGTAACATTTTTCTTCCATACTTCTGAGTCCAAGAAACTAATTCATTTACAATGAGTGGACCCCAATATGTTACGACCTTCTAAGAAAGCTGATTGAACTTCATTAATACACCCACCAATGTGTGTCCGCATACGATTAGCAAGGATCTTCACTATTATTTTGTATAAAGCTCTGATAAGATTTATGGGACAATAATCTTTAAGGGTTGGTGGATCTTTCATCTTTGCTGCCAAAGATATAAACGAAGGGTTGCATCCGCTTGAAAATTTTCCCCATCTTTCGAAACACTTTACGAACTCCACAATGTCGTCTTTAACCAAGTCCCAATACGTCTTAAAAAACTTGAACGTAAAACCGTCAGGCCCTGATGCCTTCTCAATACCACAGGAACCGACAGCAACTTTAATTTCCTCAACTCCGATCTCCGCTTCCAACATATCTCAAGCTTCTTGGTACAGTTTTTTAAACCCGTGATTAATTAGTTTTGGTCTAGATCTCCATCTCTCTTTGAATTTTTCTGCAAAAAAGAATGAACCTCCGTTTTTATTTGGGCTCGATTAGTAATCCATGAGCCATCAATTGCCAGTCCCTGCATTTGGTTCCTACGGCTTCTGCTTCTGTTGCGCACGTATCCGTGGAAGAATGATGTGTTCTCATCTTCATCAACAATCCATTTTATCATTGACTTCTGTTTTAAGTCCATGATTGCTAATTTTTCAAATTTAACAACTTTCCTGTGTGACAGTTAATTCTTATTCCCATTTCATGAGGCATTAGGCCTGTGTTTCCGCCAAGGCATCATTTTCCTCCATTTTCTTCTTCATTGCTTTGTATCTCACCTGTTTCTCTTGTATATTCAACCTCTCTCCATTTCTTTATGTTCTTTTTAAGGCATCTTAGCTTAGCTGCTAAGAAAGAATCAGCCCCTCCATACCCTCGAAATTCAGACCACGCCTTAGTGACTACCTCTTTAAAACCTTCCCTTATCATCCAAGAATTAAATAACCTAAAAGGTTTTGGCCCAAAGTCCTCCTGCATGGTGGTAAGGATGATTGCGCTATGATCTGATAAATGTCTAGGAAGAACCGTAGCAGAAGCACCAAGTAAATATTTAAGAAATTCCTTGCACACGAGGAACCGATCGAGCTTGCTTAACTTTCTTCCTTCCTGCCTGTAGTACGTGAAGTTGAAGCCACCTATTCTTAGGTCCTATAAGGAATTGTTATTTATGAATTGGTTGAAGTCCTCAACACTGTTAGGACAAAAGCGTGAGTTTACTCTTTCCGTCTGCCTGTGCACCACATTAAAGTCTCCGATAATGATCTATCTTGCATTTCTATTGGCCTTTATCAAAGACAGTTCATCCCATGATTTCTTTTTCATAGTTTCCGACTGGGGAGCATATACATTCACTATCGCTAAATCTCCACTACTATCGCTACATGGACCGATTACTATTAGGAAGAATCTCGATCAGATGATTTCCGTCACCGTGAATTGTTGATTATCCCAAATGGTAAGTAACCCACCAGACCTTCCTGTTGCTTCAATAATTTCGAAATTAGGGTAAGGTGATGGTTTCGTGGAGGTGATTCTATGGTTATGGTGGATGGATGGTGAATGAGTGGAATGTTGGTGATGTTTGATGTAGGTTAGAAGAACGCAGGGCCGGCCCTAGGGCGGATAAGTTGGCGACAGCCCCGGGCCTCTCTACGGTTTGTGGCCCCAAATTAATGTTGTTTGATATTTTATTTATATATATAACTAACTGATTTGTGTCAAAAGATTTACCAAGGTTTAAGTATATGAGTTGATTAGGGCATTGTTAGTATGCGTTTCACCTTCTTCAGTAGCCCCATGTTTGATTCCTTCAATATGCAGTTTTTAGATTAACAATATCTTTAATCACTTGAGGCGCCTAACTTTTTTATTTATTTCTTATACTTTAAAAAAACTTATTGCACGTCATTTTATTAAAATTGGAATCTAGAAAAGTCCCCACATTCTTCTTCGTTATTTACAAATCATAAAAGTTACATAAATGGTCCCTTGACTCTCCTTGTTTTTTCAACAAATCAGCCAAACAATTATTTCATTTGAAATTTTGGTGTTTTTCTAGATATCATACATAATTTGTCTGTTTATATATGGGATTTTCTATCTTGTATCGTCTTTTAATATATATTTTGTCTAGGTTTGGTAACAATATTAATGCTAACCTATAGGCAAGTCATTCTTCAAGTTATTTTTTTGAGATATTTCATTGAAAGATGATTTTTTTTACACACACTCATATTTTTGTTTTTTTTTCCAAACACCAAATCGTGGTTTTTCAAAATGGGTTGGTTTTAATATTTAACTCTCTTCCTTTAAATTCATTCCAAAATTTTCACATTATATATATATATATATATATATATATATATATATATATATATATATATATATATATATATATATATATAATTTAATAACAAATGCTCTTGTACTTGTCTCCATAACATCATTGTATTATTGTTAGCGATTATTAAATTTTGACGGGCCTCATCTTTTGTTTTCACCCCGGGCCTCAAATTGACTTGGGATGTCCCTGGAAGAACGAAGATGATGGGAGGGTGTAGGTTAAGTTGGGAGGGACATTCTTTGTTCAAATTTGACCTTATGTAACCGACAATTACCATTCAAGTTTGGTGTGTCCAAAAAACACCATCCAAGTAAAACATTTGTACAAAAAACACCAACGAAGTACATTCTTTGTTCAAATTTGACCTTGCGTAATCGATAATTACTGGTTAAAAATAAATAAAAGGAAAAAAAAAAGGAAATGACTCAAAGGGGTAACCATGTTTCAAAAACGTTCAAAAAACACCATCCAAGTTTGGTATGTTTAAAAAACACCATCCAAGTAAACTTTTTGTACACAAAACACCAAACAAACAATATGTTTCATTCAAATATTACCCACCGGTAACGGGCTCTTACATGTCAAATGATGACTTGACTTAACTATTATAACACGACATAATAATTATTGACAAAACAATAAATGATATATTCCTCCTTTAAAAGTCGATTTAAGGTTTCTTAATGAACGAATGACTTCATTTTCTCGTATGATTGCTCTTCTTCTTCTAAAGTGATGATCTCGAACTCAAGTCCAAAACCCTAATACTTGACTTAAGGCAAAAAGGGCTCCTTTACCCCTGCCTCAATGGGCCTCCCTCCCTCCCTAAGGCCCAAATCCATAAAAGCCCAAAAAGGCATCCAAGCCCAACTACAAGGCCTCTAAGGCCTAAGAACCCCCAATATGGCCTTAAGCATAAAAAATGACCTGCTACAATCAGGTGGGCCCGAGACCTAACTTAAACAAGTCCATGCATACGCCCATCATATGCTGAAGCCTCTGCGATCCGGATTTCAAGCCAGTACGCCCGACGTACTCCTAGCGTACGCCCAATATACTCGGCTAGGGTCTATAACCGCCAATCTTCCGAAGGCCATAACTTCTTCATTCTAAGCCCGATTTCGTCATTCTTTATATCCACGTGAGCTAATTTAGGCATCAACAGGCACACCAAGGGTTATGGCCTTCAGATTGCGAATCTTAGTGTTATCTTAATGCTAAATTAGATTTCGTCATTATGCGTTCAACCGAGGGTTATGGCCTTCGGAAACGAAATCACAATCTAATTTGGACCCCGTCATAGCTCTCTGATGCCTATATTAGATTGCAATTCTTAGTGTTACCTTAATGCTATGTATGCTATCTCTTTTTTGCCTTACCTTACTCTGCCTCAGATATCATGTCTTTGGGGTATTTATAGGCTGCTCGTTGTTATAATAGTTTATAGTCTTGACCGGTTGTGACATCCCCATTTTCACGGACAGAAAAGACCGATTTTGTTTATGCTTTATAAAAACCAGAGTACCTCTTTTAATAAAAATGTTGCAGAATTTGTTCCTAGTAAAACATGATAAATACGTTATCAAAGCATTTCCGAAGAAAAGTATTTTTAATTCGTTTTAAAAAATTTGGGATGTCATCGTCAATACAGAAACATAAGCATAAATAGAACTTACATTTATTTACACTAGTGATCTACATCTCTTTAATCTCTCAGTGTAATGTGACTTCATCTCAACACCTGTAATATAAATAAACTGAGTGGGTCAGGTTGGAAAACCTGGTGAGTACATAGGGTTTTCAACCCACAATAATATAATTATTATGTTTAAACAATCAAACAATCAACCCAATTACCCATCCCCATTATCTTCTTTACTCTTAAGGATCTATCCTAAGAGTCATCTATACTGCATTCGTTTATTCCGAAGTCCCTTGCTTCCAGGGTTATAGGACTGGCACTAAATCCATAGCTGCCAATGCTAGTTCGTAAAGCACTAATTCCATAGCTGCCAATGCTAGTTCGTAAAGCACTAATTCCATAGCTGCTATAGTTTATTCATTGGGTACTAAATCCATAGCTGCCGGTGTTTATATAATAGGTACTAAGTCCATAGCTACCAATTCCTAACAGGTACTATGTCCATAGCTACCAGTGTTTGTCCAATAGGCACTAAGTCCATAGCTGCCTATGTTATTTATTGGGCACTAAGTCTATAGCTGCCAATGTTTACTCATATCATCTTTTATCTCTCATCATTCATCTAACCATGTCATACCCAACATATTTGTATATATAAAATACGTATACAGTTTAAATCATTTAAAACATGTATAAAAACGTTCATCCAGCATAGACAACAAGTATTCAGATAATATGCACACATAGCACGTAGTTTATATAAAATACTTCATATCTATGTGTAAGATGAAAGTAACTATGCACTCACCTGAGAAGGTGGTGACTCGGTACTCGGATAGCGCTTCGTTTACTTTAAAATAATTTCTTTCGACGAAACCTAATATTATTACCACTAGATTTTAGTCTAATATTTACCGTGACTAATTATTAGTCTTATTATTATTATTATATAAGCATTTAAACACTACTTTCCAACCACTATGTACAGACATGGGCCAGACATAAAACACCGGAGGGCAGGACCATTTTGGCGTATAACACTTCTGAAATCCAACAACCCTATGCGGCCCTTTAAACCAGATTCCCCGTACCGTGAATAGTTAAAAAGATATTATAACGACACTTATATAAGTCATAATAATAACTCAAATATTTATTATAAATTTATAATAACAATACTAATTTTAAATATAAACTATATTTAAAATAGGGTAAGCATAACTTACTTACAAGGAGATTTTAGCTAGAAGTCGGGCTCTGTAGAGGCAGAACTTCATCGCTGAATCTTTCTAAGAAAGATTTGTGCAGCGCTTCAGCGTTCACCTTACTATACTAAAACTACAGAAAGAGAAGTCGAATCACGAGGGACCGAAATTGTTCGGGGGATAAGGAGAGAAAGACTCTTGAATCAAGAGAATGGTGCAAGAAATATGAGAGCCCAAGGCTCTTATTTATACTAATTGAATTTTCAAAAACTACTCTCCATAATTACTTAATGACCTTTTAGTTATATAAACAACTAAACACCCCTCTATAATACTATTTTAAATGGATTTAATGATATTTGTACCAAACTAATGTCGAAAGAACTCAACATTAGTCTTATAATGACCGCATCGTCGATACCTTTCTAATGATATATACATATGTATATATATGTGTACGTATATATGATTTATACTTTACTTTAATACGTAAATATGCTATTATAATTTGTAACTCGTTCATACGAACTCCGTTTATGACGTTCTTTATATTCACGCATAAGTGGAGACGTACTCTACAACTTTCGTTTAGACTCCGTCGGCTAATTTTGACTTTATTTTTAGAGTTACATTTTTAACAGGCCGGGACAGGATTGGTCCGTTAAAATCTCATAACTTCTTCATCTGATGTCCATTTTCATCTGTCTTTTTATCGTTACGCTACTAATAACGAGATCTTCGATTCTCGTTTAGGTTGTGTCGGCTAAAAACCGCTCGATCTAATACTCGAACTTCGGGCTGTACACCGCTAAGCCGAAACTTCGAAACATCATAACTTCTTCATACGAAGTCAGATTTGGACTTTCTTTGTATGGACGTTCTCAGGTTAACATATTCTACGACTTTCATTTAGATTACTAAGGCTAAAAGCCGCTCTATCATAAATTCACTATTTACTTCTTCGCAGTGCCGTGTCGGATCCGTCGCTAAACTTCGACGAGTCATACGTTTTTTGTTATAACTCGGATTTCGGCGCTCTTTATATGTACGGAACCCTTGAGACATATTCTACAACTTGGTTAAGATTATTTATTATAAATAATCTTTTGTCAAAAAGTCGTTTTCGACCCCTATTATTGATAAATTGACTAGACCGGATCTACGGGCGTTATACCAGTCCTTCATTTATTATCCGATATATAGATAGGCGTGTCTTTTGTCCCTTCCTTGTTATTTTATTGTTTCATACCATTTATTTTGCACGTTTCTTGGGATATGGTTCTGATACTTGTGTACGATGTATTCAAATTTATATTCGTTCTTAACAAGTCGTGGTGTCTGTAACGCCCATTTGGTGATGGATAATGTAGGTTTTGGGGACCAAGTGTTTGGTTTGTGTTGGAGCCCAAGGACATATTAGTAAGTATCAGTTCGAGCCTTTATGAGGTTTAGGTTTATGTTAGAAAATTTTGAAGGCAAGGGGGAGATGATAGAAGTGTAGAGCTTTTCGTTTCCTTCCTGTGGATATAAAGAATGACGAAATCAGACTTAGAATGAAGAAGTTATAGCCTTCAGAAGATTGGCAGTTCTTGACCTTAGTCGAGTACGTTGGGCGTACACTAGGAGTATGTCGGGCGTATTGGCTTGAAATCCGGATCCCAGAGGCTTCAACATATGTCAGGCGTATGCATGAACTTGTTTAACTTAGGCCTCGGGCCCACCTGATTGTAGCAGGTCATTTTTTGGGCTTAAGGTCATGCTGGGGGGTTCTTGGGCCATATTGGGCCTTAGAGGCCTTGTAGTTGGGTTTGGATGCCTTTTTGGGCTTTTTATGGATTTAGGCATTAGGCGGAGGGAGGCACATTGAGGCAGGGGTAAAAGAGCCATTTTTGCCTTAAGTCAAGTATTAGAGTTTTGGACTTGAGTTTGAGATCATCACTTTAGAAGAAGAAGAGCAATCATAGGAGAAGATCAAGTCATTCGTTCATTAAGAAACCCTAAATCGATTTTTAAAGGAGGAATATATCATTTATTGTTTTGTCAATAATTATTACGCCATGTCATAATAGTTGGTGGGTAATATTTGAACAAAACATATAGTTTGTTTGATGTTTTTTAGACCTGACAATTTCAGACACGAAAACACGAATCTGTGAGAGACACGACACGACACGAATAAATCTTAAAAATTGAGATAAAACTTATTTTTCATCGTGTAATCATATCGTGTCAAATTCGTGGCTGACACGTTTTCATGACACGAATACATGAATTGCCAGGTCTAATGTTTTTTGTACAAAAAGTTTATTTGGATGGTGTTTTTTGAACATACCAAACTTGGATGATGTTTTTTGAACGATTTTGAAGCATAGTTACCCCTTTGAGTCATTTCCTCTTGTTTTTTTCCTTTACTTATTTTTAACCAGTAATTGCCGGTTACACAAGGTCAAATTTGAACAAAGAATATATTTGGTTGGTGTTTTTTTTGTATAAATGCTTTACTTGGATGATGTTTTTTCGACACACCAAACATGAATGATATTTTTTGAACAATTTTGAAACATAGTTACCCATATAATTCATTTTCCCTATTTATTAACTAAATTTCTAATAAATAAATCAAAAAAGGGTAATTTAGGTTTTTTTTTATTTATTTATTTATTTTTTTTTATTTTATTTTAATGTTGGTGAGAGACCCAACGTGTATCAAAAATACATTGTAACCCTCTAAGTTCTAAGTTAAAAAAATAAAATAAAAATAAATTACCCTTAACCATAAGACGATTCGTGTAATTTACTCTTCAAACTTTAAAGATGGAAGTCCTAATTCCTTTAAAACTTTATGGAATCACTGATTCCTCTTCGGATGTAGAATATCAAATTGAGGGGAGGGGAAAGAGCAGCGAGCGACGGCGACGAGAAAACAACGACGGCGATAGAGAATTATAAAAGCAGGTCACAGTTCCACTCCAATTCCATTGCTTCTAATCTTCTCAAGGTGGAAACTTCACAGCTTGAATAACACTTGTCCGGAAGGTAAAATAATGTTTCCCTATTTCAATTTCAGCTGTGTTAGTCTCTAATTGCAACATACGAAATGCAATTACCGACGTAATCGCTATCCGAACCCTAATTTTGGATAGATAACTTCACTCTACGTTTTTATCGTTTGATCAAAACTAGTATTATTGTGGAATTATATATTTGATTGATCTTAGAATCATTGTTGTAGAGTAATGGATGCTCAAGCAAAGAAGAAGGCACTGTATCGTGCTAAATTGAAAGCGCAAAAGCAGGATAAACGTATTGATTCTCCTCTCGTAAGGTATAGTGTTAATTTCTACACAAACATTTATTGAGAAAGTAAAACTGGTAGCTGATTAGCCATCTAAAATTGGGAGTTTAATAGTAATTTGAGTAGCTGGATCTTTTTATCTCTTCTTCATTTATCTTTTCATGTTCTTGTTTAAGCAATCACAAATATGACATGACATAAGCTTTAACATAACAAGGTTTCATGGTGAATATTGGTGTTCCTTAACTGCTTTGTATCTTCTTGGATTGTTAGATTACTTGCTGTTCTTTCTACAATTCATATTAATGATGAAAATTGCTGTTATAAATCCCATCTCACTTACTTTTTATGGTTCTAGGTACAATGAATCTGATCAACCAGTCTGTAGGGTTTGTGATATTGTCCTAAAATCTGATTCTGCTTGGGGTGCACATCAAATATCTGCTAAGCATCGTGAGGTATATAATCATATATGCACTCTTCTTTCCCCCTCTTTGTTCTTTTTATCCCTTTGATTTCAAAAAACACTGGTGATTATAACAGGCGATTAAAAATGTAAAAGCAAATGCTGCTGCAGCTAGTAAGGTTAACAATGTAAAGCCTGGTGGTTCTACAGAATCTGGTAAAGTCAAACCTGTTGACTCAGTTAAAAGTCAAATCGAACCACCTCAACCTAAACCTCAATCTGTACTTCCTTCTAATTTCTTTGATAAGCCTGACACAAAGAGGCAAAAGAATGGTAAGAGTGCATTATATTACTACTTTTCAGTGTGTTTTCTGGCTAAATATCATTCAAAGTGTTTTAAATGGAACAATTGTTTTGTCTCTTTATAGAAATCAGTAATGCAAAGTTAATGGAGAATGATAAAAAGAAGAAGGTGGTGGGTGGTGTTCAAGTTCAAGTTGCAAATGTGTCTAATGTGGAGAATAAAAGAGTTTCAGAGACCATAGATGCTGAGATTGAGGGCTCTGAGACACGAACTCTTCCGGAAGGTTTCTTTGATGATAAAGATGCTGATCTACGTGCACGTGGAATTACACCTGTTAAGCTAGATATCAAGTAACATTTTTGTTCTTTCTTTTCAATAAAAGTCATTAAGTATTAAGCTTTCTGAATGTTCTTGAAATCAAATTCAAAAGCAGCAGTATGTGTGATACAGATACTAATATGGTAATTAAAAGGGCAAATGAACCAAAGTTGCTACATGCATAATCTAGAAGGAGTAAAAGGGTAAATCAGGAATATGGCTAAAATCTGTTAGAGAGAGAGAGAGAGAGTAATAAATAGGGAAGATGATTTCATTTGTGGGTAGTCTAGAAATTGGATAGTGTAATACTTTTGTATTGGCTCTTAAGCTTTTGGCTTAGAGAGAGGGAGATCCCTGGGCAATCTTTTAGATTGTGTTATTGTTTAATCAATTAGTTCAATTTCATCTTCGTCTTCCTTACAATCTCCTCTGTGTTTCTGTTGATTCATTAAACCCTAATTTCTGTTCCTCATCAATGTGTCATTTGTTGAATAACTGCTCATAGATATATTACATACACTCTAGGATGCTAAAAATTGACAAAGAAAAGATAATTAGTTATTTAGTTTAGTCATACTAAAGAGAAATAAATTGTTAAATGTAAGGGTAATTTTGGCAACAAGCATAGGCTAATTGTCCAAACACCTTTTCACTATTCAGCTATTCTTGTATCTTCTTTTGTTTTATTTTTTCAAGGGCATAGGGTTTATCTTTAAACATTATCGTTATGTGTTTTTGATAAATATCATGTTGTAAAACTTTTTCATGTAAAATGTAACAGTAAGCTCTTAAACATACCCATCAATTTGCTTTAGTCAGCACATTGACTCTGTCAACTGTTTGTTTTTTTTAGTGAATTGAAATGCTGTAGAGTTTGTTAGTTTAGCTAATAAACAACAAAAAGAAAAGCTTGCTAATATAAAATGGGACTAAATTTATAAGATTTTATCGAATTACATGAAACACTTTTTAATTTTTAAAATCATGAAAAACTTGAGCAGAGACGAGTACAAGGAGTTTGAGAAGTTGATCCAAGAGGACTTGAAGGAGGTAGACAATCGGCTGGAAGAAGAAGAGGTTTGTATCATTATTCATTTATATGCACATAAATTTGTATTATGCTTCTTTAAATACTTAATTTTTTTTATTTTTATATATTTATTTTTTAATAATTTTATGTAGTATGATGCTGCTGAGATGATCGAAGAGGCCGAAACTGCGGAGCAAAGGTAAATAGTACTTTCCCTGATAGACAAATACTGTATGCATCATGCAGAATATGCTTGATACATACACTATGTCGTATGTGCCTGATGCATGATATGCATCAGGCACAATGTGTATTATCTGTGCCTGATGTATAACTTGTATAGCATGTTATTCATCAGGCACAATGTGCTTGATACATATTGTCTGTGTCTGATGCATATTGTATGCATCAGACATAGTGTGTCTGATACATTTTATCAGACACAAAATTGGAGGATTGTGTGGTTTTTGACTTGAGATTGAAATCGAACTTATGGCAGGAGTTGTAGGGAGAGAGTGGAATTATTCAAGAGGAAAAAATTGGAGCTTAAGGCCACAAGGTCAGACAAGCAAAAGCAAAGTAAAGCTTCACAAGTGGTTGAGAAGGAAAGTAGTGTTGATGAATCATCGAGTGACGTGGACAGTGATGATGACGTGGACTGGAGAGCTAAACATTTGTAGACACAGTTTCACTTGGTGGCAGGTAGCATTCTCCACATTTTTTGCCTTAATGTTTTTCTGATAATTCACTTGCATATGCTCAAGTTGACTTTTTTTTTTTTGTTGCAGATTAAAGTTTTTGACCAAATCCTTCAAGTCAATGAGTGAGAGATACTGGTACTTCTTGTTTAGACATCACATATTTTCAAGTTCATCATCATCATCCTTGTAATCCAACCTCCTAATTAGTTACAATTTTACCCCTATGGTGTTAGTATACTTATATCTTTGCATTAGAGGTGTCAAACCATAAAAGGGTTGTAGCATTTTGAAAGACCTAACTTTTTAACTATATATTGAACAAAAAAATGGTCATAGGATAAAAGAAGGCCTCTGTTTTTGCCATGCAAAAAGGGCATTTTTAGCATTGTGAGAAGTTGGGGGTATTTTAGTCATCTACTTATGTTAGATTTGGTGTAAATTGCACCAGTTGCATGTTCTGATTGACACTGCCTGCCGAATAAAAACATATAAAATTAAGGGATAAATGACAAAACTACCATCCCAAATGGTCATTTATATACATCTAACCAAATTTTAACACATTTTCCAAAATGACCTTATAACTCTAAATAATAGAAGGTTTTATAACCAACTGATAACATAACAACTCTAAATGGCTATTATATCCGAAATTAATAATAAATAAAAAAAATGCTTCGCCTTGGAAATTAAAGCCGCATGCAAGGAAAGTGATGCAAAAACCCATATAGCATAGCTCAAATGCAACACAATTCTGGAAAGGCTGCATGAAAACAACATGATCGAATGCAATACAAGGGTTTAGGAGCATAATTAACATTAATATTCCTTGTATTTAGTCTTTGAATATGTGTTTGTGAAACAAGTTAAAAAAAGAAGGCAACACAAACACCTTCAAACCATGTTTTTCGGTGAATCTCAAACAAACATCAACCTCAAAATCATTCCGTTCCACCAAACTTTTTCTTAACAAGAATGCAACTATGGTTCCAATGTTCTTCCTTACCTACCTACCTACCTACCTACTAAATGCAATAGAAGCCAAATAAATCTACCGTTTGATTATAAGGGAGTTTAATTTATGGTCTATCCATCCCAACATATTATTGGTGAGAATGGCAGCATCTTCACACAAACTAGAAAATTTTGGTTGCATAGCAGACATGAGTTATCAATCTTTCAATGCACATATTTCCTTTTTGATGGTTAAATCGACCAAAAAAAAACTTTTAAATAGTCAATTTTCACGGCTTTTATAGAATTGAAAGTTTTATGTAGTATTTAAAAAAAATTATAATAACCAGTGTTATCTTTCTTTTTAGATCTCATCCACTGAAAAGGATCATGAAGCAAATCCTCATGAGTTGTGTCATCAAGATCCGGAGAACTTGCATCATAATCAATACCAATAGCAAGACATTAAAATCATCCTGCCTCTTAGAATTTGTAGGACTAATAAAATCTTGATCATGTCTCTCAGAATCATCAATAAAATCACATAATTCAAAAGGGGCAGGTGAGGGCATATTCACTTCTCCCATAGACGAAGCATCATCTGAGATTATACCCGTTAGATTAGTTTCAATGCAAACGCGGTTAGTAAAAAGGTTCTCTTCCAAATCATCATCCATATACACAATGCTACCGTATTTATTGACAATATTTTGGAAATTTACTTTGCTCCAAGTTCTCAAAGGAACTCCTTCAATGTCAATCCAAACGAGGCGTTCCTTAATAATGAAATCTCTGGTCCAAGGGTTCAACTCCTTAAACCATGAGGAGACCCTTTTATGTTGAGTAAAATTATGACAGGCCTTATTGTAATTCATCTTGATCTGAGCTTTAGGAGAGGATGAGCGACAGCAAGGAGAGGAACAGAGACGGGATGTAGAAGTATTTGATACTTGATGTTTGGCAAAAAAAAAATATAAAAAGACAAACCACTCGACCATTACTGTTATATTATTTTTAATACTTGATGTTTAAATTAAAGTTTTTTACAATAACGTTAATCCATGAAAAGAAGTGTTGACTTGGCAGAAGCAGTAGAAGAAAAATAGATCTTAAGATATTGTTTGTATTTCAAAAGGTAAAACACTAAAACGTCTGCAGTTAGCGGACCACATCTGCGGAAAAAAAGGTGGACCAAACGCCTGCATTCTGCAAGAAAAAGACTTTTTTTTTTTAAAGTCTGCAAGCTGCTAAAAGAATTGAAGTTTATAAAAAGTAATTTCTTTAAGCTTAAAAGATTGCAATCTGATCTAATTTTCTAACGTAATTTGTAAAATTTAATATTGATATCCTAACTCAACGACCCTTTTGATTTAACCATAACTAATCTGTAAAATTTAATATCTCATTGTCTATCGAGTTGAGTTTGCAGTCTTCAATATCCATCCCAACATATTATCAGTGAGAATGACAGCATCTAGACATAGACTAAGAAAAATTGGTTGCAACACATCGCTCTTTGATGCAGACAGCTGAGATATCAACCGTTGAATGCGCTCAAACAATGCACGCATATCCTCCAACCATGTAACTATGGGATGAGTCTCTAATCCCCTCTGCATAATTTTATATCTTCGCCTTAACGATGCCATCATGCGACAATTCTCTAGTTCTACAATTACCCTTCGCTGAAGCATTGCCATCATTTTCCTAAGATTACATTGCAATTGCCACGCCCGGAGCATCATCCAAACTTGTGGTTTGCCATGTTCATCCATATGAGCCTTGTCAGTCTCACTATCTGTATTTGCTTTACACTCCTTTACCAATATCCTCAGGTGTCTCACAAATACCTGTGCTAATGCTATATCCCCCATAACTATAATCTCCTGCAAGTCATAATAAATTTCAAGTTTTTGTAATGTTACAATGTTATAAACTAGGAAAAATATATGGCATTGTGTAAATACCTCACGTGAGACCATTGGGAAGATGGAACTTGGAGAATTATCATCGTAGTTTTTTATTTCAGTACACGTGGTTACTTTTTCCAAGTATACACTTTGTTGAATACTTGGTACAAACTTTACTATCTTTGCATTAGCCAACACACAAGTTTTATATGGGCTTACTTGCATGCCTGAAGAAAAACGCTGCACGAAATATAACAAAACCAAATTACATATATGCATGTTTATACTTTTTTGTTTTTTATGTGCTTTTTAGATTTTTTGGAGTAAATTACTGAAATCGTCCCTATGGTTTGGTCAACATTTCATATTTGGTCCTAACTTTTTTTTGCACTCGGATTGTCCCTGTGGTTTGATTTTGTTGCGTTTTTCATCCCTATGGTTTGGTCAAAATTGTGTGTTTGGTCCCTAAATTTATGTAAGGGACGAAAAATGCAGCAAAAGCAAACCACAGGGACGATCCGAGTGCAAAAAAAAAAAAAATTTAGGGACCAAACGTGCAATTTTGACCAAACCATAGGGACGATTTCAGTAATTTACTCGATTTTTTATGTGCAATTGGCGTAGGTGGTGTTGGTTTTGAAAAAAATTGGTTCTCAAGTTCTCACATACCGCTGATTTACTCATCCTCCGTTTGACATTCCTAAATCTGGGCCGCACCTGCACAGTCAAGAAACCAAACACAACTTGAAATTAAACACAATAAATAGTATGTAATGTCACATATAATAAAAACAGTTTCCTAAACACTGTTGAACGGATATGTCAGTTTTTTTTTTTTTTTTTTTTTTTTTTTTTTTTTTTTTTTTTCAGAATTCTGAATGAACATGTAGTTATGGAGGGTTATATCATCTTGAAGTAGAGCAGCCAAATGCAACAACTCCTGGTATACCTCTATTGAAAAAAGACGCTGCAGAAAATAAAACAAAAAGAAATTAGATATAGATTAATGTCATCTTTATAACCACTCACACACACACACACATATAGTTATAGAAGGCTATATCATCTTCAAGTAGAGGCTAGCCAAATGGAAGAATACCTTGTTTTGTGAAAGAAAAATAAAAGTGTATTTTCCATTGTTGAGATTAAAAGATGAAAGAAGCAAATCCAATACCTGGAGAATCTGCAAATTAAGTGTAAGAAGCTTGACACTATGGAGCTGTTGAAGCAGAGAAACTATTTTATGAGCATCTGCATTCCCTGCATCATAGAAGTAGAGACGAACCTTCTCCAAAGAATGGAAACCTGGTTTTGTACAAGTAAAACTCTGGCATGGATGAAAACCTACTATGACCAAGGAGGTAAGCCCAGGTGCAGAAATCAGATGTTCCCCTCGGCACCATTTAATAGTGAGATTCTTGAGTTGAGGTGCAACCACATTCACACCCTCCTGTAATTCCATATCCGGGGGTGTAGATATAAGTGTAAGATCAGAAAGTCGAGGATGACAGATACTTAAAACTTCCATCTCCTCCATTAATGTGCATTCTTTTAAGATGAGGCTCTTCAAGTTAGTGCACTTGGAGAAAAGGTCATCAGACATGAGTTTGACACAGTGAAGATGCAATGTGGTTAAAGCTGGGAGGTCCCACTTTGGTGTCACAATAAAGGAATATGGGAATCTAATTGAATCCCCAGGCGCACGTATAACACTCAGTTGTTGGAGATTGTGAGAGAATGCGAAGCTGAGAATTCTCGAGACAGATTCATCGTCCTTAACTGTTCTCCCAAGTAACAGACTGACTGAAGAAACTTGTATTTTTTTATTGCGGTTAGACAAAACATTAGAAATAAATTTGGAGAGGTGGAGCCGATCATTGAGATTTTCAAAATCAGGCATTGAAGTCCAGATAAACTTCCATCTAGACGACAAAACACAGGTTCTGATAGCATCTTTGATGCTCATAAAAGAAAAGATTTCATGGATAAGATCATCCGTCAGGCTGCTTAGTCTATCATCGCCTCCTTCTACGTCCATTGATTTTTTTCTTTTTCTTACAGATCCCACCAGATCATTGTTATGCATTATTCGCTGCAATGCAACAATCAATCAGGACATACAAAACAAACAAACAAAATTCTACAATTCGCCAGGTTAGTTATGAAGAAAAAGAAACTAGGTTAGAACTTTTTATACTCACAGGAGAATGAGGGATTGCAAAAAAATTCGAGAGCAACAATATTGAAGGGGAAGACAGCCTGTGTTGAGTCGTATGTCGATAGTTTTTAAACATAAAGACCGAATTGCACAAAGGTTGGGAAGGAAGCGAAGTGCTGGGCAATCTTGGGAGTTTTATAGGAGCAGTTCGCCATGGAAGTGGTGTACAGTGTTCACGGATTATGAAAAGAAATCCAAAGGTAACTAGCAAAAAACTCGCGACTTAAAAAAATGGAAAAAATGGGCAAACTTTAAAAGATATGTGTTGAATATGGTGGCAAAATTCTAAATGAGGTTTTTTGTGTTTTTAATGTCAAAATGTAAAAGTTTTGACTATAAGGACGAAAAGTATCAAATTCATTAAAGATTTGTGGCAAAAACACCAAAATGTAAAACTTTTGACTGTAAGGATTAAAAGTGTCAAAGTCACTAAAGATTTGTGGCAAAAACCTAAAGGCACAAAAACTTAACCAAAACATAAAAATATAAAAGTTTTGACTTTAGGGACTAAAAGTGTTAAATTTAGTAAATATTGTGGGAACCACGGTTACAAAATTAACTAAACTTTTAAAGTAGAAATTAAAAATTATTAATCAATTATTTTAAATAAATTATTAGTTAAGAGATTTTTTTAGTTATATAAATTTTAATCATTGATTTAAATAAATTTGTAAAATTATATCACTTTATAATTTGTATTAAGTTTATTTTAATTTTAATTATAATGTTGTTAATTTAATGTAGGGATGACAATTTATGACACGACACGACAAAAATACACTTAACGAAACAAAAGCGAGACGAAATCAAAATTTGAATTCGTTTTCGTGTCAAGATTAAAAAACACGATGTCGTGTCGTGTCGTGTTTGTGTTCATAAATCGACACGAAATTGACACGATTAAGCATGTGGTTGTCGTGTTTCTCGTGTTATATATCTTTAAGCATGAATGAAATACACTAATAGTTATGCAATTGTAACACCGTAAATTTCAAAACAAATTGTCTTTTGGAAACATAAAATTCTCAATGCATATTTCACAAAAACATCATTTATTAAAATCACAAAACATAGCTCCATGTTTAATTAAATGGTAATTCAGGATCCTCAAATCATAATTCTTCTCTGGTGTGTACAATCAAGCCGGTGCCATCTCGTGATTTTGAGAAAAACCTGAAACACATAACACACAACACGGTAAGCATGAAGCTTAGTGAGTTCCCCAAAATACCACACATAACACATACTAGCCACTCAAGGCTATAACTCTATGGGCCCTTGGGCCCTAACTCTGTGGACCTTCTGATCCTAACTCTGTGAACCTTCCGGTTCTAACTCTGTAAACTCTGATATACACACAACATAAATCACATAGAAATAATGCAGCGCAACACATCACATAAATAACATATAATAACTCTGTCATATAACTCTAATTACCACTCATGGTAAAGTATAGTGAGAAGACTCACCTGGCAAGCAGAAAGCAGTTATCCTCACATTTGAATCTCGAACTCGCCACCGCCTAACACATAGGGTAAATATCTCTAATTAACACTCGAAATCTCAACTCTAATTAAACCAACGATTACTCTTTCTCTCTCTAATTGGGAAGTGGGTAAAAGACCATTTTACCCATCCATGGTCTCGATTACTTATGTTGACCAAAACCCCAAAGTCAATAGAAGTCAACTCAAGTCAACAGTCCACATTTGACCCTACTCGTCGAGTACACCCTTGCGACTCGTCGAGTCCCCTTGCATCATCTGAACTTTACCCGGGTCTTACTCAGCTCGTCGAGTTGACCCCTAAGTCGGTGGGTCAACACTGGGTTAAGGCTACTCGGTCAAACCCGCTACGACTCGTCGAGTCATCCCCTGGACTCGGCGAATTGGCTCCAAAAGATTCTCATGTAGCCATATGAGGTCAGATCTGAAACCCAAACTCATAAATCTAACCTCCTACCACCCAAATGTCATGTAAAGGGCCGATCTTTCTGTCCATGCATGACATATTTCGCTCAATATGCCATTTAGACTCCATTAAAACTTCCTAACTCAAAATGCCATGGTTGCTCAACAAGGGCTTTCTACTTTCTGACTTTCTGGACCTCACAAGGTCCAGATCTATGCTACTAGCTCACAAGAGGGGTTTGATGCATTCTAAACCCCACTAAGAAGACAATAAAAGCCCTAATCCTCAAAAGAAAGATCTACACAATTAGGGAAGAAAAGGGGTCCGAATTGATATCTCCAACTGATGCTCCTAGGTTGTAAATCGCGTATCTACAACCTCCTCTGGCCCATTTAGCTTGAAACCTCATTCTTCCTTGCATACCATCCACCAAGAAGCTCAAAATGGCTTTCTCTCTTGCCCAAAGCACTCAGGACTCATTTAGGGTTTCTCTTCTGAAAGATAGCTGAAATAGGAGGCCTTAAGTGCCTTTAAATAGGTCTCAAACTTCGGAAATTAGGGTTTCTTTGCCCAGCACCTACTCGGCGAGTCCCTCCTCAGGCTCGTCGAGTCCATTCATTAAACCCGCGAGAAAACCCGACTTGACTCGGCGAGTTTGACCCTCAACTCGTCGAGTCTCTCCTCTAATCACAAAATTAACTTGCACAATAATAACCCTGAAAATCCGGATGTTACAATTCTCCCACACTTTAATTAGATTTTGCCCTCGAAATCATTTCTCAACTACACATAGATTGAAATCACCACCCGAAAGGATCACATACTACACCGATATCTTTCTCTATGGACACCTAAAACCACACCGAAACTTCCAAGACCAGAATTTAACTAACTCTTGCATCGCTAAAATACTCTTTTCCAATATTCGGAAACTCCGGTGGCCTGACCAGCCGCCAGACCGCCCACTCGAGCGATCACCATGATATTCGCTCCTTGAATATCAAACCCTGATTATTCACTGGCTCTTTGATTCCCATAAGTCCAAATCCGACAACCGGCTATTGCTCGCCCAAACCGATCATGCTAAATCATCCGAATCACACCCTAAGAACGAAAGGGGCACACCCACTAAACTGCTATCAACACCCATCCGAAAAGAACCCCTAACACTTTTCCCTCAGAACACAAAAGAATAACAATGCTTGTTCAGAAGTGTCCTCAGACATCACACTCATAAGCCTCAGCTTCAATTCTCATATCCCTATTGACACCACACGAGGTATGACCCCAACCCAACCGTTGAACCTCTATGGTTACCCATAACATGATCCAAAATGTCTCACTGAATTCCTTCTCATATCAACTCTCTCTCTCGGCCCAGTGACACACAAGTCAACAAAGTTCTCTTTACTCCAAACGGATACTATACTCTCAACTAGAATCGTCTCATGTATCCCGTGATATTTCTCGTGCCCACTAACTGACCCTGCTCAGGTCTAAGATATTGGGTGACAACGATAACTCCCCTCTTAGCACATAATCCATCTCTAAATCCGGAACTCGTACCACATACCTGACGCATTGCCAGAGCCAAACTCAACTTGAGGGTTTGGTCTGCCCCAAAGTTAGAATTACTCATCCCAATGAAACACTCATCTCATAACTCATGACTCGCAACCTGCACGCAAACCACCACTCTAATTCCCTTTTGTTATGACAACCACCTCTCAAATAGGAATATAGCGATCCCTAACAATTGGAAACCTCAGCCTCGCCCCTGTCTCGACTGCCAGGCTCCCACAACTCAACCATTTGGGCTACTCAAGCCTAAACTCTTATACTTCGCTCAGATCAAAGAGTACTCCCTCATAACCACCTCTCGCCGACTAGTGAGTACTACGGCTCTCCGCAGCATCACGAAACCCTCTGACTAGTGAGTGCTACGGCTCCCCGCATCATCACAACACCCTCTGACTAGTGAGTACTATGGCTCCCCGCAACATCACAACACCCTCCCTCTGACTAGTGAGTACTACGGCTCCCCGCATCATCACAACACCACGTCCACTAACTCATGCTCCGTGGACTAACATAGATAGATGCCTACACTCATTCAAATCATGCATCCTCATTTCTGATAATCAACCTCCATAACCAAGACACCTTTCCCCGCTGCAACCTTCGT
This sequence comes from Lactuca serriola, assembly GCF_051521515.1. Lineage (NCBI taxonomy): Eukaryota > Viridiplantae > Streptophyta > Magnoliopsida > Asterales > Asteraceae > Lactuca > Lactuca serriola. The sequence continues at coordinate 91,192,643 of NC_136410.1, forward strand.
TCCTAAATAATTCCTCTTGATGTCAATACCCGAAGGGCTCCCACTGGAAACATCTCGATACACCACTTTGTCACATCCCAAAACCAAGAACGGCGGGAACGTTCTGGGGCGGAGGACGTCATGTACAGTATCACAACAATGAAAAGTAGTAAACAAGCAACAACATCATCCATTGCATTAATAATATAATTATTATACAAGTGTTCTGTCAAATTTTGATAAACAACAAAGCATATATCAAAATGAAAGATAAGTCTTGAACAAGCTTCATCTTCCTTTCTCCTTGCATCGGTACCTGTCTATGATGACATGAGGATACAAGTAATTTTGAAAGCGAGTATCAGCTTTGAAGCTGGTGAGATCATAAGTATTTTAGTGTCTTAATTTGTATGTAAGAATTTGTAAGTTTATGAACGGTAAGTATGGAAAATGTATATGAATTGTAAATGTAAAATGTTTGTAAAACAACTATAACCGTTTGAAAAACCCTAGAAATCCCTATGATTCCTACTATTATATAAAGCGTGTCTTCTACCAAGACCTAACTGTTCTCCATGTAGTCTTCTACCAAGACTTAACTGTTCTAAATGTTCGTTTCTTGTAAAAGTGTGTAATTTTCCCAAGTGTAACTATCATTATCAAAATATAGTTTTTACATTAAATGTTTAAGTGAAAAGATCACTAAATATATGAAAAGGGAAAATAAATGTAGTACTATAGTGTTGTATTATAGGAACTACTGCTGTACTAACTACCTTAAACCGGATTTATATTAAGGCATCATGTGATAAATTGCACCATACTATCGACTGGTAACAACGACATACGAATGGTCGTAATAACGGAATGACGTTTGGCACCCGTAGACCTGCAGGTCCAACTATAGCTAGTAGGAAGGTGTAGGATAGTCAATCCAGTATAGATCTATACGCTCTCCCTCCAAGAGAATTGTGGCTACAACTCGGGCCATGACAGTTAAGGCATGCTCCGATACAGTGGATCACAATTTTATTAACGTATTAATGTAAGTGTAATGTAATGAACTGTTCTAGCTGTAATGTACGTGCTCTCTACCTAGCAAGTATAGTAATGTAATCATTCTAGTATCGTTGTATATGTTCTCTTTCTAGTATAGTTGTCTATGTTCTTCTAGTAGTAAGTATTGACTCATGAATGAACTGACTCATAGTATGATATCGCGTTCTAGTAATAGTTCTAGTATCTTCCTAAACTACCCATATGGTAGTTTACTAGTAATCTAACTGGTACGTATGGACATGGATGTATACCCTTGCTACCCAAGGGCATGGGATGAACTGGACGGGCCTTTATGACTATATATGTACACATGATATATAACTAATATTTAAACGACCTTCGGACGAGTACCCGATATCCCACCAGACCACATCTCAAGCGCGAAAAGGAAATAGGGTGGATAGCCTTCCTAAGTCTTTTAAACATTTCTTATATAACTATACATATAGAGGCATGCAATTTATAATATAAAAGCACAAATAAGTTTTGTAAAACATTTGAACATAATTATTATCTTCATAAAAGATCGACTTGATGTCAATCTATAAAACAGTTTGAAGGCATGGGTTTGATAAAACAATTTGAGTATAAGGAAACATTTGTTTGAAACACAATTGTAAATAAGTTTGAAATGTGATATACAGAGTAAAATGTACAATGTAATAAAGAGTTTAAAACATATAAAATGTTTATAAAAATCATTTGAAGGAAACTGTTTGGTAAAACGGCTAATGTGTAGTAAATCATTTGAATGCTGCATATTAATCACATGTGATTGATATAATAACTAGCATAATTCTACTTATTAATCACATGTGATTGGTATAATAACTATCATGATTCTACTTGTATCCCCCCCCATAAAACATTTAAAAATAGTTTAAAACATTATTTAAGGGGTATGAACTCACCTGCAGTAAGTGACTGGAATTGAACGGACTGTTATCGTAAGGAAGGATCGGACAAGTGCTTGGTGTCAAGTGAAGACTTTAGACACACACAATGATCCTAATTACATATGAAGACATATGTATATAAATAATTAGTGATTAAAACACTAATTATACAAGTATAAATATTTTAACGCGAGGAAAACACTTTTGGTCAAGTGCTAGGAGGCTAATGGGTTGCAACAAAGGAGTGCAAGGCCTCTAATGGGAGTTTAAGGTCTAATGACCATATGTTTTGGAGTTTACGGCCCAGGGGAGTAAACTCCTGGCCGTAAACTCTCCTTAGGGTCACTAAATGAAGCTTAGAATTGCTACAACTCTAGTGGTGAATTGTTTCAAGGCTAAATCAAGTGTTTGGGCTTCCTATTAACTCCTTTAAGGAGTTTACGGCCCTGGGACCATATTCCCTTGGATTTTACGGCCGTAAACTCCCTTGGGAGGGTGTTTATGGTGTTTTCAAGTCTCTAACATTTCAAGGTTATGATCTATGTTGGGTTCTAGGCATAAGGAAGGAGTTAAGGTGTCATTTGACCCCTTTATAGGGGTTTACGGCCCAAGAACTTGTCTTGGCCGTAAACTCCTTAATACTTGTGATTCCTTATGTTTTCTAGGCTTTAAACACTTTAGGGTACATGTCTAAAATCAAGTCTAAGCCTTAGGTGCCTTAAAAGCACCATTTTGAGCATGCTTTTTGGAGTTTACGGCCTAAGATACTCTTGGGCCGTGAACTCCCAAACTTGGGTGATTCTTGCTTGATTTCATGTCCCTAATACACTCCTATAAAAGTCCAAGGCAGTAGTATATCACGGGGGACAATCTAGGCTTGGTTTCGGGAGTTTACCGCCCAAGAACACCTTGGGGAGTAAACTCCTAAATCGAATGATTTAGCTATGTAATATATGTTATGAACACATTTAAAGCTTTCTAACACTACTAGAAAGAGTTACTCACAATTTGGGATAAAAACCCGAAGATCCGTGAGAGAGAATTTTGACTTTTCTCTAAATGGAATTCAACTAATGAACCAATTTGGTTCAGAATTCTATTTATAGTCCTGAGATATTTTTGGCAGAAAATATTTTTATTCCTGAAACGAATTCTAATGTCCTAGAGTATTGGAATAACAGTGTTGCACAAAACCCTAGTGCATCCACTCTCCTAATATCTCCTTAAGTGTAAATCCTGAAAACTGCCAAACTTATACTCGGAGTCTGAATTTTCACTGTAACTGTTCTACTTCTATTGGCTTGATATGGTTTGTTCAGAATGGAAATTTCGGGTTGTCACATCATCCCCCTGTTGAAGGGAATTTCGTCCCGAAATTAGAATTTAGGCAAGGAAGTATGTACGAATGTTCGAGTCGTGAGGAGGAAAACTTCCTAATCGACTGGTTCTAGCGCTCCTAAGTGAAATCGGGTTCTCGGTTGGAATCCCAACGAACCTTCACTATCGGGCGATGGCGCTGCTTCGTCCGCTTGACCTCTCGGTCGAGGGTCACTACGGTTCTAATACGAAGGCGAGGATCTCGACGAGTGGACTTACAAGAGTCCTAAAGGAAAGGTATGGTTTCACGATCGAGACGCTAAGAGTATAATGTACGTTACTGAGTTCGCGGAGTAGGTCTAGTTTGCGAGATACAGGACTGATTCTGGTAAGAATCTCGGAGGTCCTGTCTATCTTGGATTTAGCTTTCCACGCTTTACGAAGCGTATTAAGCCGTTCCCGAGTGAGACTTCCTAAAGAATTTGGTCACTCACTTGGAGTCTCCAAGGTTTCTTTTTCTTGATTAACTTCCCAGTCAAGGGCCACCCCTTGCTGGGTCAGAGTCATAAAGGTTTCTGTAATTTGCGGGGAGTTATGAACGAACTATGACAGTAGGTCTGTAATACCTAGAATTTGGCAAATTTATGTCGGTGTCTCCGGTGTCCACAATTTCTTAACAGTTTTAACAAATTGCAAGAGTACTCGAAAATTTCCACAATTACTAACAGTGTGTCATAGAAATTTGACTCTTCAATTTCAAAACTTGTGCTTAGAGAACTTCGCGAAAAGTTCCTCTGAAGGTAATGTTTCCATGGGTTCCTTCTTACTACAAGGGTAGATAAGTAAGTCATTACATGGAGAAACGACGAACTGATCCAAGTAAGAAAGACGTACCCTATTCGTTTAGCTCATGAAAGCTATGGGCGTATTGGTCCTATCCGAAGGGTATCACTACGGACTCGAAGTGTCCGCATCGAGTTCGGAAGATAGCCTTCCGGACATCCTTCCCTAACACTTGAACTGGTGATATTCGGATCTCAGATCCATTCCTGTAAGTAGTTTCTTTCCTTGCGTTTGCTCAACCATTCCGTCTACGCGAGGCAGAGATAACGATTTCTAATGAAAATCTTGACGGAGTCCTCGATATCCGAGGCACATACGATGCAATCCGTCGATCTCTGGGAGAATAAGACTGGGGTTCTTCAGGGTGAGAAGCTTAGTCTTCTAATTCTCTTTCTGTGTAGTTCCCTAAGTTGTCCGGGCTGTTCTGGTGTCTACGTAGATGTTTAAGCTATAGGGCTGTTCTGGTGTCTCAGAACCCATGCAAGAATACACATACCGGCCCGGGAGTTGGCTGCCCGATCATCTCCTATCTACCCCAAAAGGGCATATAACAATAAATACATCGAACCATAAGTTCTCAACTGCTAACACCATCCTTACGAGCCCACCACATTGAGCATCCTTAACCACCACCAGGTTCCTGAGCAATGGCCTCCTGCCATGGAGACACTCATCCTTTCTCAAAACGTACCACATGCGTTATCTCGCTCTGCACCTTGCCTCGACCACCAATAACCCTGGTCTCATGAATCCGAACCACAGGTCTCTATATCCAGATCTCCAACCGCTCTTGAACAAGTCTCTGGTCCCCTCAAAATACCCGGTTCTCGCCCACTTAGGGTTCGAACCATCACCAATTGACGCACTAACAATCTATCCCATAGACTGTTTCCACCAGTAACATCGCACCTACTCTTGGATGGTGCTACACAACGCCCAATGATCTCCCCACATAGAGCTCAAGCAACCCTAGTTACCCTAAATCTCCAATGAAATCCTCAGGAACTTCTCATCATGACTGCCTCTAGTTCTTCCAAAATCTCATACTATCCCACTACCAGACATTTCCACTGTCCAATTATAACCCTGACTATTAGAATGAAAATATTGAATTATCATGCTCGTCATCTCGACTTCTCAACCAACGTTCCAACACGTGAATCATCACAAGAACAGGGACCCCATTCCCATACTCAATACCCGCCATAGACAAAAGAGCCACCGCCCCGACATACTTTCCTTATTCATCCGTTGCTTCAGCTAACACATGCCCTACTATACTCAAGTAGAATGTCTTCTGGTCCTTGACCATCCCAGTTCCCACTAACAACCTGCCCATGATATAACCTCACCTCGCGGCAGACATACTGCCAGATACTCCGGTGAAAGATCATCATTAATGTTAACCCGCCGGGTTTACTCCTAAACCCAAAACCGAAGTCTCACACCTCTTATGTTCCCCACAGGAAATGGAAGTAACACCACTCAGGTCACAGAAGGTGACATCTCTTCCATCGGCTGATTGCTCATCTTAGGCCGTAATTCTCCATGAAAGCCATCTTTACTCATCCTTGAGTCTTGCGACTCTATCCGACATCTCACCAAATATACCTTGGAATTTATCTTGACCTCCCTCTCATGGGATGCTTCTTTGAACTCATTCATCATGGCCTTTTGGCCTCATACTCTATCGTATCTGATTTCTACCAAATCAATCATGACTGGATAACTGAAGAAACCCCAACATCCGAGTCATGGTACTCATTCTAGTACATCACCTCTCAATCTGCTACAATGCATGGTACCCGAACCATGACATCGCTCCTCAATCTACTACACTGCATGATACTCGAACCATGACATCACTCCTCAACCTGATACGATGCATGGTACTCGAACCATGACATCACTCCTCAATCTGCCACGATGCATGGTACCCGAACCATGGCATCACTCCTCAATCTTCTACGATGCATGGTACCCGAACCATGGCATCACTCCTCAATCTGCTATGATGCATGGTACGCGAACCATGACATCACTCCTCAATCCGCTATGATGCATGGTACTCGAACCATGTCATCACTCCTCAATCTTCTACGATGCATGGTACTCGAACCATGACATCACTCCTCAATCTGCTACGATGCATGGTACTCGAACCATGACATCACTCCTCAATCTGCTACGATGCATGGTACTCGAACCATGACATCGCTCCTCAATCTACCACTTAGATCCCCCGGTCTACTCCTTGTTTCGAGTATGGGTCCTCTGCTTTCGGTAGTACGGGCCCATACTACCTGCCACATCTACCCATACTTTCCACACTGACCATCCCAGAGTTCCTAAGTAGCTGCTCAACTTTCTCAATCACCAATCACGTCACGCGTGCTCGCTTCCCAGCGAAATGCTCTACTCTGCCAGCGTACTCATCCAACTAAGGTCACTTCCTAGGCTCTTCCCAGGTTCTCACACTTCTCCGCCATCAGCCGCTGAAGAACTCCTAACGATGCCAACCATCTACCCCCTGAATATCGTCATATTCACTCAATAGTTGTCTCCCATCATCAAGAGTTCCACAAAGCACGAAGCAAGCAGCATTCGGGCATAGAAGTACCTCCTCCAGCACGTAAAAACCTCCTTAGGTTATTATCTCCTCGCTCTCCTCAATCTCGAATAGGGGTGTCGAACGGGTAAAATTTTCGGGTTTCGGGTAGAACGGGTATTTACTTAAGAAAATAATACCCGATACCCGACCTATATTGTAATTCGGGTTTTTGGGTTTTGCGTATTCGGGTTTGAGGTCGGGTCGAGTAGTTATCGGGTATACCCGAAAATTTCTTAAATGCAGAATTATTAACCTCTAATTGTGATTGCATACTTGAAAAGTCTTTTGATCGATCAAGCTTCAACCGTTCAAGGAGAGTGGGACTTTTCAACGTGATCAGATGGAGAAGGAAGAAACCGAAGCGTGATCAGATAGAGGAGTCGATGAGGGTTAAGGGGAAACTGAGAAATTGAGAATTGCGATGTCGTACGATAGTGAGAAACAGAGAATTGTGATGATGGTTCAAGACGTATTCCCTTTGCAAGTTTGCGTCGACTGTCGAGCGGTCGTTCATAAAAAGGAAACGAAGGGTTTTGTTTTATTTGAAATGTGCGTACGTGACTGCATTGTATATTTGGTATTATTTAAAAAACGAATTCGGGTATGCCCGAAAATAAATAAATATTCATACCTAAAACCCAACCTATATTATTATCAAGTTAACCTATTACCCGAATGTTCATACCCGTTACCCATTCTACCCGATTCATTCTACCCGAATTCAAAACGGGTCGGGTGGGTAGAACGGGTTTTAGGTTTTTTCGACAAGCCTAATCTCGAAGGATATCACCTAACTCAAACAACTTCGCCCCACGTGGGAATCTGGCTACCCTCTCGGTAGGCTCCTCCCATGCTCGTCTAGGTATCTCTCCTAGATTACTCCTCTACTCAAAATCCTCTCAACATGGGATTCCTGCTGGGTACACTTACATATTCGAAAGCACATCACTGATAACCGCAAATCGTAGGATAAGGTATCACAAATCAGGGCACTCTAGTTGTAAAATATGGAATACCTAGCCTATCCCTAGCATGCATAATATCTCACAACATATATCATAAGCATCTCATAACACAAAGTAAGGGTATTTTAGGAAATCACCATTCAGGCTCAGGCTGATTGTACACACTGCTCTTTCGAGGAAACATAGAAGTTACGGTTATTACCTAGGATGAAGAAATAACGTGTGGAATCATTATGCAAGTCCTATTTCATTGATGATTCCGGGACGTAATCATCCTAAGGGGGAGATAATTGTAACGCCCGTAGATCCGGGCTAGTCAATTTAGAGATGATAAGTGTCAAAAATGACTTTTTGATGAAAGATTATTTAGAATGATTAATCTTAACTAAGTTATAGTATACGTTACAAGGATTCCGTACATATAAAGAACGCCGAAATCCGAGTTATAATGAAGAAGTTATGACATGTCGAAGTTTCGCGACAGAACCGGCACGACGCTGAATGACATAAAAAGTGAATTTACGTTAGAGTGATATTTAGCCTTAGCAATCTAAACGAAAGTCGTAGAGTTCGTTAAACCATGAGCGTGCATAAAAAGAACGTCCAAATCTGACTTTGTATGAGGAAGTTATGATTTTTCTAAGTTTCGACTTAGCAGTTTGCAGCCCGAATACTCGATTTGAGATCGGGCGGGTTTTAGCCGAAACAATCCAAACGAGAATCGAAGATCTCGTCAATTGTAGTGAAACGATAAAAAGATAGGCGAAAACAGACGTCGGATGAAGAAGTTATGAATTTATAACGGAGTTTTCCTATCCCGGCCTACTAAAATAATATAATAAAAATAAAGTCAAAATTAGCCGACGGAGTCTAAACGAAAGTTGTAGATCGTAGTCTCACCTACGCGGGGATATAAAGAACGTCCAAAACGGAGCTCTTATGAGGAAGATACGAATTTTTGAATTTTATTAAATAATTAAAGTATTTAATTTAAATAAAAATTCGGAGATTATCCAAGGGGGGGGGGGGGGGAGTCACCGGGCTTATCCAGGTTACGCCCAGCGTACCTAAGATTACGCCCAACGTAATCAAAGGTTCCAGCCCCTATAAAAGGAGGTCGAGGCTGCCGAGTTTCTTTGCTCATTTCTTCTCTTTCTCTCGCGTTTTTGCATCGTTTTTCGTGTAAGAAATATCCCGAAGCCCCGGTATCATTCCCGAGCCCCAAAGCAAGTCTCGATGCCCCGAAGATCCCAAGAAGTAAGATTCCCGAGCCGAAGTTCTGCCCGCGAGGAGCCCGGTTTTTGTGAAGATCTTCCAGATCTACCGAAGAATACTACTTCTACAAGCGGTAGTGCTGTCCGATCATCTTCTAATCAAGTGAGTGTGTGGTCACTTTCTTCTAACACATAAATATTAAGTATTTGCTATGAAATACGTGCTACGTGTATAATATTTTGTTGTTTATTTGAGATGATTGTGGAATGGGTGAATTATATAAGTTTTAATGAGTTAAACTATATACGTATTTTGTATCTAAAGATATGTTGGGTAGAACATGAGTAGATGAGGTTGTTGGTAGGTGATAAAAGGTGGGTTGGACCATTAGATAAAAGGATAAAGAGATAAACTTGTTTTAGATCCGGATGTATGGATCAGGTCAGGAGGTTAGTTTTAGATCCAAGAGTATGGATCAAATCAAGAGGTTAGTTTTAGATCCGAGAGTATAGATCAAATCAAGAGGTTAGTTTTAGATCCGGGAATATGGATTAGGTAAGGAGGTAAATTTTAGATCCAGGAGTACGGATTATGTATTTTTGAATTACATGTTCATACGATAAGGTATCATGCGTATAGTCCCTTTTAGGAATGTGATTTTTATATGTGTATTGATTAAAGTATGAAATATACATATGTATGTAAAGTATTTGTTATTGTCCGAAATAAGGGTTAGATATATTTGATAATATACAACGTGCGAATCAGTTATGGTTCAATATGTGTTAAGATGTGAAAATATGATATTATTACTTGAAACTCTGTGTTAAGTATACACTAGTTAGCATTGCCTAAACGGAGTTAATATCAAAAATTGATTATAAGCATTGTAGGCTTGCCTAGTGATGGGTTAAGGCTTAAATAGGGATGTTTACTTCAATTATGTTTGGACATTGGGTAGCCTCTTATTAAGAGTATGTGTGTTGTGAGATTGATGATCGGTGGAGTACGTCCTACGTATAGAAGTACATTTTATGTACGAAGTCTTTTTCAAAGCTCTGTGTCTTGGGTGGTGCTTGTGCCAGGGTACTATTATGTTCTCGGGTACGATTCTTTCGCATAACAAAGTACTATAATGTGCCAGAAGTACTATCATGTACAAATTCTTTTTGATAATTTTGTGTGTCGGTTACGGGAGCGTACGGGAGTACTCTAGTAGTATTTCCCCATACTTTTATTTTGAGAGAGCTTTGGAGTCAGCGTTTCTTTTATGAGGTGATCGACCGAGCTTCATATGTTAGCGTTTTCTTTCACGAAGTAATTAAGGGAACTTCGTAGACTGCCTAGTAAAGTGTGTCGGTAATAGACCATTGCTAGGTATGTTTGGTGTTATATTGCTGGATAGGGTGCATCTGGGGGTTAAATACCTCATGTATTCAGGCCACTGCTAGGCAAAGTTCGATGTTGGGATAGGTAGAGTCTGGGGGTATAATACCTCATGATAGTCGGACCACACCTAGGCATTGTTATCTAGATAAGTACCCCTGACTTACCTGTCTTGTGGTTCTTTCTTTTACGAACGAAGGTTCGTGGTGAAACTTATTCCATTCCCTTCATTTGATGTCTTTATTGATCCTCGTTTGCTGCCAGGGAATTTCCAAAGAAGCTTCGTCAGTTTATGGTTCATATCAATTCTTTAGGCTAGATCTCGTAAGATCATTGTATAGGGTCAGTATGTGGGGATCGACGGGATGGAATATATTGTTTTAGAAATATAATTTATATGTGTTTATAACATTAGTGGTTTCGCAGGATCGAGATCTATTTTATTATGACGTTGTTTGAACTTAGAGCTTTCATTCTCTGTGTTCCTTTGGTGATTGGGTTCACCAGGGATATTCGAACTAAGTGTTCATTAGATATTTGAACTTAGTGTTCATCAGGGATAATTGAACTAAGTGTTCCTTAAGTGTTTGTGAACTAGGTGTTCATTGGGTAATATTGGAACTAAGTGTTCATTAGGTGTGCTTGAACTAGGTGTTCATTAATTATTGTGAATTGCGTGTTCACCAGAGGTAATCTAAGAACCTGGCAACACTAGACATTGTGCCAGTTCCTTAGGGCAATCCTTAGGAATGAATGGGAGAAGGGTAATGTAACTCCCGCGTTTCCAGGCTAGGCATTTTCGTTGATGTAATAGTCTAGGTTAACCCTTGCAACTCTTTTGAAGTATTAATGATGAAATATTTGAGTATTATGTGAATGATGTGCATTATGTGTTTATTTACTTAATTATTATAATTTAATGAATTAAGAATAAAATAAGCGTCAATATTTGAAGTGTGGGATAATCCCAATATCTTTGCATAAAGATGTAGTGGTCGAAACAAGGATTCCGAAGATATAAAGAATGCCGAAATCCGAGTTATAACGAAGAAGTTATGACTTGTCGAAGTTTCGCGACAGAACCGACAACCACTACTAGAAAAAAGACCTTTAATGACGCACTTTTTACGACACGCGATAATTAACGATACGCAAAAGGACGTGCACTTAAAATAGTGTCATCTCTCCAAAAAATTTAAGGATTTACGTCACGCTTTATTGCGTGCCATTAATTTAGTGTCTCAAGAAAAAAAAATTAAAAACACGGAGGGCGCTTTATCTTAAACGCGCGTCGTCTCTACCTGTCGCTTTATAATTTTAATGAAACGTGCTTTTAGTAGACAAGGGGGGAAATGAAATCCCCAAAATTTTGAAAACCCGCCTTTTTTTTTTCTATCTTCTATCTATCTTTCATCTTCAACCTAACAAGGACGAGCATTGCACTCTTGATTTCCCTAACTCTTTCTCATTTTCTGATTCAAACTTGAAAGAATCGAAAAAAAAAATCTATCAATTTTGAAGCCTAAAAAAAATCTAACAAGGACGAGTATCCATCGATCCGACTTCCAAAAATAGAGGGCATCGATTCCACGTCTTCCGGGGTTGGGAGGAAGGAAAAACTGTTGGTCCCGTGTTGGTTTTGTGATGTTCAATCGAAGAAAAGGAAATCAGAATCGACGAAAAAGAGACCGGCTGGCCAGGTGCGTTCGTCGGCCCTAGCAGTAGATATTCATGCCTAACAGTCAATATTCACGCCTAGCAGAGGATTCTCCTTTCTCCCACACGGTAAAATTGTTCAATTTGGGAAATTGTTACGTGGCCACCGTCGGATAATCAGCAACCATCTCTTCTCTCTTCAACACTTTCAGTTATTCTAGATATTGTCATTGTTTCACCTTTGAATATGTTCTTATCTTTTTAATTTTAACAGAGGAGGGTGGCGGTGGTTCCTACACTGAGACAAGGTAACTTTTCTTGCGAAGCTATTTTTCGTTATCTGATTTTTGTTCTTTCTTTTCGGGATTTTGACTGGTTTAAAACCATACATGGAATTTTTGATGGCAAGATTTTCATTTTGTTACTGCACAGAAGGTGTTCGACAAAATGCCACAGTGAAGATATAGAGCTAAGCTGATTCTTCTACAAAAGTCTATTGCCCTCAATCAGGTAACTTTTTTTTGACTCACAAGCAATCTGTATCTTATCAAATTGAAAAGTTGGATGAATCATGGTGGAATCTATATGACAGTTTATGGGTTGTGATTAGTGAAATGCATGGGAAAGGGCCAACCTGTGAATCACAACGAAGAGCATCATCAGAAGGGCTAGGGCTTCTAGCTCGCCTTGGAAATGATATGTTTACTGCCAGATTGGTAAAATTTTGATATTGTTATTTATTTCATTTTAGAATGTGTTAAAAATCTCATGATCCATAATTTGTTTTGACTAGACTCGATCACTGCTTAATGATGTAACTGGTGCACCAGAGCATTATGTTGGATCAATTTCTCTAGCTCTTGGTTGCATCCAACGCATGTATTTTTCTTTTTATGTTGTATCTTTTTTAGTGAAGTTACTTGTTTTCTCATAATTTATTTATTTTATTTTCTGAAAGCAAAAGATTTATCATTCTCATGTTGTACGCAGTGCAGGAGGAATGACATTATTAAGTTTAGTTCCATCCACTGTGCATTCTATCTCTTCACTAGCTAAGAGTTCAATAGCTAACTTACAAGTATGGGCTTTGCATGGACTTCTTCTAAGAATAGAAGCTACGGGCTTGTCTTATGTTTCACAAGTTCAGGTACATTACATATCCTTTTGTATGTATACAATTGCCACCTTTCTCTCTAATGTAAGAATAAAAATTAACAAGAGCTGGCATGTAATTAAAACGATCTAGACTAGGAGATAATAGTTATTATATGATCTGTCATTCTTTTTTAGGCAACACTTGGCCTTGCTATGGATATTCTTTTGTCTGGAGAGAATGGATAGGTTGTGCTTCAGCAAGGAGTAGGTCGCCTCATCAATGAAATAGTTGCTGTTCTTGGTCCTGAACTTCACCCTGGATGTATATTCTTTTCACGCTGCAAGGTTTGTTAATTCAATTATATAATTCATAAAATATATTTAATTTCCTGTTGTTGTTATGTGCACTTACTTAATTGTTTGTTTTCTACAGTCTGTCATTGCAGAGATAAGCACACAGCAAGAAACAACAACACTTCTTGAGTAAGCAACCTTATAAGTCCTTTATTCCAGAGATAAGCACACAACAAGCTGTTACAGTTCATACTCATGTCAAAGTTATCCTATCAACTCTTTCATCAAGACAGGTAATTCTTGCTGGTGACTCTTAAAGTTATTCTGTGATTTTCAGGTGAAATTTTACTCATTACTTTACTTTGTTACCCATAATACCAATATATTAACTTTACTTTGTTTTATATTTATGGAACCAATATATTAACTGGTGCTGATCTTCGTAGATTAAGCATGGATGTTGCAAGAGAGGTGCTTATTAAATTCAATGTTCCAGAAGAACAGATTGCAAAACTGACAAGGTGGGTTAAAGGGTAGCTTTTATTTGATAAAATGATATAGTTTAAGTGTTTCTTATTTCTTGTTTGCTGGTATCGCCTCTGTATGATTTGGGCATAATGTGTTTTTTGTTTTTTTAGCTTTTGCTATAATTTGCTTATATTATAGTAATCTGATTTGGTTATAATCTGAAGAACATAATGTTTTTTTTTTTATTTTCTTTTTCAATCTGATTTACTTGGTATTGCATCCTAATCATATATGACGTTCAAGAATATTTGACAAATCTAGTTCAATTCAAGGTTGGAAAAGTTAGCAGCCAATTAATCTTGAATGAATTTTTTAGATGAAGATGTTCAGAAGTATATTAATGAATGATTATCATTTACCTTTTGTTGTTTAAAGTTAAACAAACTTACAGTGAAACTATATCAAGCATCTAAGCCCCATATTTTGCAATTGTTCTTTTAAATGGTTGTTGCACTTTTTCTCAATACATCATCTTTATTCATTGTAGTCCAATTTCATGTTCATCTTCACTGTCAATGGATGGAGGTATGTCTGCACCCAAGCCGAGCCCTAACTTGATTAGCATTGCTATTCGTTCAAATGATCCGGTTACCTGATGATATGTTCCCTGACCAGCCTGATCCAAATCATGAAACAGCATGTACTATACCTGATAAAGAGATTAAGGAACATGGTGAGAAAGAAAAAGACACATCAGAAGACACAAAACAAAGAGAACATGATCAAGATGATAAATATTGTGATGTGACACATCATTTTTCCCAAAATAAACCCCCACGTACTCTTGAAGACTCTGTAGCTGAACTCTTTCATCAAGGTATCTACTAGTCCCATCTGGCTGTTGTTATAAAGGTATTGCATTCTTTTGAGCAATTGATTTCATGTCCTTATTGACCCTTTGTATGTTGGAAGATGTACATGCTCAAATGCTTTGTCTTCGTGAGAAGGTGAAGGAAAGATTGAGCAACTCAGATGATTACCAGTCATTTTTGAAGTGCATTGCAGAGTATTGCACAAAGAGTATTACTCGGCCACAATTGCAATCAAGGGTAAAATTATATACACAATACACATTATTTAAAGATTTATTCTTTTTTGTTTATAGTATCTGCTTCCTTCTTTATTGCTAGATATTTGCATTCGTTGTTTGTGTATCCATAAAACTTCTAGATGACTTTTTGTGTGGTATCCTTAGATTTAATTTGATAAATTAAAGAAATTTTTTTTAGGTAAATAGTTTGCTTGGAGTATATCCGGATATTGTGGAAGAAGTCACTGAGTTTATAGATCACATTGAAAAGACAAGTAATTGTACACATAAGTTCTTATTTACATTTACATGCCTAATAAGAATATATAAATCTTCATTTAATAATGTATATATATGCAGATAGCTCTTCCCCATGAGTAAGTTTACATATAATTACATATATCCTAAACCCAATGACGATTTTACCTAAATGCCCCTCCATGTTATTTCCTCAGTAATGTAGGATGCTAAATTGTTTTTTTTCATGACTCTATAGCATGAATTTGACTAGCTTTGGCAGGATCCTTATGGAGTCATGGACATTTACCTAGAGTAATATAGGGTAATGACGAGGGTAAAGATGGAAATTCTGATGAAGATGAAATTGAAAAGAATAGTTCGGCCATGGGTTGTATTTTATTTAATATTATGCAATGGGTTGTATTTTTTGTATATGGTATTTTATTTCTATTATGAGAGATTAAATGCAAATTTAATTTATAAATTAATAAATATATAAATATATTTTTTTTTTAAAAAAAAATTAAAATTACGATACGTAAAAATGTGTGTCGTCTTCATTTATGACATGACCTTTCTTGACTGGGGCTTCCTTGATACGCATTGCGTGTCATAAACACGTGCGTCGTAAAGTTACGACACGCAAATGCGTGTCGTCTTCCTTTATGACAGGGCCTTCCTTGATACGCATTGCGTGTCATAACTGCGCATCGTAAATGCGCGTCATAAATGCGCGTCATCTCTCTTTATGACAGGGCCTTCCTTGACGCGCATTTGCGCGTCGTCTGAGCGTTTTACGACGCGCAATGAGCGTCGTAAAAGGCCTTTTTTCTAGTAGTGAACGCTGAATGACATAAAAAGTGAAATTTACATTAGAGCGATATTTAGCCTTAGTGATCTAAACGAAAGTCGTAGAGTTCGTTAAACCGAGAGCGTGCATAAAAAGAACGCCAAAATCTGACTTCGTATGAGTAAGTTATGATTTTTCAAAGTTTCCACTTAGCAGTATGCAGCCCGAATACTCGATTTGAGATCGAGCGGTTTTTAGCCGAAGCAATCTAAACGAGAATCGAAGGTCTCGTTGTTAGTAGCGAAACGATGAAAAGATAGGCAAAAACGAACGTCAGACGAAGAAGTTATGAATTTATAACGAAATTTTTCTGTCCGAGCCTACTAAAAATAAATAATAAAAATAAATTCAAAATTAGCCGACGAAGTCTAAACGAAAGTTGTAGAGCGTAGTCTCACCTACGCGTGGATATAAAGAACGTCGAAAATGGAGTTCGTATGAAGAAGATATGAATTTCCGAAGTTTATTAAATAATTAGTATTTAAATTTAATCTTTAATTCAGATGTATATCCGAAGGAGTCACCGATCTGATCCGAACTACGCCCAGCGTACCGCGAAGCATGACGCGCCTCGCACTCGAGTTCTTCGGATGACGCATGCCATGACGCATTCGGAGGCTTAAGCCTTGCGTAAGGCAGTACGCCTAGCGTACTGCGAGGCCTCAGCCTCCTATAAATAGGATGCGAGGGTTCCGGGCATATTTGCTCAATTCTTCTCTTTTTCGTGCCGAAGCTTTGCGTGTGAACCCCCGAAGCCATCCCGACACCCTGGGTCTTATATCCAAATTAAGAAGGAAGTTTCACGCTCGTGGGATCCCGAGAAGTGCGATTCCCGAGCCGAAGCTCTGCCCGCGAGAAGTTCGATTTTTGTGAAAATCTTCCAGATCTGCTGAGGATTACTACTACTGTAAGCCGTAGTGCTGTCCGATCATCTTTTGATCAAGTGAGTGTGTGGTTACTTTCTTCCAATACAATATTAGGAAGTATTTTATATAAAATACGTGCTATGTGTATATATTTTGTTGTTATATGTGTGAATGTATATTCACTCTCTTCTATCTCATAGATCTGATTTATTCTCTATGAAATACGTGTTATGTGTGTGTGCCTCATCTGTTATGTGGAATATGTATTGATTAAAGCATGCTATACAGGTTTTTAAACTATGTATAAAAATGTATATTTTTATCTACTAATATGTTGGGTAGAACATGGGTAGATAGTTGGTGTGTAATAAACAGATGAGAGGCCTCGTTGTTGTTTTGATTCAGTCATTTAGTGGAGTTTAGATGACGACCACGAACTTTTCTAGATAGTCTTTTGGAACACTAGCAGGCTCGCCACCTGTAGGTGTTAATGAACTTGGGTGTTCATTCGCTGTACTCCATCCCCCTCATGGTTGCCTTATTTGACTTATATTGCTGAGGAACCCCCGAAGCATGTGTTGTCGCCCCGATGAAATATTCTTAGACTAGGTCCCTTGTGTTAGTTATTTTAAGGACATAAAGTGAGAATAACGGGAATGGGTAATTGGGTTATTGTTGGTTGATGAAAATTAATTTAATTATTTATTGTGGGTTGAAAACCCTATATGCTCACCAGGCTCCCAAGCCTGACCCACTCAGTTTTATTTGTATTATAGGAAGTGGCACAAGGGCATAAGATGGATGAACCATCAAGTTGTTTTGTTTACAAGTCTGTATATGTATATATTTGTTGAATGACTTGTAATGTTATCGTTTATGCTTTATTGTCTGTATCGGAACATGACATCCCGAGTTTTGATTATATAATAAAAATACATTTCTTTTATGAAATGCTTTGGTAAACATTGTTTTATCACGTTTTGTTTTTGGGAACAAATTTCGCAACTCTTTCAAATCAAAAGGATTTACTCTGAAATTATTTTAAAAGCATAAATGAAAATCGGTCTTTTCTGGCCGAGATTTTGGGGATGTCACAGTTGGTATCAGAGCATTAGTTTAAGCGAACTAGGAATTTGTAGGATTTCTAGACTTAAACTTAGAATGCTAAGTGAAATTTTGAGATGTGTGTCTGTTATGTTTTAGACACGAGCACTAGTTTATTTTAGGGAAGTTGCCTAAAATGCTTTTATGTGCTAAATGTTATATGTTGCCGTATATGATATTATTTGTTCGGATCTATGGTCTGTTGCCGACCGGATCTAGAAACCTTATGTGTGTAGGATTCTAAGCGTACGTCTACGATATTAGAACTAGCATGTAAACGTTTCGGAGTGATAAGGATGATTTGAATATCTATCGTGAATGAGGATCTAATTTCACCTTATTCGGTGTGTAGATCAAAATGGTGTGAAAAAAAAGTGGAGTTGGAAATGCTGATGAAAACAGGAATCAACCACCCGTGATTGAACAAATACTTGTCGTAGCAGCAACACCTGAGTCGATAACAATTGCTGGTGTACAAATGATGATTCAAACAATGTTGGATCGTCAAATGGAGGAGACTAGGCGGTTGCTTCAACAAAATCGTGAAGAACTGTTAATTCGTATGGAAGAGCCTGAATTAAATGAAGGGCACTCGGAAGGTGGAAGCTTCAGTGGGTCTGTTGGTCAAGCCAACCCACCGATAGTTAGGCAAAACAGCCAGGATGGAAGGAATGGGATGCAAGTACAAGGACTTTCTAACTTGCAAACCATCGACCTTCAATGGAAAGGAGGATCCGATTGGAGTTATGGATTGGATCTCCGAAATGGAGTTAGCCTTCATGACTTGTGGTTGCAGAGGCAAGTTGCAGACTATCTATGCAGTGCGTCAGTTCCGAGGTGGAGCCGTTCGTTGGTGGAACACTCTAGGGAAGACTTTAAGCCCTAATGAGCCACTGCAATTGACATGGGTAGAATTCTTGGTGCTGTTCAAGCGCAAGTTCTGCTCGGCTCAAAATCTGTTGGAATTAGAGAACAAGTTTCTGACATTGACGAAAGGCAACATGTCAGTTGATGAATACACTAATAACTTTACCGATAAGATGGAGTTTGCTTTGCGCATCGTTCTAGATGAGTTGACAAAGGTTGACCGGTATGCAAAGGGACTCTCATGGGAGTAAGCAGTGCCAGTTCGTCAGACACCTACTCTAGAGGCATCTATTTGGGCTGCCAAGTCTGTTGAGAACATGATTAAGGGGAGAACCACCGACAAGGTTGAGGTTGGTGAGAAGAGAAAGGTTGAGGGAACATCTGGTTCCGGTAAGAAAAGAAAATTTTCGAAATCTGATTCGAAAAAGTTTGGAGGAAAAGGAGGCGAAGCGAAATGGTGTGATAAGTGTAAGAAAAAGCACTTTGGGAAGTGTAGTGAGGATGTCACCTGCTACAAGTGTGGAAAGATTGAGCATTTTGCCAATGAGTGTCCGAACAACAAAAGGATGTGTTTTGGTTGTAATGAAGAGGGGCACATTTTGAGAGACTATCCGAAGAAGAAGGATGCAGCTAAGCCCAACATTCCACCGAAGCCGAAGGCGAGAGCCTTCGAAATGACACTTGAGGCTGCTAAAGATGAAGCTGATGTCGCTTCAGGTACCTTTCTCGTAAACGAATTACCTGCTCAAATTTTGTTTGATTCTGGAGCCAACTACTCCTTTATTTCGCATGAGTTTGGTAGAAAACTAGCTTTGCCTATTGATAGACTAGATAATGCTTTATTAGTCGAAGTTGCTAGTGGCAAGTTTGTACCTGTTAGCCATCGTATGAAAAACATCTTAATCGACCTTATTGGGAATAAGTTTCACGAGGAATTATTGCCTATCGAACTTAATGGTTTCGACGTCGTTCTGGGAATGGATTGGCTTAGCGCCAATGACGCCAAGATATTGTGCAAGAAGAAGATAGTTAAAGTAAACCCACCTGGGAAAGATTCGTTTATGGTGTATGTGGACAAACGCAGAGTAAATTCTGGAATCATTTCTCTAATGAAAGCCAGAAAGTGTTTGACCAAGGGATGTACATCATACTTAGCATTCGTGATTGATGCTAAGAAGGAAAAGAAGGTGATGCAGAGCATTCCAGTGGTGTGTGATTATCCAGAAGTATTTCCCGAAGATCTTCCTGGATTACCACCTGATAGACAAGCGGAGTTCAGAATAGACTTGTTACCAGGAACCACGCCAATAGCAAAAGCACCTTACCGATTAGCACCGACGGAGATGAAGGAGCTGATGATGCAACTTCAGGAGTTATTGGACAAAGGTTTCATTAGACCTAGTTCATCACCCTGGGGAGCTCCGGTGTTATTTGTGAAGAAGAAAGATGGAAGTATGAGAATGTGCATCGATTACAGAGAGCTGAACAAGGCAACAATAAAGAATAGATATCCGTTGCCGAGGATTGATGACCTATTTGATCAATTGCAAGGTTCGAGCTATTTCTCGAAGATCGATCTTAAGTCAGGATATCATCAGCTAAAAGTAAGAGAGCAAGATATCGAGAAGACTGCATTCAGAACTAGATATGGACACTACGAGTTCTTGGTTATGTCGTTTGGACTAACCAATGCTCCAGCAGCATTCATGGATTTAATGAATAGGGTTTGTAACCCGTTCCTTGATAAATCCGTGATAGTGTTCATAGATGACATTCTGATTTATTCGAAAAGCCAAGAGGAGCATGGTAGACACTTGCAAGAAGTGCTAGAAGTTTTGAAGAAAGAGAAGTTGTATGCAAAGTTCTCCAAATGTGATTTTTGGATTCGAGAAGTCCAATTTTTGGGTCACATGGTCAACCAAGAAGGGATAATGGTTGATCCAGCAAAGATTGAAGCCGTAATGAAGTGGGAACAACCGAAAAGTCCCACGGAGATCCGAAGCTTTTTAGGATTAACTGGATATTACCGAAGGTTTATCCAAGGCTTTTCTTCGATTGCTACTCCATTAACAGCTTTAACCCACAAAGGAGCTACTTATGCTTGGAGTGATAAGCATAAAGAAGCATTCGAGAAGCTATGCGAGGCACCGATACTTTCTCTACCTGATGGAGTTGAAGACTTCGCTGTCTATAGCGATGCGTTTGGGGTCGGATTGGGTTGTGTTTTGACCCAAAGAGAAAAGGTGATAGCATATGTGTCTCGACAGTTGAAAGAGCATGAAAAGAACTACCCTACTCATGATTTGGATTTGGCAGCGGTGGTTTTCGCTCTAAAAATATGGAGGCATTACCTCTATGGCACGAAGTGTAAACTTTTCACTGATCATAAGAGTCTCCAATATCTCTTTAATCAGAAAGAATTGAATATGAGGCAACGACGCTGGCTAGAGTTACTCAAGGACTACGAGTGTGAGATAATTTATGATCCCGGTAAAGCTAATGTTGCTGCTGATGCTCTCAGTCGGAAAGTTAATGTTGAGAGAAAAAGGCCAAGAGCGTTGAGAATAGAAGTTGTCTCGACAATTGTGGAGAGTATAAAGAAAGCTCAAAAGGAAGCTTTTGAGAAGAATGACCGGAAGGAGGAACGTTTGGGCAAAACGTTGGTGTTTGGTACAAACGGTCATGGACTGAAGGTATTCCAAGATCGTATTTGGGTACCTAAGTCAGGAGGAATTAGAGATCTTCTGATGGAAGAAGCTCACAAAACCATGTACTCGATTCATCCTGGTAGCACTAAAATGTATAGGGACCTGAAACCCTACTACTTGTGGCCGACGATGAAGCTTGATGTTGCAAAGTATGTGGCCGAGTGTGTGACTTGTGCGAGAGTCAAGACATAACATCAGAAACCATATGGGAGTTTAGAGCCTTTACCTGTGCCTATGGGTAAGTGGGAAGACATTGCGATGGATTTTGTCACTAAACTACCCAAAACAAAGAATGGTCACGACATGATTTGGGTGGTCGTTGATCGATTCACTAAGAGTGCGCATTTCATAGCAGCTAAGGAGAAATGGTCTATGGATAAACTTGAGAATTCTTATGTGAAAGAAATTGTGAGGCTTCACGGTGTTCCGTTAACGATTGTATCGGATCGTGATAGCCGTTTCACCTCAAGGTTTGGAAAAGTCTACAAGAGGAAATAGGTACCAAGTTGTGTTTAAGTATGGCTTACCATCCACAAACTGATGGTCAGAGTGAAAGAACAATACAAACACTTAAAGATATGCTGAGAGCATGTACCCTAGAATTCCTAGGTAACTGGGATGAACATTTACCTTTGATAGAATTTTCCTACAATAATAGTTTCCACTCGAGCATAAAGATGGAACCTTATCAAGCTTTGTACGAACAAAAGTGTCGTACGCCGCCTTGTTGGCTTGAGGCTGGGGAAAAGTAGTTTATGGGACCCGAGATGGTCCATCAGACTGCTGAGAAGTTGAAAGTGATCAGGGAAAGAATGTTAGCAGCTCAAGATCGTCAAAAGAGCTATGCTAACAAGAAGCGAAGACCGATGACTTTTGAGGTTGGAGATTCGGTTTTGCTTAAAGTCTCGCTGTGGAAGGGACTTATAAGATTTGGTAAAAGGGGAAAGTTGAGTACAATGTTTATTGGACTGTTTAAAGTTCTTCATAGAATTGGGAGCCAAGCTTACAAGCTCGAATTACCCGAAGAACTGAATGGAATTCACAACACTTTTCATGTGTGTTATTTGAGGAAGTTCACGGGAGAAGTTCCTGATATAATTCCAATTTCTGAATTGAGAATTGATGAAAACAAGAGGTTAATTGAAGAACCAGAGACAACTGTTGACCGAAAGACTAAGAAGCTTCGACGCAAGATGGTCGAATTAGTGCTTGTCCGTTGGAAACATACGAATGGGTCAAATCTCACCTGGGAAACGGAGAGTGACATGTTGAGTCGCTATCCGCATTTGTTTGTTGATGTGTGATTCCGGGGACAGAATCATCCTAAGGGGGAGAGAATTGTAACGCCCGCGTTTCCAGGCTAGGCATTTTCGTTGATGTAATAGTCTAGGTTAACCCTTGTAACTCTTTTGAAATATTAATGATGAAATATTTGAGTATTATGTGAATGATGTGCATTATGTGTTTATTTACTTAATTATTATAATTTAATGAATTAAGAATAAAATAAGCGTCAAAATTTGAAGTGTGGGATAATCCCAATATCTTTGCATAAGGATGTAGTGGTCGAAACAAGGATTCCGAAGATATAAAGAATGCCGAAATCCGAGTTATAACGAAGAAGTTATGACCTGTCGAAGTTTCGCGACAGAACCGGCAACGCTGAATGACGTAAAAAGTGAAATTTACATTAGAGCGATATTTAGCCTTAGTGATCTAAACGCAAGTCGTAGAGTTCGTTAAACCGAGAGCGTGCATAAAAAGAACGCCAAAATATGACTTCGTATGAGGAAGTTATGATTTTTCGAAGTTTCGACTTAGCAGTATGCAGCCCGAATACTCGATTTGAGATCGAGTGGTTTTTAGCCGAAGCAATCTAAATGAGAATCGAAGGTCTCGTTGTTAGTAGCGAAACGATGAAAAGATAGGCAAAAACGGACGTCGGACGAAGAAGTTATGAATTTATAACGAAGTTTTCCTGTCCGAGCCTACTAAAAATAAATAATAAAAATAAAGTCAAAATTAGCCGACGAAGTCTAAACGAAAGTTGTAGAGCGTAGTCTCACCTACGCGTGGATATAAAGAACGTCGAAAACGGAGTACGTATACGTCACCGATCTGATCCGAACTACGCCCAACGTATCGCGAAGCATGGCGCGCCTCGCACTCGAGTTCTTCGGATGACGCATGCCATGACGCATTCGGAGGCTTAAGCCCCGCGTAAGGCAGTACGCCTAGCGTACTGCGAGGCCTCAGCCTCCTATAAATAGGATGCGAGGGTTCCGGGCATATTTGCTCAATTCTTCTCTTTTTCGTGCCGAAGCTTTGCGTGTGAACCCCCGAAGCCATCCCGACACCCTGGGTCTTATATCCAAATTAAGAAGGAAGTTTCACGCTCGTGGGATCCCGAGAAGTGCGATTCCCGAGCCAAAGCTCTGCCCGCGAGAAGTTCGATTTTTGTGAAAATCTTCCAGATCTGCTGATGATTACTACTACTGTAAGCCGTAGTGCTGTCCGATCATCTTTTGATCAAGTGAGTGTGTGGTTACTTTCTTCCAATACAATATTAGGAAGTATTTTATATAAAATACGTGCTATGTGTATATATTTTGTTGTTATATGTGTGAATGTATATTCACTCTCTTCTATCTCATAGATCTGATTTATTCTCTATGAAATACGTGTTATGTGTGTGTGCCTCATCTGTTATGTGGAATATGTATTGATTAAAGCATGCTATACAGGTTTTTAAACTATGTATAAAAATGTATATTTTTATCTACTAATATGTTGGGTAGAACATGGGTAGATAGTTGGTGTGTAATAAACAGAGGAGAGGCCTCATTGTTGTTTTGATTCAGTCATTTAGTGGAGTTTAGATGACGACCACGGACTTTTATAGATAGTCTTGTGGAACACTAGCAGGCTCGCCACCTGTAGGTGTTAATGAACTTGGGTGTTCATTCGCTGTACTCCATCCCCCTCATGGTTGCCTTATTTGACTTATATTGCTGAGGAACCCCCGAAGCATGTGTTGTCGCCCCGATGAAATATTCTTAGACTAGGTCCCTTGTGTTAGTTATTTTAAGGACATAAAGTGAGAATAACAGGAATGGGTAATTGGGTTATTGTTGGTTGATGAAAATTAATTTAATTATTTATTGTGGGTTGAAAACCCTATATGCTCACCAGGCTCCCAAGCCTGACCCACTCAGTTTTATTTGTATTACAGGAAGTGGCGCAAGGGCATAAGATGGATGAACCATCAAGTTGTTTTGTTTACAAATCTGTATATGTATATATTTGTTGAATGACTTGTAATGTTATCGTTTATGCTTTATTGTCTGTATCGGAACATGACATCCCGAGTTTTGATTATATAATAAAAATACATTTCTTTTATGAAATGCTTTGGTAAACATTGTTTTATCACGTTTTGTTTTTTGGAACAAATTTCGCAACTCTTTCAAATCAAAAGGATTTACTCTGAAATTATTTTAAAAGCATAAATGAAAATCCGTCTTTTCTGGCCGAGATTTTGGGGATGTCACAGGTAATTGTTTCTTAGGATAAATCTTTAAGAAATAAATGGAGATAATGGGGGGTGGGTATTTGAATTGATTGTTTGATAATTAAATATAATAATAATATTATTGTGGGTTGAAACGAAAGTTGTAGATCGTAGTCTCACCTACGCGGGGATATAAAGAACGTCCAAAACGGAGCTCTTATGAGGAAGATACGAATTTTTGAATTTTATTAAATAATTAAAGTATTTAATTTAAATAAAAATTCGGAGATTATCCAAGGGGGGGGGGGGGGGGAGTCACCGGGCTTATCCAGGTTACGCCCAGCGTACCTAAGATTACGCCCAACGTAATCAAAGGTTCCAGCCCCTATAAAAGGAGGTCGAGGTTGCCGAGTTTCTTTGCTCATTTCTTCTCTTTCTCTCGCGTTTTTGCATCGTTTTTCGTGTAAGAAATATCCCGAAGCCCCGGTATCATTCCCGAGCCCCAAAGCAAGTCTCGATGCCCCGAAGATCCCAAGAAGTAAGATTCCCGAGCCGAAGTTCTGCCCGCGAGGAGCCCGGTTTTTGTGAAGATCTTCCAGATCTACCGAAGAATACTACTTCTACAAGCGGTAGTGCTGTCCGATCATCTTCTAATCAAGTGAGTGTGTGGTCACTTTCTTCTAACACATAAATATTAAGTATTTGCTATGAAATACGTGCTACGTGTATAATATTTTGTTGTTTATTTGAGATGATTGTGGAATGAGTGAATTATATAAGTTTTAATGAGTTAAACTATATACGTATTTTGTATCTAAAGATATGTTGGGTAGAACATGAGTAGATGAGGTTGTTGGTAGGTGATAAAAGGTGGGTTGGACCATTAGATAAAAGGATAAAGAGATAAACTTGTTTTAGATCCGGATGTATGGATCAGGTCAGGAGGTTAGTTTTAGATCCGAGAGTATGGATCAAATCAAGAGGTTAGTTTTAGATTCGAGAGTATGGATCAAATGAAGAGGTTAGTTTTAAATCCGGGAATATGGATTAGGTAAGGAGGTAAATTTTAGATCCGGGAGTACAAATTATGTATTTTTGAATTACGTGTTCATACGATAAGGTATCATGCATATAGTCACTTTTAGGAATGTAATTTTTATACGTGTATTGATTAAAGTATGAAATATACATATGTATGTAAAGTATTTGTTATTGTTCGAAATACGGGTTAGATATATTTGATAATATACAACGTGCGAATCAGTTATGGTTCAATATGTGTTAAGATGTGAAAATATGATATTATTACTTAAAACTCTGTGTTAAGTATACACTAGTTAGCATTGCCTAAATGGAGTTAATATCGAAAATTGATTATAAGCATTGTAGGCTTGCCTAGTGATGGGTTAAGGCTTAAATAGGGATGTTTAGTTCAATTAAGTTTGGACATTGGGTAGCCTCTTATTAAGAGTACATGTGTTGTGAGATTGATGATCGGTGGAGTGCGTCCTACGTACAGAAGTACATTTTATGTACGAAGTCTTTTTCAAAGCTCTGTGTCTTGGGTGCTGCTTGTGCCAGGGTACTATTATGTTCTCGGGTATGATTCTTTCACATACCAAAGTACTATAATGTTCCATAAGTACTATCATGTACAAATTCTTTTTGACAATTTTGTGTGTCGGTTACGGGAGCGTACGGGAGTACTCTAATAGTATTTCCCCATACTTTTATTTTGAGAGAGCTTTGAAGTCAGCGTTTCTTTTATGAGGTGATCGACCGAGCTTCACATGTCAGCGTTTTCTTTCACGAAGTAATTAAGGGAACTTCGTAGACTGACTAGTAAAGTGTGTCGGTAATAGACCACTGCTAGCTATGTTTGGTGTTATATTGCTGGATAGGGTGCGTCTGGGGGTTAAATACATCATGTATTCAGGCCACTGCTAGGCAAAGTTCGATGCTGGGATAGGTAGAGTCTAGGGGTATAATACCTCATGATAGTCGGACCACACCTAGGCATTGTTATCTAGATAACTACCCCTGACTTAACTGTCTTGTGGTTCTTTCTTTTACGAACGAAGGTTCGTGGTGAAACTTATTCCATTCCCTTCATTTGATGTCTTTATTGATCCTCGTTTGCTGCCAGGAAATTTCCGAAGCAGCTTCGTCAGTTTGTGGTTCATATCGATTCCTTAGGCTAGATCTCGTAAGATCATTGTATAGGGTTAGTATGTGGGGATCGATGGGATGGAATATATTGTTTTAGAAATATAATTTATATGTGTTTATAACATTAGTGGTTTCGCAGGATCGAGATATATTTTATTATCATGTTGTTTGAACTAAGAGCTTTCATTCTCTGTGTTCCTTGGTGATTGGGTTCACCAAGGATATTCGAACTAAGTGTTCATTAGATATTTGAACTTAGTGTTCATCAGGGATAATTGAACTAAGTGTTCATTAAGTGTTTGTGAGCTAGGTGTTCATTGGGTAATATTGGAACTAAGTGTTCATTAGGTGTTCTTGAACTAGGTGTTCATTAATTATTGTGAATTGCGTGTTCACCAGAGGTAATCTAAGAACCTTGGCAGCACTAGACATTGTGCCAGTTCCTTAGGGCAATCCTTAAGAATGAATGGGAGAAGGGTAATTGGTTCTTAGGATAAATCTTTAAGAAATAAATGGAGATAATGGGGGTGGGTATTTGAATTGATTGTTTGATAATTAAATATAATAATTATATTATTATGGGTTGAAAACCCTATATGCTCACCAGGCTCCCAAGCCTGACCCACTCAGTT
Organism: Lactuca serriola; assembly: GCF_051521515.1. Taxonomy (NCBI): domain Eukaryota; kingdom Viridiplantae; phylum Streptophyta; class Magnoliopsida; order Asterales; family Asteraceae; genus Lactuca; species Lactuca serriola. The sequence continues at coordinate 91,220,464 of NC_136410.1, forward strand.
TTCTTTGTATCGCAGGTATCGATACGAAGACATATTTCATAGAGAGATTTAAAGGAGATATAAATCATTAGTGTAATCGAATGTAAGTTCTGTTTATGCTTATATGTCTGTATCGGAACATGACATCCTGAGGTTTTATTATTAAATGAAAATACATTCTCTTTGAGAAATGTTTTGATAAGTTATTATCATATCTTGTTTTGGGAACAAATTCCGCAACCGTTTTCTTTAAAAGATTACTCTGATTTAAAAGAAAAAGCATAAACAAATCGGTCTTTTCTGGCCATGAAATTGGGGATGTCACATATGATGCCACTGAGACGATCGAAGAGGCCAGAACCGCAGAGCAAAGGTAAATAGCATTTCCCCTGACACATATTGAATGCATCATGCATAATATGCTTAATACATCCAATATGCATGTATGTTCTTGATGCAGTCGGGTCCTAGCTGATTTGGGGCTCGAGGCAAAATTGAAAACGAGCTCCTATTTTTGACCTTCAAAGTGGTCGAACAAAAGATGACAATTTAAAACAATAAGCAAGTAATCCTATTTTTTTTCATTATCAAAGCACATGGTAAATGCTTAAATGCTATATTTGACTACATGTCTCCATCCTTTACATAAAGAAATTCATTTATGATACCTATAATCACCATTATGGTCAAATTTTTGGGTTTTACCGATAATGTTACTAATGTTATCACGCACACAAAAAGAAAATATACAGACTAGGTGAAATTTGCAAAAGTGTCATTGACAATACCATTAGTTAACAATTGTGAACGTTCACTAGTTCACAATTGATCCCTCCTTCAATCTCTTTGTTTATTTCTCCTCTTTCAATTTACCTATATAAAAAATCAGAAAAAAGAATAGAACTAAAAAATCAGAAAAAAGATAGAACAAATGTAAAGAGGTCATAAATTTTGAAAAACAACACCAAAAGAAGCATAACTAAGGTTCTGTTTGTTTTTTCTGAGGCAAAACGTTTGCAGTCTGCGGACCACATCTGCTGACCTCTGTAGTAGAAGAGTTGGACCAAACGTCTGTAGTCTAAATGTAGAAGACTGTTTGTTTTTTAACATCTGCAGACTGCTGTAATAAACTAAAATCTAATTAAACTGATTTAAAAAAAAAACTTAAATCTGAAAAATTAAACATTCATGAATCTATTTTCAACATTATGAATCAGTCAACCAGATTTCAATCTCATAATATGACAATATGACATAGGGATAAACAATTAAATATTCATGAATCTAAAAAATTAAACAGTTAAAGATAAACAATTAAACAATTAAACATACCATGAATTTGAAAAATTGATAATCTATTTATTCTATTAGACTCTACTTTATTCACACCTTCAACTATTCAAGTATGTTATTGAATCGACAATTATAATTTACAAATTTATAATCTTTAATTCCTTATTCTTCATTCCTTAATTTCTTAATTCTCATAATCTATTACATATTTACATTATCTGTAATTATGTATTACTGGTTAGCAATAAGAATCAAGAAGATAAGAACGAAGATTGAAGAATTATTGATAAAGTGCTAATAGGATAAATGGATAATCGACCCTCACCTATCTCTCGCAATCTCGCACACTGAGGCCTAATGTCCGATGCCCACTGATTTGCTGATTGCTGTCGCTGCAGTTGGAAGGCTGCAATCGATTTTTTTTAACGAAAACGAACACAACGATGATTGATCGAATGATCACTGCTGGGCGCTGGCTTGGGTTTGATGTTGGTCGCTGGTTGCCTAGTTCTTTCGATGATGTTGAATTGATTGGGAAGTTGGGACGATAATAGAATTAAAAAAAAAATTGGGCCCCTTAAATTTGTGGGCCCTGTTCCATTGCCCCTCTTGCACCTGCCCTAAACTGGGCTGAATGATAAAAAGTCCTTGTGTGTGTTGTGAAGTTTAAATACCATTTTAGAATTCGGTTAATTCAAAAAACCCACCGGTAGAAATAGAAACCGAAAACTGAACCAAATAAGGTTTCGGATATTTGGTTTAACTGAAAAATGAAAAAGCCGTTCGTTCATTCGATTTTAGTTTTTTTCAACACCTATAGCTTCGTACAAGGAAAGTGATGCAAAAACTACATAGATCAAATGCAACACTTTTCTGGAAAGGCTACATGAAAACAACATGATTCAATAAAATAAAAGGATTTAGGAGTATCATTAACATTAATACTCATTGTATTTACTTTTGTCTTTTGGTGAAACAAGTAAAAAAGATGGCAAACAAAATACCCACAAACCAAGTTTTTCATTGAATCTCAAACAAACGTCAACCCTAAAATCATTCCATTCCACCAAATATTTTCTTAACAAAAATGTAACTATCATTCCAGGGCTCTTGAATTCTTCCTTACCTACCTACTAAATGCATAGAAGCCAAATAAATCTACCGTTTGATTATCTGCAACTAGACAACGAGAAATAATAATAACCAATAATAATTAATAATGAGTCTAATTTACTGTCCTTATCCATCCCAACATATTATTGGTGAGAATGGTTGCATCTTCACACAAACTAAGAAAAACTGGTTGCAACACAACCCTCTTTGATGCAGACAGCTGAGTTATCAGTCTTTCAATGCGCTCAAACACTGCACACATTTCCTCCAACCATGCAATGATGGGAGGAGTCTCTGATCTTTGAATATACTTTTGCCTAATCCAAGGCATCATGAGACAAGTCTCTAGTGCTGCAACAATTTCTGTATGCTGAATCAGTGGCATCATTTCCCTAAGGTTCAACTGCAATGCCCACGCGCAGTGCTTCCCAACTTGTGATTTTCCATGTTCATGCATATGAGCGTTGTTGGTGTCACTATTTGTATTTGCTCTACACTCCTTAAGCAACACCCTCAATTGTTTCACCAATACTTGCGCTGATGCCATATCCCACATAGCTCTAATCTCCTGCAGAATTTCAAGTTGGTAATTGAGCAATAACAATTGAGTTCATAAAACCCAATAAATAATATATTTATATTGGTATATATTGTTTGAATACCTCATGTGAGATCATTGGGAAGATGGCATTTGGTAAACTATCATCATTGTTTTTGATATCTGTAGAGTTGGTTACCTCTAAGTATACCTTTACGGGCGTTTTTGTTGTAAACTTCAAAATCTTCGCGTTATCAAAAACACAGACTTGATGTGGGATTAGTTCCATGGATGATGAAAGACTCTGCAAAAAATATAACAAAATAAAATTTCCTATAAATTTAATTAATGCCATCTTCATTACCATGTGTGTTTGCAATATTCAAGGCGCAATACCTCAAGAAGATCCAAGTTAAGTGTAAGAAGCTTGACATTAGGGAGGTGTTGAAGCAGAGAAACTATTTTATGAACATCTGCATCGGATGGATAGTGCACAAAGAGGTCAACCTTCTCCAAACAAGGGAAACCTAAACCTAAACCTGGTTGTGTAGAATAAGAAAGCTGCCAACGTTGATAACTTTGTATGACCAATGAGGTAAGCCCAGGTGTAGAAATCAGATGCTTCCCAACACACCATCTAATAGTCAGATTCTTTAGTTGAGGTGCAATTAATTCAATATTTGCACGTATATATTTAAGTGTAAGTTTAGAAAGCCGAGGAAGACAAATATTCAAAACTTTGGTTCCCTTCATTAATGTGCATGCAATTAAGGACAAGTTCTTCAAATTGGTGCACTTTGAGAAGAAACCACTTCCATCGTTATCATTAGACAGTTTGACATGGTGAAGATCCAATGTGGTTAAAGCTGGGAGGTCCCACTTTGGTGTCGCAATAAATGATGATCTGTAAAAAAGATAATATCCAATAAATTCTCCAGGTGAGCGTGTAACAGTGAGGTGTTTGATATTGTGAGAGAATGCACAGTTGAGAATTCTTGCCACAGATTCGTCATCAATAAGTGTTCTCCCAAGAACAAGCTTGACTGAAGACAATTGTATTTGATTATTTCGGTGAGATAGAACTTCAGAAATAAATTTGGAGAATTGGCGTCCATGATTGAGAATAATATTCTCGAAGTTCAGATAGGGCATTGAAGTCCAGATAAACCTCCATCTAGATGATAATACACTAATGCTAATAGCATCTTTGATGTTAATGAAAGAAAGGATTTTATGGATTAGTTCATCTGGCAAGCTGCTTAATCTATCGACTTCTACATGCTCCATTCTATGGATCTTTACAGATCTTTATTAAGCATACTTTTTTACTCCAAAAGCTGCTGCAATGAGATTGAGTATGGTTTGTTGTCAATTTCAGTCGATTACACCCTAAAAACAGACCCATTCTACATGGATTTATAACTAATAAAACAAGAATGCAATTAGTAATTGCAAGGGACAATGAAATGAGATATTTAGAAATTATGCCAAAACATACCCTTTTTTCCCGTAGATAAGCTGGAGGATCGAATTGCACACAGATTGGAATGCCAAGTGTTGTTTTGCGTGTGAAAATGTGTGTATAAGAATGTTACTTGTAATGAGTTTAAGAGCCGATGCTTACATGAAGCTTATTAATATTTAGAATAAGCTTTTGAGTTGGTTTCTATCGTCATCACAAAAAGTTTATAGATATTTAAGAGGTACAACCTTAAAATGCTAAAACAAACTTATCTTATCCGTAAACTTATTTAAAATTAATCTTATCCCTATGATAATCTTTATCACTTTCATGAAAAAGAAAGTTAAAATCTAAGCATTTAAACTTCAATCTCAAGATCAATCCCGTTTTGGTATTAAGTCGTATGTTTAGCATTGGAAAACACATGATTAGTTTAATTCTCGGTTCAGATAAACATAAGCATTTTTTATATTGGGAAAATAAATATAATTTTTAAACTATCACTTTAGATGCCTAAGTCAAGGCTTGTTGCACTTCGATGTCCCAAAGTTCCTGTTTTTAATATTTTAAATTTTAATATTCATCTGCGGTTTGCGGTTTGAGAGCACAAACACTGCAGACCAAACTGGTTTACACCGAAACCATACAAAAATAAGACTAAACCATAAATCTCTTAGAACATATGGCATGAGCACTTGAAGTGGTGTTATAACAAGAAGCAACAATAAATGGGGGTGGTGTTCATGGTGTTATAATACTCGTAAAAAGGAGAGAGATAGAGAGAGAGAAATTGTGCAGCCAACCAATAGAAGATCATGTTTCATTTAGGTATGACCACAACAAGAAACAACACAACTAGATACAACAAGAAGAGGGAGATGAGGTGTTCATCTTGTTATGACTAGGTTATGAGGTGTCACATCAACAATAATAGTATTTATCGTTGTCCATACCATATGCTCTTAAGATTGGTTCACGAAGAATTGAAAATAATGGTTTTTACGTTCCAATATATTCTTTTTGAGAATTAACGGTTTTAATCTCTTGCACTTAGGTTTTTTTGCCCATAGACTTGAAGTTGGAACTCCTATCCTACCAATTCCAAACGTATAGGCGGTAATGGGCTCTTTATTTATTTATATTTTTTTGACTTTTTCTTTATTTTTGATAATTGGTGGTTATAAACCAATGTATTAAGGTCTCTTTCCCATTAAATTGGGTACTCGTACCAATTTAAATGGCATTGGAGGTATTATTATTATTATTATTATTATTATTATTTTTATTTTTATTTTTTATTTTTTTTTCACTGAAAATGGATGATTATAAACGTATTCATTTGGGTTTACCCATTTTGTTATAGCAAAATTGTTTCAATGTAACACATACCGTAACAAAACAAGAGCTTGATTCTCGTAATTGAATTTTCTTTTAAAAATAATACTCATAAGTAATAATTAATATTTATCGAAGGATAAGGGATTAAGATTAAATTTGAATTATCTGTTACATCCATAAATTTCATAAAAATTTAAACTTTTTCAAACCAACCAAAAATCAAAATTGTTTACATTGTAGTTTCCAAAACATGTTTAACATCAGAGTTTTCCTAAAATCACAAAACACAACATGAGGGTGCACGATCAGGCCTTTGCCTTCCCAAGTTCATCTGAGGTACCTAAAACATAATCCAAAACTGTAAGTCCAAAGCTTAGTGAGTTACGCCAAAATACCAATACACAAATAAAGAGCACAAATATAATAACATCATGCAATGGGACCACAACTAACAGACTGGATTACCCTGAGCCCACAACATAAATCTGGTGTGCCCCCTGGGCCCACAACTTATGTCTGACTTGCTCCCCAGCCTGACCAGTCCTCAAACTGAATACCACTAAGCCCTCAGTATGAGTCTGACATGCCCTTCCCGACCCTCAGCTCGTATCTGGAATGCTCATGAGCCCTCAGTATGAGTCTGGCATGCCCTCCCTGACCCTCAGCTCACATCTAGTATGCTCTAGGGTTTGTTGGCTACAACACGAAGCAGTATAACCCCAACCCAACCCACACAATATGTTGACATATAACATATAATATCATATAGAAATAAACAACGTAACACCCATAAAAATCAAGTCAATTTAAAACTTTTTCAAACATCCAAAAGCCATTAGTTATTACAAAATGTTTTCAAAATAATTTCATATCAGAGAATCCCAAAAATCATAATTCCAAAACGCGAGGATGTGTACGGTCACGCCTTCGCCTTACCGAGACCTCAGAAGCACCTGAAACAATAAACAAATATCGTAAGCACAAAGCTTAGTTAGTTCCCCCAAAATACCAACACACACAAAATAACATATATCACAAACAATATACTATGGGTCCAATCTTCCATCAGGATGGAATATCCCAGGCCCTCAACCATCAGGTTGGAATGCCAATATACTATGGGTCCAATAATCCATCGGGATGGAATACCCCAGCCATCAACCATCGGGTTGGAATGCCAACACACTACGGGTCCAATAAACCTTCGGGTTGTAATACCACGTCCCCCAACCACCAAGTTGGAATGCCAACATACTGCGAGTCCAATCATCCTCAGGATGGAATACTCTCGGCCCACAACCATTGGGTTGGAATGCCCCGGTCTGTTGACTCACGCACAAAGCAGTAAAACCTCAACCACCAATCATATATGCTCATATAACAGATAATCACATAACAATCTACAGCCAGTCAACAGATCTAAGAAATTACTAAGCAAAGTAACATCCTATTTACCAGGATACCGATCTAACGAATCATAATCACATAATAACATCCTATCTACCAGGATACTGATCTAACATATCATAAAGTACTCGAGCATATAACATATCAGGTTAACAATCCAAAGGGCCGACCTTGGTGCTTAGACCTTGTTGATATAGTGAGAAGAACTCACCTCACACTGTTGAAGTCCCACAGACGAAACCCTAACTGCTGGATGATAAATTTCCGAACTGTCAACATCAAAACAACACCCAATTAATAATTGGGTTCCAAGCCCAAGGCCCAACTCACACTCCAAAGACCCAAAAGTCAACCAATGGACCAAAACCCAAAACATGGCCTAATTTTCCAAATTGGGCCAAAACCCCTCACATGGACCTTACCCCAAAGCCTATCTAAATATTCTAGTTCATATATACTTGTTCTTAGATGGCCCATCAAAAGCCCAATCACCAAAATTAGGGTTTTCACATAAAATGACGATTAGGGTTAAGTGTTTCTCACATAAAGTGTTTCTTAAATCATATGGTGTGATCGGGTGTAATTCATAATTCAATTCCAATGACCCAAAATGCGGGTCCCGATAAGCCCAAACCAACAAATCCAAAATTAGGGTTTTCTAAACCCTAATTAGGGTTTCCAACCCAATCACGTGCCCATTTGTCAAATGGTTAGGCTTTTAGGTCAATTAGGGCTTCATTAGGTCAATTAGGGTTAAATAAGTCGGGCACGACCCACTACCACCTTGGGTAGTGGCGGTCAACAGCGGCTCACAGTGGCGGCCACCACCTCGTGGTGGGGGTTATGAATTTAGGCCAAATATATCCAAGCATCTAAACTAACAATCCAAACACCCAATGCACACCGTCACCCAACACGGCGGCTGGTGGCGGCAGAAGGCGACAGCCACCACCTCACGGTGGTAGTTATGGGTTTTTCCTTGATTATTCCGGCCATAATACAATGATACAACATCCATATAACAAGTATCCAAAATAACACACATAATAAAATACACACACATAGCCGTACTTGTGGTAGCAGGCGGTGGTCGGAGGTGCTAGCCACCACCTCACAGTGGTGGTGGTGGTTCTCTTGTGATTTCTGGCCAAGTAACCACACACACATACACACACGCTCTTTCTGTTTGTAAATGAATCCAGTCACCCACCTGGTGGTGTACGGTGGTGGCAACAACATGAATGGCGGTGACAGCCGCGGCTAATGGTGGTAACAATAGCGTCATCGGTGGCAGCTACCATGGCCGGCTGCCATGGTTGTTCTTCATGACTTCTACTCAACAGAAAGCCCACACACTTGTGCATCCGCATTGCAACCCACAAACACTGCCACCATCTCGTCGGAACAGTCCAACAACGACAACAACAGAACAATGGTTGTTCGACAACGGCGATCTTCGTCTTCGTTGGCAGTAACTGCGGCGGTAGCAGCTACGGGTTGGGAAGGAGATGAGGCAGCCGAGGAAGAACGTCAGCCGCAACAGCGGTAGAAGAAGACGAAGAAGAGCACTGCGGCTTCACCGGTCAATGGGAGCAATGGTGTTCGCCGGTCCTTGCGGTTCACAGCTTCGTTGGCAGCGGATAGCGACAACAATGCACGACTCTATTGGAAGCTCACGACGATGATAAGGAGGTGCCGATGGCGGCTAACAGTTGGAGGGGTGATAAGGTGGCGGCGCTGGAGATTGGAGGATGGAGGGTGGCGGTTGGTGTATGATGCTAGGATTAGGATTGGGAAACAAGGTGACGGGCTTATAAGTCCAGTCCATTTCAAACTTTGATCCATATTGACACTATTAATCCCTCCTTCCCCTTTTCTTTCAAATCAAATCCCAATGTTACCAAATGGCCCCTACTCTACAAAACCTTTTCAACTTAGGTCCAGAATTTACCCTTTAGCCCCTGCTTCCATAAATCCTTCCATATTAAGTCCAAATGATACCAAACACCCTCATGACTTCTAAAAATCTTTACAAAATAAATCCCAGAATTACACTTTAAACCTTGAAAACCCAAATTGTATCGTTTGGCTCCCCGAAATCAACACCCAACTAAATATTATGGTTTTAGGGCTACTATAAATTAATATAAAATATAAATTTACCTCTTGGGGTTCCGGATTTGTTATTTAAATACTTTATTTGAAATGGAATGTTACAACTCTCCCCCACTTAAATTGGATGTCGTCCTTGAAATCATTCCTTGCCATTCTTGACACGCCAAATCACTGGAGCAACACAGTCACAACTATAAGCATACCCCAGATTTCCAAGGCAATCGTAGCCAAACTTCGCATGGTTCTGAAACCTGAAGATAAATGAATTCTTTGTAATATGATCACATTTACTCAATATGAAATCTGAAGTCTCGAGATGGTCTGGCTCCCTGGCAGACCGCCCACACTGAATCATTGCTGAATTCATTGCACTTAACTCCCAACTGGCTACTCAACTTCCGATAACCTGAGCTTCCTACTAGAAGACAGAGTCACATGCCAAATTTCCCTGCAATACACTTATACTTGACATAAAGCTCATTCAGAATACCAGATTCCTGCCCAGTTGTTGAATCAACGGGCAATCTTACAGTCGCTCCATGCGACATCCGAAGGAAACTTCGACTAGCAATAACTGCCCTAGCTATATCACCACTCATGGATCCATCAATCCTTCTGGTCCATCCAATTGTAATAGCCTGACAACCTGTCACCATGGAATCAGATACGAAAAGTGAACGCTACCAGAATACTATAGTCTTACATCATGCCCGGTCCCCAACGACCTACTGTTTCTTGATTCCCATCAGGTTGTGGTCTACCCACAATCTTATGAACTGACCCATCCTGACCTAACCATCTGAAATATTTTGTGAACGCTATGGGTCATCCCACAGTCTGATAACACTTTCACTCCACCACAATCGTAGCCTAGTGTCTTACTCTCAATCTATCAATCCAAATACCCTCAGAGTCGAGCACACACTCGACCGAACACCCGCACTGAACTCAATTAACGATTGGAAACCCAACCTAATTCCCCAACCTCTGTTACCAAGCACTGAGAAGACACGATTCACATGCTGGGGAGATTTACCGAACTCCCAACTCATACTATCCGTATTCCATACAGCTGCTTGGGATGTCCTCCTTCCTGACAAGGATGCGAAAGTTATCATAGTTTTGAAATTGCTCCTACTTCTGAATCCCTAGACGATTCTCCTCCATTTAGAATCGACTAAATTCTCAAAGCACACGAAAATTGAAGGGTTCCCATTCCTTCTTACCTTACAACAATCAACCCGATGACAATTAGTGCTTATCTACTAATGCTCCATCACTAGCCAATCCCAAAAGATTACACACTTCTAAGACAAAGATGAGCACTTCCTAAATCCCAGTGAAACCCAAAGTCCCTAATTCTTGAAGGATACCACATTCAAATCTTGAAGACCAAAAGATAGATACTGCAACCAATACCTCAGCAACGAGCTACTTCCCTTGGCGCTTTCATCAACCAATCAATAACGGTTACTGAAACCACTGAATCCTAACAATGTTGAATAACCATCCTGTGGGACCCTGTCCCCAGAGCTCCCATATAATAACCCTCTTCCTAATGTGCTCCAAAAAAATCTCCCGCTCTTGGGCTCTAGAAATCATATCATTCAGGGTCTCGCACCCTGACTCACTCACCAGCTCAATCATCCACAACTGAACTGCAGTAACTGAAACAACCTCTGCCCTAAATCAGGCTACAACTATTCTCAAGACATAGGCTCCAATCCCGAGAGTATAATAGATCGCACAATCGATCCTTGCCACCCGGTACAAGAGATCCAAAGTGAACCAGACCTTAGCTCCTATGGGTAGGAACTGTGATCGCATACGCTTCACAAGATACTCATGCCACATCGACCCACCAGCACTCACCAACACTGAAATACTATCGCCAACCCCTGCGACTAACTGACTCCGAGCTGGAATACAACCTAACTCTGGGGTCACAAACCTGCTCACTCCCTCGAACTCGGAAAACTGAAAGGGCACAATCCTTTCCCTTGAAAATGACATTCCAATCCATCAATCAACCATTCTACTTCCAACTACAAACTAAGCTGATCATAATCATCACTCCCTTCCTGAGTCCCACGACTCGCATCCCGGCCTCGAGCAAAACCCTTGAATCCTCAAACCAAAACTCACTAGGTCTGCACCAGATAACCAAAATTGATAAAACCACTGGACTCACACCAAATACCAGGACCATCCTCATATCTGAGCAACCACAACCAAAATATTGACAGGAACAGAACCACTGTCGCAAACCATGGTATCCAACCATGTTACCTTCCCTAACTAGCCCTTAGAATCCTCGAGATCTTCCTTGATTCGAGTATGGATCCTGTGCTTTCAGTAATGCCCAATACTACCTTCCACACCTATCCATACTCTCCTCCAGAATTATCTAAGTTCCTCTAAGTCCAAGTCACAAAATACTTCTAAAACCTGCTTCTTGGCGAAACCACCGCACTAATACTCCCTAGGCCATCCTATGACTCACCCACACCCCCTCTGCCATCAGCTGCTGAAGAATCCCTCACAATATCAATTAGCCATTCCATGAATACAATCACATGCAACAAAGATTGGATAATCCTTCGAGTAACAGACTCATCCCTATAATTGTTGAACTCGGACAAGAGCTGCGAAGCAGGGTCAAATCTGTCACTATGAGATTATCCAACCTTTTTCACATGTGACTTGACATATTCACTTAATGGCTAACTAACATCACTCATGAGTTCCACAAAGCACAAAGCAAGAAACATTCATGCAAAGGAGTCAACTGACACTAAAATGCAATAAGATCTGACAGATCTTCCCATGAAATCCTCGATCTCAGTCTCCCACCATCTTTCGTGCATCTTCGCCCTGCCCTTACTCTCTCAAGAGTGGCTAATCCTTCTTCATGCCGACCCAATATAAACCGTGCCCAAACAAGGGAAACCACCGCTACCTCGTCCAATAATGCTACTGGCCAGCTGACCCCATACGACTCATCCATACCACGCTTGCCACACGACCCTCCATTGGTTCCAGTTGACTATCACATGAATACAATCACATACCCCACTGTTTAAAAAATATTAGGCTAAAAGATTCAATCCCACAACGGTTGGACTCAGACGAGAGCTGCGCAGCAGGGCCAAACCTCTCAGCCTAAGATCTTTTAAACCATGCAGTATGTGACTTAGCGTATCCACTCCATAGTGAATTCACATGCGAAAAATTCACATATCATCTTAACAAGAGAACCCTATAGGAACTAAGGCATCATATAATCGGGCAACTATATCATGCAATTCCTGAAGATCCCTAGCCTATCACTAGCATACTGTTCTAACATATCACAACATCAAATACTTGTATGGTATTTTGGGGTCTACTTACTGGCTCCGACTGATCGTACACTTCACATCCTCCTTTAGTATTTTGAAAACCATTTGAAAATTATTTTGGAAATCTTTTTCCTTAGTTTGTGACTGGATTCACACGAGTGTTCCTCTAATTCACTCAAACCAAGGCTTTGATACCAACTTGTAACACCCATATAAATCAAGCCAATTTAAAAAAAATTTCAAACATCCAAAATCCATTAGTTATTACAAAATGTTTTAAAAATAGTTTCATATCAGAGTATCCCAAAAACCATAAGTCTAAAATGCGAGGATGTGGACGGTCACGCCTTCGCCTTGTCAAGACCTCTGAAGCACCTGAAACAATAAACTGAAACAGTAAGCACAAAGCTTAGTGAGTTTACCCAAAATACCAACACACACAAAATAATATATATCACAAGGGGTGGAGCTTCAACGTTTGATTCGGTGGGGGGGGGGGGGGGATATAATATGTATAAAGTTGGTAAGCAAGGGGGCCACAACCAAAATTTTATTTTTTTGGATCTAAAATGTATAAAATGAAAGTATAAGGACTATTTATAAACATAAAATCAGGGAGGGCCACAACCCCCCTTGTCCTAATAAAGCTCCGCCAATGTATATCACAAACAACATACTATGGGTCCAATCTTCCATCGGGATGGAATATCCCAGGCCCTCAACCATCAGGTTGGAATGCCAATATACTCTGGTCCAATAATCCATCGGGATAGAATACCCCGACCATCAACCATCGGGTTGGAATGCCAACACACTATGGGTCCAATCAACAATCGGGTAAGAATACCCCGACCCTCAACCACCGGGTTGGAATGCCAACATACTGCGAGTCCAATCACCCTCGGGATGGAATACTCTCGGCCCACAACCATCGGGTTGGAATGCCCTGGTCTGTTGACTCATGCACAAAGCAGTAAAGCCTTAACCACCAATCATATATGCTCATATAACAAATAATCACATAACAGTCTACAGCCAGTCAACAGATCTAATAGATTACTAAGCAAAGTAACATCCTATTTACCAGGATACCGATCTAACGAATCATAATAAAATAATAACATCCTATCTACCAGGATACTGATTTAACAGATCATACAGTACTCGAGCATATAACATATCAGGATAACAATCCAATGAGAAGAACTCACCTCACACTGCTGAAGTCTCGCAGACGAAACCCTAGCTGCTGGATGACAGGTTTCCGAACTGTCAACATAAAAAAAAAACACTAAATTAATAATTGGGTTCCAAGCCTAAGGCCCAACTCACACTCCAAAGGCTCAAAAGTCAACTAATGGACCAAAGCCCAACACATGGCCTAATTTTCCAAATTGGGCCAAAACCCCTCACATGGGCCTTACCCTAAAGCCCATCTAAATATTCTAGTTCATATATACTTGTTCTTGGATGCCCCATCAAAAGCCCAATCACCAAAACCCCAATAGAAAGGCCCAACTCATCGCCTAAGAAAAATTCTGGTTTCACATAAAATGACGATTAGGGTTAAGTGTTTCTTACTTAACCCACTAAGGACTTAATCCATTAAGTTCATCACTGTACTAGAGAAATCATACGGTGTGATCGGGTGTAATTCATAATTCAATTCCAATGATCCAAAATGCAGGTCCCGCAATAGCCGCTCGGAATGGCGACGACGACGACCGTGCAGTGGCAGAAGAAGACAGAGAAGAGCACTACAGTTTCACCGGTCAATGGGAGCAACAGTGTTCGTTGGTCCTTGCGGTTCACAACATTGTTGGCAGCAGATAGCGGAGGCAATGCACGACTCAGGTGGAGGCTCATGACGAAGTTAAGGAGGTGGCGATGGCGGCTAACGGTTGGAGGGGTGATAAGTTGGTAGCGTTGGAGATAGGCGGAAGGAGGGTAGTGGTTGGTGTATGATGCTAGGTTTAGGGTTAGGAAACAAGGTGACGGGTTTATAAGTCCCGTCCATTTCAAACTTTGATCCATATTAACACTATTAGTCCCTCCTTCTCCTTTTTCTTTCAAATCAAATCCTAATGTTACCAAATGGACCTTCCTCCACAAAACCTTTTCAACTTAGGTCCAAAATTTACCCTTTAGCCCCTTGCTTCCATAAATCCTTTCATATTAAGTCCAAATGATACTGAACACCCCTGACTTCTAAAAATCTTTACAAAATAAATCATGGATTTACACTTTTACCTCGAAAACCCAAATTGTATCGGTTGGCTCCCCGAAATGAACACCCTGCTAAATATTATACATTTTAGGGCCAGTATAAATTAATATAAAATATAAATTTACATCTTGGGGTTCTAGATTTATTATTTAATTACTCTATTTGAAATGAAATGTTACAAACAAATAGTATCACATGTAGTCCTACAGATCTACCAGACTATCATATCAAAACTAGCATGCATATCTATTCCATACACGTCATATCAACAATATTAGGTTATCAAACCAATGAGCTAGCCTTGTTGCCTTCGACCCGAAAGTACAGTGAGGAAAACTCACCTCACAAGCTAAATAGAACTAATAAGCCCCAACTCCGAATCTCAGCTCTCAACTCAAATGCCTACAACCACCAAGTGATCAATTCCATAAAAAATCCAAACAATACCCAAAATACCCTCAAAAGTCAAACTTGGTCAAACATGGTCAAACTCCATAGATCCATTGAGTTAACCCAACCGAGTCAACCCAACCGAGTAAACTCAAAATTAGTTGTTCCATACGAGTACGCGGGGTGTACTCCTGAGGTACGCTCAACGTACGCAAGCCTCGCATTGATTGATTATGGGGGAGCTAATCGAGTACATGGTGCATACTCCCTTCTATGTGAGGCGTAACCTCGCAACCCCATTTTCTTCATTAAGTGCTTAATGGCTTCAACACTTAATCCACTAAGACCTTCTACAAGATACATGAAGCCAAACTAGCTAAAGGGGCCTCATTTTTATGGCTTAGAACCCTTTTTAGGGTCAGAAAGGACAGCCTAAAACGTCCAAAACCAATCATGCATAAAAATGGGACATTTGAGACAAGAAGAACCACAAAAGCTACCAAAATGAGATCTAAGAAAACAAAGCATAAAAGTGAAGTGTTTTTACCTTCTGGAGCTTCCCAAGAAGGCGATGATCCAAGATCCACAAGCTTGATTCAACTTCTAAACTCCTTGATGCAACTCCTTCTTCGTTAAGCACACAAAGGACACACTTTTAGCTCAACATACACTCTTATGGGGTTAGGGTTTGCCAAAAATGACTCAAGGTCTTGTAGACTGGAAATATAGGGGTAAATGAGATATAAAGGTGCTTAAATACCCAACAAACCCTAAAAATTTAGGTTTCACTCAGACATGCGTATCCCAACGTACATATGCGTACGTCCATCGTACTAGGGTACTCCCTAATACTCTTAGTGTAACGCCTTATTTCTGGTAAGATTTTATTCCAAGTATCACATTTTTCCTGAAGAACTCGTCGAGTTGGAAGCCCCAACTCGACATGTTGAAGTTATTTTTGGCCGCATATTTTAATGAGGCAACTCGACGAGTTGAGGAGTCTCAACTAAGCGAGTTGACTGCTTTGGAGGAAACCCTAAATTTAGGGTTTTGCACCCTTTTTAAACACCTTGAGTCCCAAGTGTTTGCCTTATTTCCAGCCTCCAAAGTCCCTAACCCTAGTCTCGAAACCCTAAAGCCTTTTTGAGTGTTGTGAGCCCTTTGAGTGTATTTTGGTGTGTTTGAAGCTATTGGAAGAAGGAGAAGCTTGGTGCAAGGTGGTGATTCAAGTTAGAGCCTTCAAGATCTTGATTCTTTGCTTCATTTCTGGCATATCTCTGGTATAAAGTTCTAACCTTGCTTAATATTTTATTAGATCTCTTTTTGGGTTAGTTTTGAGGCTTTTAGCCATGTTTAGGTGATTGGTGGGGTTGAAGGTCATCCCAAGTGATATATTTCCAGATCTATGGTCCTCTTGAGCTCTTTTGGCATAAAGGTGCCAACTTTATGGTCTTAAGAGCTCCATGCATGCATTAAGTCCATCTTATGGCTTCTTTTGATCATTTGAGCCTCTTCTAAGTATACTTGAGCGTAAAGTTGGAAACTTTATGTGTGTTAGCAGCCTTTAAGGACCAGATCTGTATTATGGAGCTTTGTCTTGATGAATACATGCTTATTGTTTAAGACTTAACCTTCTAAGCTAAGGGTTTGGGTTCTTTACCCATTGGGATGGTTCTTAAGGGTAAAGTTGGAAACTTTACCCTATTAGTCGATATTCTAGCCTAGATCTAAATGGTGGAAATTTTATTTTCGAGAATGGTGACTTAATGGATTAAGAGGTGTGTCTCCTAAAGAAATCTACGAGTTCACAGGTGAACTTGGCAATTTCATAGGTGAACTCGGCGAGTTGGATCGACTTTTCCCGATTCTGCTTGATTAAGGGGAAACCCGGTGAGTTCATGGGTGAACTCGGCAAGTTGGACCAACATTTTGCGATTTTGGTGATTAAGGAGGAAACTCGGCGAGTTGAAGAACAACTCGGCGAGTTTAGTCAACTCGGAGCGTTGACTTTGATTTTGACCAAGCTTGACCTTTAAGGGGTTTTGAAATATTGATCGATATTTAAGGGATTGTTTATGTTTAGGGGTTGAGTAGAGCTGATTTTCGGGGCCAGGGATTTATCCAGTTACCTTTCAACATTCGAGGTGTGTTTCCTTACCGGGTTTAGCGGGTTGAAGGAACTAAGGCCGACCCATGTTTCTATTATGTTGTTAGTATGCTAGTTGTCTTTGTGACTATTATATGTGCTGTGTTTATATGATTTCTGGGTCAAGGCCCGATGTCAGGCGGGGCCCGATGGATATCCATATGCTATATATCTCTGTGATTATTTGCATGTGTATGTGTTTATTTTGATATATGTTATTGTATGTAGGGCGGGGCCTGTTTTACCGAGCTCAACTCGATGTCGTGCAGGGCCCGATGCCGGACAGGGCCCGATGCCGGACGGGGTCCGAAGTCGGGTATGGCCCACTTTTTTTTATTGTATAGTTGGTATGTGGTGTTTAGCGGGAACTCACTAAGCTTTGTGCTTACAGTTTTCCATTTATGTTTCAGGTACTTCTGGTCCTAGAGGGAAGAGCTCGGGATGACTGCATCGCACACACCACTGGATTCCGCACTTGATGTTTACTCTGATTTTATGACAATTAATACATTGGTTTTTTATTTGAGATGTTTGGATGTTATTGGAATCACTATTTTATCTATTATTAAAAACAAAATTTTTGGGACCATGTTTTGGTTGGATTAGGTGTCTAAGACCATAACTATAACTGGTATGTACTTGACTCGATAATAGCATTGTCCTTTTAGGTTGCCTTCACCAGAGCAATTTGATAGGATGGACTTTTGAGAGAAAGATTATTTGTGATTTATTAATATGTTATAAGTATAATTTATTAATTGAGAAATCATATTATTTAATTAGTATTGATCAAGAATTAATTTGGAATTAATTTAGTGATCAAAAGAGACTAATTAAATATACGGGGACTGATTAAGTAAATCAATGATTCTTATAGTGTGGGCCAATGATCTATGGTTGATTAGAATGCGCTAAACAAATATGATAGTCCATAGAGGTTTAACCCATGGAGCCTAAGAAATATGAAGGCTCAAGGTGCATTAGGGTTTGCCTGGATGAAACCCTAGCCTTTTTAACACTATAAAAGCAACTCCCTAACACTAAAATCGGTTGCCCATTCAATCTAATAAGAGTGACCGATATTGAGCTAACTAGCCTACTCTCTCAAGCCTCCAAGCATTTGGTGTTTGTGACACATTAGAGGCATCACACGTGAGGTGCTAAAGCTTTCTAAGTCCAAGAAATACAAACTACATCAAGAGGTATTCATCTAACTTGGTTTTTATGTTGTATATCCTCTATTGTATGCTAGTTAGGATGTATGCTTTGGAAAACTGAAATTGCATGTATAATTAGAGAAAACATAGATACAAAGCATCTAGGGTTGCATGTGCACCATAGGAGTGTTATAGTGCTTAAAACCCAACAGTGGTATCAAAGCCTAGGATTGTTTTATATTATATTTGATGTTTGGTTATTTTTTAAAGCTGAAAAAATCGATTTTTTGGCCTCTGATTGATGAACTCGCCGAGTCCAATGTTCTGACTTGACGAGTTCACTCACTAAAAGGGGAATTCGATGAGTCCAGTTCATGTACCCGTCCATTTCAAACTTTGATCCATATTGACACTATTAGTCCCTCCTTCTCCTTTTTCTTTCAAATCAAATCCTAATGTTACCAAATGGCCCTTCCTCCACAAAAACTTTTCAACTTAGGTCCAAAATTTACCCTTTAGCCCCTTGCTTCCATAAATCCTTTCATATTAAGCCAAATGATATTGAACACCCTCGACTTCTAAAAATCTTTACAAAATAAATCATGGATTTACACTTTTACCTCGAAAACCCAAATTGTATCGGTTGGCTCCCCGAAATGAACACCCCGCTAAATATTATACATTTTAGGGCCAGTATAAATTAATATAAAATATAAATTTACATCTTGGGGTTCTAGATTTATTATTTAATTACTCTATTTGAAATGAAATGTTACAAACAAATAGTATCACATGTAGTCCTACAGATCTACCAGACTATCATATCAAAACTAGCATGCATATCTATTCCATACACGTCATATCAACAATATTAGGTTATCAAACCAATGAGCTAGCCTTGTTGCCTTCGACCCGAAAGTACAGTGAGGAAAACTCACCTCACAAGCTAAATAGAACTAATAAGCCCCAACTCCGAATCTCAGCTCTCAACTCAAATGCCTACAACCACCAAGTGATCAATTCCATAAAAAATCCATACAATACCCAAAATACCCTCAAAAGTCAAACTTGGTCAAACATGGTCAAACTCCATAGATCCATTTAGTTAACCCAACCGAGTCAACCTAACCGAGTAAACTCAAAATTAGTTGTTCCATACGAGTACGCGGGGTGTACTCCTGAGGTACGCTCAACGTACGCAAGCCTCGCATTGATTGATTATGGGGGAGCTAACCGAGTACATGGTGCATACTCCCTTCTATGTGAGGCGTAACCTCGCAACCCCATTTTCTTCATTAAGTGCTTAATGGCTTCAACACTTAATCCACTAAGACCTTCTACAAGATACATGAAGCCAAACTAGCTAAAGGGGCCTCATTTTTATGGCTTAGAACCCTTTTTAGGGTCAGAAAGGACAGCCTAAAACGTCCAAAACCAATCATGCATAAAAATGGGACATTTGAGACAAGAGGAACCACAAAAGCTACCAAAATGAGATCTAAGAAAACAAAGCATAAAAGTGAAGTGTTTTTACCTTCTGGAGCTTCCCAAGAAGGCGATGATCCAAGATCCACAAGCTTGATTCAACTTCTAAACTCCTTGATGCAACTCCTTCTTCGTTAAGCACACAAAGGACACACTTTTAGCTCAACATACACTCTTATGGGGTTAGGGTTTGCCAAAAATGACTCAAGGTCTTGTAGACTGGAAATATAGGGGTAAATGAGATATAAAGGTGCTTAAATACCCAACAAACCCTAAAAATTTAGGTTTCACTCAGACATGCGTATCCCAACGTACATATGCGTACGTCCATCGTACTAGGGTACTCCCTAATACTCTTAGTGTAACGCCTTATTTCTGGTAAGATTTTATTCCAAGTATCACATTTTTCCTGAAGAACTCGTCGAGTTGGAAGCCCCAACTCGACATGTTGAAGTTATTTTTGGCCGCATATTTTAATGAGGCAACTCGACGAGTTGAGGAGTCTCAACTAAGCGAGTTGACTGCTTTGGAGGAAACCCTAAATTTAGGGTTTTGCACCCTTTTTAAACACCTTGAGTCCCAAGTGTTTGCCTTATTTCCAGCCTCCAAAGTCCCTAACCCTAGTCTCGAAACCCTAAAGCCTTTTTGAGTGTTGTGAGTCCTTTGAGTGTATTTTGGTGTGTTTGAAGCTATTGGAAGAAGGAGAAGCTTGGTGCAAGGTGGTGATTCAAGTTAGAGCCTTCAAGATCTTGATTCTTTGCTTCATTTCTGGCATATCTCTGGTATAAAGTTCTAACCTTGCTTAATATTTTATTAGATCTCTTTTTGGGTTAGTTTTGAGGCTTTTAGCCATGTTTAGGTGATTGGTGGGGTTGAAGGTCATCCCAAGTGATATATTTCCAGATCTATGGTCCTCTTGAGCTCTTTTGGCATAAAGGTGCCAACTTTATGGTCTTAAGAGCTCCATGCATGCATTAAGTCCATCTTATGGCTTCTTTTGATCATTTGAGCCTCTTCTAAGTATACTTGAGCGTAAAGTTGGAAACTTTATGTGTGTTAGCAGCCTTTAAGGACCAGATCTGTATTATGGAGCTTTGTCTTGATGAATACATGCTTATTGTTTAAGACTTAACCTTCTAAGCTAAGGGTTTGGGTTCTTTACCCATTGGGATGGTTCTTAAGGGTAAAGTTGGAAACTTTACCCTATTAGTCGATATTCTAGCCTAGATCTAAATGGTGGAAATTTTATTTTCGAGAATGGTAACTTAATGGATTAAGAGGTGTGTCTCCTAAAGAAATCTACGAGTTCACAGGTGAACTTGGCAATTTCATAGGTGAACTCGGCGAGTTGGATCGACTTTTCCCGATTCTGCTTGATTAAGGGGAAACCCGGTGAGTTCATGGGTGAACTCGGCAAGTTGGACCAACATTTTGCGATTTTGGTGATTAAGGAGGAAACTCGGCGAGTTGAAGAACAACTCGGCGAGTTTAGTCAACTCGGAGCGTTGACTTTGATTTTGACCAAGCTTGACCTTTAAGGGGTTTTGAAATATTGATCGATATTTAAGGGATTGTTTTTGTTTAGGGGTTGAGTAGAGCTGATTTTCGGGGCCAGGGATTTATCCAGTTACCTTTCAACATTCGAGGTGTGTTTCCTTACCGGGTTTAGCGGGTTGAAGGAACTAAGGCCGGCCCATGTTTCTATTATGTTGTTAGTATGCTAGTTGTCTTTGTGACTATTATATGTGCTGTGTTTATATGATTTCTGGGTCAAGGCCCGATGTCGGGCGGGGCCCGATGGATATCTGTATGCTATATATCTCTGTGATTATTTGCATGTGTATGTGTTTATTTTGATATATGTTATTGTATGTAGGGCAGGGCCTGTTTTCCCGAGCTCAACTCGATGTCGGGCGGGGCCCGATGCCGGACAGGGCCCGATGCCGGACGGGGTCCGAAGTCGGGTATGGCCCACTTTTTTTATTGTATAGTTGGTATGTGGTATTTTGCGGGAACTCACTAAGCTTTGTGCTTACAGTTTTCCATTTATGTTTCATGTACTTCTGGTCCTAGAGGGAAGAGCTCGGGATGACTGCATCGCACACACCACTGGATTCCGCACTTGATGTTTACTCTGATTTTATGACAATTAATACATTGGTTTTTTATTTGAGATGTTTGGATGTTATTGGAATCACTATTTTATCTATTATTAAAAACAAAATTTTCGGGACCATGTTTTGGTTGGATTAGGTGTCTAAGACCATAATTATAACTGGTATGTGCTTGACTCGATAATAGCATTGTCCTTTTAGGTTGCCTTCACCAGAGCAATTTGATAGGATGGACTTTTGAGAGAAAGATTATTTGTGATTTATTAATATGTTATAAGTATAATTTATTAATTGAGAAATCATATTATTTAATTAGTATTGATCAAGAATTAATTTGGAATTAATTTAGTGATCAAAAGAGACTAATTAAATATACGGGGACTGATTAAGTAAATCAATGATTCTTATAGTGTGGGCCAATGATCTATGGTTGATTAGGATGCGCTAAACGAATATGATAGTCCATAGAGGTTTAACCCATGGAGCCTAAGAAATATGAAGGCTCAAGGTGCATTAGGGTTTGCCTGGATGAAACCCTAGCCTTTTTAACACTATAAAAGCAACCCCCTAACACTAAAATCGGTTGCCCATTCAATCTAATAAGAGTGACCGATATTGAGCTAACTAGCCTACTCTCTCAAGCCTCCAAGCATTTGGTGTTTGTGACACATTAGAGGCATCACACGTGAGGTGCTAAAGCTTTCTAAGTCCAAGAAATACAAACTACATCAAGAGGTATTCATCTAACTTGGTTTTTATGTTGTATATCCTCTATTGTATGCTAGTTAGGATGTATGCTTTGGAAAACTGAAATTGCATGTATAATTAGAGAAAACATAGATACAAAGCATCTAGGGTTGCATGTGCACCATAGGAGTGTTATAGTGCTTAAAACCCAACAGTGGTATCAGAGCCTAGGATTGTTTTATATTATATTTGATGTTTGGTTATTTTTTAAAGCTGAAAAAATCGATTTTTTGGCCTCTGATTGATGAACTCGCCGAGTCCAATGTTCTGACTTGACGAGTTCACTCACTAAAAGGGCAATTCGATGAGTCCAGTTCATGTACCCGTCCAGTAGAGGCTTCTGTTTGCAGAATTTCGAGTTTTGGCCAGAATTGGATTAGGATCATTACCAAAAACTGATTTGTGTCGTAAAAATCTTATTTTCTGATTTGGTAATGATGATCCTCTTCCAATTAAAATATAATTATCAAAGTTTTAAGATAATTGTTGGTTATATGATAAACAAAGTTACTTGTAAATTGTTGATTTGATATTGTCTTGCTTTAGAAGTTTAGTTAGATTAATCATTAGTTATATGATAATTTTATTTGTTGGAATTGATCTAAATGTTTTAATAAGTTCCATAACTTGTCCTCAAGTTATGGAACATGAAAAGTCTCATCCATTAAAATAAAATTAAACTCATAAGTTATGTAAACCAAAAGTTTTGAAGAGTTTCATAAATTGCCGTCAAGTTTTGGAAATTGTTAAGTCTCGCTAATGAAACATTTTTTTTTCCAAACCCTAGAGTTCTAAAATTTAAAATTCAACCGTTATACTATTATAATATTAAAATTTAATACTTATATATATATATATATATATATATATATATGTATGTATATATATATATATATATATATATATATATATATATATATATATATATATAAGACAAGTCAGTCTTACCTTTAGCAGACCTCATTCACGCAGTCGGGCTATAAGGGGGTATAAGGTTACTGCCTATAAAATGGTGGTTTAATGGGTGTCCACTCTCACCCACCGCTTCCTTGACTGGTGGAGGGTCGTTAGCCGAATGGGTAGGATAGGACATTAATCTTCATTAATAAGTATAATGAAATTATAAAGTAACCAAACCTTATTAAATTCCCAATCTTAGTTACTTTAAGAAAAATGTGAAAATGGTGCTTTTCCATGAGACTGCGCTTTGCACCTTGCTAAGTCGTTAGTGGAGCGTGTGTGGTTAACCGACACACAAATTTGGGACTAGAAAGGATGGAAAAAGGTAGCTTGATGTTAATCATAGATCAACGGAGCGTGTGTGGTTAACCGTCACATTGATTAGGTGATTTGTAACATTAAGAGTACCAAGCACATTTGCATGGTTATTCACACCTTGTTTGTGATCCTCGGCATCCTAGTTACAAACTTGAAGGGCACAATAGAGATTTAAATATGCCATTGAAAAGTTTAATGAATCTCAAAAGAATATAGGAATTTCAATCCAATTTAAAACTTAATAATCAATTTCATTTTTCATTGTGAGAATTGGTAAATTGTCATTTACCTACCTTCGAATATTTTGCAATTGGATTACGATATCCCTCTTCCGAATTATTAAATTTTTTGTTGGGTCCTAACCTTAATATTTCATTTAGGTGTTGTATTTAGGATTCTCATCTAATCTAAACTTTGTTCTTCTTCCTTTTCAAATGTCTATCCCAAACAATGCTTCAGGATCCAAACCTTCTAGCTCATTCTCCCTAATGAACTTGGTTGGGAGAACTATCTTCGATGGGTCAAACTTTAACGATTGGATTAGAAACATTCGTATGGCCCTTCGCAATGAGGACAAATAATATGTTCTCAATAAAGAGATGAAGGAGATTGTTGAACAAACTGCTACTCCCAAACAAATCGAGGAATACAGGGTTCATGAAAGGGACACGACAAAGGTGTCATGTATTATGATTGCTACCATGACTGTTGAGCTTCAAAAGTCCTATGAGGATTTCCGGCCCTTCGAAATGCACCAAGATTTGATGGAAAGGTACCATTAAAGTGCTCGACAGGAGAGGTATGAGATCATTGCCTCCATGATCACAAACAAAATGAAGGATGGAGAGTCCATCACGGCCCACTTGCAAAAGATGCAGAGATATGTGGACCGCTTGCTGAAGTTGAATGTGAACTTTGATGATGAGTTGGCTATTGACATCATCCTACATTCTTTACCTTCTTGTTATGATCAGTTCATAATAACTTATCATATAAAGAGGAATGCTCCTTCTAAGAGCCACAAGGGAAATTCTTTTGATGGATCCTCTTCCAGTGGGACCAAAGCTGGTTCTGCTAATTCCTCTACCAATCCAAATGAAACAAAGTGCTTCCATTATAATGAAAAAGGGCACTGGAAACGAAGCTGCCACAAATACTTGCAGGACATTAAGGATGGGAAGATAAATCCCACCTTCGCAGGTGTTTACACTATTCTTTCTAATAACTCATCACATGCTATTTCTTGGGTCCTTGATACAGGTTGTGGATTTCACGTTTGTTCTGATTTGCAGGGACTAAAAAGAAGTAGGTATGTGGAGCACGGGAAGATAAACTTAATCATGGGAAATAGGAAAATGTCGCCTGTCACCAGGATTGGAGTTTATTCTTTATTGCTTAGTAGTGGGTTAAATTTATAATTGAATAATTGTTGTTACTCGTCGAATATGGAGAGAAATATTATTTCCTTTCATAGTTTGTATAAACAAGATTTTACCTTTTATTTTAATAATGTAATTGGTATTATCAATCCTTATTATAATGGTATATTTTATTTTGAAGCATTACCTTGTAATGGTATATATGAAACTATGATGGTTGTAGATAACCTAGGAAATAATGTGTTGAATATTGATTCGTCAAATGTTTTAGACAAGGCATGCTTGTGGCATTATCTTCTTAGACATATCAATAAGAAGCGCACAGTCCAATTCCAAAATGATGGAGTCTTGGAGTTATTTGACTTGAAGTCGGATGACACTTGCGAATCTTGTTTGCTTGGAAAGACGACCAAGTCACCCTTCACTGGTACTTGTGAAAGGGGTGAAGGTCTGTTGGATCTCATACACACGGATGTATGTGGACCCTTTAGAACCCCCATAAGGGATGCTAACCGCTTCTATGTGACTTTTACTGATGATTACAACAGATTTGGCTATATATACTTAATCAAGCATTAGTTAGAAACATTTGAAAGGTTCAAAGAGTTTAAGCAAGAAGTGGAGAATCAATTGGACATGAAACTAAAGATGCTCCGATCTGATCGAGGTGGTGAGTATCTTAGTATCGAGTTCCTAGACTATCTTAAGGAATGTGGAATTGTTTCACAGTTGATGCCACCTAGGACACCGTAGTTGAATGGTGTGGATGATAGGCACAATCGAACCTTGTTGGATGTGGTTCGTTCCATGATGAGTCGAGCTTCATTACCTATCTCATTCTAGGGATATGCCTTAGAGACTGCTGCCTATATCCTAAATCTAGTCCCTACTAAAAAGGTTGCCAAAACACCCTACGAGATGTGGACAGGGATGGTTCCCTCGTTGGATCACATCAAAGTTTGGGGTTGCGAGGCTTTTGTAAGAGGAGAGACTCACGACAAGCTCGAACCTCGTAGTGAGCGATGTATTTTCATCAGCTACCCACAAAAATATTTTGGATATCTCTTCAATAGACCGAGTGACAATGTTGTCTTCATTGCGAGGAGAGGAGTCTTTCATGAGAGAGAACTCATATGCCAAGAGGATAGTGGGAGGCAAATTGACCTTGAAGAGCTTCAAAAGTTAAGTGAGGAAGGAACCTCAAACACTGGTGCTCAACCCAAGGAGGAAGCTCCTGTTGAACCGATTGACGAGTCCGTACCTATGAGACGTTCTAGTAGAGTTAATGTTCCACCTGTGCTATATGGATTTCATATAACAACTGAAGGTGATACATTTATCACTGATAGATTATTGATATATATGGATGAACCTAATAACTACAAGGAAGCCATGGTAGGCCCCGAGTCTGCTAAATGGAAAGAGGCTATGGAAAGCGAGATTCAGTCCATATATGAAAATCAAATTTGGAACTTGGTTAACAATGTACCAGGCCGCAAAACAGTCCGGTGCAAATGGATCTTCAAGAAGAAGATCGATATGGATGGGAAAGTACACACATATAAGGAGCGATTAGTTGCGAAGGGCTTTACTCAAACTTAGGGAGTTGACTATGATGAGACATTCTCACTAGTAGTGAAGATTAAATCTATAAGGGTTATGTTAGCCATAGATGCATTTCATGACTATGAAATATGGCAAATGGATGTGAAAACAGCGTTCCTTAATGGAAAGTTGGTTGAAGATGTTTACATGAGTCAGTCAGAGGGTTTTGTCAATGGAAAGTACCCTAATAGAGTGTGTAAGCTTGAGAAATCCATTTATGGATTGAAACAAGCATCTCATAGATGGAATATTTGTTTCGATGATAAAGTCAAAGAGTTTGGATTTTCGAGAAGCAAGGATGAGTCCTGTGTATATGTCAAAGCTAGTGGGACTATAGTTAGATTTCTCGTGTTGTATGAGGATGACATACTGCTCATAGGAAACGACATTCCAACCTTGCAGGAGGTTAAGTCCTGGCTTGGGAAGTGTTTCGCTATGAAGGACATTGGAGAAGCTGCTTACATTCTAGGGATAAGGGTATTGAGAAACAGGAGTAAAAGAGTAATAGGACTTAGTCAAATTACCTACTTGGATAAGGTGTTGAAATGTTTCAGCATGGGGAATTCCAAGAAAAGAGACTTACCAATCCAGAGTAATACCAAACTGAGTAAGACTCAGAGTCCGAGTACAGAGGCTGAGATAGCAGAAATGAGTCGAGTACCGTATGTTTCTATAGTTGGCTCGATCATGATGCTATGACATGAACTCGCCTTGATGTGGCCATTGTTTTGAGCATGGTTAACAACTATTAAGGGAATCCTGGTAAAGCTCACTGGACTGCATTAAAGAACATTCTTAAGTACCTGCGGAGGATTAAGGACTGGGTTCTTACCCTCGGTGGGAGTGATGACTTGAGAGTGACAGGGTATTGTGCCACCGGTTTTCAAACCGACAGAGATAATTTGCGCTCTCAGTCGGGCAGGGTATTTACCCTAAATGGAGGAGCAGTAACATGGAAGAGTTCCAAGCAGGAGACTGTAGTTGATTCAACGTGTGAATCAGAGTACATAGCTGCGAGAAAATCATCGAAAGAGGCGATATGTTTGAAAAAATTCATCGGATACCTTGGAGTTGTACCATCCATAAAGGAGTCTGTGGAGATTTTTTGCGATAATGAAGGGGTGGTTGCCTTAGCCAAGGAACCGAGAGATCATGATAGATCATGACATATAGAAAGAAAGTACCACTTCATAAGACATCAAGTAGAAGAAGGACACCTCTTTGTGAAGAGGATATCGTCAGAGGACAACCCAATAGATCCCCTTACGAAGGGACTAACTAGGGTTAGGCACTTGCAGCATGCAAGGGGAATTAGGATAACAGACGATATTAGTTTTAGTGATTAGATAAATATTTAGAAACTTGCAATAGCTAAACTATAATCGACATTTGATGATTGAATAAAATGAGTTTTATTTATAAGTAAAGTTACTATCTTGTGTCAATTATTTACTATTTTTTCACTTTTGCATGTTTTGACTTCCAGAATAATAAGATTATTCAAACTATCGACAATCGATCATACTTTGGAAGTAGGTTATGAGGTTAGACTGTCATGAATTGGCTTGTAGATTGTCTAAGGTGTTAAACATAGCAAAAGTATGCTACCACGTTCATGAGTGCTCTTGAAATAATATTTGAGTATTGGATTAAACCCACGCTAACCTGAATCACTTCATGGAATTTATAACGAGTGATTGTGAGACGATAATATCATATAGTCTTCAAACCAAGATATATGAGTTGTTGACTACGAGGTTGTTGTGCATTGATGATATGAAAACACATGAGTAACTTGATGTTATAACACGTATCGTTATGCATGATTTAATGAGTAGATAGTACAAGAATATAAGTCGAAGTTTATCTGTTCCTTTTATCCTAAGAGGATTAAAAGCGATATCTTAGGCCCCTCGATGATTTTTTTGACTTATGTGTTGGGCCCAGTCAGGACTAAATTGATGTGTTTAATTATGTTCTATGTCAGATAAATCGGAAATCGGGAAACAAACTACAAGATAATAAGTATGACTATGTTCCATGTATTTGTCCACATGATATCTTGAAGAACTGAGGAATATATGATCCCTTGTCTAAAGGACGTGTCACTGACTAGGTCAGAGTTCGACAATGGCTTTTGAGAGGTACGATTTCTAATCGGATTTTGAAGTTACATTGGCAGTTATAGTTATCAGACTTATCCAAGTGGGAGGCTGTTGTATTAGGTATCTAAGCCCATAACTATAACTGGTATGTACTTGACCCGATAGTAGCATGATCCTTTTGGGTTGCCTTCACCGAAGCAATTTGATAGGATGGAATTTTGAGAGAAAGGTTATTTGTGATTTATTAATATATTATAAGTATAATATATTAATTGAGAAATCATATTCTTTAATTAGTATTGATCAAGAATTAATTTGGAATTAATTTAGTGATCAAAAGAGACTGATTAATATACGGGGACTGATTAAATAAATCAATGATTCTTATAGTGTGGGCCAATAATCCATGGTTGATTAGGATGCATTAAACCAATATGATAGTCCATGGAGGTTTATCCCATGGAGCCTAAGAAATATGAAGGGTCATAGTGCATTAGGGTTTTCATGGATGAAACCCTATCCTTTGTAACACTATAAAGCAACCCCTAGCCCTAAAATCGGTTGCCCATTCATTCTAAGAAGAGTGATAACCGATTTTGAGCTAACTATCCTACTCTCTCAAGCCTCCTCTTTTATTTGGTGTTTGTGACACATTAGAGGAATCACACTTGATGTGCTAAAGCTTTCTAAGGCCAAGAACTACAAACTACATCAAGAGGTATTCATCTAACTTGGTTTTTATGTTGTATATCCTCTATTGTATTCTAGTTAGGATGTATGCTTTGGAAAATTGAAATTGCATATATATATATAATTAGAGGAAACATGGATCCAAAGGATCTAGGGTTGCATGTGTACCATAGGAGTGTTATAGTGCTTAAAACCCACAGTTTTTTTTGGCTTTTACACTTATCCTACTCACATGTATGCTTAGCGTACTCCTCCCACATCTAAATTACAAATTTGCCACTAGGGCTTCCTATGACCACTTCCTTCCAATTCCAAGGACCAAAAATGGCATAATTAAAACCACGGGATGAATTTGAAAATACTTGAAAGCCGTGGTGTTACAAATCTCCCCCACTTGAAATAGACTTCATCCTCAAAGTCTCCTGCAGAGCACAAATCTGGATAATGCTCCCGCATCTCAGCCTCCGGCTGCCACGTCCACTCGGAGCCCCTCTGATGCTGCCATCGCACCTTTACCAAAGATACTTCCTTGCTACACATAACCTTTAATTTCCTATCTAGAATAGCTACTGGGTTCTCAACATAGTTCATGTGCTTATCAACTTGAATAGCATCCAAGGAAACCACCGTACCCTCATCTAACACACACTTTCATAGTTATGAAGCATGGAAAGTGCTATGAATCTGATTGAGCTCCTCAGGAAGATCCAATCTATAAGTAACCTTGCCAACCCTGGTAATAACCCAAAATGGCCCAATATATCGGGGACCCAATTTCCCCTCTTCATAAAGAGAATCACACCTTTCCAAGGTGAGACCTTCAGTAGCACCATGTCGCTGACCTGAAATTCCAACTCGGATGGGCGCCATTCGGCATAGCTCTTCTACCAACTCTAAGAAGTCTGCAATCTCTGCCTCATTAGCTGAATCATATTTGTAGTCGGAAGAACCATCTCGGTCTGCCCCATAAATTTGTGACCAACCACGCCCTGTCAAACCGGGGTATGACATCTTCGATCCAAATTAATCTAAAAGTTGTTCATAAAATGTGTTTTTGTAACTTGTCCTAAAGTTATATGAAAAGTCTCATTTATGATTTTTAAAGCTCATAAGATTTCCATAAGTTATGAAAAATGAAGAGTCTCATTTTTAAAATGTTTTAAAGTCTTCCATAACTTGTCCTCAAGTGATGAAACTTGAAGAGTTTTTTCATTAAAACTACTTTAAACTCATAAGTTATGGAAACCAAAAGTTTTTGAATTGTTCAAAACTTGCCCTCAAGTTTTGGAATTTGTAAAGTTTCCCCCCCAAGAATACTTTAATTCCAAGTTAAACCCTTAGAATTTTAAGAGTTAAAATTCAACCCTTATACGATTATAATATTAATAGTGAATAGTTATATATATATATATATATATATATATATATATATATATATATGTATGTATGTATGTATAAGAACAAAGTCAATCTTACCGTTAGTAAGCCTCATTCTCGAAGCTGGTCTATAAGGGGGGTATAAGGTTACTGTCTATAAAATGGCAGTTTAATGGGTGTCCACTCTCACCCACCGCTTCCTTGACTGGTGGACGGTCGTTAGCCGAACGGGTCGGACATGACTCTAATCTCCCTTCATTAAAAGTATAATGATAAATACTAAGTAACTAAACCCTTATAAATTCCCAATATTTGGTACTTAGGAAAATGTGAATTTGCTGCTAACCCATGAAATATGCACTTTATACATGACTAAGTCGTTAGTGGAGCATGTGTGGTTAACCGACACACTAACATGGACTAGTAAGAGTGGCGAATGGTAACTTAATGTTTATCATAGATCAGTGGAGCGCGTGTGGTTAACCGGCAGATCGATTAGGTGAAAAAATTAAGGGTACCAAGTTAATTTGCATGGTTATTCACACCTTGTTTTGTGATCCTCGACATCCCAATCACAAAACTTGAAGGGCACAATCGAGATTTAAACATGCCATTGAATAGTTCAATGAATCTTAATGGATCTAGTAGTTTGAAATTCACTTAAGACCTAAAATCCTTTTTTGTTTTTCGTGGTGGAAATTAGTAAATCGTCATTTACCTACCTTCAAATATTTTATAGCTTGGATTACGACATGCCTCTTCCAAGTTATAAAATATTGTGTTGGGTCCTAGCCTTAATATTTCATATTGGGTGTTATATTAAGGATATAAATCAACTAACTTGAATTTCTCCCATTATGGATGTCTGGTTAAGACAGCTATGATCTTCCCAAATCCCTTGAAACAGGCTTTCCTAATGAAGATGATGTTCCACGATTGGATCATGGAAATCATACTTCTCTTCCTCCACCTCATCCAATTATTCTCCCTAACCCACAAGTTCAAGGTCACTCAATCCCTATTGGCAAGCAGTGTCTATGTGTAATCACATCTTGGAGTTGAAGTCACATATTGACAAGCCAGGAGAGCTGGGTGTCAAATTCTTAAGGAAGTTGGTTGTTGACTAGGTCCTTCAATCACTTCCTAAGTCACATAGTGAATTCCTTTGAGACTACTATATGACAGAGCATGATATGACCCTTATTTGCTTGTTGCTGCTGAATCAACAATGATTTAGAGCACTGGTAAAGAAAATTTGATTGGAAGATCTACATCCAAAACTTTTTTGCACATTGACAATGGTAACATTGGAAATCAAGAAAAATTTTCTCTTCCCAATGGAAAGGGATCGACCATAGTCAACCCGGTTGACCTAATGGTAAAGAGAAAGGCTAAGTTTTAAATAGTCCCGTGTACCATTGCTAAAGATTCCATATGTTTCTATTGCCAAAACGAAGGGACATTAGTTGCGAAGCTGCCCTATTTACCTGAAAGATCATAAGGATGGTAAAGTCAGAGTGTTTGACTATGCTTTCGGGTAAAGTCCACTATCTAACTCTATTACATTTCTATTTGGAGATTCTTATTACATGAGGTGACTAGGTCACATTTTGATGTTTTGTACAATCAAAGAAAAGAGAGGAAGCTTAAAGGAAGAATATGCTGATTCTGATCGTGAAGATGGATTTCGATCGCATGGTTCGGTGATCAGAATTTTGAGATGTTGCTTTAGAGTTGTGATAGATTGCCTAAGAATAAATAACAACATTGTTTTCATATGAATTTGCATTGTAAGGATAAGTTTTTCCGTAAGTTTTAAAATAAAAGAAAAGGTTTTAATTTTATTTATTTTAAAATATCCTTAAAATGGCATTTGTGAAAAATTGTTGTTTATATGTTTCCATTGATAGCAATATTGGAAAACAGATTTGATTCTTTCGTTTGTGGTAGTGTCATAATTTACTAAATAAGGAAAGATTCTCATCACCCAAGTTTCAGTTGGATAGAAACTTGGAATCATGCAACTTGTATTGTATGATGAATGAGAATTTTTATCTTTAGGAAATTAAGACTAATTCCTTGTGCACATGTATATGTGAGTAAAGTGAAGGACTAAGAGATCAGGTACACTTGGTTATGTGCTGGTCAGGTCCACCACAAAGATCGATAAGGTTAGTCGTCATGATTTACTAAAGTTTAGTGAATATGGTTATACTTACAAGTTTAAGTGTAATTCTGGTACATTGGAAAAGTTTCAATGTAAGGCAGAACGAATAAGAAGAGTCAAATTAGGCAGAAAGATAAAAGTTTCTCCAATTTGAAAACATGGAGAGTACTTGAGTATATTATTTTATGATTATCTTAGTGATTATGAAACCATATCACAATTGATTCTCTAAGGATATCTTAGTCTATTTGTTTGACTAAGAAGAGGAATCGTTATTTGTTGAATTGGTTAAATCAAAAAGATAAGTCATATTTCGTTCTAAACTTGAATCTTAGAGTAATACTCCAAGATTGTAAATTGAGTGACATAATCCTTAGAAGGTTTATAACACTTGTCAAATGTAGAGTAAAATGTTTTCTTACTCTTATACATTTGAAATTAGTAAGTTGTGATGTTTTGGATAAAACAAAGACCAACTAAGACCAATTGTGTGAAGTGTTTATTTTGATAAGTATCCGCACAAACTCTTGAATATTTGTTTTGTCAAGGAATGGTTCTTAACAATAGAATCTTATATGTTAAGAGGTCAGTGGGAGTCTTAAAGATCTTGAAAAAGTTTCAAGAACTAATCAAGAATAACAACCTATTGTTTATCACTAGCACATGACTTGAGGTTTGCAACCTATTGTGTTGACATATTCTTGTTTTTGTGCCCATTCCAGTTAAAGTTGACTATGCACATGAGTTCTATGAGTTCTCAATTGTTTGCATAACAACCTGGAAGCAATGGTAGGCCCTTGTGCTGCCAGGTGGCAAGAAGTTAAGATTACACAAGTTCAGTCCATATGAGTTTGGATTTCTCACTAACCTTGTCTTGTGATTATGGTTATGACAAATTTACATGGATAGGAACATATGCACTATAAAATCTAATTGTCATAAGGTTTCTCTCCGATTCATGAAAATTATGGTGAGGAAATGCTTTCACTAAGTAGATTTTTAAGTAGATATAAATTGTGATATTTGCATTCTCAAAGTCATCACTGGAGCGTGTGTGGTTAACCGGCACATTAACATGGACTTGTGAGAAATGGCAAAGTTCTAAACAATTGATATTATGATTATAACATCATTTTTCATAGTTCTAAAAATTGTTTAGACACACATGTGAGCTATCTACGG
The DNA here is from genome assembly GCF_051521515.1 of Lactuca serriola. Taxonomy (NCBI): domain Eukaryota; kingdom Viridiplantae; phylum Streptophyta; class Magnoliopsida; order Asterales; family Asteraceae; genus Lactuca; species Lactuca serriola. The sequence goes on from NC_136410.1 coordinate 91,255,099, forward strand.
AAAGGTGTATGATTTTGATAAAGTTTTATCAAAGCATCTCGTATCAGAAATCTGAACTTTGGTAAGAAAGTCAATAAAGTGTTGATTTCTAGAATTCCAGCTGATTTCTGGATACATGTCAGGGCTAGTGGGAGCATAAGTGTTATGCTAGTAAGATAATAATTATTATGATAGTGGGAGCATAATTAGTTATGGTAAATATTGATAGTGAGCAATGTTAATTGTAGAAAACAAAAGTTTCAATTTGTAAAGTTGCAGGGGTTGAAAAGGTTGTTTTGTTATAATTAAGGGAGAGGAAATTATACTTCAGTTCAATTCTAAAAGCTTAGATTGTGAGATTTTGATCAAATTTAGTCATGATTACATTATTAGCGTTCTAAAATTCGATTGATTACGACATCCCTTTTCATAATCTGAATTATGAGAACATGGCAAATAGAAATAGAAATATTATAGCAAAAGAATGGTATAGTATCATGCCTTAATGCGAGACATCATGAAGCGTGTCCTCTGTTCTAAATTTTTCCAAATGCGTAGGGCATTAAGAGGGAAAAAGTACTAGAACTGGATATGACTAAAATGATTAAGCAATTGTCAAGGGCAATATGAGGTTTACCAAAGATTGGTTGCTCATGGACAACTGGAAGTATAGTGTTAATTTTGGGAGGACCATATTGGCATATTCTGAAAGGAGGCAACTCTTGTTCAGAAGTGATAGTCAAAATGGAATATGGAAATGTTTACATAGGTGGAAGTTATTCTTTAAATCTATGTAAGATTATAAAACTTAATGCAAGAAGGATGTTCAAAGGAATGTACTTTGAATTTGAGACTTCATTTCCATGGAGTTGCTCTCCATTGGAATGCTTTGTAATTTCTGTTGCCAAGTCTTTATGACTTTTGTGCATAGTCATTAAAAGAGGATCAAGGCATATAAGTTTAGAATCTAACAGATTACAGTAAATGGCAAGATTTTAGTATTCTTACGTTTGCAGGAAGGATTTGGGATTGTGAAATAAGCATCATTGAAATCATGTTCAATTGGTCTATTTCACAAAGTAAGGATCATAGACAAACATAGTGTGCATACTTGGAGTATGGCATAGCTATTGTTTGGACAAACATAGTGTGCATGCTTGGAGCATGGCATGACTATTGTTTTAATTCAAGTATTAGGTTGATAAATCGAAACATTATACAATGAATAATGTGTAATCAATATGGTGATAAATAAAGGGTGTTTTATTTATATTCATAAGTTATGAGACCATATTGGATTCGATTATTCTTGTGTTTCACTTTGCATGTTTTGACGTCCAGAATAACTAGGTTATTCTTCCTAAATGACTAAGTTTTTCAAACCATCCACAATCGATAATACGTTGGAAGTAGGTATTATGGCAAGACTGTCATGAATTGGGTTTGTAGATGTCTAAAGTGTTTAGACATAGCAAAAGTTGCTGCAACATTCATGAGTGCTCCTGGAATGAGATTCGAGTATTGGATTAAACTCATGCCCATTTGAATCACTTCATGGATTTTATCACGAGTGATCATGAGACGATAATATCTTATATTCTTCAACCCAAGAGATATGAGTTGCAGTCTACAAGTCGGTTACACATTGATTATGTGAAAACGCACGAGTAACATGGTGTTATAAAACGCATTTTTGTGTGTGATTTGGTGCGTATATAGAGAAAGCATATGAATCGATGTTTATCCATTCCTTTTACCCTTGGAGGGATAAAAGTGATATCTATGGGCCCCTCGATGATCTAGTGATGAAAAACGTAAGTGCTCAGCCGGTCTAGAATAATTTTATTTGTTCAGTTAATCAATCGTCATAAATCGGAAATTGGGAAACAACAAATGGATAGAGCCAATGATTATAATCCATGTCTCAGTCCATATGATATCTAGAATGGAGGAATATATGATCCCTTATCTAATGGACAAGTCATTGACTAGGTCAGAGTTCGACAACGGTTTTTAAAAGATATGATTGCTAGTCGGGTTTTTGAGTCATACCTGCAATAATAGTTTTAGACTTATCCAAGTGGGAGACTGTTGGATTAGATGTCTAAGCCCATAACCATTATTGGTATGTACTCAACCTGAGAGTAGCATGGTCCATTTGGGTTGCATAACACCGAAACAATTTGTTTGGATGGACTCTGTAAAGAAGGTTATATATGATTTATTAATATATTATAAGTTCTAATATATTAATATGAAATCATATGCTTTAATTAGTATTAATCAAGAATTAATTTGGAATTAATTTAGTGATCAAAAGGAGACTAATTAAATATATGAGGACTAATTATGGTAATTAGTTATATTTATATGTGTTGGGCTTATGATCCATGTTGGACCGAGTTTATGTATGGATACATAAAGAGTTAGGCCACATGAACCATGGATCATAAAACCCATTGGTATACCCATGACCCTTGAAATCCCACATATAAATATGTAGTGCATTGCCCAAAATCGCCACTTGTAGTTCTACATGAAGCTCTTGGAGTTCATGGTGGTTTTTGTGCATGGAGCTTCTCTCTTAAGAGTCACCTTTGTCCTAGGTGAATTGTGATTCCATTTGAGGTGCAACACTTGGGGCACTAAGTTCTCAAAGGGAAAAATGTTTCAAGCAACACCAAATACATCACGACTTCATGCCACATAAAAGTGAAAACATAGATCCAATGTATTTAGGGTTGTATGTGCACCATAGGATGTTGTATTATACGAAAACCCATCATGTTTTCCTCACTATACTTACGAGTCGAAGGCACCAAGGCCGGCCCTTTGGATTGTTATCCTGGTTTGTCGTATGATGGCGTACTATAATGATCTGTTAGATCTGTATCCTGATATGTAATATGGCTATTCTTAGTGATCTACTAGATCTGCCTATTATCTGCTCTGGCTATATGTTTACCGGTTTCATATGTTGATGTAGTGTGGTTGGGTTGAGATTGTACTACTTTCTGCTGCCAGTCAACAAACCCGATAATATTTATGTCGATATGTTTAAGTATGCTTATCTGTTATGTATACGTCGACATGGTTATGTGTGGTTGGGTTGAGACGGACCTGCTTTGTGCTGAAGGCCAATAGACCTAGGATGCCCCGGATAGACTGAAGGCCAGTGGGGCATACTAGTCAGGTCGATGGCTCGGAGAACGTTCCAGATAGGCTGAAGGCCGATGGGGTATACCTGTCATGCTGAAGGTTCTATGAGTGTACTAGATAGATTGCATGGCGGTGGGGCGTTCCAGTCAGACTGAAGGCTCTGCGGGTATACCAGATGGACTGCAGGCTAGTGGGGAGTTCCAGTCATGCTGAAGTCCCTATATGTATGTTGTTTGCTAGTATATGTTATATGTTTGTGTATGTGCTATTGTTGTGATTGGTACTTTGGGGGAAATCACTAAGCTTTGTGCTTACAGTTTTGGTTTATGGTTTCAGGTACTTCACTGGACCGTGGCAAGGTGAAGGTGTGACCGTACACATCCTAGTGTTTTTGAGACTTATGATTTCTAGGAAACTCTGATAATGAAAATGTTTTGAGAACTATGTTATAAACGATTCCAATTTTAAATAATGTTTTAGAAACAATGGTTTTTGTAAACACCTCTTTAGTGAACGACTTGTTTTGAAAAGTTAACAAAAAATTTGAAATTTTCAGGATGTCACAAGTTGGTATCAGATCCTTGATTTGAGTGAATTCGAGGAACACTTGTGTGAATCCAATCTGAAACTAAGGAAAAATATTTAAAAAAACGATTTTCAAATTGTTTTCAAAATGAAAAAGAAGGATGCGATATGTATGATGAGTCAGAGCCAATAATTAGCCCCCAAATTACCACACAATTATTTGAGATTATGTTGTGATATGTTAGAGCAGCATGCTAGTGATAGGCTAGGGATCTTCAGGAATTTGCGTGGTAGAATTGCCTGATTATATGATGCCTTAGCTCTTTTAGAATCCTTGATTGATTATTGTATGACTCTTTCACGTGTGAACTGGCTATTGAGGGAATACGTTAAGTCACATGCTATATTGTTTAAATGATCTTAGGATAAGGGGTTTGGTCCTACTGCGTAACTCTTGTCTGAGTCCAACCGTTGCAGGATTGAAGGTTAAATAATCTTAGAATGAAGAACTCAGATCTATTGTGCAGCTCTTGTCTGAGTCCACCAGTTGTAGGGAGGAGTTCTTTAGTCAAAGGATTATTTAAGCTTTGTTGTGTGTAATTATATTTATGAAGTGGCTAGATGGCATTGATAGGGGTTCTTCAGCAGCTGATGGCAGAGGAGGTGTGAGTTGAATCCTAGGAGAGCCTTGGGAGTATTTTTTAGTGTAATTGTTTTGCGGTTGAGCAAGTATTGGATGTATTTTATAAGAGATGGTTGTACCTAGTTAAGGAAATTTGAGTTATGGCTTGGATTCCGCACCATTGGGTGGTAGTTCGAACCCTAAGTGGGGGAGAACTGGGTATTCTGCTTAGGTGATCATCAATCTGTTCGGGTCATGGTATTGGGAGGATGGTTCTCATGGATCTAAAGTGTGAGTATGTGGGATCTTGGTTCAAGAATTGTTCAAGGGCTCGTAGCAGCCATTAGTTCCTTTTTGAGGTGAAAATGAATAGATGATGGACCGTTGGAATCATTCTAGCCGAGTATCAATTGTTGAGGAATTTTTCAGTTTGTTGTATGGATCTCTAATTATAGTCCAACTTAGGAGCGGTCGGTCAGGAACTCAGCTTTGGAGTTGGGTGCGTTCAGCTTTGAGTGAATTTTGGTTCATTAGATCTATGACAATGTATCTTCGATCTTTGGTCTTTTCATTCATCATTCAACGTAGGTGCTCTGAAAGTTCAAGTTGCGTTTGTTGAATTTCAATGGACGGGTCAACCTATCATCAAGTTTAGTATGTTCTATGTTGCTTCGGTCCTTTGGTATGTTTACCCTCAATTATGGTGGTGTAGAATTCTGGTTTATAGTCGGCTTAATTCTTGGTAGCATTCAGGACCACTTTGGAAGTCCTCATAAGCTGGTTGCGTATTAGTGGAATCTATTCAGTCTCAAACAAGGTATGGGGTCTTGTTCAGATCATTCATGGGCATATCTTCTGCTAGTGACTGAGGTTTGTCGTTCGATAGAACTTTGGTATTCCTCTCCTTTTTGGATGATGTTATGGGTTCTCTTTAGATGTGCACTGTGGTATTGGCATCGAAGGAATTTGAGAAATCTCTCAAATCGACCGGTTGGATAGAGGAAGCAGTAAGGGCTGTAAGGAGTATTAGTCAGGTATCAAGAAGTCTTTGTGGAATGTATGCATTTCATTTTCGTAGGTTCACAAGTTGTTGTTAAGGGTTTGATTATCAAGTTGGGAATTGGCTTTGAGGTAGCAATTATAAATCCCTTCACAAAAGTCTCAAGTGGTTGGTACTCGTCGGAATAGTGGTTGGTAATGGCATGACAAAGAATCTGGGGTTAATTAAGGTTGTAGTACATCATAAGGATTTGCAGTTGTGTAAATTTTCCAATTGATATGTTGGGAAGAGCATGTCTGCATGTGTTGGTAATGTCTCCAACCAGAGACTGGGGGGAAGATTCATAAGGAATGCTCATCAGTCTTAGGGAAGGGTTCACAAGAAGATATTATGTGTTGCTATTTTCGAATGGTCTTTTGGTGGATCTCGCGTTGGTAATAGTGAGTGTGGTGTGTAAGGTCTTGCTTTTATAGAATTGAATTAAGGGATATGCATGCCAAAGGTAGCAGTGAAGGGATCCAGGGTTGAAGGATGGTTTCCTTATTGATGATAGACCAGGTTCCTCAGAACTCTCAGTAGTGGCATGTTGGTTCAACAGATAAAGGAAACGGTGTCTTGTTCAGAACTAGGAGGTTTATCTCCTAGTTTGTCTCACATTGTTCATTATATCCATATAATTTGTTACCATCAGAATGAGCCTTTTCTCGAGGGCATGTATGTTCCTCCGGTCAAGAGAAACGTTTATGGCATCATCATGTGGGTTGTAATTCTGTTTTCTAGTTGAATCCTCAGGTAATCAGAAGTTGAGTAGTAAATTTGGAAGATAAGTGGAATGGAATTAGCAATGGTTTAGTATGGGCGGTCTGCCAGGGAATTAGACCGATTTGAGACTTCAAATTTCAGGTTAAGTAGATGTGATTATTCTAAGTGGTGATGAGTTTTGGTCTTTCGAGTGATTGTCATGGTTGGCAAGGTTGCTTGCAGATTGGATTTTCCGGAGGAGCTCGTTTGGATTCACAGCACTTTCCATGTTTCGTAGCTGCGAAAGTGCACATTGGATAAGGGCACGATGATTTCTTTTGGATGATAGTCAGGTTGATGAGCGCCTGAATTATGTTGAAAGGCCGGTAGCTTTTTTGGAAAGGAAGGTAAAGGTTTCGCATAGCAAGGAAGTACCTTTGGTAAAGGTACAATGGCAGCACCGAAGGGGCTCTAATTGGATCTAGGAACCGGAGGCTGAGGTGCAAAAGCATTATCCAGATTGTTCACCAGAGTAGGCTTCGAGGACGAAGCCCAGGTCAAGTGGGAGAGAGTTGTAACATACTTATTTCCAAATATGAGATTTATTCCTTAAAGCAAGTTTTCCTTTTGAACTCGGCAAGTTGACAGCCTCAACTCGGCGAGTTGGAAGGTTTTGGGCCGCGTATTTTATGGACCAACACGGCAACTTTGGTGAAGGAAACTCGGCGTGTTGGTGGCTAGATGAGAAAACCTAAGTTTTAAGGTTTTGCACCCTATATAATCTCCTTAAGTCCCTAGGGCTAATCTTTTATTAACCTCTAACCCCCCATATCGGCCCTTGTGAACTCTAATCACCCTTCCCTCTCATTTTGTGAACTAGTGTGGTATTTTTGGAGCAAAAGGAGAAGAAGTTAGAAGAAAGAGGCAAGGATCTAGCAAGAAAAGCTTTCATCTTTAGTTTGGCACTCTTCTGGACCTTTGTATTGGTTGGAGCTTAGATTCAGAGTTGGGACCTCATCAACTACGGATCAGATCGAGAGGTGAGTTTTCGTCATTGTACTTATGTGTGGAAGGCACCAAGGCCGGCCCTTCGGATTGTTATCCTGGTTTATCATATGATGGCTTACTATAATGATCTGTTAGATCTGTATCCTGATATGTAAGATGGTGTTATTCTTAGGGATCTATTAGATCTGCCTGTTATCTGCTCTGGCTATATGTTTACCGGATGCATATGTTGATGTAGTGTGGTTGGGTTGAGATTGTACTACTTTCTGCTGCCAGTCAACAAACCCGATAATATTTATGTCGATATGTTTAAGTATGCTTATCTGTTATGTATACGTCGACATGGTTATGTGTGGTTGGGTTGAGGCAGACTTGATTTGTGCTGAAGGCCAACAGATCCAGGGCATCCCGGTTAGACTGAAGGCCAATGGGGAGTACCAGTCATGTCGAAGGCCCAAAGAACTTTCCAGATAGGCTGAAGGCCGATGCGGCGTACCACTCATGCTAAAGGTTCAATGAGTGTATCAGATAGACTACAGGTCAGTGGGGTGTTCCAGTCAGACTGAAGGATCTTCGGGCGTACCAGATGGACTGCAGGCCAGTGGGGCATTCCAGTCATGTTGAAGGTCCTGTATGTATGGTGTTTGCTGGTATATGTTATCTATTTGTGTATGTGCTATTGTTGTGGTTGGTACTTTGAGGGAACTCACTAAGCTTCATGCTTACATATTTGGTTTATGGTTTCAGGTACTTCAGTGGACCCTGGCTAGGTGAAGGTGTGACCGTACACATCCTCGTGTTTTTGGAGCTTATGATTTCTTGGAAACTCTGATAATATTTTTGTTTTGAAAACTATGTTATAAACGATTCTGATTTTAAATAATGTTTTAGAAACAATGGTTTTTGTAAATACCTCTTTAGTGTATGGGTTGTTTTGAAAATTTTTAAAAAAAATTGTTGAAATCTCCGGGATGTCACATCTGAGGCTTCTCAGATGTAGCAAACTTAGGAGAAAACATATCCCACTCCGTGGACATGTTGGTGATCTCTGTTACCATCTCAGAACCCTGCCTCGAATCCAAGTACTTCTGGGCCAACTTCTCTCGCTCCAACAACGACACATATCGGGAGCAAAACATCTCATAGAACGGCTCCTAAGACACAACAACTATCCGCTCAGCAGAATACGAACAAGTAGCGAGCCTCCACCAATCATTCACTTCGATCCTGAGAAGGTTCAGAGCGCATCTAACCTTCTGGTCAGTAGGATAAGAACATGTGAAGAAACATCCTTCCACATCTGATAGCCACCTCATGGAGATTATCAGGTCCTGCACCCCATCGAAAGTCATGGACTTCGTATTCTTGAAGTCCTAATACTGAAAAACCTGACCTGATCCAACCCCTGCAGCCGGTACGGCTGCAGTGGCTGCTATAGCATCAGTCTCAGATAAAGCATCATAACGCTCATCAAAGTACTCAATCATGGCAGTCTTGATAAACCCAAAAATCTCTGGTAACTGAGCTCGGAAACAAACGACAACCTCCTCCTGCAAAATCTCTCTGATCCTGTCATCCAACGCAGCTGACTCACCCTAGCGGAAAGCTCCCGATCCCGGACTTGATCTTGCCTCAAATCGACATGTAGTCACCATACTAAAAATAAAGCAGGAGGATATTAGATAACACTCATATCGTAATGGGGAACCAACTCCTAATAAATCCCTGGGGGTTGTGACTTCCTTGTTAGGCGTGTATACTAGCCATACATAACATTGGACCCTATACAGAGTCGAATATCTAATCCTACCCTAAGCCCTTCATCAAACAAGAACAAGAAATAAGGCTAGACCAAACATTCTGAAGCTATAAAATCCTAGTTATGTATGACCATGATGCGTTGTTAGGCGCATTTTGTGCACCTTTATGCACACCTTTTAGTCCCTTTTTATGCATCTATTTAGCATAGTTGTTCTTCATTTTTCTTGCATTTCATCATATTCATATTAGTGTCTAGAACAACCTTATTTTCACACTTTCATGTTATTTTTAGGTAAACCGGAGGTTGGAACGCGCATTAGGAGGTGCCGGGAAGCATTGGTGAGGATTTCGGGATGATCAGGAGAAGAGCGAAAAAGTTGAAAAAAATCAAGTTTGGATTCAGATTCAGAGGAGTACACAATTTGTGTTGGATTTACACTGCAAAATGGGCACGGGTCGTGTTTGACCATAAAGAAGAGTTTGATCTTGCTGAACACGACCTGTGTCAGTTTAGCCCATTTTGACACGGGTCGTGTTGGCCCAACTGAGCAATATTGAGCATTGTACTTTGGAATTAGAATTGAGGGTTGAAGGTCATTTTTCACTCAACACGACCCGTGTTGATTTACTCTTATTTGACACGGGGCGTGTTCGGCCCTAAAACCAACTTTTGGCAGTTTTTCCTATTTTTCATATCACGAGAATTGGGTCATTTTTACACACACACACACATGATATTAGAGCAATATTGGTGAGAGGATTTCAAAGGCTTTTGCAAGGATTTGATCATTTACAATTTGGAAACATTATTTCTCTTATTTATAAGTTGTAATTGTGTACTATTTCCATCTTTTCGACTTGTGATGTTGCTCTAGTCATGTGAGGCTAGAACCCTAGTTTCTCCAACTTCATGTTATGACTTCTTTTTTGTGATTTCAATCATATGACTTGCTGTTTTCTTTTAGTATCTATCTAGTGAATTTGATTTTGCTTTAATCAAATGTTTGATTCTAATTGTGATTCTTATTGGCCATTTGAATTAGGGTTAGGTCATTCAAGTTATCTAATATCAAAATCCGTAATTGTTTTGTGAATTGGACTAAGTAACAACCACTAAACCAATTTCCATTGAATGAATTTACTTTAAATCTTATTAACTCACTCTTACACTCCTGAGCTTGTGGGGAGTATTGGGTGTTGTTAGGAACATTCACATAAGCTTAATGCAATCTTTTAATCTAATTCTACGAGCTTGTTTATATTAGGTTAGTAAGGTTCGGGTTAATCAAAGAGGTTTTTTTGGTTAATTAATGTGGTGAATGGGAAGTGTTAGAGATTGTTAACACTTTCAAGTACCAACTTAGATAGAATTGAGAAAGTATCTCGTCATCTTTGAATCGCATTGCTAAGTTGTCATACATCGAGTTGGAGTCCTTACAATTTCTGAATTTAATTCACTCATTTAGTCGATTACTTGTGTCTTTAATTATTTGTTCTAATCATTGCATTCAAAACCCCTATTGTTGTTAGTGACCAAAGTACCTTATGCAAAGAGGTAGAGATGGATTGTCCCGTGTCTCTGTGGATCGACCCTGCGTGCCTTGTACTACCTTTTAGTGCAATATAGTAGTGTTCTTTTGGAGTATATTGTACCCCTTTATTTTTTAGGTTTGACATGCCTAACATTCATACACTAAGCAACTATAGTAATGATGTCAATTCCATTAGAGAAGAACCCTAGGCTGTCATGCATCATATAATCAGACAATTTTATCATGTAAAATCCTGAAGATCCCTAGCCTATCGCTAGCATTCTATTCTAACATATCACAATGTCAAATAATAGTATGGTATTTTGAGGTCTACTTACTTGATCCGTCTGATCGTACACATCGCATCCTCCTTGATTATTTGGAAAACCATTTTAAAAATCTTTTTCCTTAGTTTGAGACTAGATTCACATGAGTGTTCCTCCAATTCACTCAAACCAAGGCTCTGATACCAACTTGTCACATCCATTAAATTTCATAAAAAGTTAAACTTTTTCAAACCAACCAAAATCATAATTGTTTACATTGTAGCTTCCAAAACATTTTTAACATCAGAGTTTTCCCAAAATCACAAAACACATCATGAGGAGGTGCATGATCAAGCCATTTCCTTCCCACGATCATCTGATGTACCTGACACATAACCCAAAACTGTAACCCCAAAGTTTAGTGAGTTCCCCAAAAATTCCAATACATAAATAATAGCATAAATATAATAACAACATGTAATGGGTCCACAACTAACAGACTAGATTATCTTTAAGCCCACATCATAAGTCTGGCTTGCCCCCTTGGCCCACAACTTGTGTCTGGCTTGCTCCCCGACCTGAGCAGTCCTCGGATCGAATACCACTAAGCCCTCTGGACGAGTGTGACATGCCCTTCCCATCCCTCAGCTCGTATCTGGAATGCTCATGAGCCCTCAGTATGAGTCTGGCATGCCCTCCCCGACCCTCAACTCACATATAGTATGCTCCAGGGTTTGTTGGCTACATCACAGAGTAGTACAACCTCAACCCAAGCCACACAATATGTCGACATATAACATATAATATCATATACAAATAAACAGACAGTATCACAAGTAGTCCTACATATCTTCCAGACTAGCATATAAAAACTAACATGCATATCTATTCCATACTCGACATATCAATAATATTAGGTTATCTAACCAATGTGCTGGCCTTGGTGCCTTCGACCCAAAAGCATAGTGAGGAAAACTCACCTCACAAGCTGAACAGAACTAATAAGGCCCGGCTCCGAATCTCAGATCTCAACTCAAATGCCTACAACCACCAAGTGACCAATTCCATAAAAATCCCAACAATGCCCAAAATACCCTCAAAAGTAAAACTTGATCACATACAGTCAAACTTGGTCAAAATACAGAGATCCACTGAGTCAACCTAACTAAGTCAACCCAACTGAGTTAACTCAAAAATGGTTGTTCCGTGCGAGTATGCGGGGCGTACTCCAGAGGTACGCTCAACGTACGCAAGCCTCACATTTACTGATTATGGGGGAAGCTAACCGCGTACATGATGCGTACTCCCTTCTATGTGGGGCGTAACCTCGCAACCCCATTTTCTTCATTAAGTGCTTAATGGCTTCAACATTTAAGCTCCTAATTTAGATCCAAGGTCCAGAGGCATACTAGAGTCGTAAACTTTCCAACTTTATGACTCTACACGTCCGTAAAGTCCTTGACACAAGGTCTTAATCCATTAAGACATTCCACAAGATACATGGAGCCAAACTAGCTAAAGGGACCTCATTTTTATGGCTTTTAAGGTCTGAAAGGACAACCCAAAATGTCCAAAACCAATCATTCATAAAAATGGGACTTTTGAGACAAGAAGAACCACAAAACTACCAAAATGAGATCTAAGGAAACAAAGCATCAAGTGTTGGATTAGTGTTTAAGCCCGTAACTATATTTGGTATGTACTTGACCCGGTTGTGCATGGTCCTTTTGGGTTGCCTTCACCGAAGCAACTTGACAAGGTAATTTAATGAGAAAGAGAGGATATTATGATTTATTAATATATTATAAGAATAATATATTAAAGGAGAAATCATATTTATTTAGATAGTATTAGTCATAAATTAATTAGGAATTAATTTGGTGACTAAAAGAGACTAATTGAATAAAGGGGCGTAAACTGTCAAATGTGTGATAGTTGAGCTTTGGGCTGGGAAACCTAATGGACTAAGGGGGAACGAAATTATGATGAAGGATCATCATATTTTCATCCAAGGCCTTATTCCAGAAGTTTTCTTGGGCTGCTTGGTGACTAAGTTGTCCATTAGGGTTTAGACTGAAACCTTAGCAGCCTACAATATATATATATATATATATATATATATATATATATATATATATATATATATATATATAAGACCCCTAGCCTTCAATTTTTGGCCACTTGATTCCCAAGAGAAACCCTAGGCCGAAATTATGCATCCTCCGTCCTCTCTAAAAGTTATCTTCTTGCTTGTGGTGTTTGTAAGCCATTAGAGGAGTTACACTTGTAACTCTAAGCTCAAGAACAAGAAGATCCAAAGGATTTCAAGCCAATTGAAAGAGGTAATCACTTAGATATGTTCTTATAGTGTTAATTTCGAATTATGTATGCTATATTAGGGTTTGCAAGTCTTGGATTCATTGCATGTTCAATAGAGAAACCTAGATCTAAGCATTAGGGTTTGTTTGAGCACATAGGATTGTTCTTATGCATAAAACCCATCATCAAGGTGAAGAATTTTTACCTTTAGGATCTTCCCAAGAAGGTGATAATCCAAGATCCACAAGCTTGCTTCAACTTCTAAACTCCTTGATGCAATTCCTTCTTACATAAGCACACAAAGGACACACTTTTAGCTCAAAATACACTATTATGGGGTTAGGGTTTACCAAAAATGACTCAAGGGCTTGGATGCTGGAAAGGTTGGGGGTAAATGAGCTATAAAGGTGCTTAAATACACCACAAAACCTAAAATTTAGGGTTTCACTCGGACATGCGTACGCCCAGCTAACTAGGGTACCCTCATGTACGCTTAGCGTACTCACATGTATCCTTAGCGTACTCTTACCACATCCTAATTACAAATTTGCCACTAGGGCTTCCCATGACCACTTCCTTTTAATTCCAAGGACCAATATGAAATAATTAAAACCAATGGATGAATTTGAAAATACCTGAAAGCCGGGTTGTTACATTATCTAATTAATTGTTTAATTGGTAAATAATTATTTAATCCATGCGTTTAAATTTAAATTATTTAATTAATTGTTTAATTGGTAAATAATATGATTTAAATTTATTTAATTAATTGTTTAATTAAGATAAAAGATTAAATCATTATTTAGATTAAAATTAATTAGTTATTAATTGTTTAATTCTTAAATTAATTTTAAACCGTAGTATTTTGAAAAGTTTTGAATACACATTAAACTATATATGATTAAAGTATGGGGTTGTGAAGCACTCGTAAGATGAGAGATGCATGAAAAAATTAAACCCAAAGCTAAGAAGTGTTATTTCATTGGCTAGCCACATAAGTCCTTTGGATACTTGTTCAACAGACCTTGTTAGAGCTTGGTCGCTTAAAGAGGATTCTTTTGCGAGAGAGAGCTCATATTCAAGAAGGACTGGGGGAGTGTTATTGATCTTGATGAAATCAAAGAGTTATCCAATGAAGGAACCTCAGAAAAAACTAGCACTCAACATGAGGAAGAGGTTCCAGTTGAGCCAGTTAACAAATCATTACCCCTTCGTTGTTCCATTGGGGTTAGCATGCCATCTGAGTTCTATGGTTTCCATATTACTATAGATGGTGAAACATTTTTCAGTGATCGTACACTGGTAGATATGGATGAGCCTGCTAACTACAGGGAAACAATGACAGTCCCTGAGGCTGCTAAATGGAAGGAGGAAATAAACAATAAGATTCACCTTGTCTTTGATAACCAAGTATAGAACTTAGTTGATCATGTACCTGGTCGAAAGACAATCGGTTGCAAATGGATCTTCAAAAAGAAGACTGACATGGATGGGAAAGTGCACACCTATAATGCTAGGATGGTTGTAAAGGGCTGTACTCAAACCCAAGGGATTAGCTATGAGCAGACCTTTTCACCAGTAGCTAAGATAAAGTCGATCAAGATAACGCTAGCCATAACTGCATTTCATGATTATGAAATTTGGCAGATGGAAGTTAAAATTGCTGTCCTTAATGGGAAACTATTTGAGGACGTCTACATGAGTCAACCAGAGGGTAAAGTTTCCTGATATGGAGTGTAAGCTTGTGAAATCCTTTTATGGATTAAAACAAGCATCTCATAGTTGGAATCTTTGCTTCCATGAGAAAAACAAAGAGTTTGGGTTCTCTAGAAGTGAAGATGAATCCTGTGTATGTGTCAAAGCTAGTGGGAGTATAGTAACTTTACTAGTCTTGTATGTTGATGAAATACTCCTTTTAGGAAACGACATTCCAACTTTTCAAGAATTATCTTGGCTTGGGAAGTGTTTCGCTATGAAAGATCTAGGAGAAGCGTCATATATTCTAGGAATAAGGATTCATTAGGATAGAAAGAATCGTCTTATTGGTCTTTGCCAGAGTACATATTTGGATAAAATATTGAAGTGTTTCAGTATGGAGATTTCAAAGAAAAGGGAATTGCCCATTCATAGTACTATCAAGTTGAGTAAGACTCAAACTACAAGTACTGATGAAGAGATAGCTGACATGAGTCGAGTCCCATTTGCTTTGGATGTAGGATCGATCATGTATGCAATGACATGAACTCTCCATGATGTGTGTAATGGTTTGAGCATAATTAGTTGGTTTCAGGGAAATCCTGGCAGAGCCCAATGGATTTTGGTGAAGACTATTCTTAAGTATCTGCGAAGAACGAAAGACATGTTCCTAGTTCTTGGCAACAGTGATATGCTAAGAGTAAGAGATTAAAGTGATGCTAGTTTTCAAACAGACTGAGACAATAGTTTTTGGCGACAGTGATACGTTAAGAGTAAGCAGTTACAATGATGCTAGTTTTCAAACAAACTGAGACAACTTTTGTTCGCAGTCTGGAAGGGTATTCTTACTAAATGGAGGAGCAGTTACTTGGAAAATTTTAAGCAAGACACAATGGCTGATTCTATAACATCCCCCTCTAGCATGCATCATAATATTGTCCGCTTTGGGCTCTCGGCACGAAAACTTCCCAGGGGGTCACCCATCCTTGAATTACTCTCTCCCGGGCACACTTAACTGCAAAGTTCTTATGGGATATGCTGCCCTCACAACTTTAAAATGTGTTGTGATAGGGAAGGTATCCATACCCCTTATTAGGAATGCTTATTTATCCTTCCTAGCCGATGTGGGATCAAGTGCAACCCACCTTCACCCCCTATTATAGGTTTCAATGTCCCCGTCGAACACATCGACCCGTGCCTTTGCTCTGATACTATTTATAACATCCCCCTATGGCATGTATCACAATATTGTCCGATTTAGGCTCCCAACATGAAACTTCCTAGGGGGTCATCCATCCCTGGATTGCTCTCCCCGGTCACGCTTAATTGTAAAGTTCTTATGGGATCTGCTACCCTCACAACTTTAAAACACGGTGCGACAAGGAAGGTATCCACACCCCTTATAAGGAAATGTTTCGTTCTCCTTCCAAGTCGATGTGGAATCAGGTGCAACCCACCTTCACCCCCCATTATAGAGTTTGACGTCCCCGTCGAACACATTGACTCATGCCCCCACTCTGATACCATTTGTAACATCCCCGTCTCGCACGTATCATAATATTGTCCTCTTTGGGCTCCCGACATGAGAAATTCCCAAGGGGTCACCATCCCTGGATTGCTCTTTCCCGGGCATGCTTAACTGCAGCGTTCGTATGAGATCTTCTGCCCTCACAACTTTAAAACATGTTGTGATAGGGAAGGTATCCATCCCCTTATAAGGAATGCTTAGTTCTCCATCCCATCCGATGTGGGATCAGGTGCAACTCACCTAGGAAGTTTTCATGTCGGTAGCAATTCAGGGATGAGTGACTGTGGCAATTATAGGAGGATTCCGTAAGGATCACCCCATAAAGTTACCTTAAAGCTCATAGGTTCTTTAGTCACTTTCCTTCTCGCACGACAAACCTAGATAAATGTAACCACATCCTCAGAGTATACAACAGAAGAGTCCAGGAGGAATAAGGACAAGTTCATGAGAAGATTTCAAGGAAAGATCAGCCGAAGTAACCAACGTCTTACGCGTCACCCAGACACACTACTCCGATAACTCAAATACCGCCTCCTTCACAAATCGATATGGCAACTATAAACACTGCAGCGGCTACGGCTGTGGCAACCGCCATGGCCCAATATCACCCCACCAGTATAGGTGGAAGTGAAACGCGTACCGATTCTACTCAAGGTGAGGTCCCTGTACGCCCGAGAGAGTTCTCCTACAAGGACTTCATAGATGCCAGCCATTGTCCTTTAATGGGACTAAAGGAGTCATTGCCCTCATGCAATGGTTCGAGAAGACATAGTTGATCTTCGAAGTCTGTTTATGCCCAGAAGGAAGCAAAGTGAAGTTTGCTGCCTGCACCTTCTCTGGCAAGGCCCTAACATGGTGTAACAACCATGTTAAGTCACTGACCCTATCAGTGGTAAACTCAATAGGTTGGGAAAACCCAAAAGAGTTAATACGAGAAGAATACTGCCCGTTAGGTGAGATTTAAAAATTGGAACAAGAGCTGTGGGATCTCACTATGGTCGGCTCAGACATAGTGACCTACACTGACCGGTTCATCGAACTAGCAGCTATATGCCCCGGGATGATTACCTCGGAGAAGAAGAAGATAGAAAGATACATTTGGGGTCTGACTGCTCCGACCCAAGGAAATGTACTGTCTTCTAACCCAACCACGTTTGATAGTGCTAAACGCCTGGCACAGAGACTCATCGATCATGGAGTCTGCCACAGCGTAAAAGTTCTGATTCCCAAACCATCGAGGGAAGAGGACAATAATCAAAAGTCGGGGAACAAGAGGAAGAAGAAGCGAACAACACAAGACACCCCGAAAGAGTAAAAAGCAAGTACTATGTACGCCGCTACGACGACTACTACCTCAGCACCTACCAGTCGTTATGATGGAAACCTTCCGAAGTGTGGAAAGTGCAACTTTCACCACACCGGAGTATGCCGGGAAATGCAATGTCTGAACTGCCACAGAAGGGGACACACAGTCCGTTACTGCAGGGCACAGGCTCAACCAATCTCCCAAGTCCTCGAATCTGAGGAAAACCAAGCCTACTATGGCTGCGGTGAGACTAGACACCGTCAGAGGGACTGCCCAAGAATAAAAAAAAATCAGGAGCGGATGGACATATTCTGATGATCACCGTAGGAGAATTCACCCCTGAGTCGTCGACGAGTAGTGGTACGTTTTCAAAATAGTAATTACTTTTAAAATTTAATTTATATTCATATAAGATTAAAATTTGGGGATGACACTTTAAAGTAACTATAACAACTCACATGTTAAAATAGGTCACAATATTCAAGAGAACTAAAAGATCCTTTAGAGAAGCTATTATGGCTAACCATATACATCAGGGTTGTGCGCAACTAAGATGTTGCAGACTTAGAGTGAGTGACTCCACTTAGGTCCCCTTTCCTTAATTGGTTGAGGATTTGAGGCAGAGATACTCAGTTGACTGCTTGGCTCATCTTAATTATTCATAACTAGTATATGATAGGCGATGGTAGTGGGACCAGGAAGGATTATGGTATAAAAGTGTCCCTACAGTTAATAAAGCACTTTTAATTGTATGTATGCGCACATAGCGGTACGATACATAGGAGTGTTAACTTCAAATAGAAAACAGGAAAAAAGAGGATAGTTACAAGGAGTACATTGTTGAACATACTAGGAGTACAGTACCGAGAATACCACGGATACATCATCGTTTATCAGACATTTTTTTCATTTGACCAAAACTTTGTTCAGTATAGAGTCCATTGTTTTCTTTTGTCATGAGTTGGCGTGGTCCTCACCATACTGAGTTCATATGTTTCTATCGCCTCGATCAGCAAGTTCTTGAAACTTTCATCATTCGTATCGAAAGTCCGACTTGAATCAAAAATTTTATCTTTCGCATTCTAAACCCCCAAAGTACTCGTGCGAAGAGTACTTTGTCCTCCGAAGCCTTATTGTCAGATGTACGCAGACTGTCATGAAATACCACTCGTCCAGTATACCAAGTTCGAGCATAGAGGCTATGGACGAATACAGCCCACCTATTATTATTTAGTGTATACGCGAGGGTGGTATATGATTATGATTATGCAGATCTAGTATGTGTGTTTCCACCCTATCTCCTGTCCTTGTTGGGTTGTGGACCTGGGGCAGAGTCGCACATCCGACAGTCCTACTAATCCTAATTATATACAGCTTGTATACACAAGGTAATGATAGATGGACCAAGTCTGAATCCTATCAAGAACACCAGGGCAAAGTTGCCAGGTCTATGAGTGAGTATTTTGCAAATCAGAAGAGCGCAACCCCAGTAGTAATGCTAAGAAAGCCAATTTCGGGACGAAATTCCCTCTTACAGGGGGATGATGTCACAACCTGAAAATTTTTATTTTATAAGCCCAATCACTCAACTCAACTAAGTGTCAAAATCATTAGTACAAAGTTCTAGCTTCGTTACAGGTCATTCTAAGGAGTTTTGAGCCTAATACACTTATGGAATAAGTGTTAGAAAGTACCCGCTAGAACCGCAGTGTAGCGAATTGAACCTAAACCCCATATAAATGAGTTCATGGACACAAGAACATGAGTTTACGGCCGTAAAATCATGTGGCCGTAAACTCAAGGGTATATATAGAGCAAGGGTCATTTTCTAGTCATTTCTTTCTTCCTTGGCCGATTTTCCTCCAAATCCTCTCAAGTATCATCAATACTTTCACCTTAGATCTTCAAAAGAGTGAGTATTCTATCCCTTGATTAGTTAGGGCATCTTATTAACTAGCTACATACATTGATTTCAACCATGGAAATCATGATTGTATAGATATTCAAGTTACACCAAGAACACACACTAGTGTTCTTGGCCAATATCAACCATTTCAAGCTTTTAGATCGTAAGTGCTCTTCCCTATACTACATATTCAGTTAGGATTCATGTGTAGACACTTAAAAAATTAAGAATCAAAGGTTGGAAGAGATTTTACGGCCAAGCATGATCATGGGCCGTAAACACCCTTTTATGGTGCAAAGTTGCCCTAAATTCCTTCCTTATGCTTGGAAACTAGCCTTGACCTTTACCTTGATGTGCTTAGTACTTGAAAACATCAAAAGATCATCATCCATATGGGTTTATGGCCGCAAACACATGGAGAAGTGGTCCATGGTCCATAAACTCAATTTAGGAGTGTATTGATGCAACAAACACTTCCTAAGGCTTAGACTTGAAGTTAGGATGCTTCATTATGACTTTTAGGACTTCAAACCACAAAATGGTAGGAGTACCATGAGTTTACAGCCTTAAACTCATGGGTTTACGACCATAAACTCCAATGGAGTTGGTCTCATGACCATAAACACCTTTAGATACCATTTCACTTCCCTTTGATGAATCACATGTGATTCCAACACTTAACCAAGGTGTTTCCTAGTCCTGGAAGGTGTTTTCTTTCATATAGTTGTTTATAAACACT
Source organism: Lactuca serriola (assembly GCF_051521515.1). Lineage (NCBI taxonomy): Eukaryota > Viridiplantae > Streptophyta > Magnoliopsida > Asterales > Asteraceae > Lactuca > Lactuca serriola. Next base: position 91,275,185 of record NC_136410.1, read on the forward strand.
ATATTCATGTCAATATGTGTCCCTATATGTCATTTAGGACTTTTTGTGTCTCGGGACCTCATTCGTGGAACTTCTCATCCGTACACGGATACCCGTTTGAATCACCCACATCAGGTGAGTTCATACCCCATAATGAATGTTTTAACTATTTTAACTGTTTTAGGGGGGGAATACAAGTTGAACATAATGATAATTGTGTAAATTTTTGTTATAAACATCTTTCAAAATTTTACTTATGTTATTTATAAGTTGTCAAAACATTTCAAAACTCTAAAAGGTTATGTTACTTTATAGTTATACAAAACTCCGTTTTTAAAGTACAAGCATAACTTAGTGGATAAATGAGTCTTTTCAGTAACAGTTTAGGTAGAACATTAGTAAAATATTATAGGTATAGTTTAGGAGAATGCTATTCATTACTTCTAGTACAATGAAGCACACAAAGAGTCAGTTCAGTTCATGAGTCTATACTAACGCAATACGTTCACTTAAATACTTTTACGTAGATATGCTTACATGAATACGTTTACATAAATACGATATCAATACACGATAACAGAACAGAACATAATAAGGTGCTATAGCATGGAACGATTTCAGGATCTAACTATACCAATGAATCACTTCTACATTGTGATAGTTATATTGGGTATACATGATCATAGTAATGTGGATGTTCGCAGCTTGCACTCATGCAGGGGTCGCGTGTAGTTCCTAGAATCTCTTGACAAGGGACCATATAGCATGGGATCTAGCCATCACATTATTCCTTAACCCTTAATTAAGGAAAAATAGTACTAAAAGTAGTCACTTATTACAAATACTACAGTACTTACACTGTCAATACGACAATTACAGAAGGATATAAAATTCCAGTTTCAATATTATTAATAGCCTTCTACCAAGACCGGATGTTGTTGTGCCGGGATCCCATTACAAATAGCTTTGTTTATTTACTCTGGGGTGTGACAGTGACAGTGACCCCCTGGGATGTTGTTGTGCCGGGATCCCAAAGCGGACAATATTGTGATACATGCCATAGGGGGATGTTACTAATGGTATCAAAGCGGGGGCACAAGTCGATGTGTTCAATGGGGACATCAAACCCTCCAATGGGGGGGGGGGGTGAAGGTGGGTTGCACCTGATCCCACATCGGCTTGGAAGGAGAATGAAACATTTAATTATAAGGGGTGTGGATACCTTCCTTGTCAGAATGCGTTTTAAAGCCGTGAGGTGTGCTGGAGCAGCTATGGAGGCATATCATCAGACTTCGGTTTGTTGATAGTGGCTATTCCAGGCATATGATAGGGGATATCTCTCAACTATAAAACACTCAGAACTTTAAGTGAGAGTATGTGTCCTCTATGGGAAAGGAAAGAAAGGAAGAAAGGAAAGGATCACACATGGGGTTTGTGCTTAACAATGTGAATAATATTCGAATCTATTATGAGATTGAAATATGTGTGTTGTTCTCAGACCTTCTGGATGCAAATTGAATTAATGACTTACGATTTGAGTTTTCTTCTCGATACCCTTGATTTTATCTTAAACTGATTCGTTTTGAAGAGAATCTTTTATTTTCTTATAGTTTTTCGTTTGAAAGTTTTATTGTTTGGGAAGTGATATGAAGTCTAGTGTTAAAGGGAAATCTGAAATTCGTGTAATGTACTAAAGCCAAATTGTCTAGACTCTGTGTTCAATGTGCTGGTAGGCACGAAGGGTTCAAAAGGACTAGACTTAGATTGAAAATGAAAGGACTTGACAGTATGGACTTAGATAGCTCTATTTCAACTTAATATACGACGCTTGGGTAGATTGATCAGTAAGATAAGAGAAATACACTAAAAGTTAATTATCTAGAACTGTGGCTCAACATTTCCCTGATGTATGGACTTATGTCCTTAATTATGGTACTGATAAGGCGGCTGGGGGTTCTGATAAAGTAGGTCTATAGGGAATTATTTTCTTGCTTTGTATTTGTTAGTCATATGTTGCTTCCTTTGTGTGATTGGAATATATCCGACTTGGATTGCAACATATGCAACTCTATCTCTATGCATCTTCTTATCTATGCAATTCTTTCTATCTTTTAGCCATATGTTGTCCCCTCTGCAAGATCAAAGGATCTGACCTAGGACACAACATATGCACCCTACTATAACTATAACCCTCTATCTATGTCAGTCATATGTTCTTCCCTCTACGCGATTGGAAAACATCCGACCTTGGATACAACATATGCGTTTCTATATCTGACTTCTTTCTAAATGATTGGATACTCACCTAAAGTAAGGAGTTCTTTGGAAGTTCTTGATTACCAGGGTATATCGGGAAGTGGGAACACGTTCTAGTGCATCTAAAAATGAACCATTTAATAGATTGTCTGTAGATCTTGTTGTTTAATTTAAGTGGACAACAATATCCTTGGTCGTCGTCAGCTAAATGGTCTAGTTAGGAATATATATCACAATGAGTTGTCACTTATAATTTGTCCAATTTCTTAATATCCTTTGTATTTAAGTGGACCACAATACCGGTGATTGATCAGATCTAATCATGCAGGCGTGTGCTAATAAACGATATTGAATTGCTTAAAAACTTTGATCCAAAAAGTCTTAAATTTATTCATTAGTTTTGTTTTTGTTAAATTTGTTCATAATTTTCCTCTATGCACAAATATAGGGGAAGAATTAAAATTAAAAAAAAACACAAACAAAAATTAGAAAACAAAAAATCCAAAAATAGTGTTATTTATGTTTTGTCTTTTTTTCAGAAAATTCAAAAATCCAAAAATATTTTTGTTTATATTTTATTTTTTTAGAAAATATGAAAAATCCAAAAATATTGTGTACTAAGTTTTCTTTTAGTTTGTTTTTATCTCAAATTTCTGTTTTTCTTGAAAAGTGAATTCAGATGTAGATGAGACTCATGGAGACTGTATCGAGATTTTCTGAGCCAAAGCTTCATCCGTGATTGTCGAAGAATTCTCATTCGAAGGAACAAGAAATGAAGATTATTCTTTAAACATTCAATCTTTCTACCCCAGAAGCAAGGTGAGTTGTACTTGAAGATTATGTGACAGATTGCATTAAAGCATCATCAATAAATTTGTTGCTATCTATGTACCTGCTGAAGTGATTCAAAAGATTTGTTCTCTGTTATTCTCTCTGAAGATTCTCAAGCTGAAAGTGTTGATTTTTAAGAATCCTTACAAGAAGCCTCCTCACCCAACGTTCGTTCAAAGCCAAATTCTGAAGAAATGCCCATCCGTTAAAGATGAAGTCATTCGGATAGAAGATTCACTTGTTCATCTTGAAGTTGTGAACCAATATAAGACAAAAAAGGTGAAGCCAAGCTCCAACTAAAGATTGGCAAGAAAAGCCAGCTACATTTTTAGGGGGAGTTTTTTGGGTCAAAAGAAAAGAAAGATATAAACGAAGGGGGATTTTGTTGGGTCTAAAAATATGCTTTATGCTTTAGTATTCTAGGCTTTAATAGTTTTTAGTCTTGAACCGAAAACAACCTTGGGTTTACGGTTCATGTGGTGTTTGCGGCTGTAAATGTGTTTGCAGCCACTGTTCCGCATATATATATATATATATATATATATATATATATATATATATATATATATATATATATATATATATATATATATATATATATAGTGTTAGTAGAGTTATAAAAAGAAGGGGGGCTAAGTGTGTGTAAATCAAGGTGTTCTTGTGAGAGAAAGTGAAAGAGAAGAAGAGTGTTTGTGTGTGTGTGAGAATCTCATATGTATGGAGCATCATTCATATTATTCAATTCATCATAGATACATCTACTTCTTCTTCTCTTTCTTTGATATTTGATCTTGCATCATCCACCTGATTGGGATTCCGCACCATCAAGTGGATATGATTGATACATCATGCAAAATTTGGGACTTACAAATGGTCCCAATAAGAACCCTAAAATATTTACCAGCATCCTTTCTAATAGTTTACATATCAACAAAATCAAAAACTTAGTGCATGTAACAAGTATGGGTATTTTGGGAACCACTCTCATGTTCAGGCTCTAGCTGACTATACATACCACATCTTCCTGTAAAACAAAAGTTAAGTCAAGGTCCACGTTCCTGATAACCAACACAACCCTTTTATTAAAAATTCTTTTTCAAAAACGTTTTGTGAAAACTCTCGGATCCTAGTTTGAGACTGGATTTATACAACTGTTCCTCCAATTCACTTAATCCAGGGCTCTGATACCAACTTCTAACGTCTCATTTTCACAACCAAAATTTTTCATTTTTTTTATGAAGGTAAAACTCCATATAATAAGACCTGTATTAGGAAAACATTTTCTCCATATTACATTGGTAAAAAACAATATCAGACTAATATTAAAGCGTGGAATCTTCATTGCTGCTGATGAATGTGTACAACCACACCTTCGCCTTCCCATGAAAACTGATGATACCTGAAACAATAAGCAAGTGGGTAAGCATAAGGCTTAGTGATTTTCCACCAAAATACCCCATACGATAAACATAAACGCATGTATAACGACCCATAATAATCGGATTGAAATGTCCAGGCCCAATCCGTCCGCGTACTGGAATGCCAACATGCAAGGGTTCCAATTAGCCATTAGGATGGAATATCCAGGATTTTTTTGGCATACAACCTTAACACAACCGCTCTTCCCGAGCCTCCATGCCTATGACTTTAGTCGCCCCTCACCAGGTATCTTCGCCTATAACACAAAGCAGGACCGCATGAACCCACTACCACCATATGTCGACATATAACCAACCAAGGATCAAGTAGGCACATAATACAGGAAAACATCAATCATACAGTTCACTACCGCTTACTATTACTCTCACAACACACTGACCCACTACCATCTATCCTCCATGAAATGCATAACCATAAGTAACCTGAGGTGAGATAGCCACCCAAACAGATGATCCTACTCTAGAGCCACAACCAAACAAGGAAAAGGAAAGAGATCTTAGATCAAGAGTTCTCAGGCTATCCTACATAAATACATATAGCTCATAGGGTACTCCATTAGATGGTAACCTTCTAACCGGCATACCAATACTTCAACATCCTATCATATAAGGAGATATACACTAATCTAGCAGATCACTTCAACACAACAACATCCTATATACCAGGATATAGATCCAAAAGATCATCACAGTGTAAGAACTTCCTGTATACCACGATACGTAACCTAGTGGGTCGGCATTGGTGCCTTCAACCCACATATTCAATGACAAAAACTCACCTGAAGAAAAGAACCTTGAAAGACTGCAACACACTCCCTTCTGCACTACTTGCTCCCGCGAAATCTGGTAATCATTACAACCCTGTAAAACCTTAATCAAGAGTCCAAAACCCTCAAGTTTGACCCAAAGTCAAACTTGGTCAAAAAGGCAAAGGTCAACGGAAGTAAAAAAAATCAAAGCCCAAGGCTGGTTGAGTATGCCTAACATACACCACATATGCGGCCTGATCCCACTCCTTCATTAAGCACTTTATCCCAAAGTGCCTTTTGTCCAGAGCTCAAATCTAGACTCAAAACATCAACTTAAGTCATAAAGCTTCAACCTTAATAACTTTCCATGGCTAGAAAAGGTCCAAAAAGCTAAAACCCTAACTTATTAATCCATTAAGACATCATAACTCTTGCGTGGAAGGGATAAAAGGACCAAGATCAAATTTTTATAGTTCCTAATTGCTCCATAATGGATAAAGTTTCCAACTTCATAAATTAGAGTGGTCCAAACAACCAAGATCTAGTCTTTAAGTCTCAAAGGGACCAAAAGTGCATCGCTCTCAAATTAATTCATTAAGTATAAGTCTCCAACCTTTAGATCTGAATCAATATGATGTTTAGACGGATAAAGTTTCCAAATTTATCCATAAAAAGGTCACAAACTTTCAATATCTAAGCTTTATGAACTAAAGTGATCAAATGCTTGTAACACACAAAACTAGATAGATCTAACAAATACATTATCAAGATTCAAGCTTTCTACCTCCAGAAGAAAAGTCAAGGTGAACAAGGTCTGGATCTACAAGCTCCAACGCAACCAAAACTTCTCCAAGATGCACCAAGAACACTCCAAAGCACTTAAAACACCTTCTTTTGCTTACAAAGGTCAAACTAGGGTTAGGGTTTCAATGAAGGATGTTCGAGAGGTGGAGGCTAAGAATGGAAAGGGTTTAATGCAGTTAAGGAGCTCAAATAGGGATTAAAACCCAAAAATTAGGGTTTAGGTTCTGTTCGGGTTGAACTTCCATAATCAGCCATGCCTAGTATGCCTAACATACTAGACTAAACTCAAAACCCTCCAAAATTCTAACGATCATAACTTCTTCGTTCCTACTCCGTTTTTTACAATCTTTATATCCACAGAAAGGTATTAAATAGTCCCACAATATTATATAAATATCTTGGACTAAAAATGTCTCGAACAAAAATCCATATTTCATGTAAGAACCTGGCCTATGACTTTTCCTTTTCTACCCTTCATCCCAAAACACAATTCAAGGGTTAAATATCTTAACCATAATTACCTCCTTCCACAAGGACTAAATTTTCCTCTTTTTCCTCCTTAAGGCCCGAGAGTTATTAGTGGAACTAGGATTTTAGAGCCAAGTGGTTATATAATCTAGTTTAGTATGCATTTGTTTAGTTTCTATTCAGGTATTCGCGAGTGTGTTGTATGCAAGGTTATTGGTGACGGCGGTCGGCTATGGGTTCCATAATTTGGTTTATATGTAGAACGATGATAGGCCATGTAGATTTTGTTTCGTTCAAATTAGTGAATTACGGTCAGCATGCTTGTTGATAGGGTGGAATTGTTCATAAGATTATAGTTCAGGACCTTGGGGTCTTTGAGTTATGGTTAGGGAGTGAGTTTCATGCGAACGGGTAATTGTCGTTTCTCTACCGGGGTGCACATTTTTGCTAAAATATTTAATTAGCAAGAGTTTCGGAAATGGTCATCTGGGTAGAGCATCAATCCAATGTTGCGGTGGTCGAGAGATCGATTGTAAGGCATCTAGTCTATGAATAGACTTTGATTTTTTCAGGAAGGCTTTGAGGTGGGAAGTACAAACAATAGCAAGAGAGTCATGCCAACTAGTTAAATTGACGTGGAACTAGAAGAACCAAGAGATGTTCGTAGTGAATATAAGCGGTAATTTATAAGGATCGATTTCGAGGACGAAATCTAACTTAAGTGGGGGGAGAATTGTAACACCCATTTACAGGATGGGTTAGTTGAGGACTTGGAGAGATTAGAGGAAATATTTTTTGCCCATATCTAGTTCCACAATGTGGGTAATGGAGCACCACGATGTGGCATGCCAAATGCATGCAACACATATCTAATGGTCGCCATAACGTGGCAAGAGGAATGTCATGACATGGCAACATCTACAACCCAAGCCCATGATCTTTTAGGATTTCTTCCATATTTATGCACCTAATATCAAGGATTAGGACATCTTTTTCAGCCTCCAACCCCTCATCACAAAACCCTAGCCTCCATGGATGTTTGAGACCCAATCTTTTTGATTTGGACCTTATTCTTTGTATTGTGGTGAAGCTTGAGGGAGAAGGAAGTTCATAATGGAGCAAAGAAGAAAGGAGCTAGTTTGGATCCATCATTCTCTTCTGATTTTTGAGCAATTTGAGGTATAAAGTTCGTACCTTGGCATTTCATCTTCTAGATTCAAGATTGGGATCATTTTCTATAGTTTTGGTCCATTTCATGGATGCTCTTGGAGTTTTGAGAACTCCAGAGCTTGTTATCATCCTTTTTGGTCTCCAAGCTTCTAGAAATGGAGAATAGAGTCATGGTTGGAGTTACTTTGTGTCCATGTTCAAGATTTGGTGTCATTAAGGAGTTATTGGACTTAGAATTGTAGATCTTGCCTTGTGCTGGAGTCCTGAAGGATATAGTTGGAAACTTTGTTCATTAAGTCATTAAAAAGGACTAGATCTAAAGTTATGGGTTAAGATCTATAAGGCTTAAGCTCTTAATGAAGAGTAAAGCAATCTGCTAGGTTCTACGATGTGTCAATGGATTTCCATGGGATGGTAGTTCTCAGCTTCATGACTACTTTTTCCTGATGTACCCACGATGAAGCCAAGAGGTCTCCATGTCGTGGTGAGTGTTGAATTGGTTGACCATTAACTTTTGTTGACCGTTGATAGTTGAATTTTGACCATTTGACCTTGGGTCAAACTTGAAGGACTTGGGTTATTAATTAATGAATTATTTATATTTGGTACCAGTCGAGTGATCGGTGTAGGGAGTGAGGGTGCCGATGTGCTTCCTTGGGTCTTCGATTCAGGTGAGTTTCCTCAATATACTACGTATTACAGTATATATTTGTGACATGCCCATTTTTACGGTTTGAAAAAAGGCCGTTTTATTTACGCTTATTTGAGATCAAAGTATTTATTAAGTTGCAGATTTGTCCCATAAATTTTTTCCGAATAAATTTTTTATTAATAAAATCTTGGGATGTCATAACTCATACAACACGTAAGCATTAACTTTACAGACCTTACGGTAATTATACTAATGGCCAAAACCTCATTGAATCTCTCGACATAATGTACCTTCAAACCATTACCTATGATACATAGAAACTGAGTGGGTCAGGTTGGGGAACCCGGTGAGCTCATAGGGTTTTCAACCAACAATAATGTAGTTGTATATTTTATTTTACACAATCAACCTAATTACCCATTCCCGTTATTCTCACTCCCTGAACCAAATGTTATGATCTTTTTGGACCTATCCTAAAGGATCTCTGTGAGTTGGAAATATTACTAATTACCCATTCCCGTTATTCTCACTCCTTGAACCAAATGTTATGATCTTTTTGGACCTATCCTAAAGGATCTCTGTGAGTAGGAAATATTATTATGGGAATTCCGTGGCAATATATATCAATAAGGCAACCCTGAGGGGGATAGAGTACCCGAATGAACATCCTTTCTTTTCTGTGAAAAGTATGATCATTAACACCTCAACTAGTTCCACAGGACTACCTAGAATAGTTAGTGGCCATCATCTATACTCTATTAGACGACTGGTACCAGTAATACACTGTGTAACCTCTCACCCATTATTTTATTGTCCCTAAAACCCTTCACTACCCAAAATGAATATGATAAAGTAATTTAAATAAGTAAAATCAACTAATTTTAACTTTATCTGTTTCACACATGCGTAGACTGTTAAAGCTCGTATAAAATGCGTGTCTTTCTTTTTTGCCATCCGATTTTAACTGTCCTTATATCGTTTGGTTCATATTAATGAAATCTTCACTTTTCCGCTAAAAATCAACTGATCTAAAATTTGAATTTTGAGTTGTACACTGTTATGTCAAATCCTAGAAAAATCATAACTTCTTCTAATGAAGTCAGATTTCAATGCTCTTTATATGCACGCTCTTGGTTTAATGACTAATACGACTTTCGTTTATATCTCTTAGGCTAAAATGTAATATATCAAAAATTCACTTTTTACAACACATAGAGTCGTTTCGGTTTAACAGCGAAACTTCGAAGAAACATAACTTCTACATACAAAGTAGGATTTCATTGTTCTTTATGTGTGCGGAATTCTTGTTACACATGCTATAACTTAGTTAATATTATTTATCCTAAATAATTTTCTATAAAAATGTCATTTTGTAGCCTATTCTATTTTATTTAACTAGCATGAATCTGCGGGTATTATAATATTCTTATATGTTAGGATATATAAGTAGTGGTATGTGTTGGATTAGTGTCTAAGTCCATAACTATTTTGGTATGTACTTGACCCGATTGTGCATGGTCCTTTTGGGTTGCCTTCACACTGGTGACTAGACATGATGATTGTTGAGGAGAGAGGCTGGTTTATTGTTAAGAATAATAAACTAGGGTATAAATATGATTTTTTAATATATTATATGAATAATATATTAATTTGGAATCATATTATTAATTAGTATTTAATCAAAAATTAATTTAGAATTAATTTTGGGATTAAAGGAACTGACTGGAAGTGCAGGGGCTATTTTGTAGTTATTCAATAGTTGAGGCTTTGGGCCATTGCATCACCTTTATTAAGGCTTGAACGAAAATACTAAAAGGATATAGGAGTTTTCGTCCAAGGGCTTAAGGAAAGGAGTCCATTGACTTGCTTAGGCCCTAAGCTAAGGGATTAGGGTTTACACCTTGAAACCCTAGTTAGCCTTAAGTATAAATAGCACCCTAAGGCACTAAGATTTCGTCCAAGCTTAAGGAAACCCTAAAAGGGACAAATTCTAGGGCAAGATGCCCTTTTCTCCTCTCTCCCATATTCATCCTTTCACCTAGTGTGTTTGTGAGCCATTAGAGGCACTACACTTGTGGTACTTGCTTTCAAAGCTAAGGAGATTCAAGAAACTAGTTGTTATTACTATATAACAAAAAAAGGTATGTATTCTATTCTTCTATGTGGAATTTGAAAATAGTATTTGCATGCCAGGTTTCTTTTTGTGCTCATAAAGTTGTATAACTAATAGTGAAAACATAGATCCAACTCTAGGGTTGCATGCACACATAGGATTGTTTATATAAAACCCATCAGTATGTTGGTTAGAGTACTAAGAGTTAGTGATCATCTAGCTGACTGTCCTAGGGGTTGTATGTAGTCATGTTTGATTGCATGACAACTCTTGATCTAGGCTTTCTTACTTGTTCCTTGTTTGGTTGTGGCTCTAGAGTGGGATCACCTGTTCGACTGTCTATCTCACCTCTGATTATGTATAGATATGTACATATTAGTGATCTTTTAGTGGTAATGTAGAATACTATATGATACCCTTAACGTGGTACAAGGTTGTTAGATTAGTAGTCCAGTATAGATAATTGCATGTGCTTATATGTTTCTTTGATTGTTTGTTTGACCTTTATGTCGACATATTGGGTGGTGGGTTAAGGCGGTCCTGCTTTGTCTTGTAGGCCAGGATACACAGATAGGCCAACAATGAGTTGTAGGCCAAGTGCGATTAAGATGTATGATGAGAAAGAGCGAGCCAGATGTACTGTAGGCCTTGTGATCCAGTCCAGTTAGATTGTAGGCTTAGGAGAGTGGTCCTTGGATGTTGTAGGTGTTGTGAGGTGGGTCAGACTGACTGAAGGCTTATGCATGCATGCATTGTATGTGTGTTATGGTGTATAGTATTTAGGGGTAACTCACTAAGATTTTGCTTACGGTTGTGAATTAAATATTTTTTTAGGTACCATTGGTGATTATGGGAAGGAGAAGGTGTGACTGTACACACATATCAACATCAATGGAGATTTCGCATTATTTATATTACTCTGATTTTCAAACAACTTTATTATATCCTAGAAATTTGCTTTTTATTTCCTGCCTAGAACCTATATTAATAATTAATTAGTTATTTGAAAAATATGTTAGGTTGCATGCTCCCAGAATTAAATAGTTTTAGATTTATTGATTTGGTGATATTGCGCAACTCTTGTCTGAGTCCAACCGTTGTAGTGTCGAATCTTTCAGTCAAAAAATTGTTTGATTTTAGTGGCATGCAACTATATGCATCCAATAATTAGTTAATAATGGTCGAAGATATTCCTCAACTAATAGTACAGTAAAGTGGAAAGGAATCCTAGAAGAATAGTCTAGGAAGTTTACTATATGCTTGATAGGGAATATATTCATAAGATAGGATGTCGGTAGAGATAAAGATTCATGTGAAGTTTATGAAAGAAAGAATCAGGTACTTGGAATATTGGGTGTGTGAAAAGGCCTACCAAATAACAAATTTTAGTGACCTAGAAATCTTGGAGCAATTCTTGGGTCTAGTATGGATAGGTGTGGAAGGTGGTGTGGGCATGTACTACATGAAGCACATGATCCATACATGAATCAAGAAAAGCCATGAAGTTGCTTAGGAACTAGCAATTTGAATATCCCTTTAGAGTTACTTTGATTTGTATTAACCCATTCTCATTACACCTTTAAGAAGGTAATGATCACAAGAGCAAATGGGCCGAGACCAGGATATGAAGGGTCAGGACCAAGCAAGGCTGATATATGCGACTGGATAGAGGCGGCGGTATTAACAGTGGTAAGAGAGATAATTTCGGAAATGTTAGGAACTATCAAAACTAAAATAATCACCTTGTTTGATGAATGGTACATTGTTTTTGCCAATACCATTTCTGCCATAGAAACTATTGTTGCGCTGTTGCATCTTCATTAGGAGAGAAGGTGATGCCTTATCGATAGTTCAGTAACACCAAGCCCCTAGAGTTTGATGGGTTTGAACACCCAATTGTTGCCATAAGGTGCATCTCGGATGTGGAAGGATGCTTCTACATTTGTGCTTGTCCAGAAAACCTGAAGTTCAGATATGCGCAAAATCTTCTATTATTGGAAGCAAATGACTTGTGGAAATTCATCACTAAGAACTATTGACTAGTGGAGAAGACCACGGTGACTTGGGAGCAATTTGTGGAGAGGTTCAAGGCAAAGTATGTTCCACCAGTAGAGAAAGAGCAACTTGCTCAATAATATCTATCACTTAAAAAACGATTTAATCGGTGACCGAGATCACCAAGATGTTCGCTGAGAGGACCTTATTCTGCCCATAATATGGCTCATAAGAATAGGTTCAGATGACTTGATACTTAAGCATGCTCAAAACTGAAATCAAGAAATTTTTATCAAACAATCAATACAAGACCTTATTATAAATGCAAAAGCATGCAAGGAGAATATAAATTGAGTTGGAAACTTAACAAAAGGAAAAGAGGTAGATGTCAACTCTATCCCAGCCAGCAACAAGAAATTCAAGCTCGGCGATTCAAGGTGCAGAGGATAGAGAGTTCCACAGTGTAGCAGGTATGGGAAGTACCGCAAAGTAGTTTGCCAAGCTTTGATATGTTTCAAGGGAAAAAAAGAGGGACATTACAATAAAGACTGTTAGTAGGAAACAAAGGGAGTGCGTATATGTTTCCACTATAATCAGATAGACCACATCAAGGCCAATGGTCCTATTCATAATCCAACAAGCACAATACAAGTTCCAGCATCGACGACATTGATGATAACTGACATACGACAAGTTAGATTTGAAGCGCCAAGAACCAAAGGGCGAGCCTTTCAACTCATGGCTGAGGATGCAACGGAAGCACCAGAGTTTGTAGTTGGTTGCTCTTCGGATTGAGGGAAAGCTCCAGCATGAAAGATATCACATCATAAAGGTCAATAGTCCTCTTAGGCTTCAATTAATGTAATAAATTTACAACAAAAATATTATAATAGTATGGGGTGTTTACTTTACATATGGTTGCTAGTGTTAATGATAGTCAAACGTATGTGTTAGTGTATTTCCAAAGAACTTATGCTTATCCTATTTTATGGAAATCACTTGTGAAGAATACAAGTAGTAGTAGTAGTTCAATAGGAATATCGAAGGTCATTGGATATGCAAAACATGTGTTTCTTCATAGTCAAAAAGGAACTACCAATTATATAAGCAATGCCAGCTTAAGTTTTGATCAGTGACAAGCAGTAGCAGATAATGGGTCGAACACAAGTGGAGGAGAACCGGCCCTTAAGGAAGAAATATGAGGAGCACCTAGACTTTCAGTTTCGAATCGAAGGTATTGTTGGAACCTAAAAGTGAACCTCTAGCAATCCTAAGTCCAAGTGATAATTCCAAAGTCAGCATGAGTTTCGAAGTGAAGATTAATCCGGAATCTATCTGGACTTGGAGAGAAGAAGATGAGGAGTTCAATAGTGAAGACATTCTGGAATGGACATTATGTCCGGAATGGACATTAAGTCCGGAATGTATGTTGATCTGGATTCGCTGTTGTTTTTGTCTCTTTGTGTATTAATTACTTTTGTCTCTTTGCATGATTAGACATTTTATAGGACTTAGTATGTTTTTCAACTTGGACAGTCAGCATGTAAGAAATTTTCCTTTTATCCGGTCCTATATATGTTTATTAGTTCGTACGATGTTTCACTTACTCCTATTTAAAGGATCTTTCAATGAAAAGTCAAAAGACAAATCATTCACTTACTCTTGGCATTTACTAATTTACTTCAATTCTCTTTCAAAGATTCTTATTGTTCTTCATTTATTAACTTTACATTGATCTTTTAGTCTCATTATTCATTTATGACTTGATCATTTGTTGAATATATTAACTCAGACTTGACTGGTCTATCCAGTCTCGACTAGAATATTTATTAGCAAGCAGACATTGATCTTAAGCATTCACTCAAGGTTTGAGTTTTCAAACCTTGTCCCTGCGCATAAGATCTATTTGTTCGCTCAATTGGTATCAGAGCTTGAGTGGTTGTCCTTTGAATCCATAAGATCAGATTATAGTTGGTTTGAAATTACGTTGGTATTTCAACCATTTCTGTGTTAAGAATAAAAGTTCTTCTATATACTACTTTTTATTCAAGATATCTTAACTTCAATGGCTACTTCTAATCCTCAACAAATGATTTCAATGCAAATCAGAAATAGTGTGGGTGGCCCTACACGTTCCTCATTGCTAGTTGTGGAAGAATATGCTAAGTGGAAAGTTAGAATGGAAAGATTTTTACTAGCCAAAGAGAAAGGTGAAGAAATTTGGAGATCCGCCAAAGAAGGTCCTCATGTTCCTGTAAGAACAGTTGTGAGAGATGTTGCTGCTCCGATTACGGGTCAAGATGAAACTCGTCAAGCTCCTCTAACTACAAATGATATTGAGAAGTTGCATGCTGATCAAGTTGTTTTCTCAGAAATGGTGTTTGGTGTTCCTCCTTCACTCTTTGAGCACATCAAGTTGTGAAAATCAACAAAACAGATTTGGGACACTCTTCAGGACCTGATTGAAGGTTCGTAAAATATGAAAGACAAGTGTCTCACCTCAGTTGTTAATGACTTCGATACATTCACTACCACTCCTGGTGAATCAGTGGGCTCACCCTCCAACCATTACCGGATCATGGTCAACAACATGACTGCTTATGGGATTGTCCGAACTCCTTTAGAATACAATCTCAAATTCATAAACAGTCTTGGCAAAGGATGGGGAAATGTGAAATCTTGTCTCCAAAGTAACAGTTCTTTGAAAAATTTAAAGCTCTATCAACTTTTTGATGAACTTCAAGAACACGAGTCTAATGTTGCTCAAACCATAAGGGAACTCTCTGGAGGCCCTCTTGCTCTTGTCAGTTCTTTCAAACCAACCATTCCGAACTCATCTACTTTGGACCCTTTCAAACCCATTGTTCCATTTGTTCAACCCTCTGCACCTATCTTACCCACACAAAACTATCATGTTGATGATTCCGAAGCCATGGACTCTAAACTCCGTTTCCAATAGGAGTTTTCTCTACTCTCCATGAAATACAAATGTCCTTTCCATCCCTCTTACAAACCATACCAAAACCGATTCCATGCTCCTCACCAAAACAATTCTCAACCATATTCAGCTCCAGAATCTCAACCAACTTCGGCAAATCGTCCTGCATACAAACCAAACATCACTAAGCCAAACTCTACTTCGGAACCTTCTCAGAATACTAGATCTGACAAACTGAAAACTGTATGTCATAAGTGTGGACATGCAAACCACTTTGCTAAAGATTTCCTGGCTGATGCTCCGCGAAAACCAAATATCAAGGATTCGGGTTACTACATCCGAAAAGCTCAAGAGATGGCTAAAAGTGAAAAAGCCTTTGTGACAAAGGTATCAAGGGATGTTGAAGGATATTGGTCATCCGTAGATGATGATGACATGGTAACTGGAAGAAATATGTGCTTGATGGCAAGAAATACTGTTGAATATGATGAAGGATATTGATCATCTGGGTCAGAAGATGAAGATGATGTTGCTGAACCTTACTACTGCTACATGGCCACCAACGATCCACCTGGTCGAAGCATCATTCAGCAGTTAAAATCTATGATTACTGATAATTATTTTGATTTGTCTCTTTGTGAACCTTATCTAACCCAGATCCAAACAGATATGAGCACCATCTATAAAGCCTATGAGTCTGCCATAGAAGCCAGTGAGAAGGAGTGTGAATTAAATTGTCTTAGGTTACGTTTTAAGGGTAAAAAATTGAAATTCGAGTCTTTAGAGCATGAGCTTGTAATGTCAAAAGATGAATGTATCATTTTAAAAGACAAATGTGAAATCACCTATTCTGAAAGAAATGTCATGATTTCTGATAACAAACGTCTCAATGTTAGGATAGATGTTTTGCATAATTCTATAGACATGCTTAAAGCGAACAAACGGATGACTCATAATTTTCGTCATCCATGGTCTAAAGCACCTGGTCTCAGAAGCGAGTTTCCAAAACCAATTGCTCGTCCCTTGAAGTAATTGCAAAATCTGAAATTCATCAGAGAGGTTCCGAACACCAAATATTTGGACACCCCTGTTTCTCCCTTGTCACTTCTTCATGAGACCACATACCACTTTGTATCCTTAATTCATGAGTTCCAACCAATTGTTGTCAAGTGTCCCGATTCGATGCCTCTTCCGCCTCTGATAAACATGGACCTGAATCGGACCACATAATTTCATCACAGTGTTTCAAATTGCGTTCCTAAGCATAATCATCCGAACAACTGTGTTGTTGAGGAAATCCTTCCTGTAATACCTCTGAGTTTGTATGGGCATCCTTAGATGACAAAGTTGAAAATTCAAGTTGTGTCTCCTCTTATTCTTGCGAATCAGATTCCTTAGTCATCTCAAAAACAAAATTGGTTCCGATTAACCCTAAGTTTAGTAATCCATCCACAGTACAAACTTCAAAACCCTCGTTTCACCCTAATAGAAAACCAATGCTAAATAGGAAGGATATTGTAGATACCAAAGTGGAAGCTCGAAATGCACATAAAAAGGAAGTCAAGACTGGACAAAATTCCACGTTCCTTGACAACTCCAAAAAGAGTGTATCTCGGAATTCCTATTCATCAACCCATAGTCATAACACCTTCACACCCACTAAGATCCTCAAGAGACCTTCTAATTCTCTCAGTTCTGTAGAACCCAAGAAAGTAGTCAGTACTACTCCGCCTAAATCTTGTGTGAATGCCATGACTGTCCAAAAGACTTCTCTTCGGACTATTTCATCTGTTTTTTTTGCTAAATCTGATGGCACAATTTTTAAACCTAATCTTTCAAAAACCAATGTGTCATCAGTAAAATCAACAACTGCTAAGAATACAAAATTTTCAAAATCTTCAAAGAAAAATCATGTTTAGAAAGTCAAATCTCACATTGATGAAACCACAGTTCCGAAGGTTACAACTGTTTCCAACACTCCGGAAGTCTATGGTCCGAAGAAGAGTGTTCGCAACCCTCAAGTCATTAAATATGACTACTGGATAGATGAAAAGACATTAACCTTCTGTCTGCTTCCAAAGAACTCAAAAAGTACCACCAGGAAACACACAGTTGTTCTGAAGCCACAATTAAAGTCCAAATCCCGTGCCTATGTCCCAAAGTCTAACTCGGAGCCTAAAAACTCCATCATCACTAATTTTGCAGGCACTTTGTGCTTTGGAGCAAGACACAATATGGTATATTGAGAGTGCTTGCTCCATGCACATGACGGGGCACGAGATCTAAAGCTTTCTCCAAACACTAGTTACGTGACATATGGCAACAACTCCAACTCTCAAATTCGTGGTTACGGAATCCTCACCAATGGAAACATCTCTATCTGAAATGTGGCTTATGTAGCTGATCTGAAACATAATTTGATAAGTGTAGCTCAACTCACTTGTTCAAATCGACGTGTGGAATTTTGCAAGAAGTACAACTATGTAATGACTAAAGACCGTAAAGAGGGTTTAATCAAGTCGCTTTGCAACAAGAACATGTACCCACTAGACATCAACATGATTATTGGTAAACTACAACTTTTCCTTCTCTCCAAAGCTGTTCCTGACGTTAGTTGGTTATGGCACCGAAGGCTCGCTCATCTGAACTTTCGGTACATGAATGATCTCGTATCCGGTGAAATGTTAAGAGGTTTACCTCTTCTCAAATTTGTAAATGATCATTTGTGTGCTACTTATGAGTATGGAAAGCAATCGAAGAAGGGTCATTCTGTTATAATCGAAAAATCCATCTCGGAACCATTAGAGCTTCTACACATCGATCTTTGTGGACCATCCACTGTAGAAAGTCTTCATCATAAGAAATACATTCTTGTGATTGTTGATGACTTTACAAGGTTCACTTGGGTCTTCTTCCTAAGGCTGAAATCCGAAACAGCCTCACAGGTCATCAATTTTATCAAAGGAATAGAAGTTCTTATCAAACTCCCAGTTAAGATAATACAAAGTGACAATGGCTTGGAATTCACTAATTCCACCATTGAGAATTTCCTCACTGAGAAAGGAATTGACCACAACTTCTCAGCTCCTTACACTCCACAACAAAATGGTGTAATCGAAAGACGCAACAGAACTCTTGTTGAAGTAGCTCGATCCATGTTAAACCTCACAAATCTACCAATCTACCTCTGGTCTGAAGTCGTATCAACTGTCTGTTTCACTCAAAATTGGAGTATCATCAATCGATGCCTCAACATGACAACGTACGTGTAAGGTCCTGAAAGGATCTTACCAGTGATCAAAAAGCGATAACAATCAGATAATCAAATAAGAACGAGTAGAATAGAGAATCAAACAAGCTTGCACAAGCTTTTCTATTAGAATCACGTCTGGTACAACTTGTGGCTTACAAGAGCTGAGAGTATCGAGGCATCAACAACCACAAAAGACCTAGCATACCTCTATATATACTATCATGGGCCGGCCTTGGGTTTACAGCCGTAAGCAGGTTTACTGTTTACGACTGTAAACTCATTACGGTGACCGTAAACTCCAAGCAAAATACTATAAGCTATCAAATGACCAAAAGAACCTATTACATAGAAAGCCTAGACCAAACCACTAATTAGACCTTTCAATCTGCCCCTTGGTTTGGTGGTAGATTTAGGTTAATCTTTGTCCACGATCATTATATCATCAAGTCCCATGGCTCCATTCCACATTCTCTTATTGATAATCTCAGCTAACATACCAGTGTACTCTTTCGCAGCCGACTCGAAAATCTCCTCAGCAACTTGGATCTGAAAATTGCTCAAGTGATGAATGTCCTATTTTCGGAACTGGAACAAACCCCTTTTGTCGTATAGACGAATGCATCCTTCTTTCAGCTTGATGACAACAGATGTTGTTGTCTCATCAAATACCCAATAAAGCATTGAACTCAAGGATCCATCCGCATAGCTCTGAAGCACTGGGATTTGTTTAACCTGATTTGTAGCAGGCCACATCACCACCTGAAGCGGTTTTCCAGTCTTGGGATCAAGAACATCAGGATGATCTATTATCATAGACTCAACAGTCTTCATAGCTAGAAATCCCTTCTTTACTTGGTCTTCCAAAAAGTGCTTGAAGCTTGTTGCTTGCTGATTATCAGTCGGGTTTGAGAATGGAGATTGAGATAGCTCCGAAAGATCCACCTTGGTCCAAGAACTAAAGTCATGACTGTCCTTGTAGAGCTATGTATTACCGCTCTTCCTCCTTACAATCCACATTTTCAAGGGATCATGAAAACCCCAAGAAATAATTCCAGACCTATCACCGTACGTGTCTCTAAACCTTGCAGCCTGGTGATATATTACAGTGATTGTGGATTTGCTCCCAGGTGTGTTTTTATCGGAACTCCTCTTGAATAAGAGTTGTCCCTTCTCAGCTGCTTTAGCTTGTCTGTCTCTGATTATCTATGCAATGTGAGGAGCTTGAGCAGGTTCCTTTTCGAAGCGATCCACGACCCGTGAGGTATCAGCAGTTGGCACAACACTAGGGTGAGCCTCTGAGTGAAGATTAAATTCATCAGTAGTAGTCTTGTACTTAACACCCAAATCTTCTTCAAGCTTCTTCTTTAGATCAAAGTACTTGGAGGTCAAAAGATTAAAATGAGCTTGGAGCTCAGATATCTGCTTGGTCTTTGTCGCCCCATCTTCCTTAAGATCAGAGACTTGAATCTTTAAATTCATATTTTCACTTAGAAGATCTTCAGCTTGGATGCTAAGCTCAATGTTCTTCTGATCAAGCACATTTACTCTTTTCTGAAGTTCATTGATTACAGAATTTTCATCTCTAGACTGGCCATCATTAAAAACAATCCCTTTCGTCTTAGAAGTAGTTGCAACGGTTTGATCTTGAGCCAAACGAATTGAAGCTTCTTCAAGATCTTCCCTTGGGGGAAAGAACCCTGCTGGTATAGAGGAGCAGCCGGTTTCAAAAACGATACTGGGGCCTTCACTGAATGGTTATGCGGTTACGATAGCCGGAGTAGTAGGCACACCTTGAGAAAGGCCAGAGTCTAAAAACCCGACCCTAGGATCTCTTCTTCTCCTTTTTGATAGAGGTTGCACTGTCTGTTCTTCTTGTTGATCATCTTGAAGTGGTTCAAATATGGGCAATGCACTGTCAAGGGGAGGAATTCCTGACACTGTCATCGTAGGAATTGAAGAACTAACCACTTGTTCTTGAGAAACAGGGGTTGAATAAAAAACGTCTTCCTTTTCCCTTGTCTTCGTTACTGGGATAGAAACATCACTAACATTATCTAGCAAAGAGTTGAGATTTACTCTTGCTAAGAAGTCATCATTTCTTCCAAAAGTCTCAGGAATGTCATCTTGATCAAAGCCGGTAAGATCAAGGTCTTCAAATTGACTAGGCTGGGCAGTGTTCTTAGATGATCCCTCATTGTAATATCCTTCGATTTGAACACTTTGTAGATTATGTTCCTCTGCAACTGATACATCATGATCATCAGTCTCTTCTTCCTCTTGATCTGATACTGTGACCACATCTCCTTCTAAGATAACCTTTTCTGATGAAGTATGATCTGATGAAATCTTGTCTGACGATCCATGAGACTCGATTGCTTCGTTTGGTTCTGCAAATCGTCCAAACTTGACTAATGGATACAACCCCTGAAAAGACCACCTTCCCTTTGCGGTTTTGCTTAATGAGCCCAATAGTATGAGGACCCTAAGACTTCATATCCAGTGTTTCTCCATCCTTCACCAAATTGGGAAATTGCTTGTTGATGAAGAGCTGAATAAATCGAGGGTACATTAAGAAAGTATCCCGAGTAGTGGCATTAATGTTGACCACAAACTCGTCTAGAATAAATCTAGAAAAGTTGAAGCCGATCCCTACAGCGAGAGAAACAATAGCGTCGGTGTTTCTCAAAGATATCTCGTCAGCACCGTACCTTCTGTCGGAGATGCAGGTCACGAACACGTGGGCTAGAAATCTCCAATAGGGCGGCAGAAGTTTCTTCATTGTTGGTGGAGATTCGCCTTCGTATCCCATCCTCCTTAGAATCTTTTGAGCATCACTAATACCAATT
The DNA here is from genome assembly GCF_051521515.1 of Lactuca serriola. Taxonomy (NCBI): domain Eukaryota; kingdom Viridiplantae; phylum Streptophyta; class Magnoliopsida; order Asterales; family Asteraceae; genus Lactuca; species Lactuca serriola. Next base: position 91,296,678 of record NC_136410.1, read on the forward strand.
TCCGTGGGAAAGGTTGGAAGGTCCTTAATCAGCAGAGTCTCTCTCACAAAGGTCTCATCAATGACAATCTTGCATCCCTGAACGATCGCATCTACAGTGACAGCTCCATTATCGTCCCTTTTCATCTTGGTAGTCTGCCAGAACTCACGAATCATTTTCTGGTACACAACAGTGTTCATCGTAATAGCAGAGGCCAAGCAGCATTCTCGAAGTCCGTGAATCATCAACTTGAAATCCTGATGTGCCATCGGAGGATCAGCAAGAATTATCGCCAGGTTGTGCATATCTGCAAATTTCAAGGCTGCCATTTTATCTACACTAAAACATACCAAGTGAGACAAAAGAGAAAAATGAGCAATTAAAATTTTAAATGATTTAATTTTTAACCCCAAAATGAAATAATAAATTTTTTAATTAAAATTGGGTCAAAGTCAGAGTTTGCGGTCAACATCAGGGTTTGCGGTCAACGAGGGTTTACGGTTGTAAACCCTTAACCGTATGCTAATGACCATTTGGGGAGTTTACAGCCGCAAACACCTTACGGCCTTAAGCTTCAACCGTAAACTCCGAAAACCCTTTTTGTCGATTTCAGCCTAAAAAACATGGTTAATCAGACAACGAGATGGATATTCCTGGTCGAAAATGCAGTACCTTCAAGACTATCGGATTAATTTCGCAAAAATCGATGAAATTTTTTTCGGAGGAGAGAGAGAATGTGAGAGTTTGCGACCAGAATCAAGAAAATGATAAAGATTCCGGCTGTAAACCTTCTTATATACCTACCTTTCCTTTATCTGATAACCACACAGTATAAGGCAGTCTCCAACACAGTCCAATATTTTTCAAAAATTAAAAAAAAAATCTTTTTGAGGATTAATAATAAAACTAAAATTAAAAATAAAATAAAATAAAATTAAGTTTGCAAAATTAAAAATAATAATAGTATTTTTTTATTTTAGCAGTTAACAAAATAAAAATTAAAAATAAAAGTAAAAATTAAATTAAATTAACTTCAACTAAAATATACAACTTAAAAATTTAATTATTGAAAATGAATTTGTGACGCTGGGATCAAAGTTGTTGGACAACCTTATTACACTTGTCGGTACCCTTATTTTCACGTCTTCGTCTGATCGATCGTCAGTATTGTGGTCCACTTAAACACGAAATATTTGTGACATTGTAACATCCAAAAATACGACCCAAAAAAAATTGGTTTAATGATAATAAAAACCATATATTGATCGTCATATCATAAAACCATGTGTCGAATATCTCAATCCATAATAAAATGTCATGAACATTTGTGCCAAATCAAACTATGAATCAAAACAAACTCCCAGGAAAAAGACTGAAGTTGTGGTGTGTGCGATGCAATCATCTCGAGCTCTTCCCTTTACTTGCGGAAGTACCTGAAACCAAAACTGAAACTGTAAGCACAAAGCTTAGTGAGCTCCCCCAAACTACCACATACCATACAATAACATATAAAGCATCTACTGGGCCTTGCCCGCTGCATCGGACCGAAGTCCGGAAATTGCATCGGACTGAAGTCCGAAACTGACTGGGACCTTGTCCCCTGCATCGGACCGAAGTCCGGAACTAACTGCATCGGACCAAAGTCCGGAACTGACTGGGACCTTGTCCCCTGCATCGGACCGAAGTCCGGAACTAACTGCATCGGACCGAGTCTGGAACTAACTGGGCATAACATAGTATAACATACACATATCAACTAGCATGAATACCTAAACTGCATACTGCATCGGGTCGTAGCCCGGAACACATAACACATAAACCCTGTCTGAACCACGAAGGCATCAAACATTCTAACTACTGCAAGGGACCGAGGTCCGGAAACTACTACTAATTTAACGGGTCGACATTGTGGCCTTAGACCCATTCCTACTGGAAGGAAAATCACCTCGTAGCCTTGCTGCTGAAAAGAATGCTCCAGAATCTGACTGTTGCGGCTCCGGTTTCACCCCGGCTACAATTTCCATAAATACCATCAATCAAATACTGATAATAATACTGAGGGTAAAAAGACTATCTTACCCTTGGTCAAAGTCAACCTATCAGACAAAGTCAACATTTAGTTGACCTGACTCGTCGAGTTGGGTCACCAACTCGTCGAGTCCTTACTCTTACTTTCTTGCTTCTACTCGCTACTACTCATCGAGTTTTAGCACAAACTCGGCGAGTTCCTCCTTGTTTCTAACACTCTGACAATCTGCATCCGACTCGCCAAGTTGTATGAACAACTCGTCGAGTTCTCCTTCATCAGATGAACACTCTAGCTGCGACTCGCCGAGTTATATGAACAACTCGTTGAGTCTGTTCTTGAGGCATGAAGATTGCCTTGGACTCGCCGAGTCAGGGCATTGACTCGCCGAGTTCTTCCACGAATGAGTCAAACCCTCTAGCTCACCGAGTCCATCTCTCACTCACTGGTTCCACTCGGCATAACTCGAAAGAGGGAAAACAGGGGACTCGCGACTTGACTCGCCGAGTCGTATACATGCAAACACTATAAATTTGGTTATGCTTGAAACCAGTCCATTCCATTCATAGATCTGGGTTCCTGGGACTTGATTAACACGTAAAGTTTCCAACTTTACGTGTAACTAACATCAAATGAAGGTTTTAGGGTTCAAAGCACACTAATAGAGTAGATCTAGAGCTTTCATGCAAAATGGCTCCATAAAGGTGCTAGATCTAAGCTTCTAGAACTCAAACCTAGCTAGATCCAAAGGCTAATCAACTCCATGAGTCCTCTATCCTACTACTAAGCCAAGAAATGGTTCAAGAATAGCTTTAATGGCTCCAAAAAAGGGGATTTAAGCATAGAAACAGAAAAAGGGCCAAGATGTACCTTACTATATTCTGAAATTCCTCAAGGATCTGGGATCTCCTTCTTCTCCTCTTGATCTACCTTCCTTTTTCTCTCAAGATCCTCAAAGAAACACACCAAAATCACACAAAATGCAAGGAGGGCTCTAGGGTTTCAAGAATGATGCTCTGAGGGGTGATGGGGGCTGACTAGAGGCCCCAAAAGTTGTTTAAATAGGGTGAAAACCCTTGAAATTAGGGTCTCATCCAGACTGGCGGACTCGCCGAGTCCGGAATATGGACTCGTCGAGTCACCAACTTAAACGTGCTCGCAATCTCGACTCTACTCGACGAGTCCAGCTGTTGACTCGTCGAGTTCCCTTGAAAACTTGAGAAAAATAAATATATAAATATCATACCAGAAATGAAGTGTTACAACCCTCGCCCACTTGTCTCAGACTTCGTCCTCGAAGTCTGCTGCCGCTGAATTTGGGAACAACTCTGGGTAATGCCCCCGCATCTCCTCCTCGGACTCCCACGTCCACTCTGAACCCTTCCGGTGCTGCCACTGTACCTTCACCAACTGAACACCTTGTTCCTCAAGGTCTTCACCTTCCGATCCAAGATCGCAACAAGCCTCTCGACATAATTCAGGCTGCTATCAACCTGTATATCCTCAATGGGCACAATTGCCTACTCGTCCACCAAACATTTCCTCAACTGAGAAACATGGAAAGTGTTGTGGATCTGGCTAAGCTCTGACGGAAGATCCAATCGATAAGCAACCCGACCCACCGGGGCCAAAACCCTAAAAGGACCAATGAACCTGGGGCCCAGCTTTCCCCTTTTCCGAAACCTGATAACACCCTTCCAGGGTGATACCTTCAAGAGGACCATATCACCCACATGGAACTCCAAATCTAAACGCCTCTTATCGGCGTAACTCTTCTGTCGACTCTGCGCAGTCTGCAGTCTGCTACGAACTTGCCGGATCAATTCTGTCGTCTTGAGCACCACCTCAGTGCTTCCAATGATTCGCTGACCGACCTCGCCCCAACAAATCGGGGTCCTGCACTTCCTCCCATAGAGCATTTCGAAAGGAGGTCGATCGATACTCGCGTGGTAACTGTTTTTATACGAAAATTCCGCTAACGGAAGATACGTATCCCAACTGCCACCGAAGTCTAGAACACATGCCCGCAGCATATCCTCGAGAGTCTGAATCGTTCTCTCGCTCTGTCCGTCCGTCTGAGGATGGAAAGCGATGCTAAAATATAGACGAGTACCCATGTCGTCTGTTGGGGTGCAAAGTTATTCATTCATGACATTGTAAATGTTTGACTTTTGTAAAACCCACTTGCATGTGGTGCTTTAGCCTTTAGACCCATTTGTTAGTGAGAGTGAGAGAGAGACATGTAAACACCTCTATATAAGGTGGGTTTGTCCACTTGTAGAGGTGTGCTTGAGAGATGTAAAAAGTGAGTGTGTAAGTGTGTGTTATTTATGTAGTCTAGGTCTAGATCCTTTTTGTGTAACACCATATACATTCAATATATCTCTTAAACACCCAAATCACCATGTTCAATTGTGCAAGCTTTAATTCCGCATGCCAAACCATGTTCTTTGTCACTACAATTGGTATTAGAGCTTGGTTTTCACGATCAACGTGACTTTTGAAGAACGATTCTCGGTTTGGCAATTTTTGTCACAATTGGAGCAATTTTGGTGAGTCTCTCTCTATGATCTCTCGTAATCATTAAATCGTGCGTTGCGTTTTAAATTTTTGATCGTTTTGATTCATTGGATCATTTTTTTTGAAAAACCTTGTTGTGTGATCCGATAAATTTTTTGTTGATCATATCCAGATCCAATTCCATACTATTTTGTTCAATTCGATTCCAAATTTACAAATATAAATTTGAAACAAAATCTAGCCCAATTATTTTTTAGCCCAAATTCGATTTACTTTGATTAATCAATAGATCGATCAATTACTGTTCATTCAATCCAAAGTTGAGCCCAAATATTAAATCATTTGTTGTTTACTTTCAGTCCAACATAAGTTTGATTACCGTTCGTGGAATTTTTTCTTTATCAAACTTATTTGTTCGAGATACTATCGATTTTTACTCTATAAAATCGAAATTGATCTTTGGTGTTATTTGGTCTCGCAATTAGGATTCAGAAATCATTAACATATTCGATTTTGATAATCCTTCTGAATGTATTCACTTCGATTATTTCTAAACATACGCTTTAAGTGTTTGTACATACCGTTGTTCTTGACGGGTGTTCATACGAATTCGTTTTCCTCTTATCATTCTTAACAGTCGATTCTTTTTTATTGTTAAAATCTGTCTTGTGAATCGATTTTATCTGATTTGTATAAATTCAAAATCGATTATGAGTGAAGGCAGTTCAATGGTTCTAAGTTGATGGTTAGGGATGAACAATAATCGATTTGGAAAGAGGACTGATTGAAATCAACGACTTTGATGTTACTAAGATTTGATATCGAGTATGTTATTGGGAATTGATTTTGATTTGAAATCGATATCAAGGATCTATGAAGACTGATTGAAAATTCGGAAGGTGTTGGACTCGATAACTGGGTTTAATTGATTTTGTTTATTGTTTGGTATTTTGATTTTGATATTGCGAAGGGTCTCAAGATTTTGGAGTCAACACTGGTATCAGATGAAATCAGTTCGCATATGACATCAATTGAGTTCGCATTTGGTTTTGTGGGTCAAAACAGTTCGCATAAGAAGTTCACGATTTGTTGTTTGAGGTTAATTGATTTTGATTTCGCAAGCTTGGAGTCGGAGATCTAGATTGTGTTCGCATCTATAGAATGCGAAGAGTATTTATTGGTGATATTCAGTTCGCATTTGGTGACACAAGTACGTGGTTGATGATTTTTGGTTGGTTCGCATTTGAAATCAGTGGGTTTCGCATCTGATTTCGCATTTGGGTTTCTCAGTCAAGTTCGCATTTGTTTAATGCGAAGGAATGCGAAGGAATGAAGAAGAAAACAAATATTTTCGCATTTGGCCCCTGATCTTTTCACGAAATTACACAATTTGTCCAACTTCGCAAATGGGGTCATAAAATGATGAAATTGCAGAATTTTCAAATATGGTCCCTGCAGTTTGTGCGAATTTACACAATCTACCCAGTTTCGCAAATGGGAGTGTGTTTCGCATATTTGGCTGTTTTTGGCGTAACGGGTCACTGCAGAATTTTGAAATTGACAATTTCTACCCATTTTTGAGAAATTTTGTCAAAGGCGATCCGTGAACGAAGATAAAAATTCATTATTTTTTGGATTTTCCGGATTGAAGCACAAAGTTTATGCCACTTGTTAAGGGGGAGTTTTAACATGAAAAATTCCGAATAGAGCATGTTTTTTTTTTTCCTTTGGAGTTTTATAATCAAATTTCGATTATAAAAAGGGGGAGAAGTTTTATATGGAAATCCGAACTTGAATTTTTCATATTACGCGGATTTGAAGACCGAAGTGATCTTGAAGTTTTGAAGATCACGAGATGATGTAATTGGAAGTTCGGAAGTGATGTATTCGAAATGGGTTTGGTTTATAGAAGATTTTTGGGGTGTGTTAACTTTGAGTGATTATTTGGATTTTGGAATACTCTTGATCATTCGTTGCTGCTCGGATTGTATGGTCTCACATCCTAGAGCCCAAATTGAAGAATCATGGAAGAATTGAAGATTAAAGTTCGTTTCGACATGTGTCACCTTTGAGGCTCGAACCGCGTAGTGCTTGATTTTGGAAGATTTGAAGTGGGTCATTCATTCCTAACTTTGAGGGGGAGAATGTTGGGGTGCAAAGTTATTCATTCATGACTTTGTAAATGTTTGACTTTTGTAAAACCCACTTGCATGTGCTGCTTTAGCCTTTAGACCCATTTGTTAGTGAGAGTGAGAGAGAGACATGTAAACACCTCTATATAAGGTGGGTTTGTCCACTTGTAGAGGTGTGCTTGAGTATGTAAAAAGTGAGTGTGTAAGTGTGTGTTATTTATGTAGTCTAGATCTAGATCCTTTTTGTGTAACACCATATACATTCAATATATCTCTTAAACACCCAAATCACCATGTTCAATTGTGCAAGCTTTAATTCCGCATGCCAAACCATGTTCTTGGTCACTACATCGTCGTGAAACCGCTTCCAGAATCTGGAAGTAAAACGGACATCTCGGTCTGACACCACTGAAATAGGCACTCCATGACGTGCCACCACCTCTCTCACATAAATATCAGCTAACTTTTCTGCTGATATGCTCTCCTGGACCGGTATAAAATGAGCACTCTTCGTCAACCGATCCACTATAACCCATATAGAATCCACTCCACGCGCAGTCCTGGGAAGCTTCGTGATGAAATCCATAGTAATGTCTTCTCATTTCCACACTGGAATGTCCAAGTCGGATCTCTCGATCACGCAAAGGATGCAACATATGGCTAACAGATAGAGAGAAAGAAAATAACTTTCTACAAACCTAATTTATCGGAATTCCCCAGTCACCACATCCAACCGGAATTAAGGACAGAATCTGCACATCGAGGAAGAGTAAATCCACAGTTCTAGATACGAGTTCATTAGTGTAACTAATAGATTCCCGTGTATATCTCCCTGCTCAACCTATCCGAGCGTCGTATTATTAGGCTAAACGGATCTAACTAGGTCAATGTTTGTCAAGTCCTTGAATTCATTAAGTTCAACTCTCCCTAGTCAACTCCATTTAAAATCTTTCGTGCCTACTAGCGCATCGAGCACAGAGCTTAGCCGATTCAACTTAGGTATGTTACGCAGATTCAGATTGCCCGTTATCACTTGCTAATTTCATTTCCCGTCACAACACCTGCAAACAAGACTGACAACAATGTTTTTGATTTTCCGGCTTTTTTATTGTTTTTGGATTTTTGGCTTTTTTATTGTTTTTGGATTTTTTTTTATTTTTATTTTTTTTGGATTTTTTTTTTATTTTTTTATTTTTTATTGTTTTTGGAATTTTTTGATTTTTATTGTTTTTGGATTTTTTGACGAAACTGAGAACCCTTTTACAGAAATCACCAACTTTAGTCGCAAACAGATGAGAACTCGGTCCAAAATCGATTGTAGAGTGCTTTTGACGCTGATCTCGCTTTGATACCAATTGTAAGGTCCTGAAAGGATCTTACCAGTGATCAAACAACAATAACAATTAGACAATCAAATAAGAACGAGTAGAATAGAGAATCAAACAAGCTTGCACACGCTTTTCTATTGGAATCACGTCTGGTACAACTTGCGGCTTACAAGAGCTGAGAATACCAAGGCATCAACAACCACAAAAGACCTAGCATACCTCTATATATACTATCATGGGCCGGCCTTGGGTTTACGGCCGTAAACTCATTATAGTGACCGTAAACTCCTAGCAAAATACTATAAGCTATCAAATGAACAAAAGAACAACTTACATAGAAACCCTAGACCAAACCACTAATTAGACCTTTTAGTATGAAACAATGAATGGTCAAAAGCCAAAAATCTCATTTCTTCATGTTTTCGGATGTAGATGCTTCATCAAGAACAACCGAGATCAGCTTACCAAGTTCCAACCTAAAGCTAATGAAGCCATCTTCCTTAAGTACTATTCTAAATGAAAAGCTTATAGAGTTCTTAATTAGATAACTTGTGTTCTGTAAGAAAGCTTTGATGTTACTTTCGATCACTACTTTGTTCAAAATTCTAGCCCAACCCATGTTACAACTCACATTATGGAGTTCGATGCTCCACCGCCAGGATGTTCGAACCCGCAAACAATTTTTGAAGTTGATTTTGAAAGTCTCTTTGGACCTTCCGAAATAGCCCTTGATTCGAAATCTCGAACAAGGCTAATCCCCACTCCCATCTCTCCTTCGGAAGCTCCTTTATCTCAAAATGTCTCTATTCCAATCCCAAGCCTCCCCCCATTTGATTCCAAACCGTTTCAACCTTCTCAGGTTGAGGGGGAGAATGTTCATCCTTCTCTTGAATCAAATGTGGATGGCTTCCTAGATGCAACTACTAATATCGACTACTCCAATCTTATCAACATTGATGTAAATGAAAATTTCTTTGAGTTCCCTTCTTATGATGATGTCAACCTCTCCAGTTCAGAAGTTCAAGGAGAGCATCATCCTCATATTCAAACCATTCAGGAGGAGCAACTCAATCTTACTGTTGATATCAGATCAACTGCTACACAAGAACTTCCAAGGTTACACGTCTGGACAAAGGATCATCCCACGAACCAAGTAATCGGAAACCCTAACGTTGGTGTACAGACTCGTTCTGCTACAAGTATCCAAAATGAATGCCATTTTTCGGCATTTATATCCATAGTTAAACCTAAATCCATCAAGGAAGCATTACAGCATGCTGACTGGATTACAACCATGCAAGAAGAATTGGTAGAATTCGATAATAATGAAGTGTGGACTCTCGTGCCTCGTCCTCAGAATCATCCCATTGTCGGTACGAGATGGGTATTTCGCAATAAGCTAGATGACGCAGGAGTTATTATTCGAAATAAAGAAAGATTGGTAGCAAAAGGATTTACACAAATTGAAGGACTCGACTATGATGAGACCTTTGCTCCTGTTGCACGTCTTGAGGCCATCAGAATCTTTCTTGCTTATGCTGCTCACAAAGGCTTCAAAGTTTACCAAATGGATGTTAAGAGTGCCTTTCTTAATGGTGAACTTGACACTGAAGTATATCTTCAACAGCCCCCCGATTTTGTAAATCTCTCCTTTCCAAACTACTATTACAAACTCTGGAAGGCAGTCTACGGCCTCAAGCATGCTCCTTGGGCATTGTACGAGACCCTCATTGACTTTTTCAAGCGCTCCGGTTTACAAAGAGGAATTCTAGATCCTACCCTGTTCCGAAGATCGAATGGAAAGCATCTCATGTTGGATCAAATTTATGTGGATGTCATCATTTTTGGAACTACGGATTCATCTATGGTTGTTGACTTTGTTAAACTAATGATCAATCGTTTCTAAATGAGCATGAGTCGGGAGTTAAGCTTCTTTCTTAGCCTCCAAGTCAAATAGACTAAGAGAGGAATCTTCATTCAAAACTCCTCAAGAAATACTCAATGGACACCTGTGCCTCAGCCAAGGTACCAATGGGCTTCGGACACAAGATCTTTGCTGACCCTTCAGGTGTACCAGTTGATGAAAAGAAGTATCGAGGAATGATTGGATCTCTGCTCTATCTTACCGCAAGTCATCCGAATATCATGTTTTCCACATGTCTATGTGCCAAATTTCAAGTCAATCCAAATATGTCTCATCTCTTGGCTGTGAAACTAATTTTTCGATACCTCAAAGGTACAAAGAGTCTCGGAATCTGGTACCCATTAAACGAGAGCTTCCTACTTTAAGCCTATTCAAACTCAAACTATGTTGGTCTTCAAATTGATAGATAAAGCACATCAGGTGGCTGTCAGTTCTTAGGTGGTTGTTTGGTTAGTTGGTCATCCAAGAAACAGAACTGCATTGCATTCTCTACAGCCGAAGTTGAATGCATTTCTACTACCAACTGTACATCTCAGGTTCTGTGGATGAAATCTCAACTTTTGGATTATGGTTACTGCTTTCAACGCATTACTATCTATTGTGATTCTCAAAGTGCCATTGCGATTTCACACAATCCAATTCGGCACTCAATGACTAAGCACATTGATATAAGGTACAATTTTATAAAAGATCATGTTCTAAATGGTAACATTGAACTCATTCTTGTTCCATCTGACGATGAGATTGCTGATGACTTTACTAAGGGATTAGACGAAACCAAATTCAATGGTTTTCTGAACAAAATGGATATGATGATGCTAGATCCTCAGTTCTTTCAAGAGACTTGTTCTCTTTGATGGAAGTATTCGAAAGAAAATTAGTTCCGATCTTAAAAAGTATTTTTCATCTCGGAACTACTTTCTCTCGGAATACATAAGATCATTTTACCTGTCTTTATCTCTGACCATCACTTGAGTTTTAGGCTATACAGTTCATCTTGATTATTTATTGTTTAAATTCCACATAGTCATAGTAATCAAATTTTCATCTCGGAATATACTTCAGAATGACATCCCGGAATTCCACTCTGGAAAGGTATTGCATTCTGCATTTCAAAAATTTCAAAATTCACTCCTGAAGTTTTCTCAAATCTTACCCTGGAATGTTTTACAAATCATGTTCCGGAAACTCCTTCAAATCCCTTCCGGAAATTCTTTAAAATCAACATTTCAGAATTTTGCTCCGGAATCATAAACTTTTTTCCGGAATCACGTTCAATTTTTGACTCTGGAATCGAATTTTTTTTAACTAAAACTCTCTCCGGATTATTTCCCATTCTGAACCATTTTTCAAAAGACCATGTTCCGGAGCTCAACTCTTTATCCTCCAGATCTTACACTGTCCGAACTGCTCATCCAGAATTCCAAAGGTTTATAAGGCGAAACGTTTTCTGCTACAACGGTTACTTTGTGAGGATCCTTATCCAATCTTCTTTGATTTTCGTGCCACGACTGCACGTTTTCAAAAGCAACCATCCAATCGCAGTTTGGGATTTCTATTTCAAGCTTAAAACAACCCTACCTTTCCCTTCCCAAGTCAACTCAACCTCATAAAGCTGTTTTTCATTTAATGTAACCCGGTTCAAGTTCGGACCCTCATCATTACCATCCTTCACCCGACCTGTAACAACGCAAATTTTTCAAACAAAATTTTCATTTTAAAAGTAAAGTATTTTTATTCAAAACTAGGCATAAACAATTTAAGTGTCATATCAAATAAAAATTGTGTAAATCCCAAGATCATAAAAGCATCCTTCAGTGTGTATCGATCACGCCGGCGCCTTCCCACGGTCCTCGCTAGTACCTGAAACACATACATAACAACTGTAAGCATAAATGCTTAGTGAGTTCCCCAATATACAACTTACGCACATACGCCTTTCCAGGCCCTGACCTTCCGGTCATCAACACAATGCCTTCCAGCCCATAACATAATCGCCTTCCGGCCCATAACATACATAGCACATATAACAAACAGCTTACCACATATAGCATACATATCACATATCATATCTGACCTTCCGGTCACACAGTCAACCCTTCCGGGTACAGTATAGTGAGAAGACTCACCTCGTGAATGCTGAAAGCTAGCAAATCCTGAAATCACTCGTGCACAATCCGACGAGCTACAACCTCCCTATAACATCACATATCTCATTAACACTTATATCTTCTAAGTGTGACTATCCCTAAGAAGTCAGACTTAGGTCAACTCTGGTCAACGGTCAACGGTCAACTCGACCGGACTCGGCGAGTACCATGGCGACTCGGTGAGTCTAGACGTCCTCCAACTCTCTGGGATTCCCTATCTACTCGTCGAGTATCCTCCTTGACCCGACGAGTTACTCCTAGAAGAATCGCGGGGCCACCCCGACTCAACTCGCCGAGTCTGAAGAACAACTCGACGAGTCCCAGTTAATCTTCAAGCTACTCGCCGAGTCTGCTCATCGAACTCGGCGAATCCATGCCATGCAACCGCTCAAACTGCATCCTAAGGTCAGAACTGCTTCGACCATTCCTAGGTCTGGCCTTCCTAGGATGATCCACCACGTGAAGTCCTCATTTCAGTGCTCATGATACACCATGTGATTCATAATTTACATTTTGACCTAAGGCATAAGGATTCCAATCCAAAACCTTCATCAATTCCCGAAATGCATAGACATGGGACATTCTGGACCTCCAAAGGTCTCAATACAGGGTTACACTCGCTTAGGGGACTAGGGTAACAGTCAATCTAATCACACAAGGGTTCCATAAACCCTAAATCCATAAATACATCAATATAGCAGAGCATACACGAATTCTTACCTGGATGATGTATTCTCTGTGTCCCCAATCCTCAGAATGTGACCCCCTTGCTACTCCTTTAGCCAATCTCTCCTCTTCCTTGCACAACCACTCTTCTATAATCAACAATGGCCTATGATCCTTGCTCCAGATGCACCCAATCGATTTAGGGTTCTTCTCAGAAGGCTAAAATGAATAATGACGGCCAATAAATCTCCTTTATACGTCCCAAACCTGAACGGTTAGGGTTTTCGCTAAACAGCGTAGACTCGCCGAGTCCATAACTGGACTCGTCGAGTCCAGTCGCGAACCCGCGACCAATTCTGCGATCCTACTCGGCGAGTCTGGGCTCCAACTCGCCGAGTCCCCTCTTAAATCACCCCAAAAGCATAATTTAATAATACCTGAGATTTCGGGCTGTTACAACTCTCCCCCACTAGGATTAGACTTCGCCCTCGAAGTCTCACTCTGCAAATAGTTCCGGATGCTGCTCCCGCATCTCACGTTCCGGCTCCCAAGTCATTTCCGATCCCTTACGGTGTTGCCACTGAACCAACACCAGAGGTACCTCTTTGTTCCTCAGAACCTTGATCTTCCGATCCCTGATGGCCACTGGTCTCTCGGCATAATTCAGGCTCGCATCCACCTGAATGTCCTCTAATGGAACCACTGTCGACTCATCGGCTATGCACTTCCTCAATTGCGACACATGGAAGGTGTCGTGGATCTGTCCCAACTCCGCTGGCAACTCCAACCGATAGGCTACCCGGCCTATCCTTGCAATCACACGAAATGGCCCAATATACCAGGGCCCCAACTTGCCCCTCTTCCTGAATCGAATCACTCCCTTCCAAGGAGAGACCTTCAGGAGAACGAAGTCGCCGACTTGAAACTCAAGCTCGGATCGGCGCCTATCTGCATAACTCTTCTGTCGGCTCTGGGCGGTCAATAACCTTTGTCTAACTTGCTGAATCTGCTCTGTCGTCTGAAGCACGAGCTCTGTGCTGCCCATCACTCTCTGTCCCACCTCTCCCCAGCAAATGGGGGTCCGACACCTCCTACCATACAACAACTCAAAAGGCGGCATACCAATGCTCGAATGATGGCTGTTGTTGTAGGAAAACTTTGCTAAGGGTAAATACGCATCCCAGCTACCCCCGAAGTCTAACACACACGCTCGAAGCATGTCCTCCAGCGTCTGAATCGTCCGCTCGCTCTGACCGTCTGTCTGGGGATGGTATGCGGTACTAAAATGCAATTTAGTACCCAGCTCCTCATGGAATTTCTTCCAGAATCTGGAAGTGAAGCGCACATCACGGTCTGAAACAATCGAGATCGGCACTCCATGCCGAGATACTACTTCTCTCACATATATCTCCGCCAACTTCTCCGCTGAAGAACTCTCGCTGATGGCAAGGAAGTGTGCACTCTTCGTCAACCTATCCACAATCACCCAAATTGCATCAACTCCCCTGGCAGTTCTCGGCAATTTGGTGATGAAGTCCATAGTGATTTGTTCCCACTTCCACTCAGGAATCTCCAATGGCTGTAACTTGCCATGCGGTCTCTGGTGCTCGGCCTTAACCCTACGGCAGGTCAAGCACCTCTCAACGAACCATGTGTTGGGTTTTGAGCATTCTAACACTCCTGAGTGTACATGCAACCCTAAATACCTTGGATCTATGTTTTCTCTATTATACATGCAAATAAGAACTTCCAAGGTATTATCCTAATCTAGCATACAAAACAATGACAATAGCAAGATAGAATACATACCTCTTTGGTGTAGAATGTCTTCATGAAGCTTGAGTGCCTAGTGCCCCAAGTGTGACACCTCAAATGGAATCACAATCATCAAAACACTTGGAATGACTTGAGAGAATTCTACACTCATCAAAATCGGCTAGCCCTTTCACTTCACACACTAGTGTGATTCTAGTTGCCAATTTTGTCAAGAATAAGATCTTTATATAGTGTTACAATTAGGGTAAACCCTAATTGTCTTGACTTTCCATTTCCTTGGATCCATGGGTACAAATACACCATGGAGCATCCATGGACCATCCTATGGGTTTTAGCCCAACTTGATTATCCATGGAGCATTAGCCCACTATACAAGTATGGATGATTTACACAATCAACCCATATATTTAATTAGTCTTCTTTTGATCACTTAATTAATCCTAGATTAATTCTTGATCAATACTAATTAAATAATCTTATTATTCTTATTATTAATATACTAGGCCTTATAATATATTAATAACCATAAGTGTCTTATTTCTCTCATTCTAGTCTATCCAAGTGCATGATGGTATGCAACCCAAATGGACCATGCCGGGTCGGGTCAAGTCTTACCAATTATAGTTATGGACTTAGACATTAATCCAACACCATGCCACGTCCCTCTTCATACAGGGCCACCAATACTCCTTCCTCAAATCCAAATACATCTTTGTAGCACCGGGATGGATCGAGAATTTTGATCTATGAGCCTCTTCCATCAAAGTAATACGCGTACCGCCCACGAACGGTACCCAGATCCGACCCTAAAACGTCATAAGCCCTTGCCCATCCTTAACGAACTCTAAAATTAACCCCACAACCCGCTCTTTCTTCTGCATTTCTGGCCACACAGCCTCGGCCTGTGCCCCACGAATAGCATCCAATACCGGGGTCATCACAGTCAGTCTCAAACATATCTCTCGCAATGGAGTGCTCTCCGCCCTGCGGCTCAATGCATCGGCTACCACATTAGCCTTGCCCGGGTGGTACAGGATCTCACAATCATAATCCTTGACTACATCCAACAACCTCCTCTGACGCATATTTAGGTTGGGCTGATCCATCAAATACTTCAAGCTTTTATGGTCTGTGTATATCGTACATCGAACCCCATACAGGTAGTGACGCCAAATCTTGAGAGCGAACACTACTGCCCCCAATTCTAAATCATGCGTGGGATATCTCGCCTCATGAGGCTTCAGCTGCCTCGACGCATAAGCTATCACATGACCCCTCTGCATCAACACTGCACCCAGTCCCGAAATCGATGCGTCACAATATACTACAAAATCTTCCATCCCTTCCGGGAGAGCTAATATCGGGGCTTCGCACAACCTTTGACGAAGTGTCTCAAAGGAGGTCTGCTGCTCGGGCCCCCATGAGAATGCAACACCCTTCCGGGTTAATCTGGTGAGCGGCACTGCGATCTTGGAGAAATCCTTAATGAATCTCCTATAATACCCTGCCAACCCAAGGAAGCTTCTGATCTCAGAGGGTGACTTCGGCACCTCCCAACTCATCACCGCCTCAACCTTGGCCGGATCGACCAATATCCCTTTCTGATTAACCACATGTCCTAGAAATTGGACCTCCCGCAACCAGAAGTCACATTTGGAGAACTTTGCATAAAGCTTCTCCGACCTCAATACCTCAAGGACCTCCCTCAAATGCTCCTCATGCTGCTCTCTAGATCTCGAATACACCAGAATGTCGTCGATAAATACAATCACTGACCGATCCAACATCGGCCTGCATACCCTGTTCATGAGATCCATGAACACAGCCGGGGCATTGGTGAGCCCGAAAGGCATCACCACAAACTCATAATGCCCATAACGTGTCCTAAACGCTGTCTTCTGGACGTCCTCATCCCGCACTCTCACCTGATCGTACCCTGACCTCAGATCGATCTTGGAAAACCAAGATGCTCCCTGCAACTGATCGAATAAGTCATCGATCCTCGGTAACGGATAACGGTTCTTGACCGTCAACTTGTTCAACTCCTGGTAATCAATGCACATCCGGTGTGAACCATCCTTCTTCTTGACGAACAGAATAGGTGCTCCCCACGGCGAACTGCTCGGCCGAATGAATCCCTTCCCTAGCAACTCCTGGAGTTGCGAGGACAACTCTTGCATCTCTGGAGGTGCAAGACGATAAGGGACCTTAGCAATAGGCGCGGCCCCCGAAACCAGGTCAATACCAAACTCTACTTGTCTCACAGGAGGTACTCCCGGCAGCTCCTCGGGGAAAACATCTGGAAACTCACGCACCACTGGAACCTCCTCCACTGACCTCGGTCTCTCGAAAACCTCCCGCGTATCCATCACATACGGCACAAAACCCTTACAGCCCTGCTGTAGACACTGCCTCGCCCTAGCGGCCGAACAAAAAGCAGATCCCGAACGGGTACCCTCGCCGTACACCGAAAGAACTCCCCCACTATGGTCTCGTATAGTCACCAGCTGACGCTCACAGTCGATGACAGCACCGAATCGGCTCAACCAGTCCATGCCCACGATGACACAGACGTCACCCATCGCAATAGGAATCAGGTCAATCGGGAACTCAACCCCGAAAATCCCTAGCACACATCCCCGAAGAACCTCCGTGGCATAAATCAATTTCTCGTCAGCTATAGAAACTCTCAAAGGTCGACTCAATGACTCACGATTAACGCTGATATGCTGACTAAAGGCTAAAGATACAAAGGAACTACTCGCACCTGAGTCAAATAACACTAAGGCAGGCACAGAGTTCACAAGGAAAGTACCTGCGCATATAACAACATAAGCATAACATCTCGACATTAAAATAAATACATGAATTACAACATACCTGCCACGACATCGGGCGCAGCGCGGGCCTCCTCCGCAGTCAGCTGAAAGGCTCTCCCACGAGCCCTCGGGGCCTCGACCTTCCGATGGCCGGTCTGGTTGCAATGAAAGCAAACCATAAACCCCTTGGGGCACTCCCTAGCAATGTGCCCCTCCTTGCCGCACTTGTAGCAAGCACCAGCTCGACACGCCCCATCGTGACCCTTGCCGCACTTTCCGCAAGTGCGGCTCTTCGAGCCTCCCGTCCTCGAATCGGCGGACTTGGTCCGCTTGGCTGCCGGCTGAGACTGAGCCGGCCGTCGGTCTGCCTGCTGAGACTCGGCCTCCTCCCTGGCCTGAGTCTCCAACTCGATCTCACGCTTCCTGGCATTCGCCTGAAGCTCAGTAAAAGTATGATAGGTGGAGTTTGACACAAACTCCCGGATATCCCTCCTCAAGACACCCAAGTACCGGCTCATCCGAGCCTGCTCTGTGGACACCAGCTCGGGGCAAAACATCGCCCTCTCATGAAAATTCCGCGTGATCGTCGCCACTGAGTCAGTACCCTGCTTGAGGGTTAAGAACTCCTGAACTAATCGTTCCCGCTCCACCGGGGGAACGTACTCATCCCTGAACATGGCAGTAAACCCCTCCCATGTCACTGCTGTAGTTTCTGCCAAAGTGAAATTCGTCGTCACGAACTTCCACCAGTCTTTCGCTCCCAGACGGAGCTGGTTCAAAGCGAACCGTACCCTCAGGTGCTCCGGGCATGAACAAGTGTAGAAGCACCCCTCTATATCCGCGATCCACCTCATTGCAGCAATCGGATCCTGCGTCCCATCGAACTCTGGTGGCTTCGTGTTGCTGAACTCTCGGAACAGCAACGAGTCACCCCCCTGTGGCCTAGCAGCGGCCACAGCTGCGGTAGCTGCAGTGGTTGCAGCCTCAGTCAATGCGGCGTACCGCTCATCAAACGTCTCCATCAGGGTGGTCTTAATAGACCCAAACATCTCCGGGATCTCGGCCCTGATCGCCGCAGCTACTTCCTCGTGAATCATCTGACGAATCTCCTCGTCACTCACACCGCTCGAACTCGCTCCGTGGCGTGGTCTAACCATGATGTCTCTGAAATACAACATAAAACTATCAGAGACTCCATCGAGTATAATCGCACTCGATACGCAACCCTACCCAGTCTCCGATATCCAGGGATTCTTACTTGGGTCTCCCACTGACCCGGTGTCTTCGGTAGTACGGGCCCAATACTACCGACCACACCGCATCAGCATTCATCCCAAGTCTTCCTCCCCAAACCCTGGATAGTGAGTACTCTACTTCGGTTATGCACTATCTACTCGCACACTAGCAAAGCATCTCATACCGGCAAACTTCCCTAGACTAAGGCATCACAAATCAGGCCATTCTAGTCCTATCATGAATACCTAGTCTTCTAGCATGCATAACAATTCATATCATATAATATTGTAAGGTATTTTGGGGATCTTTACCGTTCGGGCGCTGACTGATCGTACACACTGCTTCTTTCTTGTTCACCACAAAGTCATTCATAAAAGTTTATGCCTTTATTTGTAAAAGTTTTCCTCAAATCCTCGGTTTGAGTTCAGTTACGCCCGAAGGTGCACCCGAATCCCTCAAACCAAGGCTCTGATACCAATTGTAACAACGCAAATTTTTCAAACAAATTTTTCATTTTAAAAGTAAAGTATTTTTATTCAAAACTAGGCATAAACAATTTAAGTGTCATATCAAATACAAATTGTGTAAATCCCAAGATCATAAAAGCATCCTTTAGTGTGTATCGATCATGCCGGCGCCTTCCCACGGTCCTCGCTAGTACCTGAAACACATACATAACAACTGTAAGCATAAATGCTTAGTGAGTTCCCCAATATACAACTTACGCACATACGCCTTTCCAGGCCCTGACCTTCCGGTCATCAACACAACGCCTTCCGGCCCATAACATAATCGCCTTCCGGCCCATAACATACATAGCACATATAACAAACAGCTTACCACATATAGCATACATATCACATATCATATCTGACCTTCCGGTCACACAGTCAACCCTTCCGGGTACAGTATAGTGAGAAGACTCACCTCGTGAATGCTGAAAGCTAGCAAATCCTGAAATCACTCGTGCACAATCCGACGAGCTACAACCTCCCTATAACATCACATATCTCATTAACACTTATATCTTCTAAGTGTGACTATCCCTAAGAAGTCAGACTTAGGTAAACTCTGGTCAACGGTCAACGGTCAACTCGACCGGACTCGACGAGTACCATGGCGACTCGGCGAGTCTAGACGTCCTCCAACTCTCTTGGATTCCCTATCTACTCGTCGAGTATCCTCCTTGACCCGACGAGTTACTCCTGGAAGAATCGCGGGGCCACCCCGACTCAACTCGCCGAGTCTGAAGAACAACTCGACGAGTCCCAGTTAATCTTCAAGCTACTCGCCGAGTCTGCTCATCGAACTCGGCGAGTCCATGCCATGCAACCGCTCAAACTGCATCCTAAGGTCAGAACTGCTTCGACCATTCCTAGGTCTGGCCTTCCTAGGATGATCCACCACGTGAAGTCCTCATTTCAGTGCTCATGATACACCATGTGATTCATAATTTACATTTTGACCTAAGGCATAAGGATTCCAATCCAAAACCTTCATCAATTCCCGAAATGCATAGACATGGGACATTCTGGACCTCCAAAGGTTACACTCGCTTAGGGGACTAGGGTAACAGTCAATCTAATCACACAAGGGTTCCATAAACCCTAAATCCATAAATACATCAATATAGCAGAGCATACACGAATTCTTACCTGGATGATGTATTCTCTGTGTCCCCAATCCTCAGAATGTGACCCCCTTGCTGCTCCTTTAGCCAATCTCTCCTCTTCCTTGCACAACCACTCTTCTATAATCAACAATGGCCTATGATCCTTGCTCCAGATGCACCCAATCGATTTAGGGTTCTTCTCAGAAGGCTAAAATGAATAATGACGGCCAATAAATCTCCTTTATACGTCCCAAACCTGAACGGTTAGGGTTTTCGCTAAACAGCGTAGACTCGCCGAGTCCATAACTGGACTCGTCGAGTCCAGTCGCGAACCCGCGACCAATTCTGCGATCCTACTCGGCGAGTCTGGGCTCCAACTCGCCGAGTCCCCTCTTAAATCACCCCAAAAACATAATTTAATAATACCTGAGATTTCGGGCTGTTACAAGACCCATTTCCCTAACCTATATATACCCATCATAACCCCCTTTTACCTCTTTACGCGCTCAACCCCTCTAAACCTGTAAATCCTCTATGTGTTCATCGTGTTCTTGAAGCACTCATCCGTATGCAACAATGGCTACCAAATCCTCTCCACAGAAAAATGCACCAACTGCCTCTACTCCCAAGAAATCGATTGAAAAGAAGAAATCTTCCAAGGGATCATCATCATCTGCATCACCTGAATCCTTTCTCAGGGATACATCTAAGTTGTTTTCACTAAACCCTATGGATTATGATGAATCCATTAGAGTTATGATCGAGTTCATAGCAAACCATCCTAGCTCCATCCCTCTCACTAAAGTCCCCGAGCCACCTCTTCCACTTCATCATCTCCACATGGCCTTCACAAGAATCAAAGAAGAAGACGGTGTACTGGAAACAAAAATCATTGGCGACAGTATCGTACCCATCTACAAGTCGACGTTCCTCAAAGCAATCGGTGTAAAAAAAACCCCATGGGTTTCAAGGTTCAAGAACCTACTCCAGAAGTGTTCCGATTGTTCTTGAATCACATTGGGTACAACCAGGACTACAAGGCAAATGTATTCAAGAAGTCATCCATTTCGGACTCTGGACCGTGCTTATGCATCTTATCATTCGAGGACTTTCCGGAAAGCATAGCGATACTGATACTCTCAGAAAGGACTGGTTGTATGTGGTATACAACATCTACTCTAGACGCGATAATGCGATTGACCTCCCGGAAGTGCTATAGCAAGACTTCTGCAAGTTTGCCATCAAGAGAAAGGAGAATAAGATTTCAAGCCCCAGGTTCTGGGCTCTGATGATTCAACAACTCTTCAAAAAGCTTTCTGAACCTCTTCCGGTATTTGTGATTCCTCCAGAGGTATGTATTTCTATCAACGTTGTTAAATCATACAGAATTTCGGAGCAATCCTCTTTTGGTCCTGTCCGGAGGTTACCTCAACATATGTTGGATATCATCCCTTCCAATTCTATTAATTTACAAAAACATTTGGAGACTTCGACTGTGTTCGACCCAACACAGTCTGCCCTAATCCCCATTGAGCCCATCTCGGAAGTGTCCATGCCGACATCTTCTGGACCAAGGAAGACCAAAAAGTCCGCCAAGAGGAAAACTTCCCCTACTAAGTCAAAGCCTAAAAAGAAATCCAAAGTTAGTTCCTCTACTCAACAGGAAAGAACGCATGACATTCAGGCTGATTTTGGACATCCGAACACCCCTCCTACCCACTCATCTGAGGTACCCCTCGGTCATTCAAAATCACAAGCACACACTCACAGGGAGTCTCCACATAATCCACCCTCTCCTTCTCAAAAAGGTGTTGCTGGTGTTGAACATAGTTCCTTGCACCCCTGGAACACACCCACGTGTCACTTTTGATATTCCTATTGTTTCTTCCTCATGCACACACTCCAAAACCCCTGTTCCGAACCCTAAGCATTTTGAAGCTAGAGTAGTCTCTCCGACTTCGGATGCCATAACTGGTCTGATACCTGGAAGGTGTAGAGGACGACCATGTGCTAACGATCCCAACTGGGAAGATTATGTAAACATGGTTGTATCCAGACATCCAGATCTTACAAGAGCTCAGGTGGAGGCTACGCTTATTTCAATGCGTAACAGAGCTATTCAAAGAAATCTTCCATATGTTCCTCCCACTGATGCTGATACTGACGAAGAGCTTGCTTCGGAACAACCACCAGTCAACCGTCACAACAACTTCATCCAAACAAATCTGGATGAAGAACTCTCTAAAGAAGTTATGATCACTGATGAAGTGAAAAATGGTTTTGGATCCCAACTTCATGTCTTCTGGTCGATTTCAATCTAAGCCATCATCCTCCAAGACTGATTTTGACTTTGGATCATCCTCCTCAACCACTCCCAATGATGAATCAAACTCCAACATCAAGCTACATGAAGATGATTCCACCACTCAGCTTGGTCCATCTATGAATCCCTCATCACATCAAGCAAAGCCACAACACTTCAATTCAGACTCTGAATCCTTAGTTGGTGATTACATAGATCCATTTGCTCTCCTCGAAATTCAAACCAGCGTGTCTGATACCATGAAGAAAGTCTCTTCTATCGATACCTCTGTAACAGAGCTTAACACCAAATTAGATCAAAAGGTTTACGGACTGGATTCCAAGCTCGATGCTATCATTCAATCATTATCCAATCAATTTGGACCTTCAATTACGAAAAGAGAATCCCAATTAGATCAACTCATCTCTCTTTGGCTCAAGCACTCCATAAAAGAGGTTGAAGCTAAGTATGATGCATTGGTTGAGCATTATCTCGACACGATCACCTCAATGCTAAAGGTCCATGATGACTTGGTGTCTGCTACCAACGATCTTATTAAGCATACCCATGTTCTTCATGAGAAGCAAATTCGGCGATTGGAGAAGGAAATCAAGAAGTAGGATGAGATGAATCTGATTATTCAACAAGTCCTCATCAAGCTCCTTCGATCAATTTGGAACATTGTTGATGTTCTGAATCGCAAGTTTAATGAGATGCTAGCTGTCCTTGGACACCTGTTCAATCATATTGTTGCTCAAGCTCCCACTTCTGAAGCATATGATGCTCTTACCTGACAACTTAGCACCGAACTTCAAAAAGGCGTTTGAGAAATTTGATGGGTTACAAGATTCCTTATTGCTTGCACTGGTTCCTCGATTCACTGATGCAAGAGGGGAGAAGGTCCCAGTCAAGAAGGTCCCAGCCAACCATGGAAGCCTACCTCAGTTTTTCAACTCCGAGATGAAGAACTTAGTTCCGATGATGATGTCCATGTTGTTTCCGGACTTCTAGGAAACAACTCTGATGATGATGACGACAGTGATGAAGAGAAGTATGTTACAAAAGGAGTTCTTGGTCTCGAGGCTCTGAAGAAGCTTTTTCCAAAGGTAATGATAGAGGAAGAATAGAGGATATGGTCCGTAGTCTCTTGTCCATCCTCTTTGCCTGACGTTCTCCAAAGCGCTATTCAAAAGGCCAAAGCAAAATCATTCCTCACTGTCCAAGCCTTCCAAGCCACTCCTTCAATGCTTCCTCCTATTCCGGCTCCAAAGATTGCTACTATAGACCAGGGTTCTCCACTTCGGATCCATGATGATATTCCAGAAGAACCCCTTCCGAATCCCGTCATCGAATTTGCTGTTGATGAGAACATGAAGCTCATCATGTCTACACTAAAGAAACACAAAGGCAAAAAAACCTATGACAGCCGAACAACAAGCCTTCCACTTCAGACCTCCTCACAAGCAAAAATATGGATGGACTTAGGAGGAAATTAACAAGGCACTAGAGGACAGCATCCGAATCCAAGCTCTCAAGGACAATCCTGATCCGATGTGTGGAATATCTCCTCTATGCCGAGAAGGCATTCTCCATAATCATTAAATCATTCCGTTCACGTATTACAATGTCCCTATAAATGACTCAGAAAAACTCGATCTTCCTCTCTCCCCTTATAGAAAATACTACGTCAAGTTTACTCCTCTTCGCCCCTCTGACAATCCGGAAGTGACTCTCCGGACTGAGCGAGAAAGGCTTGAAACATTCCATTCCAAGAATGCACAACCTCTTAAGGAAGTGTGCACAAGGAAGAGAATTACCAAAATCGATGAATTTGGAAGAAATATTCTAGTGAAGTTCGAACTCAACTGCCCATTATTTCGATTTCATATCCTCCGGAACAAACCAACACCTCGGACCATCACTGATGCTGATTTCGCCTCGATGAATCCTAAGGACATTCTTACTTTGGCTACTCACTTCCGAGGAATTCAAAACGATGATACTAGTATCGATGCTTACCATGTTGCTCTGAGCTTCCTCAAGGATTATGTCGTGGAGTTTTGCAGATGCGACTATGAGCTGGTACACCTTTACGAAATTGAAGACTTCGTTGTGAAAATCGATTTTGTTCTTCCGGAAGCTAAACTACTTGCAGATGGCCCAATCGATGGCCTGGTTTTAGGGTTTTTCTACTCAACCAGAAAGATAAACAACATGGACTTTTTCCGAGTCCTTGACAAACACCTAGATCCTGCCAAAGCCCTTCAGAAGTTCATTTCCCATGCATCCAAGTCTAAAGCTCCGGAACAAGTCAAAATGAAGTTTGTAAGGCAACTATCTTGGTACATTGAATTCAGAGAATGGTTATTCCGAGCCTACACTTTCATCAATGATGAATCTATATAAACTGAATGGATTGCTAAGTTCACTTAGGGGGAGATTGTTGGAACCTGAAATTGAACCTCTAGCAATCCTAAGTGCAAGTGATAATTCTGAAGTCAGCATGAGTTCCAAAGTAAAGAGTAATCCGGAATCTATCTGGACTTGGAGAAAAGAAGATGAGGAGTTCAGTAGTGAAGACATTCCGGAATGGACATTATGTTCGGAATGTATGTTGATCTGGAGTCCCTGTTGTTTTTGTCTCTTTTTGTATTAATTATTTTTGTCTCTTTGCATGGTTAAACATTTTATAGGGCTTAGTATGTTTGTCAACTTGGACAATCAGCATGTAAGAATTATTCCTTTTATCCGGTCCTATATATGTTTATTAGTTTTTATGATGTTTCACTCACTCCTATTTAAAAGAGCTTTCCATGCAAAGTCAAAAGACAGATCATTCACTTACTCTTGGCATTTACTAAGTTACTTAAATTCTCTTTCAAAAATTCTTATTGTTCTTCATTTATTAACTTTACATTGATCTTTTAGTTTATGAATTGATCATTTGTTGAATATATTAACTCAGACTTGACTTGTCTATCTAGGCTTGACTAGAACATTTATTAGCAAGCAGACATTGATCTTAAGCATCCACTCAAGGTTTAAGTTCTCAAACCTTGTCCCTGCGCATCAGATCTATTTTTTCTCTCAGGTATAGGAGTGGTAGCTCAATTAATTTGAAGTGTTAGTTTCGTCGTAAGGAATACGACCCAAGTAGACATAAGTTTTCATTTAGGATTAGGGTAAAGAATGAAGGAAGTTTTATGCTAAGATTATCCATAGGCTATGAGCTTCTTTCCTCTCAAGAAAAGATTTGGTATTTTTTCCCACACATCAAATAGGATTTAGTAATTACATAATTCCCAGGTTCGGCTCAGACAGTCAACAGGACCCGGTAGGTTCGTGCTTTCAAGGATGTAGGATATATCCTCGCAGTAGAGGATCAATAGATAGAAATTCAACAGTTCATGTAGATCGCAATAAAAAGCATCAAGTACTCAAGACATAGAGATTTGATTCAAACCATAGTTAGGATTTATTAAAATCATTGTACTAGTTAAATTTCAAGTTGCTAGGACACCTAAACTAGGTGTATAAGCTACCTATAATATAGGATCATAAGTTTTTTAAGGGTACATCATAGAAAATGTCATAGGACACAAAGTCAAAATAGTACATTATAAGCCTTTTTAAAGTCATGTTCTTGAAGAGTGGATCCCATTAGGATGTCACAAATATTTTTTTTGAGTCGACTGTGTCGACATTTCGCGCCTAAAGGTAACCATCCATCGTAAAATATGAATTCAAAAAGTACCAACCGACGAGTTCCTGGTTTTGGAAGGCTTCGCGAGGAGCTTAGGATCACGTATATGCGATAACGTTGACTAGATCACAAGTTAATCTTAATAGACTCTAATAAAATAACGACTAGGTGTGTTAGGATAAGGATTTCGGGTACGAAATCTTTGTAAGTAGGGGAGAGTTGTAACACCTTATGTTTACCGTTCCATAGGATTAAATGTAAACCCTTGTTTATGAAAATAAAAATATAAATATATTACTCTTTTGTCCAAGTAATCATCATAAACATGTAGGAAACTTCGGTACGATTTCCATAGATATATAGAACGCTTAAATCCAACTCCGTATGAAAAAGTTATGCTCCTTCAAAGTTTCGTGATTAAACCGATGCGGCTCTGCGTATTGTAAAAAGTGAAATTTTGATAAATCACTTTTAGCCTAATAGATCTAAAGGAAAGTCATAATAATCGTTAAACAGAGAATGTGCATATAGAGAATGTCCAAATATGACTTCATAAGAGGAAGTTATGATTTTTTGAAGTTTCAACGCAACGGTGTTGACATAGAAATCGAATTCTAGAACGGAAGGTTATTAGACAAAATAATCCAAAAGTGAATTGAAGATCTTGTCTATAGGATCCCGTTTATATAGAGAACATTGAGAATAGAGTCCATATGTAGGAGTTATACTTTCTGCAGAAATTTCTAACATCATAAGCCTATTAAAAATATAAATTTTTGATAGAGTGAGAATTAGCTATTGAGGTGTTAAGGAAAATTGTAGATATCATCAAGACCTTTCTAGGGATATAAAGAAACTTGAAAATGGGGCTCATATAAAGACATTACACCATTTTGAAAATAGAGAAAATCGCACGCGTGAAGTGTGCGACACACGTAATGACATGGCACCACGAGAGAGTGCTATGTGGCCATGTCTGGGTATCCCCTTTCTTTTGAGACATGGTGATGTGGCTCCAAAAGGTTGTGATACATGGAATCATAGGAACGTGACACATGGCACCTTCGAAAAATAAGCTTAGGTGGATAATTCCGGACGCAACATGTGGCAGAGTGTAACAACCCGAAATTTCATGTCAATTCCTGTACCACAACTTGTAATTCGATCCGATCAACCAGACGTCATTCTCAATTTAGTTTCCAATATTCGCCATTTTATTAAGTCATTAATTTATATTAATTTAAAATGACTTAAAGGGTGTCTTAATACATTTCGAAATCATTTTAACACTCAACTTTAGTGATCGGAAAATTTCTAGAAATTACCGTATCGGATTACGGTAACTCAATCGGGTACGACCAAAATCATCATTTAACGTCGGTATCAGGTAGAATTCGATCGTGTCCAATTCCCGAACACTATATAAACATGATTTAGACTCCATTTGAAGCCTTTGGCCAAATTCACACTACACTCTTACAACCTCTCTCCTCCAAGCTAGAATTAAGGTCCAAATTTCAAGTTTAAGGCTTCAAATCTTTAAGGTAACCTCTCTAGCATGTTATTCAACATCTTTAGCCTTCAAATTGATGAATTAATTGAGTTTTAGGGTCAAGAACATGAGTTTACGGCCAAGGAGCAAGCTTGGGCCGTAAACTCCATTTTATGGGGTTTTAAGCTCTTAAACTCCTTCCTAAACTCAATTGGACTTTAGATATGGCTAAGGGACTTTAAGATTTGGACTTTAAACAATTAAAACATGAATTTTGTGAAGTTTGAAGGAGTTTACGGCCAAGGAGCATTCTTGGGCCGTAAACTCAATAATCTAGGGTTTTTATGCCTTTAAACCCTTCCAAATCACTTCTATGGCTTAGGTATGAATTATAGGACCTTGGATATAGCCTTTGGACACTTGAATCATAACTTTTAAGGGATTTATTTGAGTTTACGGCCAAGAGGATTGCTTGGGCCGTAATGACATAATTTCATTTCTAAGGTGTTAGAAAGCCATCCAACACCCCCAAAAGCCTTGGAATAAATCAAGGGACCAACCAAAAATACTTTGAGGACCTAAAACACAACATTTATGGGGTTTCTAAGAGTTTACGGCCAAGACCTGTTCTTGGGCCGTAAACTCCAAAATTTTTGGTGTTAAAATGCAATCTAAACACCCCTAAAGCCTTTAGATGAATTTTAGAAGCCCTTCTATGCAAGTTTTAGACCTTAAAACACATTATATCACCCTATATTAGAGTTTACGGCCATGATGAGGGTCTCATGGGCCGTAAACTCCATAATACCCCTCAAATGTTCCATAAAACTCATATTAGGTCTTAGAATAAACCCTAGAATCACATGTGATTGTCCCTTGTAGCTTAAACTAACCATTCTTGGCCATGGGTGAGTTTACGGCCGTAAACTCTAAAAGTATGGCCGTAAACTCATGTTTAAATGTTGTAAATTCATTCCAAGTGTTCCAAGGCATTTTAGATAAATCATTCTAGCATTTCCCATGTCCATGAAAGCCATTTAAGCCATTTTAACACCCAAAACCACACCCACATGAGTTTACGGCCGTAAACTCATGTATGTGTGTGTTTTGTGGTTGTAAACTCATTTAAATGTTTACTTATGGAGAGTAAACTAAAGTCCCAAGTCCCTAGTGCCTTTACAAGTCCTTAAACGCCACCCGGGTCACTCTAAACACTCATTTTAAGGTGTTTAAACTCATTGGAGTGTAATGTTCCATAGGATTAGTGAATGTATCCCTAATTGTATATATATGGACATTATTTCATTTTACATAGGGTCATCGCGAGTAATCAAACCCCGAACCAACGTCTAGCATTCAAAACCGACACGTTTCCGAGTCCGGTGAGTTCATACCCCTACCGTTTTCACTGTTTTTCACTGTTTTCAGGGGGAAACACGAGCAAAGTACAAGAGTTTTCTTGTACTCAAAACTTATTTTCATGTGTGTGTTTCACATTTCATATGTTTTTAGTATTGATTACACAACTGATAACTAGTAGAATATACAGATCACTTAAACATTTATTTGTGAAATGGGATCCATAAACTGTTATGTTTTATATATTTCACAAATGTTTTCCACATTTTATAAGTTAAAAGTTTGATTATACAACACATGAACAATATATTTCGTACACTGTCTTGTCCTCGGTAACATTCCACAGAGATACGCGAATGGAGGATTATCCTAATATTACTAGTAAATTTGTTATTCCGTATGATTGGAGACACGTCCTCGGCGAACACTCCACAGAGATACGCGAGTGGAGGACTACACCCGTAACCAGAATCTCTGGAATTTAGAGAGCGTGACTTGAGTGTATAGATCTATACGGGGCTGACTACCCCACACCTGGCTGCTAGCTACAGCCGAACCGAATTAGTTCAAGGGTGACGAAAGTCATAAAGTTGTGGACTACTTATTGCCACAAGGTTGTGGACTACTTATTGCCACAGGTTCAGTCTTTAGTATGGTTATGGAACTCACAATTAGGATAACAGAGATTTACTTACAGTAATAATGAACCATATACTTCATTTTACAGATAACCAGGAATCAATTTACATCTCTTACATCTTTTACATCTTTTACATCTTTTACAAACAATAATCAACATTCAGGAAGGTATGGGACCTTCCTGGGGATAACTTTGTACATAACCAAGTCTATTGGAATACATCTTTTACATTGAAAACAAACATACAGGAAAGCATGGGGCATTCCTGGGTAACATTCACATAACCAGAAAAGAGTGACCAACTGATTATCACTACATCTTTTACATTAACTAACTATTCAGGGAAGTATGGGACTTTCCTGGGAATACACTGATACATTTTCAGAAACAGAAAGGAAACATAAACAATTTCACAAAACAAAACTACTTATGAACTCACCAGCTTTATGCTGATTTTCAAATCGCTTGTGTTCTCAGGTCAACGTTAGAACAGGTACCCGAAGATTCCTTTTGATCAGAAGATGGAGTACATGAAGACCCGTTTCATATTGTCTATATATACTATGTATTACAACTGTACAAACTTTACTTTTGAAACAACTGTAAAACTTTATTATGTAATGTAATGGTTGTTTTACTTTACTTACTATGTGCATTGGATTTGATACTCAACGTGGAGTCAACCCCGGAAATATTTCCGCCTTCGGTTTTCGGGGTGTGACAGATTGGTATCAGAGCCCTTGTTTATAGTGAATGAAGTATACCAAACATTACATGGTATAAAACTATAAAGACAAAAGGGCCTAAGTGCTCTGAATTAAAAGTATCTTCAAACTACAAGTATTTTCAAAAAGTATACAAGTATACCGAATCTTCGCTATCCGTATCTATAAGTAGAACAAAACATAAGTAAATGGGTGTTGTGTATTGCAGTTAAACCTGGGCAGTTATGTAGTCGTGTCTAGGGTCAATATAGCCTGGCCAACTATATTCATTCGAGACACGGCCAACATGTGCTTGGGAGTGACTGTAGTATGCGGCATGCCTAAAACTTACCCTAAAACCACAGCCATCGAGCCAATATTGTAGCAAACCATGAAATACTATGGGAGTATTTCTCGAATCATCGTACATGTATAGACCGCCGATCATTCCATTAGCGATAGTTTACTTGCTTCAATAACTCTTTCCTGCTTTACCGCTTAATTGGAATTAATATCTGTCATATCTCTCAATTCAGAGGACTTATCATCCTCTCGCTTTATTGATCTTATTAGATCAAGATGCCTCCCAGGAAGAGACCCAGCTCCAACAACCCTCCGCCACCTCCTCCTGAAATTGATCCCGTGTTATTTCAAACAGCTGTTACCGCCGCGGTAGCAGCTGCCATGTCCCAGCTAAATACCGGTGGTTCAGGGGGGTAGTAATCAGAATCAAGATGGTAATCAGGAACGCCGTAAGGAGGGTTCCTATAAGGACTTCATGAATGCGAAGCCTTCTTTCTTCAATGGCACTGGTGGTGTCATTTCCTTATCCCGATGGTTCGAGAGAATTGAATCCATCTTCGAAATCTGTGCCTGTGATGAGTCCGATAAGGTCAAGTTCGCAGCTTGTACCTTCCTTGATAAAGCATTGACTTGGTGGAATGGCCGAGTCAAATCCTTAACTCTCCCTGTAGCCAATGCCATGGGATGGGAGACTATGAAAGAACTCCTCCTTGCTGAATATTGTCCCCGAGGTGAAATGCAAAAGCTAGAGCACGAGCTCTGGAATCTGAAGATGAAAGGTTCCGATATTGTTGCCTACACTTCCCGATTTGATGATCTTGCCCTTCTTTGCCCTGGTCTAGTCACCCCTGAGAGCAAAAAGATTGAGAGGTTTATTTGGGGGTTAACCAATCCTACAAAAGGTCATGTCTTAGCTGCTCGCCCAGATACTTATGATAGTGCTAAGACTTTAGCACAAGCCATAATTCACCACAGTGATGATGTTGAGGAAACCACCACTGCTACCCCTGAGTCTACCAAAAGCAGTGGTGAGAAAAGAAAATTCTGGAAGAAGAAGAAGGGTCAATCTTCCCAAGGCTCCTCCAAAAGACAACAAACAGTAGCAGTTCATGCTGCTACTACCCCCGTAGCTGCTGCTTCCGTTGTGGGATCCACAGCTCCAACTCCTACCAGCCGATATGTTGGTAACCTCCCTATTTGTGAAAAATTCAAATATCACCACAACCCTGGTCCCTATCGAGAACTATCCTGCACTAATTGTGGAAAGAAGGGGCACACTGTTCGATACTGCAAAGCTCCGACTCAATCAGCAAATCAATCCTCTGGAACAGGCGTTGGTCAAGCCTGTTATAACTGTGGTGAGGCCGGGCACTTTAAAAGGAACTGCCCCAAGAAGACTACTACTGGCAACACAGGAAGGGTCCTTGCTATGGGACGAGAAGAAGCAGTTGCCGATCCCAATGTTGTCTCGGGTACGTTTCTTCTCGACAACTCGTATGCTAATATTCTTTTCGATTCGGGCGCTGAAAGAAGTTTTATTAGTCATGCATTTAAACATAACCTAAAACATGATTCCCAACCTCTAACCGAAATATTTACCGTCGAAATGGCAAATGGAGAGAAAGAGAGTGCGAGTGAAGTATTCGTAGATTGCATTCTCACCTTAAACGACCATTCATTTCCTATCGATCTTATGCCCGTATCCATAAAGAGCTTTGATGTCATCATTGGCATGGATTGGTTGAGTCCCAATCATGCAGATATCCTTTGCTTCGAAAAAGCCATCCGTCTTAATCTTCCTTCGGGTCAAACTCTAGTGATCTATGGCGATAAACTCGGTTCCAATCTTCATATCATTTCCTGCATCAAAGCTCAGAAACTCCTGCGAAAGGAGTGTGTTGCATTCTTAGCCCATGTAATCAATGAAAAGCAAGAAGTTAAAAACCTCGCGAGCATCCCCGAGGTCTGCAATTTTCCTGATGTGTTTCCCGAAGAGCTTCCAGGAATCCCTCCCGAGCGACAGGTCGAGTTCCGTATTGACCTAATTCCTGGGGCTACTCCTGTAGCGAAGACTCCGTATCGCTTAGCTCCAGCAGAGATGTAGGAGTTATCCAGTCAACTTAATGAGTTGCTTAACAAAGGATTCATTAGACCGAGTTCCTCACCCTGGGGAGCTCCGGTTACTTCTCTAAGATAGACCTTCGGTCTGGGTACCATCAGTTGCGAGTTCATGAAAGTGATGTGCTCAAAACAGCTTTCAGGACTCGATATGGACACTACGAGTTCGTAGTGATTCCCTTCGGTCTAACCAATGCGCCGGCTGTGTTCATGGACCTTATGAATCGGGTGTGTCGTCCCTTCTTAGACAAATTCGCCATCGTGTTCATTGACGACATTCTCGTTTACTCCCGAAGCGAAGAAGACCACAAACAACACTTGAGGCTAGTGTTGGAAACCCTTAGATCCGAAAAACTATACGCGAAGTTTTCAAAATGTGAGTTTTGGATATGGAAGGTAACTTTCCTTGGTCATGTGATAAGTGAGGAGGGTATTCATGTTGATCCTTCCAAGATTAAGGCAATAGAGAATTGGTCAGCACCGAAGACACCCACAGAAATCCGACAATTCTTGGGTCTCGCTGGCTATTATCGAAGGTTCATCCAAAACTTTTCCCGAATCGCCAAACCTCTAACCACTCTAACACAGAAAGGTGTACCCTTTTGTTGGGGTGATAAGCAAGAGACCGCATTTCAGACGTTGAAGAAAGCTCTGTGCAGCGCGCCTGTCCTATCCCTACCTGAAGGGACAGAGGACTTTGTTGTCTACTGCGATGCGTCTACTCAAGGTTTAGGTTGTGTACTTATGCAGAGAGGAAAAGTGATTGCTTATGCCTCTAGGCAGTTGAAAACACACGAGGTCAACTATACCACACACGACTTGGAGCTAGGAGCCGTAGTTTTTGCATTGAAGATTTGGAGACATTACCTCTACGGAACCAAGTGCACGATCTTTACTGATCATAAGAGCCTACAACATATCTTTGACCAAAAAGACCTGAACATGAGACAAAGGCGATGGGTTGAACTACTCAGTGATTATGAGTGTGAAATCCGCTACCATCCCGGCAAGGCCAATGTAGTAGCAGATGCCCTTAGCCGAAAGGAGAATACCAACAACAAAGTGAAGAGTCAGTCGATAACCATCCATTCCAATCTACCCATGCAAATCCGAGAAGCTCAACTTGAAGCCCTGAAACCGGAGAACATGACAATTGAAGCTTTGATAGGAATGGAAAAGAAACTTGAGATCAGAAGTGACGGAGTCCATTGTTTTATGGATCGAATCTGGATTCCCAAGTCCGGAGGATTTAGAGAATTAGTCATGGAGGAAGCACACAGAACCAAATACTCTGTTCACCCGGGCTCTGACAAGATGTACTTAGATCTCAAGAAACAATATTGGTGGCCAAACATGAAAGCTGAGATAGCTACATTCGTGGGCAAGTGCTTGACTTGCGCCAAAGTCAAAGTTGAACATCAGAAACCTTCAGGTCTACTCCATCAACCCGAGATCCCTGAATGGAAATGGGAGATGATCACCATGGATTTCATCACCAAACTACCCAAGTGCTTGAATGGGTATGATACCATTTGGGTGATTGTCGACCGCTTGACAAAATCAGCTCACTTCGTTCCAATTAAAGAATCATACAAGATGGAAAGACTCGTACGGATATATGTTCAAGAGGTAGTCCGACTGCATGGCGTACCTACATCTATTATCTCTGATCGAGATAGCAGATTTACTTCCCGCTTTTGGCAATCTCTTCAGAAAGCCCTTGGAACTCAACTAGACATGAGCACGGCATACCATCCTCAGACTGACGGTCAAAGCGAGAGAACAATCCAAACTCTGGAGGGCATGCTTAGAGCATGTGTCATTGACTTTGGAAAGTCGTGGGACGCACATCTACCATTGATTGAATTTTCATACAACAACAGTCACCACACCAGCATTAGGGCTGCCCCGTTCGAAGCCCTATACGGTCGCAAGTGCAGATCCCCTCTGTGCTGGGCCGAGGTAGGAGATACACAGTTAGCAAAGAATCGAGTCCCCGACAGCGCACTTACCGGTCCTGAAATCATCCGTGAAACCACTGAGAAAATTATCCAAATCCGTGAATGACTAAAGGCCTCGCGCGATCGTCAGAAGAGTTACGCGGATAATCGTCGGAAACCACTAGAATTCCAGGTTGGAGATCGTGTTCTATTGAAAGTCTCGCCCTGGAAAGGCACTGTACGTTTCGGTAAACGTGGGAAACTCAATCCGAGGTACATTGGACCTTTTGAAATCATCGCCAGAGTTGGTCCGGTAGCCTATAAGCTTCATTTACCTCACGAACTTAGTAACATCCATCCTGTGTTTCATGTTTCAAACCTCAAGAAGTGCTTATCTGATGAAACTCTAGTAATTCCATTAGACGAGATTGAGATCGATGAAAACCTCAACTTTGTGGAGGAACCAATCGAAATCATGGATCGAGAAGTCAAATGTACGAAACAGAGTCGCATCCCGTTGGTGAAGGTTCGCTGGAATGCCAAACGAGGACCGGAGTTCACTTGGGAGCGAGAAGACTCGATGAAACAAAAATATCCACAACTCTTTTCTAATCTATGATTTGTATCTTGTCTTGTGTTTAAACTTTGAATTTCGGGACGAAATTCCCTCTAACGGGGGGATAATGTAACAACCCGAAATTTCATGTCAATTCCTGTACCACAACTTGTAATTTGATCCGATCAACCAGACGTCATTCTCAATTTAGTTTCCAATATTCGCCATTTTATTAAGTCATTAATTTATATTAATTTAAAATGACTTAATGGGTGTCTTAATACATTTAGAAATCATTTTAACACTCAACTTTAGTGATCGGAATATTTCTAGAAATTACCGTATCGGATTACGGTAACTCAATCGGGTACGACCAAAATCATCATTTAACGTCGGTATCGGGTAGAATTCGATCGTGTCCAATTCCCGAACACTATATAAACATGATTTAGACTCCATTTGAAGCCTTTGGCCAAATTCACACTAAACTCTTACAACCTCTCTCCTCCAAGCTAGAATTAAGGTCCAAATTTCAAGTTTAAGGCTTCAAATCTTTAAGGTAACCTCTCTAGCATGTTATTCAACATCTTTAGCCTTCAAATTGATGAATTAATTGAGTTTTAGGGTCAAGAACATGAGTTTACGGCCAAGGAGCAAGCTTGGGCCGTAAACTCCATTTTATGGGGTTTTAAGCTCTTAAACTCCTTCCTAAACTCAATTGGACTTTAGATATGGCTAAGGGACTTTAAGATTTGGACTTTAAACAATTAAAACATGAATTTTGTGAAGTTTGAAGGAGTTTATGGCCAAGGAGCATTCTTGGGCCGTAAACTCAATAATCTAGGGTTTTTATGCCTTTAAACCCTTCCAAATCACTTCTATGGCTTAGGTATTGTTGGGCTGAAAAGAGTTTTGATGTTGCGTCTTTTGGGCTCGGTAGATTAGCCTTTTATTCTCCGGTTTGGGCCTGTCCAACCGAGAGCCTTTTATGTATAGTATTTAAGTTAATTCTTGCTTGCATATTAGGTTAAGATTCTAGAGATTATCGAAATAGTGATTAATCAAGAGTACAATATTTTCCAGTAATCGTTCTTGTAATCTTCCAATCCTTTACAGTTGATGTTCTTAATCGAGCTCTTCTAAGGATTTTATTTAATCATTCAACACGATTGATTCAAGCTGTTTTGTTCTTAATATTGTGTTCTTGTTGTTTCATATTCATATACTTGTTCAAGATCTAATCGATCTTCATAGATTAAAAGTTGTTTTAATCCCATCAATTGGTATCAGAGCAGGAGGCTGTGTAATCGATACACATCTTTTCTGTGAAAAAGATTTCCATTAGGGTTTTCCGCAATTATCGATATTTATTGAGCCGTCATCTTAATTGACGTATTTTAATATTTATTGTTTTGCCCTAATCTGCTTTATTACAAGTCTGATCTTTGAACAGGTTTTTACGATCATTATGGACGCGACGCAATCAAACCCTATTAATATTTCCAACAGCATCGGTTCGACGACAAAGATTCCAATCTTATACACCCATGACTATGAAGTATGGGCGCATCATTTTGAAGATTACGTGATTGGATCGGAGGACAATGGTTTTCTCATATGGGAAGCCATCATCAATGGACCGTTTTCTCATTCTGCTACATCCAGAATCATTAAGACGCAAAAAGAGTACAACGATCTACTTAAGGACGTGACGAATATTGCGCAAGATGAAAAAGATAAATTTCAGTGCAATATTAAGGCACTAAGGTTGATCAGATTCGCCCTTCAGTCCGATACATTCAGACTGGTCAGCTCATGCACTACGGCAAAGGAAGTGTGGGACAGACTTCGCGAACTGTATTCCACAGACGAAGATCTTGAACATTCCATCCAAACCTTGCTTCTATCTGAATTTGGTGAATTCAGGCAAGGGGCCGAAGAGACTGTGACCCAGACGTTTGATCGCTTCAATCATCTTCTCAGCAAGATGATCAAACACGATATTGAAAGGAAGCTCATCGAACAAAAGGTTACTTTCTTGAACGGACTGCGATCTGAATGGAGAGCAGTTGTTTCCACAGTCAAAGCCCATGAACAGTTTAAATCATATTCTTTGGCGAAACTTGTGGGTATTCTAAAGTCCCAAGAGAAGATTGTGGTTCAAGAGAAGAATGTTGTCTCCAGTCTTGGTTCGTTGGCCCTCCTATCTAAAAGTAAAGCTGTGGTGGAGGATGAAGAGCTCAACTTGGAAGAATATGACCTCTCAACTGAGGATTATGCCATGATGGTATCCAATCCTAAGAGGTTCATAAAGAAGAGATTCCCCAGCAACAAAAACCGAAACTGGCAGGGGAGTTACAGCTCGGAAAAAGCGAACAATGAACCGAAAGCTGAGGAGCCCAAGAAGGAACCGAAGGCAGATGGCGATTCTGGAGTAAGCTGCTTCTACTGTGGTGGCAAGAACCAATATGCTAAGGACTGTGTTCTTAAGAAGATGGCTGAAAAGGACGATGGAAAGGATGAGGAAGCCGTGCTGCAGAAGAGATTGGATGAGTTGAGAAAGAAAAAGTCTACCGCTAACCCTTCTATTAATGCTCTTATTGTGCAGGGTTCGGTTAATGACGATGAGTTCGGTAGCACCGAAGTTTGGTCTACTGACTCAGAAGACGAAGAAGTGAGGAAGCCCACTCATGGAAAGGCTTATATGGCTAAGGAGGAAAGCAGTGGTGGAAAATGCTTCATGGTGTCTGGAGTATCTCCGATGAGGGGATACAATACCGATGGAGGAAGCAATGGACCGAAGGTGCAGGAAGATATGTGCTTTACGGCCAAACCACTCAGCCAACAGTTCAATGAGCATGATGAACTAATAAAGAAGGTACAATCTGCTTTTATTTCATCTAAAGTACCATCATCCTCATATGAGAAAGAACTAAAAAACGTTAACACAAGAATTTCTCATTTAGATAGTAGCTTAACTCAAACTCGAGTCACCAATTCTAACCTGACTGATCAATTAAGCAGGGTGGCATCGAAGAGTGAGGAGCGGCGAATGTGGATTGAGATAAAAGAGTCGGAATTAATAAAAGTTAAAGACGAAAACATTTATTTGCAGAGAGACAATTTGAAATTGTTAAAACAACGAAATGTTTTTTGTTTAATAGCTAAACGTTTATATTCCAATATTACTCAACTTCACTTGGACTGTGAGATAGGCCAAAAGATCCATCGTATGATTTTGCCCTTCCTAGAATTTAAGGAGGATGAAATCGATGCCGAAGCTTACAATTGTGAGAGTGTGATATCGTCTGATCATGTCAACCCAACTTATAAAATTGGACTGGACAAAATTGAGTCCTTCATTAAGTCCAAAGACCACAAGGACATGCTCAAAAACCTTTTGGACGAAAATGACCGACTTAAACTGAGAACCGAAACCATACAAAAGTTTGACTCTCTAGACGCCAAAGTAAGCTCAGAAAATAAAATCGATGTTGAAAATGCATCTGAGCTTAACGAGGACGAAAACATGAGTGAAATTTCTGTAGAGGATACGGTTGACTGCTCAGAATTTGTTAAAAGCGAAACTGAAAACCACAAAAATCTTATTTCTGAAAATTCTGTGGAATTCGCTAGATTGTCCCAACAAAAGTCCCCGAAATTAGTAGAAAAGGCTGTTGTGTATCAAAAGGTCAGGACCACTCCAAATCAGGTATACAAGGTAACTGGAGTAACCGAACATCAAACAGCTGAACTCACAGCTATTGTTAACGAAGACAATGCTGATGGCTGTGATGAGTATTTCTGGGAAGCTCCTATTGATAATGGAAACGAAACCGTCGGCCTGTCTGAAAGAACCTCCTGGATGAAGAAAGGGAGGTACATACCTGAACCCTTGAACAAGCCCGATAATTTCAGTGAACCAAGCACCAGTGGTACCAAAGAAATTCCTCAAGAGGATGATCGTTTAGCAAAAGAAGACATTCCTTCAACACCTACAGCTCGAAGCGAAACTTCATCAGATACTCCTTCCACTTCCTCAGGGCAAACTGAATCTTCTTCAGATATTCCATCTGTTCCCTCTGCTCGAAGAACAACTCCTGAAGTTCAAAAGGAATCAGTCAAAGTGACAGCAAAAACAAGAGCGAACGTTCATCATCAACCTAAGCAGATGAGGATAAGAAGATAGAGAGGAACCAAAGATACAGGAAAAATCTTTCTGAAAGGAAACAATTCTGGCACTCCCAGAACGCATACTATACACACAAGGACAAGTATCTGAAGTATGAAAACAATCCTGTACGAAAGCCTGAAAGTTCCTCCAACCGAAAGCCAAGGTTCGGTTCACAAGAAAATACCAACCGAAAGCCAAGGTTCGGTTCGCAAGAAAATACCAACCGAAAGCCAAGGTTCGGTTCGCAAGAAGATACCAACCGAAAGCCAAGGTTCGGTTCGCAAGAAGATACCAACCGAAAGCCAAGGTTCGGTTCGCAAGAAGATACCTACCGAAAGTCAAGGTTCGGTTCTGAAAAGGATTTCAACCAAAACCAAAGGTTCGGTTCCAAGAACAACTCCAACCGAACGCAGAGGTTCGGCTCTGAAGTCAAAAGAGAACAAGACTCAAAGGTTAACCCCACCAACAATCAAAAGCAAAAGGGTCACCTAAAGTCATCATCCAGGAAGTCCTCCCCATCCAACTCCTCTCGTTCTAATTCTTCTCGTTCTTCTACTTCCACTCATTCATCTCCATCTAGTTCCAACACTAATCCTGCTTGCCCTCAAAAACCTCAATCTTCAGCTGAACAGAAGGGAAAGCAAAAGGTTGATGAATCCAAACCTGAGTCCAAAACGAACATCCCTAATGTCAATAAAATAAAAGTCTTTACCATTAAAAAGAAAGATGAAACAACTCTAATTAAAAGAACATATCTAGTTGACATATTTCTTACTATTCCTGTTCCCATGAAAAGCTCACATGGACCCAAGAAACTTTGGGTTCCTAAATCTGCTTAATTTTTGCAGGTTATAAGTGACGAGCAGTTTGACGAAGAATGGTACATCGACAGTGGTTGCTCGCGTCACATGACAGGGAGGAAAGAGGAGCTCAGGGAATACAGATCTCTTGCAAATGGTGGCAACGTTAAGTTTGGAAATAACTCTTTCGGCACCATAAAGGGATATGGGATGATAACGAATGGTGATTTTACCATAAGGAAGGTGGCCTATGTGGAAGGACTTCAACACAACCTCATCAGTGTATCTCAGCTTGTTGGAGGTACAGGTCTCAAAATTACATTCGATGATGAAGGTTCTGAAATCATAGAGAAAAAGACAAAGAAAGTGATTCTGAAGTCAGAGCGAAAGGGTGAAATGTTTCCTCTGAACATGAAACCCATCAAAGGAAATCCAGCCATATGTCTGCTATCAAAAGCTCAATCCGACGAAAGCTGGTTGTGGCACAGAAGACTCTCTAATCTCAATTTCAAAGATATCAACCGACTTGTCACTGGAGGTCATGTTAGGGGACTTCCATTGCTCAAGTTTGACAGAGAGCATTTATGTGCTGCATGCGAAATGGGAAAGCAGAGTCGTCAAAGTCACCCATCCGTAATTAATACAAAAGTTGTTGAACCACTCGAATTGCTTCATATTGATTTGTGTGGTCCTTCATCTATTGAAAGCATCGGTGGTAGCAAGTACATTCTTGTTATCGTTGATGACTTCTCTCGATTTACATGGGTGTT
The DNA here is from genome assembly GCF_051521515.1 of Lactuca serriola. Classification (NCBI taxonomy): domain Eukaryota; kingdom Viridiplantae; phylum Streptophyta; class Magnoliopsida; order Asterales; family Asteraceae; genus Lactuca; species Lactuca serriola. The sequence continues at coordinate 91,337,707 of NC_136410.1, forward strand.
CTTTCTAAAGCTCAAATCTGAAGCGACTCAAAAGCTGAAAGTGTTTATCAAGCAAATTGAAGTCCAGCTCAAGAAGGTCGTTCGCAACATCAGGAGCGACAATGGTCTCGAATTCAAGAACAGGGAGTTTGAAGAGTTTCTTGCAGAAAAGGGAATTAGCCATAATTTCTCAGCTCCATACACACCACAGCAGAACGGGATAGTCGAAAGACGAAACCGATCTCTGTGTGAAGCTGCCCGAACTATGTTAAGTTTTGCTTCCTTACCTCTTTATTTTTGGGCTGACGCTATTTCTGCTGCTTGTTATACACAAAACAGGTCCTATCTCAACAAGCGATTCATGCTCACACCATATGAGATATTAAACAACAGGAAGCCCAATGTGAAATTTTTCCACGTTTTTGGCTCAAGGTGTTTCATCTTTAACTCGAAAGAACACCGCAACAAGTTTGATGTCAAAGCCGACGAGGGAATTTTTCTGGGTTACTCTCTCACATCCAAGGCGTACAGGGTCCTAAACAAACGATCAAGAAGGATTGAAGAGACATACTATGTGACCTTCGACGATAACTACGTCAAGAAGCTACAGGCCATAGATGACACTGCCGGGGAAATATTTCCTCAAACTGGCCAAGTCACAGTCTCAATCGCCAATTTGTACGAGAAATTTCTGGAACTCTTTGATGAACCGGAAAAAGCTTCTCTCTCCGAAGCAGGTGCAGCTGACAACAAAATAGATCATATGAAGCAGATTGTCGAAGATGCTGCAAGAAGAATGCATGAAGGCGAATCGCCCACTGATGACTCTCCAACCAACAATGCTTCAGTTGAGGGGGAGCCAAGTTCTCATGTCGAGGGGGAGCAAAGCTCTACAACTTCATCCGAAGGTCCTTCACCAACCGAAGGTACCTCTCCAACCGAAGGTGCCCCTCCAAACGAAGGTGCTTCAATGCCTGAAAGTCCAGCACCGCAAGAAACCCCTGAACCTCATGTTTCTCAAGACTCATCAATTGAGGGGGAGCATGATGATATGATGCTTGATTTTGATAGCCAATCTGAGCCCGAAGAGATGATCAATGCTGAACTAGATCCAACCTTCGACCCGAATTACCCTCCTCTTACAAAATGGACCAGAGATCATCCTATCTCTCAAGTAGTTGGTGATGTATCTGAAAAGGTTCTGACCCGATCTCAACTGAAGGCAAAACAGACATCCTTATTCTCAAAAGTTGAGTTTTGTATGTTTAACTCATTTGTATCAAAAGTTGAACCGAAGACAGTGAACACTGCCCTCGATCACTCTGATTGGGTTCAAGCAATGCAAGACGAACTGAACGAGTTCGAAAGGAACAAAGTCTGGCGCCTCATTCCAACTCCTCCGGATGCTTCAGTTGTTGGTCTCAAATGGGTTTTTAGAAACAAAATGGACAAGGAAGGTAATGTCATAAGGAACAAGGCTCGTCTGGTTGTCAAGGGATACTGTCAGGAGGAAGGGATAGATTACGAAGAGACGTTCGCTCCAGTAGCTAGGCTAGAATCGGTTAGAATATTTCTGGCCTATGCTGCTCACAAAAACTTTGAGGTCTTCCAAATGGACGTCAAGTGTGCATTTCTCAATGGAGAACTTGAAGAAACTGTGTATGTGGAGCAACCTCCTGGGTTCGTCAACGAAAAGTATCCAAATCATTGCTATATTCTGGATAAAGCTGTGTACGGCCTCAAACAAGCTCCGAGAGCCTGGTATGAAACGCTTACAAAATTTTTAAAGATGTCCAAATTCAAACAAGGTTCGGTTGACCCAACCTTCTTTCGCAAAAAGGAAGGTAACCACCTTATGATAGTTCAAATTTATGTCGATGACATCATCTTTGGCTCTACGAATCCCAGCTTAACAGCTGAATTCAGAAAGTTGATGGAGACTAAGTTTGAAATGAGCTCAATGGGTCCTATTAATTTTTTCCTTGGTTTCAATATAAGACAGGGACCCGAAGGCATCTTTATCAATCAGGAAGCTTACACGAAGACTCTCCTAGCAAAGTTTGGCATGATGGGAGACTCAAAAGTCAAAGTCCCAATGGCATTCGGCACCAAACTTACACCTTCACTAGATAAACCGGCTGTTGACATCACGCTCTATCGTCAAATGATAGGCTCACTGATGTATCTAACTGCTAGCAGGCCTGATATCATGTTTTCTGTATGTTATTGTGCTCGATTTCAGGCTAACCCACGCGAACCTCACATGCTGGCAGTGAAGAACATCCTACGCTATCTCAAGCGAACCGCCTCCTTAGGTCTATGGTATCCATCCAATTCAGGCTTCTTCGTTCAAGCCTATTCTGATGCTGACCTTGGAGGATGTGGACTCGACCGCAAAAGCACAACTGGTGGCTGTCAATTTCTTGATGGGAAGTTGGTCAGCTGGCAATCCAAGAAACAAACATGTGTGTCGCTGTCTACTGCTGAAGCGGAATACATTGCCGCTGCATCCTGCACATCACAAGTGATTTGGATCCAGAGTCAACTTCGAGACTATGGACTCAATATGAAGAAGATCCCTCTATATTGTGACTCTGAAAGTGCAATTAGGATCTGTCATAACCCGGTGCAACACTCTAAAACCAAACACATAGCACTGAGGTATCACTTCATCAAAGATCATGTGGAAGATGGAAATGTCGAAGTTCACTTCGTAAGAACCACTGATCAACTGGCTGACGTCTTTACTAAAGCTCTTCCAGAAGCATCGTTCAATAAAATATTGCAAGGGCTAGGAATGATGGAATCAGAGTCAGTCCCTCACACTACCTCTCAATCTCAAACGTAAGAAGCGAAACCAACCGAACGTTCGGGTTCGGTTCAACCATTTCACTCGCTCATTACTTCAAAGGTAGTTTTTCTGTGTTGTATATTTCTTATGCAAAATTTGTTTTTCTTTTTGTAAAAAGTTTTTTTTTATATTGCATATCTAAACTCCTTGGTTTCTTAAAAATTTTCAAGAACCGAAACCAACCGAAGGTTCGGGTTCGGTTTTTTAAAATTTTCCTGAACCGAAACCAACCGAAGGTTCGGGTTCGGTTTTTCAAAATTTTCCTGAACCGAAACCAACCGAAGGTTCGGGTTCGGTTTTTCAAAATTTTCCTGAACCGAAACCAACCGAAGGTTCGGGTTCGGTTTTTCAACTTTTTCCAACCGAAACCAACCGAACGTTCGGGTTCGGTTTTTCAATTTTTCGAAAGTTTTTTTTATTATTTTTTTTCTTCTTTTCTTCAATATTTTATATATTTTTTTAAATAATATCAAAAATCCAAAAAAAAATTTTGTGTGTGCTCATTTGTTTATGGGAATATATTCGATGCCTTACTTAAGTGTCCCTAGAAGCATGCTGCTGTATGTGTGCCAAGCCTCATAAGATTTTGAATAATGGCCTTCATGACCTGGTATACACAAACCTTGTCTTCCCAATAAGGCTAACTCATTTATTCTAATCGTGAGCTACCTCACTCTTTTCTCACATGAGTTCAGAGTCTCCTGCTTGGTCCATTTGTTCGCAGCAGAGGTACTATGTCTTCTTTCACCATCCCCATTACACTTCTCCATAACATTCATTTCATCACTGTAACCCTTGAGACTCTCAGAAACTACCACTGAGGTTTATGGTTACACAACATCTGTGTTAATGATCTTAGCTTCGTGCCACTACGAGCTGAGTGAAACCCAAAATTCAACACCAACGAATTGACGGTGACCAATTAACTTGATCAAGTTTTCACCAATGAATTGACGAATGTACCTTCATGAAATCTCAATTTCTTTTCTTTTTGCGTGGTTCCAATGAAATTGTTACACACCATAACATTTCTTCCCATGGGATCCAGTTTTAAATTTTTTTATGAGATTTCATATTAATCCAAGCCACTTCAAAATCAACTCCAACCTACTTGTTCAACAGACTACACCAGTCTCACAAGTACTTTGTTCACGTGCGTTCTTATATCAAGACTTGAACTGTTGAATCAAAGCGAAACCACCCTTAATTTGCCTTATTAAAAGAAGCCTTTCAACATTTATTAATGAATGTTTGATCGTAATTCAACGGGATTCCACACTAACACTTCGAGGTCTTTCTTGACCTTGAAGGAAGAGATTCGTGCCCGGGATCATCAGTTTCGTGTCATTATTGACATCACAGATTATCCTAAAAAGAGTTGCTTTACTTCTTTATTTTTTTTACACTCTTTGCACGAAAATCCAAGATTTTCAAAAATTCCGTTACTAATTATTTTACAGGCTGGATATTTACTGGATGGTTACAAATGAAGTTGTGGTCAAAAAAATTAGCCACGTGGATCATTAATTGGAAACAGCCGTTTAAAAGAGGATAAGACAAAAGGTTGCTGACGCGGCGGGAGTTCAAAGGATAGAAATTCAAACGACGGTAAAAAGGAGGGCGCGTGAATTTGAAACGGCCGCGCTTTTTCTGACACTTGAGGACGCGTGTGCAATGTCGAAGCGTCATATCTCTGAAGTTACAGGCGCGTGTGGAAATGGAAACGATTTCTTTCTCTGAACCGGCGCTTATTGGGCGGCGTGATCCTAGGAATCTGACACTCTCTCTCCTACGTGATCATCGCACGTCCCAACTGTCACCAATCAGTCACTACCAAAAACCCGTCTCGTATTTCCATAAGAGATTTGAAACGATCTTTCTCTCTCCTATCACCCACTATAAAAACCCATCAACACACCCTTTTACCTCTTTACTGCCCCCATAATTCCCTAAGCAAAATTACTCCCAAAACACTCTCCCGTTCTTCTTCTTCTCCACACCTGCAACAATGGCTGAATCTTCATCTGTTCATGCCACTTCTCAGATTCTTCCCATCAGACCTCAACAATGCCTCGTCATTGATCTGAACCCACTGGCCTATGATCCCTACATGTCGCCGGTTATCGAATGCCTCAAGTACTCCCAGCTTGCTCCGGCATTGTCCATAATTGAAACGGTGCCACTGGTGGCTCTATCTCAGGTCTATGCGACGGCCTACTACGACAAGGGCGTCGACCGGGTATTCTTTGAAGTGGGAGATCACAAGACTTCCATTTCTCGCCCCCGTTTCTGCACGTTGTTTGGGTTTGCCACTGACTCATCGCGAGTTAACCCGGAGACGATTCCGGTTGGAATGTTCTACAGCATGTTCTACAACATGGGCTACACGGAAATTCTCACCTCCGTCGCCAGGTTCAAGAAGTCATGCCTACCGCCCCAGTGGAATGGGTTATTTACAGTTCTCTTCAAGGGACTGTCAGAGAGGAGCTCAGGATCTGACGGTGCAAGTCGTCTTTTTCTTACTATCATGTACGGAGTGTACAATGGGATAAACCTAGATTATGGGTTTGTCCTCTGGCAACAGCTGCTTCAGAGCCTCTCTTCTACTTCTCGACACTCCGAGGTGTCGCTGGCCCGGTTCTGGATCTTGATCACAAGATGGGCTATGGACAGGTTTGATGTCCCAACTGCTGATGGTGCATCGATGTCTTCTATTGGTACGTTCCATACCAAGAAGATCATCATCTCGGATGCCTCAAAATTCTCCTTCATTGGCTCCATCCCGGAGACTATGTATGGAAGTGTGCCTTCAGACAGCAGTATGATCAAGGCGATCAAGGAGTTAGGGCCATCTGGTCCGAGGGAACTAACACCGGACATGCTGCGCTCGATTCATGATGCCGACAAACCGGTGGCCAGGGGTAAGAAGGCAGACAAGGGGAAGAAACCATCCAAAGCCCCAAAACCTTCTCCAAAGAAGCGTAAACAACAGAAACCTGCTTCATCCCCACAACCGAAAAGGAGGAAGACCCAACCAAAGCGAAAGCTCCTCATTCCCTCCTCTTCAAGCGAATCCGAAGGTGGGAGTTCGGACTCTGAGGGCTCACAAGGAGACGAATCTCCACAACGAGGCAACACACCCCCTCGCTCACCAACCCCGGAGATGGAACTTCACCAATCCCCAGTTCCTTCCCCTCCACCCACAATACCTATTTCCATTCCCACCATAAACCCTACTATTCCACCAACCTCATTCCCTATACCCCCACCCATATTCACCACATCAACCGAAACACCACCAGTAACCGAAACCCCTCCCGTAACCGAACCTCCACAAACCGAAACCCATACACCACCACCACCCGAAACTAACCCCCCACCCACTCAACTTGAACCAACCAAACCCACAACACCCCCTGCTTCACCACCACCTCAATCTCCAGACGCCGCCTCCGATGGCGATGATCAATACCTTGGTGGTGATCACATGAACTTTGATTCGGTCTACTATAGTCCGTTTCAAGTTCAAAGTGATGAGGAGGATGATGCTCCAGTGACAAAGAAGCATCTTCGCGAGCTTAACGAGAAGGTTGATCAACTTCTCGCCTCCTCTTCCAACCAGCAGTCATCCTTATCTGAAGCTGCCCTTCAGAAGATAGTTGATGCCTTCTCCAGGGCTCAACATGACTCATCTACTGCTGCTATAGACGCCTCCACCCGAGCTTGTGAGGCAGCGACCGAAAAAGTCGATAAACTATTCTCCGACGCTTCTGCCCTACTAAAGTCTCTGCAGGAAAGCGCCAATGCCACAAAGACAACTCTGGAACCGATTGCTCAGCAATTGGCCAAGTTCGTCTCGACGGAGTTGACTTCGTTCGCTACCCTCCGACAAAATATCAGCGACGACAACTCGGCACTCCGTGCCTCCATCGATGCCCGTCTGGCAAAACTACAAGAGGATCTTGCGGCAGAGAACTCTCTGATGGACATTCTGGCGAGTAAAACAACTGCCCTAAAGGTCAAGAGCACGCAGCTTTCCAACTCTCAAGAACAATTGGAAGCTCTTCGATCCGAGAGGGAAGTCATAAAGACGTGTGTTTCGGATGTCCACGCAGCTCTATCCAACATCCTGGAAGCACACGACCCCATCCTTAATCATTCGGTGAGGCGCACCCTCGCTGAAAAGCTCTCCCCGGCCATGGACCTCTTAAGCAAAATTAAAGGCCTACCCAGTTTCGTGTCCATTCCGAAACAAGGGGGAGATGAGAAGAAAGGATCGAAACCACCTCCGTCCTCCAAAGCTACTCACACAACCGAACCACCCCCAACTGGTCATGCCTCGGGTTCGGGTGTGAAGAACAAGGGCAAACACATAGCAGAGGATGGAGATGAAGATGAAGATGAAGACAAGGAGACCATTGCGGACATGTTAAAACGAAAGAACAGTCGCAATGCTGAAGGTGATACCAGTCGTGTGGCGCGTGAGGCTGAAGAAGCCGAACGAAAGCAAAAAGAAGCCCACGATCTCCTTGAGAGCCGAAAGTTGCTCTTCCCTGCCTGGACCATGGATCGTTTGATAAAAGAGGCCATAGAGACTCCAAGCATACTATGGCTCGAGCCGGTGATATCGTTCGACTGCAACAACACCATCGATTCACAGTTCGATATGCCACTGACTCGAAAGGCGTTCATCTTCCACGCCTTCTCCAACATTTCTGAAGTCTCGCATCCGAACGATGAGCTTGACAGGGAGCTCGTTGACTTCTACCTGGAGGCCGCTCGCCCTCAGTACCTTACATGGAGCGCCCAGAAGATTGTCAATGTTCGGGTGATGAAGCCTTTTGCCGTGGGGAGATTCACTAACGTCAAGTTCAAGCTTATCCGAGGATCTGCAAGAACTGCTCACATGATCTCTATGGCGGATCTGCCCAATCTGAACCCTCATGATTGGATACTCTTGTACAATATCCTGCTGACAAACGAAGCCGAATATGGTCCCATCTTAGACCATGTCAAAAGGATGCTGGCATGCTATATCATGGAGGTGGCCCTAATGGATCAGGAGGTTGCCACAGTTTTTAAGAAGAAACCGAAAGTCAAGCCTGTGGGATCGGCCAGTGATCTGAATCAAATGCAAATGGGCAAGATAGATTCGAGGCGAAACTCTGTGATGTTCACTAGAGCCAAAGGACAGAAATGTCTCTTCGCTTTAGCTGACAAACATCTTTACACTACAACTTGCTTGGAGCACATCTTATTCATCATCAAACAGTGTAAAGACAATTCGGCTGATGATATCAAGTACTTCAATGATATGATCAATTGGTACATCCGGTTTAGACAGACCATCCTTTCCATAACCAAGTGTCTGTTTAGTACCGTGAAGAAGAAGGTACCAGCTTCAGCCGCCGGCCCAAGTAGGAAGTGAAGGTCTCGCTCCAAATTGACGCAAAGGGGGAGATTGTTGGGCTGAAAAGAGTTTTGATGTTGCGTCTTTTGGGCTCGGTACATTAGCCTTTTATTCTCCGGTTTGGGCCTGTCCAACCGAGAGCCTTTTATGTATAGTATTTAAGTTAATGCTTGCATGCATATTAGGTTAAGATTCTAGAGATTATCGAAATAGTGATTAATCAAGAGTACAATATTTTCCAGTAATCGTTCTTGTAATCTTCCAATCCTTTACAGTTGATGTTCTTAATCGAGCTCTTCTAAGGATTTTATTTAATCATTCGACACGATAGATTCAAGCTGTTTTGTTCTTAATATTGTGTTCTTGCTGTTTCATATTCATATACTTGTTCAAGATCTAATCGATCTTCATAGATTAAAAGTTGTTTTAATCCCATCAGGTATGAATTATAGGACCTTGGATATAGCATTTGGACACTTGAATCATAACTTTTAAGGGATTTATTTGAGTTTACGGCCAAGAGGATTGCTTGGGCCGTAAACTCCCTATAACATGACATAATTTCATTTCTAAGGTGTTAGAAAGCCATCCAACACCCCCAAAAGCCTTGGAATAAATCAAGGGACCAACCAAAAATACTTTGAGGACCTAAAACACAACATTTATGGGGTTTCTAAGAGTTTACGGCCAAGACCTGTTCTTGGGCCGTAAACTCCAAAATTTTTGGTGTTAAAATGCAATCTAAACACCCCTAAAGCCTTTAGATGAATTTTAGAAGCCCTTCTATGCAAGTTTTAGACCTTAAAACACATTATATCACCCTATATTAGAGTTTACGGCCATGATGAGGGTCTCATGGGCCGTAAACTCCATAATACCCCTCAAATGTTCCATAAAACTCATATTAGGTCTTAGAATAAACCCTAGAATCACATGTGATTGTCCCTTGTAGCTTAAACTAACCATTCTTGGCCATGGGTGAGTTTACGGCCGTAAACTCTAAAAGTATGGCCGTAAACTCATGTTTAAATGTTGTAAATTCATTCCAAGTGTTCCAAGGCATTTTAGATAAATCATTCTAGCATTTCCCATGTCCATGAAAGCCATTTAAGCCATTTTAACACCCAAAACCACACCCACATGAGTTTACGGCCGTAAACTCATGTATGTGTGTGTTTTGTGGTTGTAAACTCATTTAAATGTTTACTTATGGAGAGTAAACTAAAGTCCCAAGTCCCTAGTGCCTTTACAAGTCCTTAAACGCCACCCGGGTCACTCTAAACACTCATTTTAAGGTGTTTAAACTCATTGGAGTGTAATGTTCCATAGGATTAGTGAATGTATCCCTAATTGTATATATATGGACATTATTTCATTTTACATAGGGTCATCGCGAGTAATCAAACCCCGAACCAACGTCTAGCATTCAAAACCGACACGTTTCCGAGTCCGGTGAGTTCATACCCCTACCCTTTTCACTGTTTTTCACTGTTTTCAGGGGGGGAAACACGAGCAAAGTACAAGAGTTTTCTTGTACTCAAAACTTATTTTCATGTGTGTGTTTCACATTTCATATGTTTTTAGTATTGATTACACAACTGATAACTAGTAGAATATACAGATCACTTAAACATTTATTTGTGAAATGGGATCCATAAACTGTTATGTTTTATATATTTCACAAATGTTTTCCACATTTTAGAAGTTAAAAGTTTGATTATACAACACATGAACAATATATTTCGTACACTGTCTTGTCCTCGGTAACATTCCACAGAGATACGCGAATGGAGGATTATCCTAATATTACTAGTAAATTTGTTATTCCGTATGATTGGAGACACGTCCTCGGCGAACACTCCACAGAGATACGCGAGTGGAGGACTACACCCGTAACCAGAATCTCTGGAATTTAGAGAGCGTGACTTGAGTGTATAGATCTATACGGGGCTGACTACCCCACACCTGGCTGCTAGCTACAGCCGAACCGAATTGGTTCAAGGGTGACGAAAGTCATAAAGTTGTGGACTACTTATTGCCACAAGGTTGTGGACTACTTATTGCCATAGGTTCAGTCTTTAGTATGGTTATGGAACTCGCAATTAGGATAACAGAGATTTACTTACAGTAATAATGAACCATATACTTCATTTTACAGATAACCAGGAATCAATTTACATCTCTTACATCTTTTACATCTTTTACAAACAATAATCAACATTCAGGAAGGTATGGGACCTTCCTGGGGAAAACTTTGTACATAACCAGGTCTATTGGAATACATCTTTTACATTGGAAACAAACATACAGGAAAGCATGGGGCATTCCTGGGTAACATTCACATAACCAGAAAAGAGTGACCAACTGATTATCACTACATCTTTTACATTAACTAACTATTCAGGGAAGTATGGGACTTTCCTGGGAATACACTGATACATTTTCAGAAACAGAAAGGAAACATAAACAATTTCACAAAACAAAACTACTTATGAACTCACCAGCTTTATGCTGATTTTCAAATCGCTTGTGTTCTCAGGTCAACGTTAGAGCAGGTACCCGAAGATTCCTTTTGATCAGAAGATGGAGTACATGAAGACCCGTTTCATATTGTCTATATATACTATGTATTACAACTGTACAAACTTTACTTTTGAAACAACTGTAAAACTTTATTATGTAATGTAATGGTTGTTTTACTTTACTTACTATGTGCATTGGATTTGATACTCAACGTGGAGTCAACCCCGGAAATATTTCCGCCTTCGGTTTTCAGGGTGTGACACGGAGGGAGGGTGGAGCCAGCAAGATCATAGGCCACCGCGCACCCCTACAGGCGCGATGTGTATTGCTTTTATTGGCTATAAAGAGGTTTCCATATAAGCTCCAACCCTCAAACCCATACAACCTCTCTATCAGAGTTCTCTCTACACTTTTAGGCCATTTTCCTTAGGTTTATCTGTTCTAGCGAAACCCTACAACTCCTAAGGTATTCAACTAAGTAGTAACCATCAAGTAAGAGCCCTGTGAGTGCGATTTCAGGAATTTGGTATGGAAGAACCACTGTAATTTAAGTATACTCTAGACTTTTAAGTGTAGCTTATATTTATAGTCATAAGTCATCATTATATTCCTATAAATAAGATTTATTAGTAATTCCAATTATAATACTGATTGATCTACTTACGGGAGAGGTACCTAGAATGGTCATGTTGAATTGGTTGTTGGATTTTAGAATGGTTATACGCCGAAATGGTCATGCCTCCCAACTGTCCTGCATGGTTGATCCTTATTTGATAGAACTCTCGGTATTCATTAGGACTAGTGATAGATCTAGCCTACGTGTAACATCTAATTTTCACAACCAAAAAGTTTCATTTTTAATAAGGTAAAACTTCCCAGTTATAAATCCATTCTAAGAAAAATCATTTATTCACAACTACATTTATTGAAAATCAGAGTATTATAATAAACATGAAATCCTATATGTTGTTGATGAGTGTGTACAGTCCCGTCTTCACCTTCCCACGATCACCGATAGGATCCTGAAACATAAACAACTTGGTAATCAAAAAGCCTAGTGATATTTCCCCAAAATACCCCATACAACAAACATACTATCATGCATAATAAGCCCATAATCATCATATTAGAATACCCTAGCCCAATCAGTCATCGGACTGGAATGCCAACATACAACGGGTCCAATCAATCATCAAAATAGAATACACAGGGTTTGTTGGCCTGCCACCTCAACCCAACCGCTCTTCCCGAGCCTTCGTGGCTAAAGCTTACAGTCGACCCACACCAGGTATCTTGGTCTACAATACATAGCATGACCGCCTCAACCTCAACCACTCCCCTATGTCGACATATAAACAAACAAGGATCAAGTAGGCAAATATCAATCATACAGTTCTCTACCACCAATTAGACCTCTCACAACACACTACTTTGATACCAGCAAACCTCCATGGAATGCATGACCATAAGTAACTAGAGGTGAGATAGCCTCCCGAACAGATGATCCTACTCTAGATCCACAACCAAACGAGCAATAGGCAAGCAATCCTAGATCAAGAGTTCTCAGCTATCCTACATGAATACATACAACTCCTAGGGCACTCCACTAGATGATAACCATCCTACTAAAACTCTAACCAATATACCACAACTACTACATCCTAACATACTAGGACATATATATAAATCCGGAAGATCATTACAACACAACAACATTCTACACACAAGGATACATAACAAAAAATCCTAGGAATTCATAACCATATGTACCTAGAGGTGAGATAGCCAACCAAACTGGTGATCTTACTCTAGAGCCACAACCAAACGAGGAACAGCAAAGAAAGCCTAGATCAAGAGTCCTCAGGCAATCCTATCTGACTACATACAACCCATAGGGCACCCTTCTAATAAATAATAACCAAAACTAGTGGACTGGCATTGGTGCCTTCGACCTACAAGTACAGTGAGGAGAAACTCAACTAAATCGAAGAAGTCTAAAACACTACGATACAATCGTTTTTGCATTGCTTGCACCCGCGAACCCACTGACACCAGCACCAGATGGAATCTTAATCAATAGTCCAAAATCCTCAAGTTTTCCTAAAGTCATACTTGGTAAAAAAGACAACGGTCAACGGAAGTCAATGAAAGTCAAAGTCCAAGGCTGGCTGAGTACACCCATCGTACTCCACGTACGCCCATCATACACGATTCAATTCTAGTATGCCAAGCATACTCCCAGGTATGCCAAGCGTACGTTGGCTGATTCTGTCATTCCATTAAGCACTTTATCCCTTAACACCTTTTGTCCAAAGCTCAGTTCTCAGTCTAAATTAACACCCTAAGTTATAAAGTTTCCAACTTTATGATTTTCCATGTCTAGGAAGAGTCCAAATCCAAAACCCTAACTTATCATAAGGTCCTAAGCTTCATAACACATGCATGAATGGAACAACAAGACCAAGATCACATTTTTATGACTTAACACCGTTATATATACCTGGAAATGCACCTCACAAGATCTGGAACAACCTATACCCAAATGGACAAATTTCTGGGACAAAAGGACATAACTTTAACACATTAAACTAGATCTAAGGAAATGTTCATAAACCTTCTAGCTTTATAGCTTATGGAGATGAACGAGGGACGATAACTTCCATATCCAAAGTTGCTTTAAGCTTCCAAGGACTATCACCACATTCTTCCTTCAAAGGTAACAAAAAGCACACTCTTTGGCTCACAAGGCTCAAATTAGGGTTAGGGTTTCAAGAGAGGATGCGGGGGAGATGGAGGCTGAGAATGGAAAGGGTTTGGGGAAGTTAAGGGCTTTAAATAGGGCTCAAAACCCAAAAATTAGGGTTTGCGTTATGTTCATGTACGCGCAACACCAAATGGTATGCCCATCATATGCTTCTAAAGTAGCGACTTCACCATGCTGGTATGCCCGACGTACCACCGTTCTTCCCAAAATCAAAAAACTTTAAAACTACTACAACTTCTTTGTTTCAACTCCGATTTTAACATTCTTTATATGCACAGAAATGTGTTGAGGAGCCCACAATATTATCCAGATATCTTGGACTAAAAACTTCTCAAATAAAAATTCATATTTCATGCAAGAATCCAACCTACGACTTTTTTTTCCCTTTCTACCCTTCGGCCCAAAACATAGTTCAAGGGTGAGATCTCTTAACCATCATTACCTCCTTCCAAAAGCTCTAAACTTTACCTCCTTAAGGCCTAAATCGTTTATACAATCGACTTCCAACCCACGGCTCTAAAACAAGAATGACAAAAAACAGGATGTTACACTACGATACCAGATTCCCTTAGGCTCGTTACCCGTCAGCAGGATCGTCCGGACAACTGTTAATCTTCAGAGTAACTATCTAAGTGAGTTATCTCACGATACTATACGTTACAATATATATATATATATATATATATATATATATATATATATATATATCCATGTATGTTAGGATATAGGAACTAGTAGAGTAGATTCGATAGTATAGCTTCTATGTGCTTGTATCAGTAAAACATAATGTGTAACCTCTGTGTATGGATATATATATATATATATATATATATATATATATATATATCCATGTATGTTAGGATATAGGAACTAGTAGAGTAGATTTGATAGTATAGCTTCTATGTGCTTGTATCAGTAAAACATAATGTGTAACCTCTATGTATGGATATGAATGTTGGGTGGGGCCCGCCATGTAGTTTGGGTAGGGCCCATTTGTATGTATGCATATGTATGTGATATTCACTAAGCCTAGCACTTACCCAGTTGTTATTAAATGTTTATCAGGAGCTTCAATGACTCTTAAGAAGGGAAAGGCTCGACTGTACACACATGCATTTTCCACATGTTTCCGCACATTGTAATTACACTCTGATATGGTTTAATAAATAAAATAAAAAATTTTGGGTTGAAAATCGGGACGTTACATCTGCCGATTCTTCCGACAGCCTTGCGATCAAGTGGGTTCATTGCTTGGCTTATACAACAAGTTACATCGTCTTCTCAAATCAGCAAACAAATATCATATCATAAACCCTATATCCAAACACAATTAAGGGTTTGAGATTGATTCAAAATTGGCACTTGTTCATTAATGTCGATTCCCTCCAAAAATCATATTCATTTCAGAATTTCCTTCAACATGGTTACCCTGTATCATTTCTGGTTCTTTTCAAGAAAGTGTAATGAAGTTTCTAAGATGTGGTCAGATACCGGATCACAAAGTTGATAATATGCGGCTATGGCGCATCTCTCTACTTCGTGAAAATGAGAATGTTCTGGTTTTGCTGTATACTCTTGAAGAATGTGTCAAGAGCTCTAATAACATAAAACATCCTTACCAGTGCCAATATTTTCAATACACTGGTAATTTTGTGTGATTGTTCTTCTAATTACTGTTTATCGTTTAGGTTTGATGAGTTTCATGTAGATTCAGGATATTCCATCATTTTTATTGAAATTTGGAGAATGTCTACTCATTATAAATTTCTAAACTAGGTTTATGAATGATATTGATCTTTATTTTAGGTTTTTGAATTGGGATTCCAATATTTATTGTCCATGACGTATAAAATATCTTTTGATTCATTACTTTTTATAGGTTGGAGTTAAAATATCCTCTCAAAGAGAAAGTACCGTTTCATTATCACTTCTAAACCTATCATAGAAAATGTTTTTGATCTTGAAAGTCACATTTTACAAGGTTTAATCCTCTATAATGGATTTGGACACCTTATATGTGTCAATGGCATCAAAGATGGGTCCAAATTTATATTTGCCAAAGAAGTCATGTAACACCCCGAACCCTGGATGATAAATTTAAGAGTTATAATGCACTTTGGAGGACCTACTCGACGAATCGGTTGGTCTCGACCCGTCGTGTAGGGGCTGAGCTGGCCACACAGGTTATGAAGCCTACTCGTCGAGTCAAAGGGTTGGACTCGACGAGTTGATTTTGTATTAAGAAAACCCTAATTTTAGGGCTTGCACCCTATTTTAAGGCCCTTAAGCCCTCATTTCTGCCTCCCTTATCATTAAGACACACTGAGAGAAACCCTCGACGAGTTGTAGTCGTTGTGTGTGTGTGTGTGAGAGAGAGAAAGAGAGAGAGAGAGAGAGAGAGAGAGAGAGAGAGAGAAAGTCTAAAGTTCTTGTGTTCACATGCATTTTTAGAAGAGGATTGAAGAGCGAGAAGGTTTGGAACGAGAAAAAGCTTTGGATCCAATGTTCTTTTGGTGCTAGCTTGCAAGTGGAGGTAAAAATCTATCTCCTTGATCATTCCTTTTGTTAGATCTCTTTCTAGAGAGTTTTAGGGCTTTATCCCATCCATCTTTTGGTTTGGAGTTTTTGAGTTGGTCATCGAAATTGAGACTACAGATCTAAGCTATATGAGTCCCAATGAGCCCAAAGATTCGAGCTTTATCAAGCTTTGGGCAAGTCTTCAAACACAAAGACCTTTATGGGGCTTGTTTTGGCATCTTGAACCCGATATGCCATGCATGAACATAAAGGTTGCATCTTTGCATGATGATTCAACCTTAGGGGGCTAGATCTAGAGTATGAGACCTTATTGCTGTCCAAAATCGTATGGATGAGGAAATAGACTGAATAGGCTTGGCGAGTTGGTGAGCCAACTCGACGATCGGTTAGGGTTTACCCAATGGTTTGGACGCACGACATACTCAGCGAGTTGATAAGACAACTCGACGAGTAGGTAGGGTTTTCCTGATCTTTTTGATGTTGCATTTTTTGATGTTGCATGGACTAGACGAGTTGCCTATCAACTCGGTGAGTAGAGTGGGGTTTTCACGATTTACTCAGTTATGAGGGACTCGACGAGTGCATGAGTTGTACTCAGTGAGTTGAGTCAACATGGACTGTTGACATGGGTATGGACTTCTGTTTACTTTTAGAGTTGCATCAGTTTTGACTGTTGACTTCCATTGACCTTAAGGTTTTGGCCAACTGTGGATTTTGGAGGCCATGGAGGAGTAGAGATTTGACTAGCAGCTTGAGTGTGGGTTACATTGCTTTACTTTACGATGTGGGTCTTCTCACTATACTTACCTTGAGTGGTAATTTGTGTGACCCGAGGGTCTTGTGTGCTTATATTGAGTATTGTGATATTATGCATTATGTCTTTGTGATTATGAGGTATGTTGTATAGTTCTTCTGTTGAGTTAGGACTGGAGGGTCCAAACCGATTTGTGAGACCGGATGGTCCTCACTGAGATACCAGGACCAGAGGGTCCGACCCAAGCTGTGGGACCGGAGGGTCTTCACTGAGACACATGACCAGAGGGTCCTTATCGAGACATATCAATGAGAGGCTTACTATTTGTGTGTAGTATTTTGCGGAACTCACTAAGCTTCATGCTTAACGTGTTGTGTGATATGTGTTTTAGGTACTTTTCAGGATCATGGGAAGGGGCCAGCTTGATTGTACACACGAGATGGAATTATGTTCTTGAGGATCCTGGATTTTATTTAACGATTATGGATATGTGATGAGAATTGTTATCGAGAATTAAGATGTGAAACAATAGATTTGAATCATGAATGATAAAGAACACACGAAGTAAATATTAATCAGATCTCGTTTTATTAAGACTGATTACAGAATAAGCTAAAGAGGGTTTTTGAGTTTCCGATCTCTCCTTTACTTCAAGCCTAAGTCCCTATTTATAGGGAACTTACAAAAAGTATACTAAGCCTTATACAATGAAACTTCGCATGCTACACTTCGCATGTAAAATAGACTTAGTAAAATAACATACAAAATGCGAATCATTAAAAGACAAACTATTCGACTTTTACAACTAACATCTACATTCTCCCCCTTTATAAACAGTCGATACAATTCAACTTAAAAGCTTTTGAATTGCAGAGTGAATCGTTCTTCGCACTTCTCCATACCAGGAGATCACCTTTGTCAAGTCCTTCTTGTCACCTTCGTTACCCAATTCGCATGTTACTGTAAAAGCTTTCCCAAATCACAGACTTCGCACATTCTTTACTTCACATTTGCTACAAATGTTTCTTCGCATCCCTTCGCATTAAACAAATGCGATCTTGACTAAGAAATGCAAATGAGAAATCAACTGAGTCACACATATGTGAACAGTTCTTGATTTTAAATGCGAATTCATCGTTTCAAAACAAAATGCGAATTATCATCTTGTCTTACTTCCAAAATGCAAACCAAAATCAACATGAAATTCTCTTCGCATTTCACAGTTCCAAAATCATGTTTTTAAAACTCTTGCAAACAACAATTTCACAGTTCTTGACTTCGCGTTTTTCTTCACGACTCGTCCCTCAATCATCCATCCAATAGCAAATCCAAAATCCAATTTTTTCTTTTACAGATCATGGACTCCAAGCATAATGCGAAAATACCATGCCAAAAGGTTTAAGGCATATCTCTCCTACAACATACTTCGACAAAGCTGATTGTGTCAAAGTATCTTCCCATGGAACTTTCACTTCTCTTCCAAGCACATTCGCTAACTCCTCATCAGTCAGTGCAAGACAATCGAAGTAGTTGTCGATATAAGTCTTCACATGTGCGAATCCGACTTTGAAAACATCTGTCTCTGAGCCTTTTAGTTTGTTCTCTTCCATGTGCTTCAGAATAAGAGCTACTTGAATAAGATCGTTGCAGTTCATCAATGGAAAGTCAACAACAGTGAAGTCATATTGTTGGTTGTCTGCCCTGATCACAAAATATCGAAAATTTTGAAGCATGTCTTCAAACAAAACATCCTTCTTTATCGTGAGAACCTTCTTGATCTTCATCAAGGACCAGACTTCATCAGGATTCTTCCCAAGAACAACATGAAATCTGATTTTCATGTGAGTGTAGTCATCCGGATTATCGAATTTCTCACTGATCTTGTATTGAGCCATAATGAACAACATTTCATTAATAGGGAAGTCCAGCTGACAGTAATCTGAGTTCGCAATGTCGTAACTTCTTTTGGGCTTCTTCTCGAACTCATACATCTCCCTTCCTACAACTTTAGACTCTATCGTTTCGTAAGAGTAAAGTTTTGCAGGATCACCTTTGTTCATTGAGGGAGGATCACTTGCCCGTTGTCGCATTATGCTCTGGACTTGTCTCATTCTTTCAAGTTCAGCCTCAGCATCAGCTTTTAACTCCTCTTTCGACTTCTCATACAGGATGCCCTTTCCTTTTCCAGTTACATCCTTCTGAGGTTGAGAACTCGAACCTCCTTCATTTCCTCCAATAACAATTCCCTTTGAAATTGTTTTTGTAGTAATTGTTGTTGAAGAAATCGGTTTAGTAGGAATTGGAAGAGTTGCAACTAGTTGAGTCGAGATGACTTTTCCCACTGTTTTGGCATCAGCTTCTTTGCTTCAACTTTTCTCTCCCCCTTGCGCCCCTGTGAAAACAGGTGGAGCACCCTTCGGAAGTAAAGAACTGAAGTTTGAAATCGGGGCAAGAGCCTTCTGAATGGTTTGTTCTAAAGTGTTAATCCGAATCGGTAAAACCCTTCGCATGGAGGCAAGGCTCTTTCACTTTTGGGATTTCAAGCGAAGTCATATGCCAGACTTGCGAAATCATCAGTCTGAGTTGGTTTTACTCAGAACCTCAAGGATTTCGTGTGTGCATTGTGCCAATGAAATAAGATAAGAATCAAGAAATTTTTGGAATGTGGTGATGTCAAAAAGTGAATTTGACATAAATGCAGTAAAACCCCAGGCAAAGGTTGCTTCGTTAATTATCAAGAGAGATAATCAACAGCTTGTGTATTTTCCCGTGAATTACAATCGAATACTTGTAAGGAAGTTTCGAAGGGCTTCTTTTAAAAGTCATTTTGGGTTGGTTTGAAATTTCATTACATATCAGCCTTAACATAAGGTGAGAAATTGTAAATGAAATTACTTGTTTGACCAGTGCAGTCAGTGACAAGTTGGCTTGTGAAATTATTTATCATGACAAGAATTTGCGAATGAAACTTACACTGAAATCATATTCAAGAGAAAATTTGTTTTGGATCTTGTTGGGTAACAAATATTCTTGGTTGTAAATATTTGATCAAGACCACGCATGTGAATTGAATATGATTTGAAGTTTCGAAATTTTTGATACTGAAACAAAGGTTTCGTAAAAATCTAGAACAAAGTTCCCCGTCAATTCCTTAAAGATATATGATTTTTGGGTTTCACTTTCATCACGGACTCATGATGTTAGATCTTAAACACAGAGTTCTGATTTGTCTAGGTTTTGATTGGTTTTATCAAAGACCTCAAGGACAAATCTTTTCAAAAAAAAATTTGGATTTGAAGAACATTTTGGTTTAAAAAGATTGGTTAAGAAGCAAAGTGTACCTCTGTTATTATGTGGACAAAACAGAAAACTCTTAACTCATTTGAGAAGAGTAAGGTAGCTCTTGTTGATTTATGCGAATACAAGCCTTGTTGGGTAGAAATGTTCATGAGATTATTTCATCAAGGCTTTCATTTTTCACACATAGAATCATTCGAGGCTTGAGGTCTACATACAGCAGCATGCTTCTAGGGACATCCTAACTAGTTTGTAAAAGAAATTTAATATCTTCCCATAGAAACACAAATGTATGACCTCTTCGCATTGCATCCCTGTATTAAATTCTCAACACATAGTTTAAAGAACAAAGAAAACAAATATTTTTGTGATTTTGGAATTTTTCAAAAACAAAAGAACAAAACAAATAAAATCTTTTTGTATTTTTGATTTTTCAAATTTAAAGAAAAAAACAAAAAAAAATCTTTTTGGATTTTTAATTTTTAAAAAAAAAATCTTTTTGAATTTTCGATTTTTCAAAACTAAAACAGTATGCGTAAACCTTACCATAGTGATAATGAGCCATGCGAAAACTGTGGTTGCAAAGCCATGCGAAGCCTTCTGAATGAACAGTAACCTCATAGTGATTATGAGCCATGCGAAAACTGTGGTTGCGAAGCCATGCGAAGCCTTCTGAATGAACAGTAACCTCTGAATGATCTAGTGATTCATCATACAAATTCAAGAACACAAGGAGTAAATAATTCTTTGTAAGCTCATATTAGATCTAGAAAGAATATACAAATGGGTTTGTACAAGTTTCTCTCTCTAGTCTAACACTCCAAAATGGACTCTTAGCTGCTGAACAAAGCTTTTACTCTTGTGTTGACAAAATTGAATTCGCATTAATCATCCCCAAACCTCATTTTTCGCACGAATTTGAGCTCTAGTCAACACACCTTCTTGTAGATTTCCAATTACCTGTTCTTTTGGATGATTTCTTGTCCATTTCTCGAGTGGTGGAAAATTTGGATCAAATTCTAATGGTGCATCTTCAAACATATCTTCATTTTCAGATCCTGCAACAGAAAAATTATCATTAACTTCATGAAATTCGTCATTATTATCAAGATTAATTGTCTCTGTTTCATCATGCTCCCCCTCAACATGATCTGTATCTTGATATTCTTGTCGATTTTGCGAATGCTCCCCCTCAACTTGATGTTCTTGTTGTTTTTGCGAAGGCTCCCCCTCAACTTGATGTTCTAGTTGATTTTGCGAAGGCTCCCCCTCAACTGGATTTTCTTGTTCCTTGTGAATATCTGATGTGCTTTCACAAGTTATCGTTGATTCATCAGTATGTTTTGAAGATTCTGATGTTTGACAACTCCAGCATTTTCCAAGCTTCTGTAATCTCGCAAATTTTCTTTCCTTCCAGTCATGTGACGAGAGCAACCACTATCAATGTACCATTTCATGTCATATTGCTCGTCACATATCACCTGCATTTATTGAAAAAATTTAGGAACCCAAGACTTTTTGGGTCCATCATTAGTAGAATGAAACAAATTTTTGGAATTTAAGAACCATGTTTTCACTTTGTTTGTGACCGAATCAATTATATCAACATCATCAGTTCTAGATTTTGAAATATAATCATTCAATAATTTTGGATTTCCATTAATTGTAATCTTATCCTTCACAACATTCGCATTTTTGATAACTGGTTTCCATTTTTGAACTGGAACTTGCAAATTATTAGATGATGTACTCTCAGTTGAAGAATTATTTGTGTACGTATCAAATGCACTTTTGATTTGTTCTTCTGAAAATTTTCCATTTTGATATTTCTTTCCTTTTTCTTCAAACCAATGATTGAACGTTCTAACATCAGATTTTCCTTTTGTATATGAAACTTTGTTTGGTTTTGATATTGAAGGATTTGGAAAAATTTGGTTGTTTTGGTGAAAATTTCTTTTTGACTTGAGTTGAGTTCTTCAAACTTGAGAAAGTATTTGCGAATTTGCCAACATTTTGAAACTTTTGATTATTTGCAATTTTTTGCGAATTCTCAAATTTTCGATTGTTGTCATATTTGCGAACATATGGAGCCTTGTCAAGAGAGTTGATTTGTTTATGAAAAATTGATGATGTTTTTGAAATTTGCTCTTTTTCATCTCTTGATTTTTCATTAGACACAACTTGCCAGAATATTGCTTTTCTTGCTTTTCTTTTTGAAACATTATTTTCTGTTGAAAAATTTCCAACCATCAATTTGAATTCATGAGAATTTAGTTTCACTTCAACCTTTGGTTTTTCATCTTTTTCAAAAACTTTGTTTGATTTTTCACCTTTAACCACCCATTTTTGTGTTGATTTTGTTTTTGAAACACATAAGTATTTTTCGTTAAATTGTTTTCTTCTGTGTTTTGATTTGCGAAAAAACCTTCAGTTGTGGACTTTTGATTATCTTTTTCAATCATTCTATTGAATTCAGGATGAACTTTCTCAGCATTTCCAGTAGTGAGAAAAACTTGATTTGGAAAAATTGTTTTATCAGTACATACAAAATTTGGATATACCACAGTGTTGGTTTCCAAATAATGTTCGCCTTTATCATTTAAAATTTTATCAAATTCTTTTGTATTTTCAAACACTTGATCAACTACAATCCTTTGAGGTGTTTCAGTTGAAACTTTCTTTTCTTCTTTATTTACATCTGTGTCATCAGATTTCCAGCTTTCAACTTCCACATTATCAAACATACAATGTTGTGAAGTTGAAGATTTATCAATTTCATCCTCTACTATTGAATCAACTATTATTTCTTTACCTTTGATCTTAGATGTGATATTAATGATTGACAATTGAGAACAATCAACCTCTTCTTCCTCTTCTATTTCACTGATTTCACTTACATTATCAGAATTTTCATCAATATCAGCATAATTCAACTGTGAGGAAAAAGTTGAATTTTCAGATTTCTTTATGATTTTCACTTGTTCACTCTTTGTCAAACTTTCATTGACGATGTTAACCAATTCATCAGCATTCAGAAATTCATCAATTTTGACAATACCATATGCATATCTATCATCAGGTATTTTGTCAAATTGAGCAATTGTGCTTTCGCAATCATAAGAGACGTTCATACTCAAGAAAAGGTAAAAGTTTTCTATGTTGTTCTTTGCTAATATCAGAAGAGTGATGTAAAGCTGTTAATTTTGCATACAAACGTTTTGCAGAATTACAATATATGTTTCTCTGTGCAAGTAATAACCTAACATCGTTAGTAAGATTATTTCTATCACAGTCTATATTTTTGACTTGTAATTCCAATTTTTCAACTCTGCTCTTCTTTATTTCTAATTCTCTTCGTGTCTCACTAAGTTGCACATTTAATTTCTTAGCTTCATTACTAGCAGACACAATAACAGAATCAAAATAAGCCACAGTATCATCAAATGAAACAATTTCAGCATCATAAGCAGATAAAGGAATATTAAAAGATTCAAGAATTGTACATACCTTGGTTGTCATGGGTGATTTGTCAGCGGATTTTGACACAAAACATCTCCCTGAAATTTTCTCTTCGCATTCCTCAAAGCTTGCGAACATCACTCCATGTGTGGGATGCCTCATTTCTTCATCATCAGATCCTGAGGACCAGATCTGATAAGTTCCACTCTCTTCTTCAGTAGTTTCTCCCTTCGCAACCAATGATACTCCTTTGGTCTTAGCACGCAACTCTTCAATCTTCTCAGAGTAGTATGCTTCATCTTTGACTTTTTCTTTCTTCTCTTCTCTCTTTCGCAACATGCAGTCAGCTGCGAAGTGATTCGCACCATTGCAATAATGACAATAGATTCCTGAATCACCTTTCAACTTTTTCTCATCGTTCGCATTTTTCTGTTTTTCATCAATTTTCTCCAACTTCTTCCTCTCATCCCCTCCAGTCCTTGTGGTAACATTCTTCGCATTATTCATCTTTCCTTTTGGATTAAAAGGCTTTTTAAAAAACTTTTTAACTCTGTTGTTTGAATAGAATGCTACAGCTTCATCATCGGAATTCATCAAAAATCCTTCATCATCTGATCCATCTTTTTCATCATTTTCTGATACCTTTGAAACTAGAGCCAAAGGACCACCAATAACTAGTTTTGATTCTTCATACATTTCTGAGACCTCAGATTCAAGTGTTTTCAGTTGATTGTAGAGATCATTCAATTTGGTTGTATCAAAACTTTGTTGATTCTTAATCATCATGCTCACACTTCGCCACTCCTTGCGAAGTCCCATAATGAAAGTTAAATTGAATTCCATGATAGATCTAGTGATACCATACCTATTGCAGCGAAACACAAGCTCATTCAGACGATCATAGTAACTTTCGAGAGTTTCTGCATCCTTTTGTCTGAATTCCTTCAGTTCAATCAGACATTGCTTCACAGAATTGATCTTCATCTTTTCGCTACCTTGATACTTCTCTTTTAGAGTATTCCAGATGTCTTTTGCTGTTTTACAACTACGAATGTAATTGTAAACCACATGAGGAAGAGCACCTCTTAGTTCCCTCATGCACCTCTTTTCATTATCCTTCAGTCGTTTTCGTTGATCTTTAACATCAGGAGATCCAGTGGATGAACCAATTTGTTGAACATTTGCAGGAGCTTGAACTGTTCCATCGATACAATTCCAAAGTTCTTCATCAATTCCATTTAAGTAATCTTCCATTCTATCAGCCCACTGATCATAGTATTCTGGAATCAACATCGGAATTTTGGTTGAAGAACCAAGCAAATGAGAGAAAGAAGTCATCGTGTTCATGTTGAAGTTCGCCATTGATGAACAAAAAAATTTCTGAAAACTTGAGAACTTGATGAATTTCAGAAATCGATCAAACGAATTGATCAAAAATCGCTAATCGAATCCTCGACTTAACAATTCAAATGCAGAATCAATTCAAATCTGAAGATCAAAAGTGATTTTCAAAACCAAAATTGCGCGGAAAATTTTGAGTAAATTTTGTAACTCAAAAAGCAAATGATTCTTATACGAAAATCAGATCTAAGCAGTTTGAATCCTGCTCTGATACCAATTGATGAGAATTGTTATCGAGAATTAAGATGTGAAACAATAGATTTGAATCATGAATGATAAAGAACACACGAAGTAAATATTAATCAGATCTTGTTTTATTAAGACTGATTACAGAATAAGCTGAAGAGGGTTTTTGAGTTTCCGATCTCTCCTTTACTTCAAGCCTAAGTCCCTATTTATAGGGAACTTACAAAAAGTATACTAAGCCTTATACAATGAAACTTCGCATGCTACACTTCGCATGTAAAATAGACTTAGTAAAATAACATACAAAATGCGAATCATTACAAGACAAACTATTCGACTTTTACAACTAACATCTACAATATGTGTTTTAGTAAATTGATACTTTGGGGTTTTGTGAAATGTGTTAAGGAGAATTATGAGATTTTAAAAATGAAAATTTTGTACGAAAATTTACGGTGTTACAAGTCATGGATCTTTGTGGTTGGGCATGAGCATTGTATGTTCCTTTTTAACACTTAATGTAAAATTACTTTCATCTTAGTCCCCAGTTGAGTACATGGAGCATACTCTATGAGTACGCTGAGCGTATTGGCTCATGAGTGGAACATGGAGGCACCGACATACGTTGGGCATATGTGGCAGTATGCAGGGTGTACACTAAGCAGAGGAAAACCCTAGAACTTAGGTTTTGTGCCCTCGTTAAACAACTTATGTCACCCTAGAACCTCCATGTGACCAACCTCTACCTCTCTATACCCTAAGATTGAAACCCTAATTTCAATTTTTGAGATTTGAGCTTGGAAGTGAGTTTTTGTGGTGTTTTTGGTGATTTGAAGGAAGAAGAACACTTAAAGGTTGCTTTGGAGTGGCTTGATCTTGTAGATCGAGAATCAACTTTATCTTTGCAAGCTATTTGAGGTATAAAACTCTCAACTTGATGGTTCCTTATGCTAGATCCAGTTTAGGGTGTTACTTATGCATTTTTGGGTCCTTTAAGCCATATTTTTGACAGTATGGTATACTCCAAAAGCCATGCATGTTAGATCTTAGCACCTTTGAGGTCCCATGTCCATAAAAATGCAATCTTTATGAGTTATATTGGTCCATGCATGTGTTAGGATCCTTATTATTGTTATCTTATAGTTTTGGGTCCCATTAAGTCATGCATGGGAGTAAAGTTTCCAACTTTACGTGTTAAGACACCATTTAGGATCATATCTAAGAGTTTAGATTAGTGGCTTAACCGATTAAGTGTTTAATGAGTTGGGTTGGTAGTCTGTGGAGTACGTAAGCATAACCAGCTCATACGTTACGTGTAGTGGTCCCAAAAGGAGTACGTTGAGCGTAATTCGAAGTACGCCGAGCGTACTCAGTGGTTTTGAATTTTTTCGAGTTTCGCGTATTGGTCCATATCTTGGATTTTTTGGGTTTGGGCCTTATGGCCAATAGTCTTCTGATTTTAGGGCATTACAAGGCATTAGGACTTCTTGGATTAGGCCCATGATGGATTGTGGGCCTAATTAGGAAGTTGGTCCATATTAGACCTTTTGATGCTAAAGGATTAGGCTTTGGATTTTAGGCCAAGTGAGGGATGGGTAAAATGGACTTTTACCCTGAGGGTTGGACAATGGAATAGGATTCCGGTTATGTATTGTGGCCCAATTATTAATTAGATATTATTTGATGGTGTTAGAGCGGGGATTTTTCTGGTTCAGTAATCCGAGATTTTATCAGAAAGATTCAACAGATTGAGGTGAGTTTCCTCACTGCCTTTGGCGGTTCGAAGACACTAATGTCGGCCCATAGTTTATTATGATTAGGATGCTAGTTGTCTGTGTAACTTTGCATGTATGATATATGATATGTATACCAGGCGGGACCCGATGCTAGGTGGGGCCTAATGAGTATATTGTATGTCATTTACCTTTATGTGTTGATATGTATACTAGGTGGGGCTTGATGACTATCTTGTATTTTATTTATCTTAGTGATCCTTCATGTGTTTATGTTTTCGTATGTATACCGGGCGGGGCCCGATGCCAAACGGGGACTGGTGACTGATAGATCTGTTCCGAACGGGGCTCGATGTCGGCTGGGCCCATTATATGCTTGATATGTACGGTATGTGGTGTTTTGGGGAACTCGTTAAGCTTCATGCTAGGGATGTCAACAGGACCAAACGAGAGCGAAAATAGCTTCCCCCGCCTCCGCCCCCGAATCCACCGTTTACATAGCCCCCGATCCCGCCCACGAATACTTTTATCACCCCCGATCTCGCCCCAACCCCTAAATGCAACAAACTTACAAATATAAAATACGAAAAATCAACATTACAACAAAAGTACGACATGCCCAAAAATATATAACAAATTCACTATCTTATCGTTGTACGATGTGAAGTATAAGAAAATCAAGAAACCCAAAAATTAGATAATGTATTGTCTATATATATATTATTATATTAAATATATTTTTTATGTACGGGGCCCCCGCAGGAGTACGGGACAAAAATACCCATTCCCACCCTCGTTCCCGAAATTAAAACGGGGTTTAACCCTGCCCCCACCCCCGATTTTTTTAAAAAAATTAATCCCATACAGAATCGGGGTTCCATGAAAGTTTTTGACATCCCTACTTCGTGCATATGGTTTTCAGTTTATGTTTCATGTACTTATGGTTCGAAGGGAAAGAGCTGGGGATGACTGCATTGCACACACCACATTGTTCTGCATTTTATATGACTCTAATATACTTGGATATTTATTGACATACTTTGATTTTGTTATGATTTTATGAACATGTTCTGAATGATGGTTTTGTTATTTTAAAAATTAAAATTTTTGGTCTTAATTTTTGAGATGTTAGAAATTGGTATCAGAGCCTTAGTTTGAGGAATTCTGGCACACACTCGGGTGTGTCTAAACTCAAATTGAGGATTTGGTAGATTTTATAAAAGGAATGTTTTATAACAAGAATTTTTTGGCAAAATAAAGGGATGCGGTGCATGCAATTGACCGAGCTCAAGTAAGTTTTCCCAAAATACCCACACATGTTTTATGATATGCTTAATCTATGAATCTATGAATCACATGCTAGATTAGGGCTAAGGATCTAGGAGACATGCATTTGTATGCCTGTTATATGAGCTTGTATGTAACGACCCAGTTTTCACGTCCAAAAATTTCATTTTTGATTAGGTGATTTGCAAAACATTTGTAACAAAATATCATCTGATCATATCATTTAATAAAACATGTCTCGTATCGGGAAACCGAATCGTAAAAACATAATAACGTCAGACTACAAATCCCAGAATAACTCATAGTGCGGAAAAGCAAAGAGTGTGTGTATGATGTGCCGCTACCGCGCCAGCTCCTTCCCCTTCGCTGAAGAGGTACCTGAAACCAAAATTGTAAACTGTGAGCACGAAGCTTAGTGAGTTCCCCCATCGTACCACATAAAATATAATCACATAGCATACATACTGTCGGGCAAATTCTGGGGTGCCCGACCTACCCGGTATGGCCATTCTGGGGTGCCGACCTACCCATGCGGCCATTCTAGGGTGCCGTCCTACCCATGTGGCCATTATGGGGTGTCGTCCTGCCCATGTCGAGCCATTCTGGGGTGCTGACCTACCCGTCGGTCCTAACAACCGACCCTCGAGGACTATTCCACCCCCTACTACTACTATCACATATATCATAACATAAACATAGTATCAGACATATCTGGGGTGTCCGAACTACCCTTCGGTCCTAACAACCCAACTTGGGGACTATTCCCTTCCTACTACCACTATCACATATAACATATCATGCCAACATATAAACATACCATCACATATTGTCAGACATATCTGGGGTGTCTGGTCTACCCTTCGGTCCTAACAACCGAACTCTACTACCAACACGTATAACATATCATGCCAGCATATAACATATCAGGTAGTAGCAAAACTAGATGATATCACAAAGACAATCATCTAACATACAACTCCTACTGGTGGGTCGGCATTGTGGCCGTAGACCCACCGCCACTGGAAGGTAACTCGCCTCGTAGTAGCTGTTGAACTGTGCAGGAATCCTCTGACTGCTGCCACTGCTGCTCCAGAAATCCTCCGAACTATGACAAACATTGAGTCACCCTTTGCTACCTTTGCTTAGAACCATTTAGTGTGCCGGTTAACCACACACATTCCACTAACGTCTTCGCAAGGGCACAAAGTGTAATTTCATGGAATTGCATCAATTCACTTTTGCCTAAAGTAACTAAGATTGGGAATTTTATGAAAGCATTTAGTTACTTTTGTACTTCATTATACTTATAATGGAAGGTTTATGTCCTATCCTACCCGTTCGGCTAATGACCCTCCACTAGTCAAGAGTGCGGTGGGTAAGAGTGGATACCCATTCAATCGCCATTTTATAGGCAATTTCCTTAAACACCCCTTATAGACCAGCTTCGTGAATGAGGCCTGCTAACGGTAAGACTTGACACTTTACTCATACATATATAATATTAGACTTTTAATGATATATATAGTATAAGGTGTATTTTACACTTTTAAAATACTAGGTGTTCTAATTTAATAATTATACTTTTTATTTAATTAAATTATACACCAAAACTTTATGGATTTACTAAATCTCTTTTAATTATACACTTTACTTAATTAATAAAACCATAAGGGTGTGATTTGAACTTTTCAAAACTATACTAGGGTTTTAGAATTTAACATTTCTAAATTAAACCTTTTAATCAACTTTTAAATTCCAAAACTTGAGGGCAAATTTTGAAACATTTCAAAACATTTGGGTTTAGAATTTAAATATTTCAAAATCAAACCTTTTAATCAAAAATTTAAATTCCAAGACTTGAGGGCAAGTTTGAAACTTTTCAAAACACAAAGGATCAAATAGCAAATAATTTAAATTAAACAATTAATTTAATGATTATCTAAATTTGACCTAAAATCAATTTCTTGCAAGATAAGTTACCCAATTAATACAAATAATCAAACTTTAATCATATAAGGAAGTTATTATCTAATCAATTGGTAATTATCTTTTGTTTAATCAAGGATATACTCAAAAATATGTTTAAAATTGGATTTTAATGACCCAAAACAGTTAAGACAAGTATCCATTAGCAAAACAGCAAGAAATCCCGAAATCCCCTCTTTCTGACACTCGAACTCGCCGAGTTCCTCTATGGACTCGCCGAGTTCATCAGGCAGACTCACAAAAATCGAATTTTTCTAGCATGAACAAATAAACAAGGCATCAATACAATAGAAACCAATCTAGGCTCTAATACCATTGATGGGTTTTGGTCATAAGAACATCCTATGTGCTCATGCAAACCCTAATGCTTGGATCTAGGTTTCTCTATTGTACATGCAATTCATCCAAGTCTTTAAACCCTATATCTAGCATATGATAATCAATATTAACATAAGAATGAGGTTTAAGATATTACCTTGATTGTTATGTAGCAATAACAATCTTAAATCCCCCTTGTAATGACTTTAGAAAGCTTAGAGTCACAAATGTCACTCCTCTAATGGCTTACAAACACCAAGAGCAAGAGGATGAAGAATAAGGAGAGAGAAGACACCTAAAAACGTGTAGAAACCCTAAGGATTCAGTTCCAACGTTTTTGGTGCCCAATCCTTAAATAGTGAGGCTATTAGGGTTATCTAACAAGGAAACCCTAATTTGGATGCTTAGGCCCTAAGCAACCCATGGACTCCTTTCTTAAAGGCCTTGGACGATTTCTAATGGGTTTCCCCCATAGAATTCGTCCACTCCTCTAATATGGAGTCCATTAGCCCAATATCCAACTATCATACAATTAACAATTTTAGTCCCTTAAGTTTAATTAATGTCTTTTAGCCACAAACTTAATTCTTATTAATTCTTGACTAATATTAATTAAACAATATGATTTCTCCTTTAATATATTATTCTCATAATATATTAATAACTCATAATTAATCCTTTCTCTCCAAAATTCATCCTATCAAGTTGCTTTGATGAAGGCAACCCAAAAGGACCATGCACCATCGGGTCAAGTACATACCAAAATAGTTATGGACTTAGGCACTAATCCAACAATAAGGCCTTGGGCCTTCTTGGATTAGGCCTATGAGGGGTTTAGGGCCCAATCAAGAAGTTAAGTCGTATTAGACCTTTTGATGCTAATGGATTGGGCTTTGGATTTTTGGCCAAGTGAAGGATGGGTAAAATGGACTTTTACCTTGAGGGTTGGAGAATGGACTAGAGCGAAGATTTTTCTGGATCAGCAGTCCGAGATTTTATCAGAGAGATTTAGCAGATTGACGTTAGTTTCCTCACTGTGTTTGGGAGGTCGAAGGCACCAATTCCAACCCATGGTTTATTATGATTAGGATGCTAGTTGTCTGCGTGACTCTGTATGTATGATATCTGATATATATATTGAGTAGGTCCGGATGAGTATATTATATGTTATTTACATTTATAAGTTTATATGTATACCAAGCGGGGCCCAATGCTAGGTGGGGCCTGATGACTATCTTGTATGTTATTTATCTTTGTTCCAAGAAGGGCTCGATGCTAAGCGGGTCCCAATATATGTTTGATATGTATTGTATGTGTTGTTTTGGAGAACTTATTAAGATTCATGCTTACGGTTTTTAGTTTATGTTTCAGATACTTCTATTTTAAAGGAAAAGAGCTTGGGATGACTGCATTGCACACACCACATTGTTCCGCATTTTATATGACTCTGATATACTTTGATATTTATTGACATATTTTGATTTTGTTATGATTTTATGAACATGTTCTGAATGATGGTTTTGTTATTTTAAAAATTAAAATTTTTGGCCTTAATTTTTGGGACGTTACGAAAAACCCGAACCGAACCAAACCGAATTAGGCCCGAATAAGCAATTTGGTTAGGGTTTCGGGTATCTATATAAGGCTTATTCGGTTCTCAGGATTTTTGGTGCGAGTAACCCAATTAAGAGCTTATCTGGTTCTATATACCCGCCCAGAAATTGAATAATCATATATTTTTAATCCTAGTTAATTTAGATATGGTTAAAAACATAAGATTCATATTTTAACTTGGGTGTTGAATGTCTAATATTAAACTTATATATATATATATATATATATATATATATATATATATATATATATATATATATATATATGGAGTTTTTGGATTTAATTTTTAGTGTTTAATAATATATTGCTTCATAACTATATCTCAAGATTTTGGTGTTTGGAATTTACATTCTTATATCTCAAGAATAATTAATTCGTGTTTACAATAATTTTCTAATTACCAAAATTGTTTATTTACAACTTTTGTTATGGAATCATAAGGTACAAAAGTAATAAAATATAAAGTGATTATAATCATATTGTAGATGTTATTCGGCTTATTTGGTTATGAAATCATAATACGGTTTATTTGGTTCTTTTCAGTTATATTACGTCGTTAATTATACTGTGAATTTTATTCAGGTAATAACCAACCTAAACCGATTAAAACCCGAACTAAACCAAACCCATATTAGATTAATCGGTCCGGGATTCGGTCCCTCCAATTAGTCTTATTTAGTTTTTGGGTTATTCGGGTTCGGGTTGTGTAACAACGCAAATTTTCAAACAAATTTTTCATTTCAGAATAAGTTATTTTCATTCAAAACAAGGCATAAACATTTCAAGTGTCATATCAAAATACAAGTCATCCAAATCCCAAGATCACAAAACATCCTTCAGTATGTACAGATCACGCCGGCGCCTTCCCACGGTCCTCGCTAACACCTGAAACACATACATAACAACTGTAAGCATAAATGCTTAGTGAGTTCCCCAATATACAACTTACGCACATACGCCTTTCCAGGCCCTGACCTTCCGGTCCATGTGTCTCAGGGGACTTCCGTCCCTGCTGGGTAAACCTTCCGGCCCTACCCACGCCGACCTTCCGGTCCATAACACAACGCCTTACGGCCCATAACATAATCGCCTTCCGGCCCATAACATATTGCCTTCCGGCCCACATAAACATACATAGCACGCATAACAATTAACTTACCACATATAACACGTATATCATATATCATATCCGACCTTCCGGTCACACAGTCAAACCCTTCCGGGTACAGTATAGTGAGAAGACTCACCTCGTGAATGTCGAAAGCTAACAAATCCCGAAGTCACTCGTACTCGATCCGCCGAGCTACAATCTCCCTATAACATCATACATCTCTTATTAACACTTTTATCTTCTAAGCTTGATTATCCCTAAGAGGTCAAACATAGGTCAACTCTGGTCAACGGTCAACAGTCAACTTGACCGGACTCGGCGAGTGCCATGGCGACTCGGCGAGTCTAGACGTCCTCCAATTCTCTAAGATTCCCCTTCTACTCGTCGAGTATCCTCCTTGACCCGACGAGTTACTCCTGGAAGAATCGCGGGGCCACCCCGACTCAACTCGCCGAGTCTGAAGAACAACTCGACGAGTTCCAGTTAATCTTCAAGCTACCCGCCGATTCTGTTCATCGGACTCGGCGAGTCCATGCCATGCAACCGCTCAAACTGCTTTCTAAGGTCAGAACTGCTCCGACCATTCATAGGTCTGGCCTTCCTAGACTGATTCATCACGTAATGTCCCCATTTCGGTGCTCATAATACACCCCATGACTCATAATTTACATTTTGACCTAAGGCATAAGGATTCCAATCCAAAACCTCCATTGATTCCTGAAATGCTCAGGCATGGGACATTCTGGACCTCTAAAGGTCCTAATA
Organism: Lactuca serriola; assembly: GCF_051521515.1. Lineage (NCBI taxonomy): Eukaryota > Viridiplantae > Streptophyta > Magnoliopsida > Asterales > Asteraceae > Lactuca > Lactuca serriola. The sequence continues at coordinate 91,371,683 of NC_136410.1, forward strand.
CAGGGTTCCAATCGCTTGGGGACTAAGGTAACATTCAATCTAGCCACAAAAGGGTTCCATAAACCCTAAATCCATATACACATCAACATAGAAGAATGTAATTCGAATTATTACCTGAATAATGTGCCCTCTGTGTCCCCAATCCTCAGAACGTGACTTCTCTTGCTGTTCTCTTCACCAAGCCTTCTCTTCCTTGCACAACAACTCTTCCAAAATCAACAATGGTCTTCAACCTTGCTCCAGATGCACACAATCGAATTAGGGTTTCTCTCAGAAGGCTAAAGTGAACAATGACGGCCAATAAGTCCCTTATATACGTCCCAAACCTGAACGGTTAGGGTTTTCGCTAAACAGCGTAGACTCGCCGAGTCCATATCTGGACTCGTCGAGTCCAGTCGCGAACCCGCGACCAGGTCTGCGATCCTACTCGGCGAGTCTAGGCTCCAACTCGCCGAGTACCCTCTTAAAACACCCTAAAAACATAATTTTAACAATACCTGAGATTCCAGGCTGTTACAATTCTCCCCCACTAGGATTAGACTTCGCCCTCGAAGTCTCACTCTGAAAATAGTTCCGGATGTTGCTCCCGCATCTCACGTTCCGGCTCCCAAGTCATTTCCGATCCCTTCCGGTGTTGCCACTGAACCAACACCAGAGGTACCTCCTTGTTCCTCAGAACCTTGATCTTCCAATCCCTGATGGCCACTGGTCTCTCAGCATAATTCAGGCTCGCATCCACCTGAATATCCTCTAATGGAACCACTGCCGACTCATCGGCTATGCACTTCCTCAATTGCGACACATGAAAAGTGTCGTGGATTTGCCCCAACTCCGCTGGCAACTCCAAACGATAGGCTACCCGGCCTATCCTTGCAAGCACACGAAATAGCCCAATATATCGGGGCCCCAACTTGCCCCTCTTCCTGAATCGAATCACTCCTTTCCAAGGAGAGACCTTCAGGAGAACGAAGTCGCCGACTTGAAACTCAAGCTCGGATCGGTGCCTGTCTGCATAACTCTTCTGTCGGCTTTGGGCGGTCAATAACCTCTGTCTAACTTGCTGAATATGCTCTGTCGTCTGGAGCACGATCTCCGTGCTGCCCATCACTCTCTGTCCCACTTCTCCCCAGCAAATGGGGGTCCGACACCTCCTACCATACAACAGCTCAAAAGGTGGCATACCAATGCTCGAATGATGGCTGTTGTTGTAGGAAAACTCTGCCAAGGGTAAATACGCATCCCAGCTACCCCCGAAGTCTAACACACACGCTCGAAGCATGTCCTCCAGCGTCTGAATCGTCCGCTCGCTCTGACCGTCTGTCTGGGGATGGTATGCGGTACTAAAATGCAATTTAGTACCCAGCTCCTCATGGAATTTCTTCCAGAACCTGGAAGTGAAGCGCACATCACGGTCTGAAACAATCGAGATCGGCACTCCATGCCGAGATACCGCTTCTCTCACATATATCTCCGCCAACTTCTCCGCTGAAGAACTCTCGCTGGTGGCAAGGAAGTGTGCACTCTTCGTCAACCTATCCACAATCACCCAAATTGCATCAACTCCCCTGGCAGTCCTCGGCAATTTGGTGATGAAATCCATAGTGATCTGTTCCCACTTCCACTCGGGAATCTCCAATGGCTGTAACTTGCCATGCGGTCTCTGGTGCTCGGCCTTAACCCTACGACAGGTCAAGCACCTCTCAACGAACCATGCAACGTCCCTCTTCATACAGGGCCACCAATACTCTTTCCTCAAATCCAAATACATCTTCGTAGCACCGGGATGGATCGAGAATTTCGATCTATGAGCCTCTTCCATCAAAGAATTACGCGTACCGCCCACAAACGGTACCCAAATCCGACCCTGAAACGTCAGAAGCCCTCGTCCATCCTTAACGAACTCTGAAATTAACCCAACGACCCGCTCTTTCTTCTGCATCTCTGGTCGCACAGCCTCGGCCTGTGCCCCACAAATAGCATCCAATACTGGAGTCATCACAGTCAATCTCAAACATACATCTCGCAATGGAGTGCTCTCCGCCCTGCGGCTCAATGCATCGGCTACCACATTAGCCTTGCCTGGGTGGTACAGGATCTCACAATCATAATCCTTGACCACATCCAACCACCTCCTCTGACGCATATTTAGGTTGGGCTGATCCATCAAGTACTTCAAGCTCTTATGGTCCATGTATATCGTACATCGAACCCCATACAGGTAGTGACGCCAAATCTTGAGAGCGAACACTACTGCCCCCAACTCTAAATCATGCGTGGGATATCTCGCCTCATGAGGCTTCAGCTGCCTCGACGCATAAGCTATCACATGACCCCTCTGCATCAACACGGCACCCAGCCCCGAGATCGATGCATCGCAATATACTACAAAATCTTCCATCCCTTCCGGGAGAGCTAATACCGGGTCTTCGCACAACCTTTGGCGAAGTGTCTCAAAAGAGGTCTGCTGCTCGGGTCCCCATGAGAATGCAACACCCTTCCGGGTCAATTTGGTGAGCGGCACTGCGATCTTGGAGAAATCCTTAATAAATCTCCGATAATACCCTGTCAATCCAAGGAAACTCCTGATCTCAGAAGGTGACTTCGGCACCTCCCAACTCATCACCGCCTCAACCTTGGCCGGATCGACCAATATCCCTTCCTGATTAACAACATGTCCTAGGAATTGGACCTCCCGCAACCAGAAGTCACACTTGGAGAACTTTGCATACAGCTTCTCCGATCTCAAAACCTCAAGGACCTCCCTCAAATGCTCCTCATGCTGCTCTCTAGATCTCGAATACACTAGAATGTCGTCGATAAATACAATCACTGACCGATCCAACATCGGCTTGCAAACCCTGTTCATGAGATCCATGAACACAGCCGGGGCATTGGTGAGCCCGAAAGGCATCACCACAAACTCATAATGCCCATATCGCGTCCTAAACGCTGTCTTCTGGACATCCTCATCCCGCACTCTCACCTGATGGTACCCTGACCTCAGATCGATCTTGGAAAACCAAGATGCTCCCTGCAACTAATCGAATAAATCATCGATCCTCGGTAACGGGTAACGGTTCTTGACCGTCAACTTGTTCAACTCCCGGTAATCAATGCACATCCGGTGTGAACCATCCTTCTTCTTGACGAACAGAATAGGTGCTCCCCACGGCGAGCTGCTCGGCCGAATGAATCCCTTCCCCAGCAACTCCTGGAGCTGCGAGGACAACTCTTGCATCTCTGGAGGTGCAAGACGATAAGGCACCTTAGCAATAGGCGCGGCCCCCGAAACCAAGTCGATACCAAACTCTACTTGCCTCACAGGAGGTACTCCCGGCAGCTCCTCGGGGAAAACATCTGGGAACTCACGCACCACTGGGACCTCCTCAACTGACCTCGGTCTCTCGGAAACCTCCCGCGTATCCATCACATACGCCACAAAACCCTTACAGCCCTGCTGTAGACACTGCCTCGCCCTAGCGGCTGAACAAAAAGTTGATCCCGAACGGGTACCCTCGCCGTACACCGAAAGAGCTCCCCCACCAGGGTCTCGTATAGTCACCAGCTGACGCTCACAGTCGATGACGGCGCCGAATCGGCTCAACCAGTCCATGCCCACGATGACACAGACATCACCCATCGCAATAGGAATCAGATCAATCGGAAACTCGACCCCAAAAATCTCTAACACACATTCTCGGAGAACCTCCGTGGCACAAATCACTCTCTCGTCAGCTATAGAAACTCTCAGAGGCCGACTCAACAACTCACGACTAACGCTGATATGCTGACTAAAAGCCAAAGATACAAAGGACCTACTCGCACCCGAGTCAAATAATACTAAAGCAGGCACACAGTTCACAAGGAAGTACCTACGCATATAATAACATAAGCATAACATCTCGACATTAAAATAATTACATGAATTACAGCATACCTGTCACAACATCGGGCGCAGCGCGGACCTCCTCCGCAGTCAGCTGAAAGGCTCTTCCCCGAGCCCTCGGGGCCTCAGCCTTCACCGGTCGAGTCGCAGTAGCTCTGGCAGCAGGTGCAGATCCCTGAAGAAGCTGAGGGCACTCGGCCTTCCGATGGCCTGTCTGGTTGCAATGAAAGCAAACCGTAAACCCCTTGGGGCACTCCCTAGCAATGTGCCCCTCCTTGCCACACTTGTAGCAAGCACCAGATCGACATGCCCCATCATGACCCTTGTCGCACTTTCCGCAAGTGCGGCCCTTCGAACCTCCTGTCCTCGAATCAGCGGACTTTATCCGCTTGGCTGCCGGCTGGGACTGAGCCGGTCGCCGGTCCACCCGCTGAGACTCGGCCTCCTCCCTGGCCTGGGTCTCCAACTCGATCTCGCGCTTCCTGGAATTCGCCTGAAGCTCAGCAAAAGTATGGTAGGTGGAGTTTGACACAAACTCCCGGACATCCCTCCTCAACACACCCAAGTACCGGCTCATCCGAGCCTGATCAGTGGACACCAGCTCGGGGCAGAACATCGCCCTCTCATGAAACTTCCGCGTGATCACCGCAACAGAATCAGTACCCTGCTTGAGGGTCAAGAACTCCTGCACCAATCGTTCCCTCTCCACCGGGGGAACGTACTCGTCTCTGAACATAGCAGTAAACCCCTCCCATGTCACTGTTGTAATCTCTGCCAAAGTGAAGTTCGCCGTCACGAACTTCCACCAATCCTTCGCTCCCAGACGGAGCTGGTTCAAAGCGAACCGTACCCTCAGGTGCTCCGGGCATGAACAAGTGTAGAAGCACCCCTCTATATCCGCAATCCACCTCATCACAGCAATCGGATCCTGCGTCCCATCGAACTCAGGTGGCTTCGTGTTGCTGAACTCCCGGAATAGCAACGAGTCACCCCCCTGTGGCCTGGCAGCGGCCACAGCTGTGGTAGCTGCAGCGGCTGCAGCTTCAGTCAGTGCGGCGTACCGCTCCTCAAACGTCTCCATCAGGGTGGTCTTAATAGACCCAAACATCTCCGGAATCTCAGCCCGGATCGCTGCAGCCACCTCCTCATGAATCATCTGACGAATCTCCTCGTCACTCACACCGCTCGAACTCGCTCCGTGGCGTGGTCTAACCATGATGTCTTTGAAATACAACATAAAACTATCAGAGACTCCATCGAGTATAATCGCACTCGATAACGCAACCCTACTCAGTCTCCGATATTCAGGGATTCTTACTTGGGTCTCCCACTGACCCGGTGTCTTCGGTAGTACGGGCCCAATACTACCGACCACACCACATCAGCATTCATCCCAAATCTTCCTCCCCAAACCCCGGATAGTGAGTACTCTACTTCTGTTATGCACTATCTACTCGTACACTAGCAAAGCATCTCATATCGGCAAACTTCCCTAGACTAAGGTATCATAATTCAGGCCACTCTAGTCCTATCATGAATACCTAGTCTTCTAGCATGCATAACAATTCATATCATATAATATTGTAAGGTATTTTGGGGATCTTTACCGTTCGGGCGCTGACTGATCGTACACACTGCTTCTTTCTTGCTTACCACAAAACCATTTACAAGAGTTTATGTCTTTATTTAAAAAGTTTTCCTCAATCCTCGGTTTGAGTTCAGTTACCCCCGAAGGTGCACCCGAATCCCTCAAGCCAAGGCTCTGATACCAATTGTAACAACGCAAATTTTCAAGCAAATTTTTCATTTCAGAATAAGTTATTTTCATTCAAAACAAGGCATAAACATTTCAAGTGTCATATCAAAATACAAGTCATCCAAATCCCAAGATCACAAAACATCCTTCAGTGTGTACAGATCACGCCGGCGCCTTCCCACGGTCCTCGCTAACACCTGAAACACATACATAACAACTGTAAGCATAAATGCTTAGTGAGTTCCCCAATATACAACTTACGCACATACGCCTTTCCAGGCCCTGACCTTCCGGTCCATGTGTCTCAGGGGACTTCCGTCCCTGCTGGGTAAACCTTCCGGCCCTACCCACGCCGACCTTCCGGTCCATAACACAACGCCTTACGGCCCATAACATAATCGCCTTCCGGCCCATAACATATTGCCTTCCGGCCCACATAAACATACATAGCACGCATAACAATTAACTTACCACATATAACACGTATATCATATACCATATCCGAGCTTCCGGTCACACAGTCAAACCCTTCCGGGTACAGTATAGTGAGAAGACTCACCTCGTGAATGTCGAAAGCTAACAAATCCCGAAGTCACTCGTACTCGATTCGCCGAGCTACAATCTCCCTATAACATCATACATCTCTTATTAACACTTTTATCTTCTAAGCTTGATTATCCCTAAGAGGTCAAACATAGGTCAACTCCGGTCAACGGTCAACTTGACCGGACTCGGCGAGTGCCATGGCGACTCGGCGAGTCTAGACGTCCTCCAATTCTCTAAGATTCCCTTTCTACTCGTCGAGTATCCTCCTTGACCCGACGAGTTACTCCTGGAAGAATCGCGGGGCCACCCCGACTCAACTCACCGAGTCTGAAGAACAACTCGACGAGTTCCAGTTAATCTTCAAGCTACCCGCCGAGTCTGTTCATCGGACTCGGCGAGTCCATGCCATGCAACCGCTCAAACTGCTTTCTAAGGTCAGAACTGCTCCGACCATTCATAGGTCTGGCCTTCCTAGACTGATTCGTCACGTAATGTCCCCATTTCGGTGCTCATAATACACCCCATGACTCATAATTTACATTGACCTAAGGCATAAGGATTCCAATCCAAAACCTCCATTGATTCCCGAAATGCTCAGGCATGGGACATTCTGGACCTCTAAAGGTCCCAATACAGGGTTCCAATCGCTTGGGGACTAAGGTAACATTCAATCTAGCCACAAAAGGGTTCCATAAACCCTAAATCCATATACACATCAACATAGAAGAATGTAATTCAAATTATTACCTGAATAATGTGCCCTCTGTGTCCCCAATCCTCAGAACGTGACTTCTCTTGCTGTTCCCTTCACCAAGCCTTCTCTTCCTTGCACAACAACTCTTCCAAAATCAACAATGGTCTTCAACCTTGCTCCAGATGCACACAATCGAATTAGGGTTTCTCTTAGAAGGCTAAAGTGAACAATGACGGCCAATAAGTCCCTTATATACGTCCCAAACCTGAACGGTTAGGGTTTTCGCTAAACAGCGCAGACTCGCCGAGTCCATATCTGGACTCGTCGAGTCCAGTCGCGAACCCGCGACCAGGTCTGCGATCCTACTCAGCGAGTCTAGGCTCCAACTCGCCGAGTCCCCTCTTAAAACACCCCAAAAACATAATTTTAACAATACCTGAGATTCCGGGCTGTTACAGGTTGGTCCGGTCACTCCAATTGTATGTGCTTAGAACTTCACATCAAGTGATTTCCCATATCTCAACTTCATATCATACTTTATTTCATTCAATAATATATTGTAAACGATTGATGTGTTTCAGAAAAGTAAGTGTCATAGATACCTCAAATAAGAGAACTATATAGACTTGAGTTTACTATACAGGCTATCATAGTGAGACACATAAACTTTGGAACTACAAAATCTCCCATATAAGTTGAGCATGAAAGTAAAAATGTGAGCAAGTTGTTATGCTTTTGCGAAATTTTCAACTCAATCCAATCGATGGTTACATGACCTGGCGATGGTCCGACTATCGTGTCTTTGAGTATTCACTTAAAGAATAACTTGAAAAAGTAGACAGTGTTTATAATGATTTGCTTTATTTGTACATAACACTCTTATCAAGAGTAAAATAAAACTAAAGAATGACGTTTCGATAAATATGTTGATTATGAGTATCTCTGATTCACTTATCGGGTAATCCTGTTGGTTCTTGAGCTTTACAATGGGAATTCTTCCATTATAGAGGAGCTGATTATGTCGGCCGATGCCATCATTGGTCACCTGAAAGACACCGTGCAGTCTGCCATGCGAGATACTTATAGCATAATGGATAATTTTAGAGTACATAGATCTTGGAATTTGAAGATGTTGGCGTTAAGGAGATGATATATAGCAAACTGAAACCTGGGTCTGAGATTTTTTTTTTGAGAATTGGATTTGAGACAAGGTCCTATGATTTGTTCTATGAAGGTAGGGAAAATAAATAGATTGTTGAGTGTTGTTGTGGTGCTACATAGGATGATGAAGAAAGCATGATAGATTTTGGAAGATCTCATATAGTGTGGATGCAGCCTATCCCTTGACATGTAGCAAGGATGAAATGAAAAACGATGAGAAAAGTAGCATGTTTAATTGTGACCGATGTACAACTGGGATGCTTGAAGATAAGCTTGACAAAAGCACCCGAAATAATGAGGTAATTTCTTGAATTTTCTTCTATTAAGTCCTAAAAATAAAAATGAAAATTTTATGTATATCAACATTTATTTACACCGATGCCAACGAACCTTGAAAATAATGTTGATGAAGAGACAAATCGCTACAAATGATCACTACCCTTATTTATAGGGTTCTTACACCTTCTCAAATGGAAGTGTCTAGATCCAATCTTTCTTGATTATTCTAGATCGTTCCTATATGATCTTTATGTTTGCAAGGTTCTAAAATATTCTAGGTTCCTCTTTGATGTTCTAGGGATCTCTATGACGTTCCAATATTATTCATGTCGTTCTTGTATGATCTAGCATGTTCTAGATAGTTCCATTGAATTCCGAGTCATTCTAGCTATGTCTAGCATCTTCTTGATTATTCTGAGTTGTTCCATATTGTTCCACGAACATCTGTCATATTCCAAGTTTTTCTAAGGTATTGTAGAGTGTTCTTAATCTTTCTGGAGAATCCTTGAGCATTATTTATTGTTCTAACATTCTCTACATGGTCTTGGAGACTTCATAAACTTGGTCCATGACACAATTCCGATATAGAACATTCCACTTGAGGACAACATATTGTTTTTGAATGATGTTGATCTCGATAATCTAACTTATGATTATAATCTCAATGATATTTATATCGGAGTCAGTGATCCAACTTCCTCACATAAGGAAAATGACAAAATAATAAAGAAGTTGCATAATAAAGTTCTTGAATTAGAAAGAGAAGTGAAAACACTCAAGACACGAATATTAGAACTTGAAGCAACATTAAACATTGTTGGGGAAGGTCAAATGAGTGGACGACAGGTGCATGATAAATGATAACATTATAATCTTGAAAAAAAATTGGTGCATGCTTTTTGATAAGATGTCATGTGTCAATACTTCATTTTGCTTATAACATTTTGGGAGGGTTACACAAAGTTTGCTTATTGTAGTCTTTGCTAATATTAATTTTGATTTTGGATATGTGCACACCACACCTATATAGACTTGTCAATTTAGACCCTTTACACTACATTACATGGTTGTAATACATTGGATAATGCTTCTTTCAATGCATACGTACATGTATTATATAAAGTCTGTTCACAATGTATACCAACATATATATCATGTTCGCATACAATCAGACAATGTTTAATTTTCATGTTGAAACTTTGGAATCTAACCATACATTTTTAATGTTCATGATGTCTCATATGGTGTCAACCTGTTTTCAAATCCCTAATTTTCTTTCATATATGGCTTAACACATAATAGTAAACACACTATTAGTTAGCACACTATTATCAATCTTTTTAGTTTTCTCATTCCAAAATGTTTGTTTATCTCATTCTTTGCATAGTAAATACAAATGTGTATTTCAACATGTAACTTCCTTATTTTTCCTTTTTAATATCACCCTTACCTAAAATAACATTTTGACTGAATTTATGATAACTACATATATAATTCTACACTATTTTCTCAAAGTATACTCTCCAAATCAACTTTTTGAATCGCAATTTTATACACTTGCCTCCTGTTACTAAATATAAGCAACTTTATAAACAATTCCATATTTTTTAGTAATTTACTTTTCTAAAAAGTCAACGAGAATTCAAATGCCAAAAATTGTCTCTTTTTTAACCTCATTGTCACGGGATGACTCTTTCAACAATTCTATCTCGTGCTCCACTTAGCTTTTCTTCAAATAATTCAAGCTAACTTTGATCATAACGAAGTACTAACAAACTTGGAAAGAAAGAGACACAATAAGAATACTTCAAGGAGCGAAATAAAGCTTCTATTATCGAACTCAACATCTTTACAAAGACACTTCTCTATAGTTTGGATAAAATGAGCTCCACACCTATTTATAGTAACTTACACCTCCTCTTAGGAAGTATCTATATTTCCATACCATACGTGAAAATTATATAGTATTCTTACAATCTCTATATATCTATCTACAAAGTTTCGGGATGTTATAGACTATTCTCCGATGTCTTAGAGAGGTCTTGGACATTCTTATGTCTTCTACCATGTTCTAGAATGATCCATACTTTTCCAGGGACTTCTAGTATGTTCTATAATGTCCTAGTATTTTTGTAAAATATTCTAGATCCTTCCAATGTCTTCTAGGATGTTCTAGAATCTTCTACCATCTTGTGGAACATTCTATGTTCTTCTGTTATCTTCTAGTGTATCATAGATGTTTCCAGTGTCTTCCTGGGCATTCTTGATCGTTCCAATATTCTCTAGATAGGCCTAGAAACATTTAGAAGTTGGTATGTAACACCCTCCCCCACTTAAATCCTTGACGTCATCGTTAAGTCCTTGATACATATACTTCGATTCTGTCACATACCTTTTTTGGATCGTTTTCTTTTCTCCAAAGTGCTTCTTCTAGTAAGACGCGATATGCTTTCTCAATGCTCCTTTTATCATGGGTCTTCCCTCAGCCTCATGAAATTATTGGGTTAATCCTCAAGTAGTATGAGGATCCCAGCTTGTTCAAGTATGTCTCGTCCACTCGAACTTCCCTTTTTGGCTTTATTTTCATCTTGATTTCATTACCATGGTCAAAATGATGTTTGTATATTTCCTATTCTCTTGGGGCCTTTTGTAATAATTTATCATTGAAAGAGTATGAGACTTTTTCTTGCTTCTTCCTAAAGGAATAATATGGATTGTTAATCCCTTAGTTTTATGTATGGTGTTGTCTCTCTCGAATGACTAAGTACATACTTTATCTAGGAATTCCATCCCTAGTACCATGTGATAGTCATCCATTCGAACCACTATCAAGTCAATGGTTCCTTCCTATTCTGCAATATTCATGGGTATTCCACGAAAGGCTCCAAGGATCAGATTATATGGAGATTTGACAACCGTCAACCATTCTGACTCCTTTGTATAAAGGATACCCAAGTTCTTGGCTTCTTCTTCTGCGAGAAAAATATGATTTGCTCCACAGTCTATTAGCGCCTTAGTGTTTATTCCATCCACCTTGGGTTCGACGAACATTAGAGTCCTTCTTTAGTTTCATTCCCTTTAGATTATTTTATCTCATCCTTCGTTATCGAGTCTAGAAAACTCACTTGAGTGTCTTCTTCCTCTTGCAACATCATTGCATATAACGTTTTCTTATTTGGCCAGTCTCGAATAAGTGAAGACCATCGCATAAGTATCACTTAACCACTTTCTTAAATATACCATTTAATTGGATTTCCTTTCGAATTAGTGGGTCGGGGTGTTTCTTTTCTTACTTTTGGTTCTGGAATGGATTCTTCTCCCCTACTATTTCTCTTTATCTTGGTTTCCTTTCATAATTCCACAAGATCTTCCACTACGGCAATGGCTTCGTCTATGTCTCTAACATTTCTCTTCTTGAGCTCATTGTAACCCAAAGATTGTAGCCCATCCAGGAAATAAAAGAGCTTCTCTTTTTCCTACATACCAGGCAACTCTAACATCAAACTTATGAACTCGACTAAGTAGTCTCGGATGGATTCAATATACTTTAGCCCACGAAGTTTCTTCATCGTTATGTCTTCAACATTATGTGGGCAGAAATGACTCTTAAGTTTTCTTTTGAATTATTCCCATGTGTCTATGATTTATAAACTTTTTGTAATGTCTTCATGTGTCCTTCTACACCATAGAGCTACACTTTCACACAGATAAAGGACGGTTGTATCTACCTTCATCTTGTAGTCCTTCATTTGGCTAGCATTGAAGTAATATTCCATCGACCAAAAGAGTTCGTCAAGTTCTTTAGATTCACGTTTACCTCCATACTTCAATGGTTTGTATGCTTCCATTTATGGCAATGTTTTTGTAATGGCTCCTCCGGCAATTGCTATCTTGCACGATTTTACTTCAACTTCCAACACGACTATCTTCTCACATAACTCGTTCTGCAAGGTGTTGATGAGTTCAGCGACTTCTTCCTTGATGAAACTAATGGAATCTTTTATTCCATCACTTGTGTCGTTTATATCACCAATGAACTACTTGATGGTATCCTTCCACTCAAGGATTTCACCGACATTAATCTCCACCCTTGTAAGTTTGTTTTCTAAGCTTGCCAAGGCATCTACTAATTGGTCCCTCTTCTTGGACTCCCTTCCCTTCTCCTCGACAAGATGGGAAATGTTGGCTACTTCACTCGCTCCTTCCATGGTTATGGTCTCTTGCTTACACGAAACTAGCTATGAGACCACGTATTGCGCATGCAACATCTTCCCTGTGCGGTGTATCAAGGTCCCTATCAAAACTCGATACTAGCCCTCCCAGATTACGCATGCCAACTAGTTTCACACTGCTATGGGCTCATCAGAGAAGCTGAACTACACTTCGGCTAGTTATATCTCTAGAATGTTATGGTCCCCTTCATTGTCATGCACTTTAACTACTCGACCATATAGCAACAACTAGCATAATAACATCCCTTGGGCAAGGACACCCCTTTTTGAACCTAATGACAAGCTATTCCAGTGGCATGGTATTTATCTTCTCAATGAACACTGTTACAGGATATTCGACCTGTGACACTCTCCTACCTCCAGATGATCACACGTCCTTGTGCAATGGAACGGGAACTTTTGTCCATTCGAAATAGACTTTCCTCTGATGCTAATATGACCATGTACCGCTATACTGGATCTCAACCTTTATACTTTGAATTCTGAATCCTGCGGCATGTGGCCACCCCATTACTTCCTTCTAGGAGGTAGATCATTCATTGGTCCATTTCTCTTGACTTCATAGCAATCCATCGGCTAGTCCATACTTCTACAAACCACACGAAAATGTGCAATCATACTGGCATGTCCCTTCGACGATTGGCTCTGATACCACTTGTCACAGATGCAAGTTCGACATTACTTTTTGCCTGTGTGGCATACCGAGGTCCCTCCTAAAACCCAATATTAGCCCTCCCAGATTACACATGCCAATTGGTTTCGCCGTTCCATGGGCTCATCGGGGAAGCGGTACTAGCCGCCGACCAGTTGTATCTCTAGAATGCTCTTCAACGATTCAAACAAATAGAAACGACTAGCATCGCAACGTCCCTTGGACTAGGATGCCCCCTTTTGAACCCAATGACAAGCTATTCCGGTGGCATAGTCTTTGTCTTGTCGGTTAACAGAGACACGAAATATTCTGCTCGTGACATCATGCTCCGGTATCAATATATGTGTTTAGAATTCCTTATACCATTATCAAAACTATTTATAAATAATTTTTCAAAGACCCCAAATCAAAAATCCAAATTTTAGGGTTCCAAAACATACCTTTTAATGTACACCCATCAAAGGAAAAAAAACGTGAATTGAGGATGACTTGACCACCATTTGAACAATTGACCACCACTCTACCACTACTATCACCATCGTTGTCGGAGTTGTGCATCACCTCTACCCATGCACCTACATTCCTAGATTCCCTTTATCAAGCTCTTTTTCAGCCACATAGTCTTTTCCACAGGCTTATCTCTCACAATCTCACAGTCCCCCCTCCCCCACCCCCACCCACATGCCCCTTTCACATGCATTAACCATGTTGGGAGTCATATTATGTGCTCCAACTACTTTTTTCGATGACCCATTCTACGTCCTATCTTGATTCTTGTGCCATCTTGAACCATTTTTATAGTGTGGTATTTATAGTTGGTAAAATGAAAAAAAAAAACAAAGATAAAAAAGTGACCATTGGTCAACAATCGAGAGGAGAAAGAGAATAAGAGATAAACAAGAGGTCAAAAGGTTGGAGAAGTCACTTAAGCCGCATATTGTTGATATTACATGTAGCAGTTTGGTGTGGCTGACAGTACCGCTAGTATCGCGAGTACCTCCCTTAACCCGACCTCCATCTAGACATGTCGACCTCCATCTAGATAGAAAAATTTTAATGATATTTTACAAAGATTGGTTTTTATATTTCATATTTAAATAGTCATTTTAAATAGTAAAAAACTATAAAACCATCTTCAAACCAATAATATTATTCTTTACATATAAAATATCGAAAAACAATGTAAATAATTATTTATCTCAGATCCATCGTATATTTTTAAACATAAAAAAATAATTTATAGCATACGTATATTTTTTATAACTTAAAATGATTGTCCAAAACATAATTTACATTCTTTGGCATTTTACAAATGTGTTACTTTTATTTTTATAACTTAAAGTGATTCTTTCATCGATGTTTTTTTAGAATGACGAGTTAGTATATGTTTGAGATTGAACTCATCACATTATTAATTGAAACACATTATTTTGGCCAAATAGGCTAGCTCCAAGATTTTTTTTTTCGGTATGTTTTCTCGCTTAATATCATTCTAAGGTATTTAAATGGAACAAATGCATGACTTCTTTACGGAAACCAATAATGCAAAGTTAATGGAGAATGATAAGAAAAAAAGGTGGCGGGGTCGGTCTTTAAGTTCAAGTTACGAATGTATTTAATCTCATCTCATCTCATCTCATCTCATATTCTAATAGAAAAAGTGAAAAAAAACGACACGTGTCAATTTCTTAACACCACTTTTTTTTTCTAAGTGAATTTCCTAATATGCCCTTAATCTACCATTTAGTTCTTGAATATTCAAATTCGTCCAGCTACTTGATATTTATTTTCTTTCTAATTTGTTGCATTCACGAACATAATAAAATGATGATAATAATTTTATGATTTTCAACAAACTAATGTTCAAATTTTCGGATTATATCTGGAAAATTTATTCGTAGTTATTTGAATTTAATCATATCTTTATGTATGGAATAATCTCCTGCAATCAACCCTTATTCTTAGCACTTATAAATATAAATTTTATAAGAAATTATAAGAAAATAAGAATAACAATTAGAATAAAAGAATAAAAATAACAAATCAAACTACAATTCCGTTAAATAAGGCAATTATCATTTTTTTCTCTTTTAGAAACTCGAAATTTAAAAAATCACAATAAATCCCCATAAATCAGGAATTAAATGCTGAATATATACATGCTTGCTGATATTAAATACGCATATTCTGAGATTATATATACTCATTCATAGCTGCCATTTTCATAGTTTTACCTTTTCTCGTTGAAGGCTCCTTACAGAAAGACATAATTGCAAAAGAAAAACACAAGACTATCGGTAATCTCTAAGGTAAGTCCACACAAGACTATCGTGTAAATACACTACCAGGCTAATACTGTGTCTATATTATTATTCATAGCAATGCCCTTTGATTCAAAGTAGATAACTATGAATATGTCTTTGTGTACTCATGTTTGTGCGTGAACTTTTTAAATAATTATTGAACTTTGAAAAACCATATTATTCCAGCAGCCACCAAAACTAAGAGCAATGGTCCGAATAGATGCAAAGAACACAAAGTTAGTACTTTCTTTCGATTTTTAATTTTATTTTGAATTTTTATTGATCAAGATATTACACATCTTCGATAGCAATCTACTTTTTATAGACATCGCTTTAATTATAAGCTTTAATTATAAACAGTAACAATGTGTGTAAGAGTATATTGCCATTTATCTCATTCGTTCATTCTTTAAATGCGATAAAGAGCAATGTACTCTATGAATCAACAAGGATAATGCTTACTTATAAGTTTACATCATCTCTTCAAAAGAACAATGCTATTTTTTAATTTATTTATACACCCCTTTAAATTTTTAACAATTTACTTTATTTGTTTTTATAAAAATTAGTTAAGAAAACTGTCATTAAACAGTTTGTAATACCATTCATAACATTTCATTTTTGTTTTATTCACTTATCTGTAACTACGACTTTTGTGTATTTTGTGTATAGGGGTCATTTATATTACTTATTTTAAACTTAAATGCCGAAAATGTCCTTCGCTCTTCCATATTATCTGCATTAACATCTTATAAATACAATCCCGTTAAATGAGGAGCTCAATCTGTAACATCCTGTTTCCTGTCATTGCTTATTTCCGGGTCGTGGGTCGGAAGTCGGTTGTGTAAAAGCTTTGGGCCTTAAGGAGGTAATGTTTAGACCTTTTGGAAGGGAGGAAATGATGGTTATGAGATCTAAACCTTAAAATTTTGTTTTAGGCCGAAGGGTAGAACGAGAAATGTCATAGGTCGGGTTCTTGCATGAAATATGGATTTTTATTCAAGAAGTTTTTACTCCAAGATGTTTATATAGTATTGTGAAGCTCTTCAATACCTTTCTACGAATATAAAGAACGTCGATAATGGAGTTGGAACAAAGAAGTTACGACCCTTTTAAGTTAGCATGATTCTTGGGTTAGCCGCGTACATTAGGCATACGGGGAGTATGTTGGGCGTATTAGGGAATCCCTAGTACGCTAGGCGTAAATTAAGTATGTTGGGTGTACGCGATCAGTACCGAAACCCTATTTTTGTGGTTTAAGCCTTATTTAAGCTCCTTAACTTCCCCAAACCCATTTCCATTCTCAATTTCCACCTCTCCAACACTCTCTCTTGAAACCCTAACCCTATATTGATCCTTGTGAGCAAAAAGAAGGTGTTTTTAGGTGCTTTAGAGCGTTCTTGGTGCACCTTGGAGTAGAGGAACTCATTGAAGAAGCGTTGGTTGCATTAGAGCTTGTAGATCCAGACTTTGTCCACCTTGATCTTTCTTCTAGAGGTATAAAGTTTGAATCTTGATGATTAAATTTTTAGATCTAGCTAGTTTTGGGTGCTATGAGCTTTTGGTCACTTTAAGTGCATAAAGTTTTGATCTTGAAAGTTTGTGACCTTGTTATGGATAAAGTTGGAAACTTTATCCATCTAAACAACATATTGATTCAAATATGAAGGTTGGAGACTTGGACTTAACGAACTAAGTTGAAAAAGATAAATATTTTGTCCCTTTGAGACTAAAAGGCCAGATCTTGTAAGTTGGGACCATTCTAATAGATAAAGTTGGAAACTTTATCCACTATGGAGCTATTAGGAACCATAAAAATGTGATCTTGGTCCTTCTATCCCTTCCATGCAAGAGTTGTGATGTATTAATGTATTAATAAGTTAGGGTTTTAGCTTTTGGACCTTCCCTAGCCATGGAAAGTCATAAATATGGAAACTTTATGACTTAAGACAATGTTTTGAGGTTACATCCGAGTTTAGGTGAAAAGTCTTTAAGGAATTAAGTGCTTAAAGAAAAGGATGAAACCAGCTCTCAGATATTGGGCATAATTTTTGTAAGGTGGGCGTGTTAAGCCATCCCATGTACGCGGGGCGTAAGTTGAGTATGTAGGGCGTATTCAACCAGCCTTGGACTTTGACTTTTGTAGACTCTGTTGACCGTTGACTTTTGACCAAATTTGACTTTAGGTGAAACTTGAGGGGTTTTGATGGGTGATTAAGATTTATATGGTTCTGATGTTAGTGGATCCGCAGGAGCAAGCAGTGTAGCAGGGAGCGTATCACAGTGTTCTCAGGTTTCTTCATTTCAGGTGAGTTTCACCTCGTTGTACCATGGGTCGAAGGCACCAATGTCGGTCCACTAGTTTGGTTATCTTTAGTAAAAGGATGCCATAGGAAATGTATATAGTCATGTATGATAGACTGAGGACTCTTGATTTAGGCTCTTATACCTGTTCCTCATTTGGTTGTGGTTTCAGAGTAGGATCACCTTTTCGGATGTTAATCTCACCTCTGAGTATATACAGTTATGTATTCCTTAGATTGTTGGTATTTGGTATGTTGCTATGTTGTAGTGATCTGTTATATTTGTATCCTGCTAGTTAGTATGTTGCTATGATGTAGTGATCTGTTATATTTGTATCCTGGTAGTTGGTATGTTGCTATGTTGTAGTTAATGGGTTTTGAGCACTACATCATTCCTATGGTGTACATGCAAACCCTGATAGCATTTGGATCTAGTTTTTCTAACGAACATGCAATTGAATATCCAAAGCTATAAACCCTAGATCTAGCATACAATTAATCATATTAACATAAAATAGGGTTTAGATCTAACCTTTGATTGTTATGTAGCAATAACAATCTATTCCTTGGCTTCAGAAGGCTTAATGCCTCAAGTGTTGCACCTCTAATGGAGTCACAAACACCACTAAGCAACTAGATGAAGAAAAAAAAGATTGGGAACTCCAAAAACGTCCAGAAACCCTCTAGCAAAAGTTGGCCACGTTTTTGGGTCTCAAGGGTTCTTTAAATAGGTAGGTAATTAGGGTTATCTAACAAGGAAACCCTAATTTGACTGCTTAAGCCCTAAGCAGCCCATGGACCCCTTCTGGAACATGCCTTGGACGATTTCGAATGGGCTTCCCCATAAAATTCGTCCAACCTATTATTCCAAGGTGATCCATAGCCCAATTGCAATTATGTTATAATTACAATTCTAGTCCCCTAAGTTTAATTAATCTCTTTTAGCCACAAAATTAATTCTTTATTAATTCTTGACTAATATTAATTAAACAATATGATTTCTCCTTTAATATATTATTCTCATAAAATATTAATAAATCATAATTAAACCTTTCTCTCCTTAATCCATCCTACATATTGCTATGGTGAAGGCAACCCAAAAGGATCATGCTCATAATCGGGTCAAGTACATACCAAAATAGTTATGGACTTAGACAGTAATCCAACAGTCTCCCACTTGGATAAGTCTAATAACTATTTTGTATAACTTCATAACCTGATCAGCAATCGTAGCTTTCAAAAGCCGTTGTCAACTCTGATCTTATCAGATACGCGTGTACTTTAGATAAGGTATCATATATTCCTCCATTCTCAAGATATCGTATAGACACAAGACATGGATTTAAATCATTCTCTCTGTCTATGTATTATTTCCCGACATCTGATTTACGACGACTGACAACAGACTACAATTGAACACATCAACTTAGTCCCGGCTTGGCCAAACGCTTAGGGTGTCATCACTAAATCATCAAGGGGCCCATATATATCGCTTTTATCCCACTTTGGGTAAAAGGAATGGATAAAATTTGACTCAAATTCTTGCTTGCACCTACTAATCGAATCACATACAACAATAAGTTTTATAACGCCAAGTTACTGGTGTGTTTACTTATCATCAATGTGCAACCGACCAGCAAATAACAACTCACACGTCTCGGTTTCAAGAATATACAATGTTATCATCTCACTAATCACTCGTGATAAATCCATGAAGTGATTCAAGTGAGCGTGGGTTTAATCCAATACTTTAATCTTATCAAAGCACTCATGAACTCTGCAGCAAATTTGTGCTATGTCTAAACAATTTAGACAATCTACACACAGATTCACGACAGTCTTCCTTCATACCTACTTCCAACGTATGACCGACTGTGGAGGTTCGAATAACCCAGTTATTCTGGAAGTCAAAACATGCAAAATGAAACGCAACGATAATACTTAATCCTATATGGCCCCAAAACTTTTGGACGTAAATAAAACACTTTTATTTAACACCATATTGACTACTCATTATTCATTGTTTAATGTTTCAGATAATCAACTTATTACTTGAATTACAACAATAGTTGTCCCATGCTCCGAGCATGCACACTATGTTACCTATGATCCTTACTTTGTGAAATAGATCAATAGAAAACCTTTCCAATTGAAACTCATTTCACAATTCCCAATCCTCATCATTAGTGTAAGAATACCAAATTCTTGCTACTTTTGGAATATGTCAGATTCTAACATTTTATGCAACGATCCTTTCGCAATGTCATAGCACAAAAGTCACCAAGACTTGGCTAATGAAATTCCAAGGTATTCTATCGAAAATTGTTACAATACAATTCCATAGACACGAAGTCTCACACTCAAAGTACATTCCTTTGAACATCCTTCTTTCATAAAAGTTTCTAATCTAACCATAGACTCTCAATATCCAACTCCCAATATGGAAACATTTCCATATTTTCCATATGACAACTCATTCTAAATAGAGTCTTATTTATTCAAAATAATGTCAACATGGTCCATCCAATACTATACTTCCAACTACTCACAAGCAACAAATCCTTGGCGAACCTTAGATCGTCCTTTGATAATTGTTTAATTATTTTAGCCAAAACCGTTCTAGTCCTTTTTCCCTCTTAATACACTAAGCATTTGGAAAATTTTAGAATGATCAAACATTATAGCATATGCAATCGATCCTATACCCGAAGTGTATGGAACACGATTCATAATGACTCACATGAAGATGTGATACTTTACCAATCTTTTGCTATAATATTTCTAATTGCCATGTTCTCACAATTTTGATTATGAAAAGGGACGTCGTAATCATAACCAAATTTTGAGAATGCAATTATCCTTTCCATATATAGAATTTCCTCATGTTGAACCATTCCAACACAACATTCATATATATATTTGACTAAATTTGATTAAAATTCCACAATCTAAGCCTTTAGATTTGAAATGAAGTATAATATTCTCTCCCTTAATTATAGCAAAACAACTTTTCAACCCCTAAAACTTGGCAAAGTGAATCTTTGTTTTCTATAATTAATATTGCTAACTTGCGATAATAATTATGCTCCCACTAACACGATGATTATTACCATACAAGCATAACACTTATGCTCTCACTAGCTTTGACACGTATTCAGAAAACACTTGAACTTCTAGAAAAAAAATGCTTATTGAATTCCTTAAGTTCATATTTCTAAATACCTGATGCTTTGATAAGCCTTTATATAAGCTTCTTAACCTCATACACCTTTGCCTTAGAAAAGCTCACATGTGTGTCTAAAGAAATTCAGAACTTATGTTACTAAGTCCCAAATGTTCAGACTAATTGCCAAATCTCACAATTCGAACTATGAAGAGGGATGCCGCAATCATAATCGAATTTGAGAATACAATTTTCACAATTGCAATCTTCTTAAAATCTCTCTTAGTGAAAGCATTTCCTTACAATCATTTTCATGAAGGAGGGAAACCTCTTGAAACTTAGATTTTAAAGTGTATGTGTTCCTATCCATGTGAATTTTCCAAAACCAAAGTTTGCGACAAATCCAAACTCATATGGACCGAACGTACTCAATCTCGATTTCTTGCCTCATAATAACATGAATGCCCACCATGTCTTCCAAGCAACTCACCCTTTCATATCAATGTACTTTCCATTGATCAAGGTGCTTTGTCTTTATGCATTCAAATGAGAACTCATAGAACTCACATGCATAATTAACTCAATTGGAATGGCACAAAAAAAGAGTATGTCATCCACGATAGGCTTTAAACCTCAAGTCGTGTGCTAGTGATGATCAATTAGGTTTAACTCTTGATTTGTTCTTGAAACCTTTCAAGACCATTAAGACTCCCAATGACTCCTTGACATATAAGATTCTCGTGTCAAGAAACATTTCTTGACAAAACAAATATTCAAGAGTTAGTGTAGTTTTTATCAAGACTATCACTTCACATAATTGGTTCTAGTTGGTCTTTGTCTTATCCAAGACATCACAACTTACCAATCTCAAATGTACAGGAATAAGAAGACTTTTTCCAATTCCACATTTGTTGAGTGTTATAACCCTACTAAAGACGTGTCACTCAATTCACAATCTTGGAGTATAACTCTAAGACTTGATATTGGAATGAAGTATGACTGACTTCTTGATTTAACCATTTCCACAATTCTCGATTCCTCTTCTTAGACATATAAATTCACTAAGACTCACTTAGAGGATCAATTGAGATATGGTTCTTAATCATTAAGAAATATCATAAAACACAATAAAAGGTACTCTCCCTTCTTCTTAGAATGGAGAAACTTTTATCTTTCTGCCTACTTGATTCTTCTTTATTCGTTCTGTTATTCATTGAAACTCTTTCAACCAACTCAGAATTACACTTAATCTTGTAAGTATAATCATATTTACTAAACATTAGTAAATCATGATGAATATATTTATCACTCTTGTGATGGACTTGATCATCGCACAACCAAGTGTACCTGATCCCTAGCCCTTCACTTGACTATTTGTCAAGGAATTAGTCTAATTTCCAAAATATGAAGTTTCTCCTTCATCACGCAATACATGTTCATGATTCCAAGTTTCTGCCCAATTGAAACTTGGGTGTGACAACCCAAAAATTTACATTCAGTGAAACCAACCACTTCATTAGAAGCCAAGTCTGTTTCTGCTAACTTTCAAACTTTTGGGATAAATTTGAGCAATTCAGGATTTACACTTAAGGAGATATCAGGAGAGAGGTTGCACTTGGGTTTTGTGCAACTCTGTTATTCCAAAACTTTATGATATTAGAGTTCATTCTGGGAATAAAATATTTTCTGCCAAAAATCCCAGGACTATATATAGGATTCTGAACCAAATTATTCATTAGTTACATTTCCATCTAGAGAAAAGCCGAATTCTCTTTAAAGGATCTTCGGACTTTTGTTCCGGAAAGTGAGTACTTCTATCTAGTGTTGTTTTAAAGCTTCATATATGCTTAATACACTAGAAATCATAGGAAAACACCAAGATCTATGAGTTTACCGCCCAAGAACACCTTGGGGAGTAAACTCCATTTTAAGGGCCAAAGTGTGCCCAATGTCCCCCTAAACCTTGGAAACCAAACATGGGACAAACCTTGACATGTTTAGGCATCAAAATCATTAAAAATCAAGGACCAGAAGTGAGTTCACGGCCAAGGAAGTTCTTGGGCCGTGAACTCCATTTTAGCGTGCCAAAATGCCCTAAATGCCTTCCATAAGCCAAGATACAAGCATAGCCCTTTACCATGATGTGTCTAAGACCCAAAACAATCAAAATACCAACACCCATAAGTGTTTACGGCCACAAACACATGACCAAATGATCCATGGGCCGTCAACTCAAGATAGAGGTGTTTTGTTGCCACAAACACTTCCAAGGGCTTAGACTTGAATTTAGAATGCTTCCTTATGACCTTTAGGACCCTCATAAGTATATTTGGCCATGAGTTTACGATAGTAAACTCATTTGGGCCGTGAACACCTCAAAAAATCCAAAGAAGGTAGTCTTTCTCACCCTAGGCTAGAGCTAATGTCCCTAAATCATTCCCTAGCTAGCTTTCATACTTGCATTCCCACATGTGTAGCCATGAGTTTACGGCCGTAAACTCCCTTGGGCTGTGAACTCATGGTAGTAAACTCATATGAGTGCCTTTATACCTTCCTATGTTGAATCACATGTGATTCCAACACTTGGTTAAGGTGCTTCCTAGTCCCGGAATGTGTTATCTTTCATATAGTTGTTTATAAACACAATATACATGTCATTATGTGTCCTTAAATATCATTTAGGACTATTGTGTCTCGGGACTTCATTCGTGGAACTTCTCATCCTTACACGCATACCCGTTTGAATCACCCACATCAGGTGAGTTCATACCTCGTAATGAATCTTTTAACTATTTTAATTGTTTTAAGGGGGGGAATACAAGTTGAACACAATGATAATTGTGTAAATGTTTGTTATAAACATCTTTCAAAATGTTACTTATGTTATTTATAAGTTGTTAAAACATTTCAAAACTCTTATAAAGGTTATTTTACTTTATAGTTATACAAAACTCCATTTTAAAGAATAAGCATAACTTAGTAGATAAATGAGTCTTTTCAGTAACAATCCAGTTAGAGCATTAGTAAGCTATTATAGGTATAGTTTAAGAGAATTCTATTCATTACTTCTAGTACAATGAAGCACACAAAGAGTCAATATCATAACAGAACAGAACAAACAGTGAAGAGAATCAAACAATACCCGAACAGAACATAACAAACAAGTAAATTTGCTATAGCATGACAACACGCAGACAGGATCTAACTTTAATGTGAAATACACGTCTTGCATGGATTTGCTCGGTTCGCGTATGGTTCCCTCAATCTCCATACATGAGAGCAGTTAGTAGGGGTTCCAGCTTTCACATTATGACCGTAATAAAACAAATATGTTTTTAGGTTGATAGTACCTCCGTATGTCATTATAAACGACATCAGGGTACTCATTTCTCCCATTACTTTCATAAAGTGTCGGTAACACTTGAAGGTTAATCTATTCTCTATTCGAGGTAGGTTATAAACTAGGGAGAATGTACTTTTCAGTTGACAAAGGAACAGTAGAGTCTTGGTAGAAGACTGCTTTCATAACAGAAGAGTCTTGGTAGAAGACTGCTTTCATAACAGTAGAGTCTTGGTAGAAGACTGCTTTCAAACAATCGAGTCTTGGTAGAAGGCTACTTTAAAAAGTTAGGACCATGATGCTAGCTTTATGATTCCTTAATGTATACACTATAGACTATGTATATGCCAATAGATTCTGACAGCTAATAGGATGTGTGCCTTCGCTTCAATTCCTGTTCTCGTTTGATGTGGTCTTGAACCGAGTTCCCCCAATCTATTATCTACCCGAATATATATATATATATATATATATATATATATATATATATATATATATATATATATATATATATACTTATGCTTAGTATACATTAAGTCATCATAAGGGTACCAAGTATGGATCGAGTTATTGGACACAGAGTCAAAGCACAGTTTTTCTAGTACAGAACTTACTTATCAAAGTCAGTGTTTTTGATAGACAAAACTAGGGATTTCCCAGAAAGGGCTTAATCCATTTTATTAAGCAGTATAGTTTTAGAAGACTTTAAGTGAGTTAACTCTATAATACCTTAGTTTATACACCATGTTTATATATAGAACTAATATCTGATAGATAGTTAAATGTGTGTTTTCCCCCGACGTCCTGTTCTCGTTGGATTTTGGGCTTAGGGAAGATTCCCCCAATTAACTATCTACCCGATATCAGATTATATATAGCAGTATAAACAAAGCTATTATAAAAGTAATCACCGTAGTCATGATTTTACTATAAGAAATATAGGTTTTCTTAAAAGAACTCTCCATTAGATTTAAAGGAACCATTACAAATAACTCCATGAGTAACAAGTGAATACACCAAGGTTATATATGACAACGATCTAACAACCAATGGAATGTGTGCTATCCGCCTTACTTACTGCTCCCCGTTGGGTCGTGAGTTTAGGGCAGATGCGCATAATCGATTGTTTGTTTACTTTAAGTATATGTAACTTGTACCCACTTAGTACGCATAGAAAGGCTTGTAGTGTCATTTTACTTAACTTCCATTAAAGTAGGAAATATAGGATTTTCTAGGGGAACTGGCGAACTTTTCAAAACAGAACTTACAGCGTACGATACTTTTACATATACATTTTCAAACAACACTTTACAGCTTACTCACATCACTAAAATCTTATGAACTCACCAGCTTAATTGCTGATCAACTCTTTCAAATAACTTGTATTCTCAGGAGGCTATTAGACAGGTGCTCGTGCTGGGGATTTAGAAGATGGAGCATTATAGCTTCAAGTCTTGTTTTGTTATTTGTTATGACTTCTATGTTTTGTGAACACATACATTGTAAACACTGTATTTCTAAATGAAATGGTTGTTCATTACTTGCTTACCATATACATATCTCGTGATACTCGACATGACGTCCTCCACCCCCGAACGTTTCCGCCGTTCCGGTTTTGGGGTGTGATATTGGGCGATGAGAAACTCTCCCTATTTGGTAAATTCTCGACATTTCACAAATAACATAATCAAGAATCACATCCAATTCAACATTGCTAAAATTAGAAATACATAGTCATCCATTTTCTCATATGCCATTGCAAGGATAAATAAATAAGACGAAATCAAATTTCATTTTTATTGCGGAAAAAATTGTCCTTACAATGCAATTCAAATGAAAACTATGTTATTTCAATTTCTAAGCAATCTATTCTAACTCTAAAGTAGTAGCTCAAAAATCCGATCTTCAAGCAATGCGATCGAAATCCATTTCTTCACGATCAGATTCAGCTTACTTCTTCCCTTAAGCTTCCTCTCTTTTCTTCGATCCTACAAAACATCAAAATATAATCTTATCACATCATGTATTGAAAATCAAAGAATAGGAACTTATAGAGTTAGTTATTGGATTTTACCTGAAGTAGAGTCATACGTCTTGACTCTCCCATCTCTTAGATCTCTCAGGTAGTTTGGGCAGCTTCGTCTCCAATGCCCCTTCTCTTGGCAATAAAAGCAAATGGACTCCTTTGGCACAGCACATGGGACAATCTCATACTTAGTCCTTTCTGGACTTCCAATGTTGCCAGTGTCCATTGAAGTTTGGGAGTTTCATTCACCAGACAAATTTGCTTGACCAACACGCCAAATCATTGTTGATTCAGCAGCTATAAGCAAATAGGTGAGATCAATGAGGGTCACGTCATGGTCCATCATATAGTACTCTCTAACGAACTCACTATATGATTCAGGAAGCGACTGAAGAACCCCGTCAACAACCAACATCTCTGAGATATCGACACCCATCATCCTTAACCTATCAATGTGTGACTTCATCTCTAAGATGTGTGCACACATAGGTTTCCCATCTTCGTGTTTACTTGCCAAAAGGGCTTGAGTGAGCTTTAACTTTTCAAGCCTTCGAACTTGTTGGTCAGGGAGAATAATTGGAGGAGGTGGAGGAAGTGAAGCATGATTTCTGGTTCCTTGATCATATCGTGGAATATCATCTTCATTTGGAAGACTTGTTCCATGGGATTTGGGAAGACCATTGTTAGATTCAGACATCTACAAAATGGGAGAAATTCAAGTCAGGTTGATTAGAATCCTTGATGTAACACCCAAATGAAACATCAAGTCTAGGATCCAACACAATACTCTACAACCTAGAAGAGGGATGTCGTAATCTAGTTGCAGAATATTTGAAGGTAGGTAAATGACGATTTAGTAATTTCCATCATGAAAAACGAAAGAGAAAATTTAAGTTTTAAATGAACTGAAACTCCTAGATCTTTTGAGATTCATTGAACTTTTCAATGGCATGTTTAATCTTGATTATGCCTTTCAAGTTTGTGACTGGGATGCCGAGGATCACAAACAAGGTGTGAATAACCATGCGAATCACGTGGTGCACTTAATGCTACTATCACCTAATCAATGTGTCGGTTAGTCATACACGCTCCATTGATCTATGATAAACATCGAGCCACCCTTCGCTACCAATGCCAAACCTAAATTAGTGTGTCGGTTAACCACACACGCTCCAATAACGTCTCGGCAAGGGTACAAAGTGTCATTCCATGGATTAGCATACAATTTCACATTTTGCCTAAAGTAACTATGATTTGGGAATTTGAAAAACATTTAGTTACTTTTTACTTCATTATACTTATAATGGAAGGTTTCTGTCCTATCCTACCCGTTCGGCTAACGACCCTCCACCAGTCAAGAGTGCGGTGGCTAAGAGTGGATACCCATTCAATCGCCATTTTATAGGCAATTTCCTTAAACACCTCTTATAGACCAGCTTCGTGAATGAGGCCTACTAACGGTAAGACTGACTGTTTACTTATACATATATAATATTAGACTTTTAATGTCATATATATAGTATAGGGTGTATTTTAAACTTTTAAAATACTAGGTGGTCTAATTTAATTAATTATACTTTTAATTTAATTTGATGTAAACCAAAACTTTATGGATTTATTAACTCTCTTTTAATTATACACTTTAATTAATTAACAAAACCATAAGGGTGTAATAAGAAACTTTTCAAAATACTAGGGTTTTAGAATTTAACATTTCAAAATTAAACTTTTTAATCAACTTTTAAATTCCAAAATTTGAGGGTAAGTTTTGAACTTTTCCAAAACACTAGGGTTTAGAATTTAAATATTTCAAAATTAAACTTTTAATCAAAATTTAAATTCCAAAACATGAAGGCAAGTTTTGAAACTTTTCAAAACTATCCAGATCAAATTACAAATAATTAAATTAATCAAATAAATTGAATTGTCTAAATTTGACCTAATTTAATTTTTTATAAGATAATTCAAATCAAAATTACAAATAATCAATCTTTATCTAATAAAACAAATAATTATCTTAATTTTGACAATTATCCATTAATTTGATTAGGATATCAATTACCATAACAAAAAATCTTATTTTTATTTAAATAAAGCAATTTATGGTAATCATCCTAAGCAAATTAAAGTAAATACGGGTGCAAACGAGCCAAGCCGAGCCCGAGCCTGGTTAAGCTCGACTCGGGCTCGTTTAAGTTATATGAGGCTCGAGCTCGAGCTCAGCTCGATTCGAGCTTCTTGTACTGAGCTCGGCTCGAGCTCATAAATAATTATGCAAGCTCGACTCGGGATTGGGCTCGGCTCGTTTTTTGTCTGACGTGCCTAAATAAGCTTAAGCTCGGCTCAAGCTCGTTAACAAGCTCGTTACTAATACCCTAAATCCCTAATCCCCAAATATGTTTTTATTTTAATATATAAAAATAATAATAAAATATATAATATAAAGGCTCGTTTAGGCTCGCAAGCCTAATTGAGCTTAATGACATAGGCTTGAGCTCGAGCTCGTTTAATAAACGAGCTTAATATTAAGCTCGAGCTCGGCTCAGGCTCGTTTAAAATCGGTTTCGAGTCGAGCTTTTAACGATCCGATCCCGGGTAGCTCACAAATAACTTGTGGCTCGTTTTCACCCCTAAAGGCAAAAATCTCGAAATTGTGCTGTCAGACTGAATTCACGAGGTGAACACACTGGGTTCATGACATGAGTCTGGTTTAATTCGAAAATCTGTTGTCAGACTGAATTCACGAGGTGAACACACTATGTTCACGACATGAATTAGGTCAGATTCGAAATTCGCAATTTTTTGCTTTGAAAACATAATTTTGCATCAAATACAATAGAAGAACACCCTAGGCTCTGATACCACTAATGGGTTTTGAGCACTACATCATTCCTATGGTGTACATGCAAACCCTAATAGCATTTGGATCTAGTTTGTCTAATGAACATGCAATTGAATATCCAAAGCTATAAACCCTAGATCTAGCATACAATTAATCATATTAACATAAAATAGGGTTTAGATCTAACCTTTTATTGTTATGTAGCAATAATAATCTATTCCTTGGCTTCAGAAGGCTTAATGCCTCAAGTGTTGCACCTCTAATGGAGTCACAAACACCACTAAGCAACTAGATGAAGAAAAAAAAGATTGGGAACTCCAAAAACGTCCAGAAACCCTCTAGCAAAAGTTGGCCACGTTTTTGGGTCTCAAGGGTTCTTTAAATAGGTAGGCAATTAGGGTTATCTAACAAGGAAACCCTAATTTGACTGCTTAAGCCCTAAGCAGCCCATGGACCCCTTCTGTAACATGCCTTGGACGATTTCTAATGGGCTTCCCCATAGAATTCGTCCAACCTATTATTCCAAGGTAATCCATAGCCCAATTGCAGTTATCTTATAATTACAATTCCATTCCCCTAAGTTTAATTAATCTATTTTAGCCACAAAATTAATTCTTTATTAATTCTTGACTAATATTAATTAAACAATATGATTTCTCCTTTAAAATATTATTCTCATAATATATTAATAAATCATAATTAAACCTTTCTCTCCTTAATTCATCCTACATATTGCTACGGTGAAGGCAACCCAAAAGGACCATGCTCATAATCGGGTCAAGTACATACCAAAATAGTTATGGACTTAGACACTAATTCAACAGTAGTGACCTGTTAGATCTATATCCTCGTAGTTGGTATGTTGTTATGGTGTAGCGACCTGTTAAATCTGCATCTTGATCTAGGCTTTCTTTCATGTTCCTCGTTTGTTTGTGGCTTTAGAGTAGGATCATCTGTTCGGGTGGCTATCTCACCTCTAGGTACTTAGGTTACACATTCCATGGAGGTTAGTTGGTAGCGGGATAATGTGCGATGTGAGGACTAGTAGGTGGTAGTGAGTTGTATGATTGTTGTTTGTCTGTATTATGTGCCTACTTGATCCTAATTCTTTATATGCCAGCATATGGTAGTAGTGGGTTGAGGCGGTCTTGGTTTGTGCTGTAGGCCAAGATGCCTGGTGCGGACCAGCTGTAAGTTGTAGGAATGGAGGCTCTAGAAGAGCAGTTGGGTTGAGGCGGTAGGCCAACAAACCTGGGTATTCTAGCCCGATGGCTGAGTGGACCCAATGCATGCTTGTATGTTTAACGTATGAGGTATTTTGGGGGAAACTCACTAAGCTTTGTGCTTACTCGGTTGTTTATTGGTTCAGGTATCATTGGTTATCTTGGGAAGGCGAAAGCGTGACTATACATATTCATCAACAACAATGAAGATTTCACGCTTTAATATTATTCTAATTTTTATAAATGTATTTTCACAAGACTAACCTACCAAATCACCATTTGACTAACATTTTCACAAGACTAATTTTTATAAATGTGTTATTTTGGTTTTCACAAGACTAACGTACCAAATCACCATTAATTACACTCACACTTTTAATTATTTGACTAACATTTTTCTACATTTTAAATCAATAAATTTAATTCGGGCACACAAAAACGAAGTATGAAATTTCACTATTTATTTTCCCATATGATGAATATGGGACAAACACTTTTTTTATATTTTATTTTAATAAAATCTTAGCAATTCTAACATTTGTTAAATAACATATTTATTCTTACATAAAATTGTCTTTCTTTAACTATCATAACCACCATGAGTTTGTTTTATATCATTTTCAACGCAAAAAGAAACTTGTCTACATCTAATGTTCTATATATAGTGAGAGATGACCTCATACAATCTACGACATGTGCTTGCTTAATTGATGTCTTTTTATTGGAAGTAACCATCAAATTTGTCATAAAAACGAAAAGGTTTATCTTTTTAAGGTCACTGACACATTTCCTTCTATCAATTTCTTTCTATTTTTTTCAAAAAAAAAAATGAATCTCGACAACCAAACCTCAAACTTCGATAAAAGGAAAAAAAAAACAATGCTTCGAGTTCGAGCACCCCAAATCGAAACATTTTCGTTATCGATTCATCTAAGAGGGTTTATTGTCCACAGCTCGATACTACCCTTCAATCTCCACTACAAATCCAATACCAAAATGTTAGACAATTTTACCCGGTTCAAGTTCCAAATATTAATCCAAGTATGTTATCAAACTTTGTTGTTTTCCCCAATAAACTTTCGCCAAATCAACCCCAAACTCAAATCCCGCTCTTTCAATCTCAAACCCAAACACAACTTACTCAATCTCAACCACAATACCAAATCTTTGATGAGTCGGATGAAGAGATTATACAGGAAACTCACCCCCCCCCCCCCCCCCACACACACACACACGTCGGAAAGGAAAACAACAAGTGAAGGAGGGTGTCACACAACCGAGAAGACAGAAGCCGCAAGCATGGACTCAACAAGAAGAAATAATTGCGGTAAAAGCTTGGGTTGACATTTCAAAGGATTCGGCGACGGAAAATGCACAACCGGAGGATCATTTTTGGTTTCACATTCTTGAGAGGTTTCGCAAGGATATGGGAAAAGGTGACGAGTACCGTACCAATCATCATCTGAATTCAAAGTTTCGAGAAATAGCGAATGTCGTTTCAAAAATAAACGGGTTGTACAACAACCTAAAAACCCAACGGAAAAGCGGCCATAGAGATGAAGAAATACTTCAGAAAGCTTTGCATTTTTGTCTAGAGGAAGTGGGAAAGTCATTCAAGTGACACGATTGTTCGAAAATATTAATTAAAAGTCCTAGGTAGAAAAAATACGAGCAAGACTGTATACTTGCAGCACAACAGTCAAAGTGAATGAAAACGGGCTGTAGTGGTTACACAAGTTTCTCTGATGCTCGGGTCGTTCTAGATTTAATGAGGAGGACGAACTCGAGGACTTCTTCGGGTGCATCGGATTTCAGCATGGACGCAGACGAAATGAGGAAAACGACGAAGACGTTTGATCGATATAATCTTAATTTCGCTGAATGTTTGATGTTCGACAAAAAAAAGGAGCGCGTGGAAAGACATGAAATGGAGAATATGAGGTTCTTGATGGAAAACACTGATCATCTTTCGGGACCAGATTTGGAGCTCGTTTTGAAGAAAAATGAGAGGACTGTGCAAAATTATTTTCCATAGATTGTTGTTCAATTTGTTTTTTCTTTTTTTTCTAGTTATTTAAATCTCAGGTTTTTTATACAAATTTTATTTTAATTAATGTAGCGGGTTTTTTAATTAATTTAATGTTTATTACTCATTTAAAAAAATTATAAATCATAAATAGCAATTATTTTATTTAAAAAAAAAAAAGTGAATGAAACTTCTCAAACACACCTTAACTTTTGGTGAGAGAAAGAAAAATAAGAGAAATAATGACATGGCGAAACTGAGAGAAGCTTCTTGCACATGTCCTCTCCCTTACTTTTAACCGCATACTACGCACATGTTTTTAGATCCTCGGGTAACGTCAACAATTTTTTTTCACATATATGAATCCGTAACAATTGTTATATAAATTAATGTTTTTATTTATGGAAATCTATACAAATGGTTTAAATCCGTGGGTAATATTTGTGGGTGATAGCCCATTGTGTAGCAGTGATAGTGCAATAAATATTTGAAATGAAATAGAAAATGAGTACGTATAGTGGATGAATGATCGTGGTTTTATTTCATAGTTTTAGATGCCTCAATTTAATATTATCCATTAGAACAGTTTCTTAAGCCGTATTGAATGGGCGGTGATGGTGGTCAAATAAACAAATATTTTTTAACATAAGTTGCTTTCTCCAATTAAGCTTTGCCGAGTCATACTTCTCTATCAGAAAGTGCACGCAAAACCGGATTATAAATAGATTTCTAAGGCTTATTTATTGGTGTTGCTAATTCTTCCAATAACATATATGCTAATAGAAAAAAGTGAACTTTAACTGATTTATATATTAATCTAGTATACTTAAAAATTAAAAAATATATATATTAAAAAGTAACCTTTAGAGTTTAGAGATAAAGGGGACTTGGCTACCACATGTTTATCCATACACTAAACTGAGTCAAAATCATGTCACTTCATATTAAGTCAGACTCATGGTTTTGCTTTAATGTAAGATAGATGTTTCACAAAACTCACCCTTGGACCGGTTTCGGGGTGAGTTTTGATTGGCCTTTTGTCTTCCGGGGTGAGTTTTATGGTTTCGGTTTGATAAAAATTTGAGATAATGGTTCTCAAGCCGATCCCCTTTAAACTACGTTTTTTGTTTATGAAAAAAGCTAATAAAGTTATATTTGTAAACAATACTTACACTCCAATCAATTATATGTTCATATTTATATATTTATTTATTGAGTTCTTACTCCAAACAAATTACGACTAGTGACAAAATTGGGTCGCACCGGTCATCGAATCGGATTTATGTAACCCATTAAGAATAACCTTTGGACCGATTCCCACCAATACTACCTAATTGGTATTAAACTATTAATAGGCTGGATTATAAAAGGACCGGACTGGTCCTCATCAGATCAAAAATTTTGGACAGGTTTCATATTGATTTTCGGGCGGAAATGATTTGACCATAATGTAAAACTTTTATGATGAGGATAAAATATCTTTCAATAACTAGAAAATGAGAATACTCTTGCATTATGTATCAACATTTAGGGGTGTTGAACGGGTAATTTTTTCGGGTTTTGGGTAATTCGGGTTTTTCATGTTAGAAAAATTACCCGTTACCCTACCCAAACTAAATTCGGGTAATTCGGGTATTGGGTCGGGTTTGAGTAATTCGGGTTTTACCCGAAATATATAATTTTTTTTTTTAATTTCACCTGAAAATAAATTTAATGAAATAAATACATCGTGCTTTATTAGTCTTGTTTATATAAACAAACCAGACATAAACGAAGTTACTCAAGCTTTGAATATTGAGATTTTTTAGTCAATAATACATGAGATATCAAGTAATTTTTTAACAACTTAATCTAATCTAATAAGATGTTAAAAAAACAAATACCTAAAGATCTTAATTTAAAAGTTTAAAATGTTTAAGATAAATGTAGCCATAAGTTTTGTCATGTTCTGAAGTTTTGTCAAGATAATAAGTTTGTTAGTTGCAATAAAAACTATAATCTAGAAAACAGTTAAATTTTAAAGAACGTGATGATATATAAAAATTACTTTTAATATTGTTAGTGTCGTATTGTCATAATAAATATATTTATGTTTTACAATAATGATAGTTAGTTTAAGCATGGTCAAATACATGCTATATAGTACAAGCTCTACAAAAAAAAAAAAAAAAAAAAAAAAAAAAAAAAAAATTTAAAATAATTTGGGTAATTCGGGTATACCCGAAAGCCAAAAAATTTACCATTTACCCGACCCGAAAAAAATCGGATAACCCGATTACCCGGAATAATTTACCCGATACCCGAAAAAATCGAACGGGTAATTCGGGTATCGGGTATTTTCGACAGGGCTATCAACATTATTATATATAATGTTAAGCATCCTCTTATAAGTAATATAGTTTTGTGTTTTCTTTGGCAACAAAAGTTTTTTATTTTATACTTCGGACACAAATCTATTTTCCCATTTCATATTGTGGCTACAAAAATTTCTTATGTGTGCAGATTTGGTACCTAGAATTTCGCTAGATTTTCGTATAATGGCAATTTCATCCCTCTTATTTTGTAGAATGATGCTTTCCACCCCTTATTGTATAGAATGACACTTTCCACCCATTTACTTTAAAAAATGTCACTTTACCCCTTTAAATTTTAACAACGATAATTTCTACCCCTTCTACTTTTGTATATTGTCATGTATTTGGGTTAGGTCCCTAGACTATGGTATGTCGACAAGTATGGTCTCCCCGAAAACCGTACACACAAAACGATAAATTAACGAATAATAATATTTTTCTTTTGTATGATTAACACATAGTAAAAAGGTATCACGTGCATGCTAGGGGTGTTGAACGGATAATTTTTTCGGGTTTCGGGTAATTCGGGTTTTTCATGTTAGAAAAATTACCCGTTACTCTACCTAAACTAATTTTGGGTAATTCGGGTTTGGGTAATTCGAGAATCGGGTCGGGTTTGGGTAATTCGGGTATTACCCGAAATATATATATATATATATATATATATATATATATATATTGAATTTCACTTGAAAATAAATTTAATAAAATAAATACGTCGTGCTTTATTAGTCTTGTTTATATAAACAAACAAGACATAAACGAAGTTACTCAAGCTTTGAACATTGTGATTTTTTAGTCAATAATACATGAGATATCAAGTAATTTTTGAACAACTTAATCTAATCTAATAAGATGTTAAAAAAACAAATACCTAAAGATCTTAATTTAAAAGTTTAAAATGTTTAAGATAAATGTAGCCATAAGTTTTGTCATGTTCTGAAGTTTCGTCAAGATAATGAGTTTGTTAGTTGCAATAAAAGCTATAATTTAGAAAACAGTTAAGTTTTAAAGAACGCGATGATAAATAAAATTACTTTTAATATTGTTAGTGTCGTATTGTCATAATAAATATATTTATGTTTTACAATAATGATAGTTAGTTTAAGCGTGATCAAATACCTGCTATACAGTACAAGCTCTACAAAAAAAATGAATTTTTAAAATAATTTGGGTAATTCGGATATACCCGAAACCCAAAAAATGTACCATTTACCCGACCCAAAAAAAAATCGGGTAACCCGATTACCCGGAAAATTTTACCCGATACCCGATTTACCCGATACCCGAAAAAATTGGGTGGATAATTCAGGTATCGGGTATTTTCGATGGGGCTAGTGCATGCATCCCCACGAAGCAAAGAGATGGAACAATTTCTAGTTTATAATAATTAGTAGATTTAGTTACGTAAATTTTCTCTATTGTGTAATGAATATTATTGATATCATCCCTAGCTTTTTTTTATCACACGGAAGTACATGATGATCTTCATAAGTCTAGTTTTACGACTCAACCGTTTAAAGTCATGAAAACGATAATCATACCATC
Source organism: Lactuca serriola (assembly GCF_051521515.1). Taxonomy (NCBI): domain Eukaryota; kingdom Viridiplantae; phylum Streptophyta; class Magnoliopsida; order Asterales; family Asteraceae; genus Lactuca; species Lactuca serriola. The sequence goes on from NC_136410.1 coordinate 91,408,017, forward strand.
ATCTTATCAAAAGGAATATCCATGTGATAAAAAAAAAATAGTTAGTGGCGATATACATAATATATATTGTACCATAATAAATATTTTATTAAATAAATACAATATTATAATATTTTAAACTAAAACAGCAATTGGTGTGAACATTTTCGATCACACCCATCCACAAGTTGGTGGCCAATGAGATATAAGTGTGTTTTCTATTGTTTTAAGTGGGCAACATTTGCTAAATATGACACCATAAGTTTGAAAGGTTTGTTTTATGCAATTGCCTCTAAATATATAAACGAAAAGCAATGCATTTTAACTTTTAAGAGTATACAATTATTTTAAATTTTAAATTCGATGTGGATTATGATTTCTGTTAGTTTAGTCATGAAACAAATATAATTTTATTTTTACTTTGTTCTTGACAAAGTTTCTGTCAGCCAAATTCGAGTTCTACGTGTTTTCTTGAGGTACTAGTTCACTAACATCTTCACTAAAGACTTATCATCTCCCTTTTTCTCAAAGTTTATGAGGGACATATTAGTGTGTATTGTGTTTGATGTATTTCATATATCGTAGACCCATATACTATATTCATCAAAGTTCTAAATAACGTTAGGCGTGATTTGGTGGCAATGTCAAGCCGTACGTAACATCCCTAAAATATCGAGTAAATTTTTTATTTTAAATAAGTCAAAACCATTCATATATTATCCCAAAAGATGATTAGAGTAAAAGTATTCTCAAAACTTTAGAGTAAAATTATAAACAATCATTACGGAATAAATCTCCAGGGGATGCAGCGTAATCAAGTTAGGTTCTTCCTTTTGAAACTATAAGTACCTGGAAATGTTTAAACCACAAAACCATGAGCACAAAGTTTAGTGGGTTTCCCAAAATACCACATATCATACATATAAGTGCCATAAGCTACCCCCATGGTTCTTTTTCCTAGAATGTCATGGGCTACCCCCAGAGTCTTATAACGAAGTGTCATGGGCTACCCCCATGGTCTTTCGCTGAAATATCATGGGCTACCCCCATATTCTAGCATCCAAGTGTTATGGGCTACCCTCACGGTCTTTCATGCAATTGCCATGGGCTACCCCCACAGTCTTTTATACAAATACCACGGGCTACCCTCGGGGTCTTCCATGTAAGTATCACAAAGATAACTAGCATCCTACAAAGTCAAGTAGGTCGACATTGGTGCCTTCGACTCATACGTATAGTGAGAAGACTCAACTGAACAACTCAACAGAATCCCAACAATTACCTCCGCATCAAAACAACCAAACCAAGCTTCCTAAAATGAAACCGAGACCAACCCTTAGTTAAAAACTCAATTTTACCCAAGTTTGACCAAAAGTTAAACTGGTCAAAAAGTTAACGGTCAAAGTTAACGTCAAAATTGCCAATAACATCCCTCCACGTCATGACCTTCCTTGGCCTTGTCGTGGGCACAAAATGCCAAAACACTTAATGATTTCCCAGTCACCACGTCATGGCAGCCTAATGTCATGCCGTGGGGACTGATCTAAATAGCTCAAATGAGCTTAATCTATTTTCTTCTAATTTCAAGAGCTCCAAAGATAAGATTTGATCCTTTCCAATGCCTTAATGGATAAGGTTTCTAACTTTATCTATTCAAAAGGTCTAAACCACCAAGATGTAGACTTTAAGTCTCAAAGGGACCCAAAAATGCATCTTTCATAACTTAATCCATTAAGTCCAAGTCTCTTACCTTCAGATCTAAATCAACATGTGTTTAGATGAATAAACTTTCCAACTTTATTCATAACAATGTCACAAACTTTCAAGATCTAAACTTTAATACACCAAAATGACCTAAACGACCAAGATAACTTGCATGGTTATAAGAGAAGGCAAAAGATCACAACTTTCCTGATACATAAGGTCCATGAAGCATTCCATACTGATAAAAAGATGTTGGAGTCCCCTCAACTCCAAGATCACCCACAAAATGGACCAAAAGTGCCAAAAAACCCAAATGACAAGATCTAAAGAACTAGATAGCAAGATTGGACCTTTATACTTACAATAGTCCAGAAATGTAGTGCTTTTGATGGGTCCAAACTTAAAGAAGCTTTATTTCCACCTATAAGAACCTTATTGATATTTAAACTTCATCAAAATAACATAAAAGGCATCCAAAAGAGAAGAGATGATAGAGGATCAAATCTTGAAGATAAAGGCTAGGGTTTCTCCCAAGGGGTTCTAGATATGATGGAGGCTGCTAAAATGACCATAAATACAGAACCTTATGATTATATACATTGAAAACCCTAAAATTATGGGCTCGGGCCTGACAGACTACCACTCCGTGGCCTGCCATGCCATGGGTTTTGATCTCCACTCCGTGCTGACGATTTTTCACCCAAATCCATTCCAGCTTCAATCAGCCATAACTTCTTCGTTCCAAATCCATTTTCGACGATCTTTATATGCACAAAAAGGTATTGAAGAGCCCCACAAATATATCTAATTACTTTTGATTTAAAATAAACCAAAATAAAATCCTTAATTCATGAAAGAAGTCTGGAACATCACTTTTCTCATTTTACCCTTTGACTTCAAGGCACAAACCAAGGGATTAGATCACATAACCAATATTATCAACATCCAATAGGGTCTAAACCATATTCCCTTGAAGCCCAATGTCTTTACTTGATCCGTTTATTATCCACGATCGTAAAATAAGAAATTTCTCGAGATATGATGTTACAACTCTCCCCTACTTAAACTGGATTTCATCCTCGAAATCCGTCTTGATTAGGATCTCTGAAACAAACGCCAACATATTCCATAAGCTTTCTGTAACCACTTCAAAATCAAGGCATATTGTAAGGAAAACTCTAAAGACCACTCAGAAACCCATAGATTCCAACAAACAACCCAATAACTTGAAAATACTCAACCACAACAACTATCTTTCTCTCCATAACTGTAAGACCCAACTTCGAGTAAGAACCACTCAAACCGGGAACTCTCAAGACTACAACCATAAACCAAATCCATTCAATATACTTCCCAAAATTAGGAACCCATCAGTCTAAAATTTAGAAACCATACCCTAAGACTTATGATCATCAATTTGTCATACCTACCCCTAGTTCCCTGACTAGGAACACCACCAAACCATGTAGAAAGAATACTCAAAACATCCCGATCGTGAATTTCACCCAATCCTAAATCCAAAAATTGTTCCAAAAAACCTTAAATACACATTTGACTTCCTGACAAGTAATCACAAACCCGCTGCTCCCACAAGCATAATGATGGCCAATCCAAGAACTTCACGTTACATCCAAATCCCTCATCAACTCAGGTGTACATCCACCTAAAAAATCACTCGGGACATTTACAACGAACTACATGACTTGGGATTTCAGAACCGATACCCAATATTGGTAACCAAACTCCTAATAAACAGCCCACAAGAAAACAAGGTTCATAATTTAAGCATTAAGCAATAGAATTTTGATGCACAATTAATACTCCTAACAACCTTTTACTGTCCACATGATCCAAACCAGCTGGTTACTAAGTCTCCTGACTCCCAACAATGCACTAACACCCAAACATGCCAATAAGACTAACGATCGGAGACCTAAGAGTCTTAAGCAAATGACTACCGGGTCCTACCCATATGATCATGCAACCATTGGTTCATGATACACCATGACACCTTCTAACCACTAAAACACTAATCTCACGGTACTATGTCGATCTTGTCGTCATTCCATCACTGGCCTGAAGACTCACGACCTACACCACAGGGGCCTAAAGGTACTCAACCATTAATCCACCGACTTGTAGGAACCCAATCAACATCCCTCTTAATGCTAACTGAAGACAACATGAACCATACCCTGCTATCATACATATTTCCTTTCACAGTGAAGGCTGCTACAAATGCAAAATCGGACGAAAACATGGTCGTACACAACCAAAGAATGAGATAAGAGGTCGTACTCTTGTTACAATTAAAAAGCTATAAACTACATAAGAATCATACCAATAAATTTAGACCAATTGTTCTCATGCCATATTACTCAGTCCACGTACACCCCTCGTGACAATATTAGAGGCATTACTACAATATACATCCCCAAGGAGAGACATATAACTAACCCTAGATCCTATGCATTCCTTCTTTCTCACAACCTTACCCAAAGGGTAAAGTACCAGCAGATCTAATGAAATTACAAACCTCAACCGTTAACAAAACATCCTCATGAACGACCGATACAAGATCCCACGCCTTTATTGAAGCCAAACAGATCCTACCAATACATAACTAGCTCGATAAAACTTTCAAAATTATTTAGAAATGCTATCAAAACCCTGGTCGGGTCAATCCAGATACCAAACCTATCAACACGACATGTCAAAATTGGATTCTGCATAAATCTAAACACACACTTGAAAAACTAAACAATGTTGCCCCAACACCCGAACTTCCAATAACCAAGGACATCTGCCAAACTCGAGCCTCCTATGAACAATAATTCCACAACCAACAATTGATGGTACCCATACCAGAAACCAAAATGTAAAATGTACAGATATTAACGACAAGTTGACGTATCCATTAAACTTCAACTTATAAAGCTCAAAACCTTTTAAAAACCTCATCTATTGACGATGAATGAAATGACCAACAATCGATAATATTGATAACTAATCCAATTATCCAATACACTACTTAACAAAACCCATGTGGAACTACACATACCCAACTCTGAAGCTGATTTACCGATAAACAACTGCCCAACCTAGACTATAAATAGCAATCTATACAATGAGCAGACAAATCCCTCGATTACCGATACTCAACCTGAGTGACACAAACACATCTTGATCTATTCATTGACATCCCGAAAGGAACCACTGGCTATAATGAGCCCCTTGTCCAACAACTTCCTGCCGCGAAGACAACTCATGCATTCTTGAGCACATACATCTGATGGCAACTTGCTCTGCACCCCCGACTTGACCAAATTTTGAACCAAAGTCTCGCATACCCGAATCGCAAGTTCCTGTGACCCATTATTCTGAAACCATAAACTCGAACAGTTCGATTATCCTCCAAGCAGAACACTCAGTTCTCCCCTACTTAGGTTTTGAACTACCACCAACTGACGTTGCAACAAACCAATACTCAAATTAGCTCAACCAGATACATATCATCCCTGATTCTCAGCATGTATATTAAAATGCAAGATGATCCTCTAGATAAAGACCAACCAACCTCAAAGAGATTTTGAATCTCAAATAGGGACCTTAGTAACTTCCCAAGCATAACTACCTTTAACACCAAGAATACCTTGTAGATGCACATGCAATAATTTTGACAGTCCATTCATAGCATCAATTCTCTATCTAGAAACAAATGAACTACCACACACCTTGCCTGTAAATCCCCAACCATTAATTCATCGTGAGAATCATTCAAAAATACAAGATGCATCATTCTCATAGTCAGGATACATAAGAGACAACCAAAGTTGTTATTCTTGATTCACTTTCCCTGATCACCTGAAACAATCAACTAGCACCTGACCTAGCTAAATTCAAAGAAAGCAGAACCTTGATCTCGTCTCAAGGCAACCATACCATAAGAACACTCTTGTGTATTCCCACACCGCCATACTTGCTACCAAAAACGGCAACCATCTAGCCCCATGATAGGTATACATCCCAACTCTTAAAATCACATGTATTCCCTCTCTTTCCTCTGATCAAGGAAAGTTGGAAGAACATAACCCCCGTTGTAGATATTGACATTCCAATCCATCTGCCAATCACTCTGCCTCCAATTGCAATCCTCAAGCCAATCATCATAATCGCTTCCTTCTTGAGTCTCGTGACTCAAATGGAACTACCTCAAGCAAGGCCCTCGATACCTCAAATCAACTAACCCACCGATGTTTGCACTATTCAGACCGTAACTGACATAGACACTAAGGTCCAAACTCACCAAACCCATCCCCCGAATAACCAAAACCGAAAGGTCGATAAAGATGGGAATACACTGCAATGAATCATGGAGGCAACCATCTTATCTAGCCCCAAACAGCTCCGTAGAATACCCATAAATTTGCCTCAATTCAAGTACATATCATGTGCTTTCAATAATACGAGCCCAATACTACCTTCTACACCTATCCGTACTTTCCTAAAGAATTGTTCTGGATCCTCTGAGTTACTACTCATGTCTACTACCGTTCGATCCAACCACAATACACTGCAATGAATCATGGAGGCAACCATCTTATCTACCCCCAAACAGCTCCTTAGAATACCCATAAATTTGCCTCAATTCAAGTACATATCATGTGCTTTCAATAATACGAGCCCAATACTACCTTCTACACCTATCCGTACTTTCCTAAAGAATTGTTCTGGATCCTCTGAGTTACTACTCATGTCTACTACCGTCTGATCCAACCACAATACTCGCCCTCAAATGAGTACACACTACTAATCTTCATACTTTCTCCTTCTAGGATCCCTCTTCCAAAAAAGCTCACACAAGCACATTCTAACATTCTTCCTATGTTGTCCTAAGGTTCCCTTCACATCACTCTCGGCCATCAGCTACAGAAGAGACTCCCTCTAATACCTTTTAACTACCTCACGAATATAATTACATGCCACATGTACTAAATAATTCTTCGACTGCAAGTTCTCACACTACAACGGTTGGACTTAAATAAGAGTTGTGCAATAGATTTAAACCTAACCTTATAAAATTATCTAATCCTTGCAACATGTAACCTAACGTATTTGGTTAATAGTTAGCTGATATTATTGGAGGTCTCTAAAAGAACAAAGAAAGTAGCATTCGAGCAACGAGTAATCTAAACCAATGCTTTACTTAATCATGCCACAAATCACAAGAGGCATCCTCCAACTCACTTGCTTTTGCGATGCTAGGAACTTCTACCAACACTGTCGGTTGCCTTATGCATGCAAATTATACATAATACTGGATCAAATATATTGTCGAATAAATGATTCTACCCTAAGCCCATAATCAGACGATGAACAGGAAATAAGGCTAAATAAGTCATTCTAGGGCTATATGATCCTAACCATGTATAATTTTTAAACATACACTTAGAAATCATTTCCACCAACATAAATTCCAAATCTAACATAGCATCCAATTCCTCCTAGGCTACAAGGCATCACAATTTAGGCCATTCTATCATGCAATTCGTGAAGGTATTCTTAGCCATACTCTTGCATGCAATTCACATAACAGGCGTACTAGTCATATACTTAGATGTGGGTATTTCGGGAATCACTTACTTGAGCTCGACTAATTACATGTATCATGCCCCTTTTCCTTATAAAAATCTTATTAGAAAATTTATTTATTTTTTAAAAAGATTACCAAATCCTCAGTTTGAGTTCAGACACACCCGAGAGTATGCCCGAATCCCTCGAACCAAGGCACTGATACCAACTTGTAACGTCCCAAAAATACGAAGTAAAATTTTCATTTTTAATAAGTTAAAACCATTCACTCATTAACCTAAAAGATGACCATAGTAAAAGTATTTTCAAAAAATGAAAGTAAAATCATAAAAAATCATTACAAAATAAATCTTCAGGGGATGCAGTGCGATCAAACCAGACTCTTCATTTTGAAACTGGAAGTACCTGAAAATGTTTAAACCACAAAACCGTAAGCACAAAGCTTAGTGAGTTTCCCAAAATACCACATACCATACATACAATTGTCGTGGGTTACAACATGGTCTTTTCCCTGGAATGCAATGGGCTACCCCCAGGGTCTTACAACCAAGTGCCCTAGGCTACCCTTATGGTCTTTCCCTGTAATGTCATGGGATACCCTCAGGGTCTTAGAACCAAGTGTCATGGGCTACCCTATGGTCTTTCATGCAATTGCTATGGGCTACCCCTATGGTCTTTCATATAAATGTCACGGTTTACCCTCAGGGTCTTCCATGCAAGTATCATAAAGATAACTAGCATCCTATATAATCCAGTAGGCCGACATTGGTACCTTCGACCCATACGTACAGTGAAAAGACTCACCTGAACTACTCACTAGAAGCCCAATAGCTACCTCAACATTAGAATAGGCAACCCAAGCTTCCTAAAACCAAACCGAGACTACCCTTTAGTCAAAAACTCAATTCTATCCAAGTTTGACCAAAAGTTAATCTAGTCAAAAAGTCAACAACCAAAGCTAAGGTCAAAATAGCCAACAACAACCCTCCATATCGTGGCCTTCCTTGGCCACTTCGTGGGCACAAAATGCCAAAACACTCAATGATTCCCTAGTCGCCACGTCGTGGCAGCCTAAGGCCATACCTTGGGGATTGGCCTGAACAACTTAAACGAGCTTAATCCATTTTCTTCTGATTTCAAGAGCTCCAAATCTCAAATTGGATCCTTTCTAAGGTCTTAATGGATAAAGTTTCTAACTTTATCCATTAGGAAGGTCCAAACCATCAAGATGTAGACTTTAAGTCTCAAAGAGACCTAAACATGCATCTTTCTTAACTTAATCCATTAATTGCAAGTCTCCAACCTTCATATCTTAATCAACATGATGTTTAGATGGATAAAGTTTCCAACTTTATCCGTAAGAACCTTCTTGATTTTTAAACTTCATGAAAATAACATAAAAACATCCAAACGATGAGAGATGAGAAGCTCAAATCTTGAAGATGGAGGCTAGGGTTTCACCTAAGGGGTTCTAGATATGATGGAGGTTGCTAACATGCCCAAAATTGTGGAACCTTATGCTTATATACGATGAAAACCCTAAAGCATGGGCTTTGGCCTGAGAGACTGCCACTTTGTGGCCATGTTTCTCTACTCCGTGGCTTGCCACGCCATAGGATATAATCTCTACTCTATGCTGATGGTTTTTCACCCAAATCCATTCCAGCTTCAAATCAACCATAACTTCTTTGTTCCAACTCGATTTCCAGCGATCTTCATATGCACGAAAAGGTATTGACAAGACTCAAAACTCTATCTAATTACTTTTCAATTAAAATACACCAAACTACAATCCTTAATACATGAAAGAAGTCTGGAACTTCACTTTTCCCATTTTACCCTTTAACTCTAAGACACAAACCAAGGGCTTAGATCACATAAAAAAATATTATCAGCATCCAATAGCGTCTAAAACCTATTTCCTTGAAGCCCAAGGCATTTACTTGATCCATTTACAGTCCAAAATCTCGAAATAAGAAACTTCTCAAGACAAGATGTTACACCTTAAGCTTTTTTCGATCCGTGGCCAGCCACATCGTTTGTAAGATGTGACTTAAAGCGAAAATTTTGTATATAATGAATAATTTTATGTATAGTTTCTACTATTATTATTTTTATATACATATATGAATTAAGGCAACATTTTGTTAAAGCTTAATGGCAAGTACAAGCCCATAACGAGCTTTTTAGAACCTTGATATTTATACTTCCCAAGTATTGTATTTAAATGACCCTATATTACATTGAAGTATCCAAGATGCAAAGAAGAATGACTTTAAAAGGAAGATCATAGGTATTGTTACACGTATTTTAAATACTAGTTTTTAATATATATATATATATATATATATATATATATATATATATATATATACACATATATATATATATATATATATAGAGAGAGAGAGAGAGAGAGAGAGAGAGAGAGTTAGGTTCAAGTATTATAACTAATTATTATGCGGATGTGTGGACAATATTATTCTATGAGAATTACTAAGAGAATAAGTTGTTTAACAATACGAATATGTTCAACCTTATAGAAATATCATCATTTTCATGCATTCTCACTAATTATTATTTATTTTTGTTCTCACACATCGTTTTTCATTCATTTTCATTCTGACAGAATTTGACTCAATAAACATTCTAACAACATTCTGACAGAAATGAGAATAATAATAATAAGTGTATGATAACCTTATAGACGCTTTAATTAGTGAGAATGTGTGTTAATGAGAATAGTTATGTAAGATTGAACGTATTTATATTATCAAACAACATATTTTCTTTATCATTCTCAAAGAATAGCATTGTTCATACATCCGCACAATAATTAGTTATAATAGAATAACCTAAGCCTATATATATATATATATATATATATATATATATATATATATATATATATATATATAACCTATCAAATATAGACTAGTTAAAACAAAATTAGACCATGTACCTAGTTGCGAAATAATATAGTTTTCGGTAAGAAAAGGTTGTTGAACACTTAGGGAACATGAATGATTCTAGATTAAAATATCTACTAAAAGTAAAGTAATTAAGTAAAAGTAAGGGTGGTTATAATTTTGCAAGTTCAAAAAGCTTATTAACAATTGAATAACTTAAAAAAAAACAATTACTTAAACTAAAAACGAAGCAGATAAAGGTTTTGAAACAAGATTTTAAGAGTACCTTCATTTAGATTCGATTCACCTATTCCATATGGTTGTTTTTATGGATAGTCCAATGGATTTAATTTTGTTGATTATCGATTCTTAATATGACTAGCAATAATGATCAAATTACTAATCCTTTGACTTAATAAGATTATCTATTCATCGATCAAGTGGACAAATAATCAAAGAAACCAGTGTTCGGTTCGAATTATGCGAGACTTGAATGCTAAACTGGTATTAGTAATAGTAAATGCCAACTTTAAATATGAATGTTCATCATATATTAACTCACATATTAAAGTTACCAACTTATCTATTAAACCCTAAGTTTTTTGTCAAAACTCTAGTCCTACAACTTTATACTTTATAAAATCATAAGATTCAAACACATCAAATTAGATAGATCATCTAATCCTAACAATTCTCATCAATAAACATAAATGTTTGAAACTTTAACACATATGGATCCATATCAATCAAGCATAATAAATAAACGACTAGATTAAAACTAAAATCTTCAAATCAACACATAGGTTCAAGGTTTATCTACTCTAAACGAATGCAAAGGGTTTTTAGCCCATAACTATTACTGAAAACAATATAAAATAAACTCAACTTTGAAACACATGACTAGATCAAAGCAAACAGAATGGGTGCTCATATACAGTATCTTACAAAGTTTGGCAATATTAAAAAAATTGACCAGATGGTTTTAGCACAAAAAGGAAATATTGGCAAGTTGTTATTTGATGGGTTTTAATAGACGGAGAGTGAAAGATAGTCCCTACAAGGGTGAAACCATATATTTTTTGGTATTACTCCACTAAATTCATCCTTTTTACACAGGTTCGACTAATAATGAATGTCAAATTTTTGAGAAAAATAATTTTTGATCAACAAAGGGTTTTGGTTGAGCATTTTTTAGAGAGGATGTGAAAAATTAGTTTGTGATTGTTGTGTGAATAAAGCGTCAGACGCTGATGGATTCATTTTTGAGTTAATCAAAAGGTATTGTCACTTGTATGAATACCACATGTTAAAGTTGGTGAATTCTTTTCAACAATTGTTATCATTCCTAAAGGCTTTAACCCTTCGTATATTATTTTAATTCCTAAAATTAATGACCCTAAACATATTAAGGATTATCGGCCTATTAGTTTAATAGGCCGCCGATATAAAATAATTGATAATTATTTAACTAATAGACTTCGAGAAGTAATTTATGATGTGACAAACCTTGTATAATCAAATTTTCTAAAGGTTTGTCAAATCTTGATGGGCTTATGAACTTAAACGACGAAGTCATGGTTTGGTATAAGAGACGTCGTAAAAAAAACTCATGGTTTTTAAAATAGACTTTGAGAAGCCATTCGAATCTCTTTGTTGAGAATACTTAGAGTAAGTTCAAAAGAAATTGGAGTTATGTGACACTTAGTGACATACTTCTACTAAGATAAGAAAATATCATATTGGTCGCTAACAGTAGAAATACCCAGAAAATAGTTCAGAGTCCTCAGATATGTTATAGATACTTCTCAACCAAGCTCATAGATGATGTAAAAAAGTAGAGAAAGGGAAGAAGCTTTACTGATGATGTCAGATTGGATCCAGGAGATAGTTCCACTTGATAATCACTATTAGTTGCTTCCTAGTAATATTTAGACCTTCCAATGCAAAAATAAATTAAAATGAGGAGAAAGGATCACATAGTCGAAGGTCATGCTAAACTGAACCTCTAAAGTAAGTTACTATAACATCCTCGATTTTGGCTTAGAGTTGTAGTCCATATTTAGTAAAAATAGAACTTATTTTTTAAATAAAACAAAATAAAATTTAATAAATTTAAATAAGTAATAAAAATAATAATTAAATGAGTTAATAAAAAATATTTAAATAAACATTTAATTGTTGATAGTTAAATAAGACTTCATTTCTAATTATTGGAAGATAGGATAAATATGAAAGTTAGCTAAACATGTAAATGAATAGCTTAAAATGTGTCATTATCACTTTGTCAAGGAAATGTGAGTTATGTGGCTAAAGTATCAAATTTAGAACTTCATTAAAAGGTTTAGTGTCATGGTAGTCAAAATGAAATATTTAGAATTATGAGCATTAGAAGTGTTAGATTATCATAATTAAGAAGCTAGACACTCTTCTTTTCTCCTAATTTACATAAAATTGATTCCAAAGAGAAATAAAGGAGAGAATGGCAATCTCCTAAAAAAGAAGACGATTTGGAGTTTTAGATTGAAAAGTGTCTAGAGAATTGAATTTTGGAGTGCATCAATGAGTTCAAAAAGGTATAGACTCTTCCTTATATGATCTAGAAATCGCTTTAGGGTTTGGATTGAGCTTCAAATCCAATTTTTTTTGTTTCATTAGGAAGTTATTAATAGAATTCAGTAATTTTTATAACATTTAGATTCCTAAACTCCATGAGATCTTCTCTAGTTTGCTTTTTATGAAGTTTAGTGATAGTTGAAACCAGTTTTGTAAAAATCCCGATTAGGTCCTGATTAATCCCTAGGCGCTACTTGACCGATTAGAGAGCGCCTAGCAATTAATTCATGCGTACAAAATGACTGAAACAGTAGAACCTGATGAAATTTTAATACTTTGAAGAAGTTATATCTCAATAGAGACTATTTAAGTTATGATTACTATTGTATTTATCATATTAACCTATTTTGTTATGATATTAGTGGTATTTATGAACTTTTATATGATATTAGTCATATTTAATTTTTTAAAATCTAACAAATTAACAACTAATGGTTCCCGATTAATCCTCCGATTAATCTCCGCCTAGCCGATTAACCCCTTGACCCCAGTCCACTTACTAACTAATGTCGAGCGATTTTTACAACCTTGGTTGAAACGTTGGAGCTCTAATCATGGTAAAAAGCATGTGTGATTTGATCTCATGGAAATGATGATGAAGTTAAACTTGTTTCAATACTTTGAAACTATTTCTAATAAAAAGTGCATCAAATAACCATGAGATTCATCAATTGATTCATAAATTGCTTTCTAGGTTGATATAGGGCTTCCATGATTTCTTATGAATCTTTGATATGATCTCAATGCATTTTTTGACACAGCAAAACTTGTGAAATTTTCATAAGTTAAAGCACTAGAACAATTAAGACTTGGTTGTTGACGATTTGTTTTAGAAAAAGACTAAGAAGATGATTTTGGTAGTTATTTGAGGTAAAAGTCAATAAATCAAGTTTTAAGATATTCGAACTTTAGAATCATCAATCCTAGACTATGAGTTAAAGTGAATTAGATTATTAAAAGGTTTATTAAGATGATTAAAATTTGTGATAATGATTATTAACTGATTTAAATATGTAACATTCGAAATTTCAAGACCAAAAATTTCGTTTTTACTTAAGTAATTTATAAAACATTTTGCTGAAAACATCATCAATATCATATCAACCCATAAACCCATAAATTAAATATCATAAAACATGTCATGGAATAATAATGGCAGAGTACAATCCCAAGAACATCATGGTGCGGAAAATAATGGTATGATGTGCTGCTACCGAGCCGACTCCTTTCCCTTCAAAGAAGAAGGATCCGAAACAAAAACTGTAAACTGTAAGCACAAAGCTTGGTGAGTTCCCCCATCATACCACATACAAAACTATAAATATATTGCCAAGCATATCTGGGTGCCCGACCTACCCTGCTGAGCATACTGGGGTGCTCAACCTACCCCTGCTAGGCATACCTAGGTGCCTAACCTACCCCATGTCAGGCATATCTGGGTACCCGACCTACCCTCTGGTGTATCTCAACCAGTTATGGGGACTATTTCACCCCTACCACTACCACATAACAACATAATATAAATATATTATCAGGCATACCGGGATGCCCGACCTACCCCTTTGGTCTTTTCGACCTGATACGAGGACTATTCCCCTTACTACCACTATCACATATCATCATACCATACTAGCACATTAAACATAACAGATAGTGGCATACCAGACAATTATCACAAAGATAGTCATCTAACAAACAACTCCTACTAGTGGGCCGACATTGTGGTCTTAGACCTACTTCTACTGGAAGGTAACTCACATCAATGTCCGTGCAATAACTGAACTGTCCTCGGTGCTAGGATCAACTCTCCTCAAACTCTTACACATAACAATCTCCTTTAGTTACTCCTTCATATTCATATCCCCTTTAAGGGTCAATCTTGGGTAATGGTCAAAGTCAAAGTCAAAGTCAACACCCTAGTCAAAGTCAACATCCTGGTTGACTCAACTCGCCGTGTTGGTCCATCAACTCGTCGAGTTCCACAATTCAGACACTCTCAAATTCGCGATCTGACTCGTCGAGTTACCCTCTAACTCGTCGAGTTCCTTCTTATGACAGAATCCGGACTTTCCATTTAAACTCGTCGGGTCCTTCCTTGGACTCGTCGAGTTCTCCTTCATACAGTCATGAAATTTGCTCACTGACTCAGCGAGTTCATCCTTGGACTTGTCAAGTTATTGACCTTTAAGTCCAAAACACATCTAACTGGCTGAGTCATCTTCTAGACTCAAAAAGTTGCTAAGTAATAGAGAAGGTTGGGGGAACCACGACCAGACTCGTCGAGTCCTAAGAATGACTTCTCGAGCCCCCCATGATCCAAGACTATACAGTCGATTTCAGTCGGGCTTAACACATCCAAAACATAGATCTGGCCTCCTAGGGTCGATATAACACGTAAAGTTTCTAACTTTACGTGCATGCATGGGTCATTTAGCTCAAAAAGCTCTAAAAAGTGGTTCCTAGGATGCATGGGACTCACATGGCCATAAAGTTGGCACCTTTATGCCATGGAGTCCCTCAAAGACTTTGGATCTGAAGTCAATACCCCAAAACATGCTTGCATCCATGAATGGCTCCAAAAATGGCTCCTTAATACCCTATACTACTCCAAGAAGAGATCTAATAAATGAATGGACAAGTTATAAACTTTATACCTCAAATGAGCTGGAAATGGAACACAACCTCTAGATCTACTTGTTTCTTCTTGAACTCCCAAGCTTCTCCTTCCTTCTCAAGCTTCAAAACCACTAAAAACACACAAAAATGGCTCAAGAACACTCAAAATGGGTTAGGGTTTCGAATTAGGGTTTTCTGGACTAAGGAAGGCGATGAGAGAGGCCACAATGGGGGTGTTAGGGTGTTTAAATAGGGTGAAAAGCCTGAAAATTAGGGTTTCACTCTGGTAGGCCTACTCGTTGAGTCGAGGCTCCTCGACTTGTCGAGTAGACTTCAAGTCCCGCATCCTCATATCTAATTCCTACTCGACGAGTTTGGGGCCTCCAACTCGTTGAGCCCCTTTGTAAAAACGCATACTTCTTATTTAAAAATGTACCAAGAACCGGGCGTTACAAAATCACTCTTGGTAAAGCCATAAATTATAAAGAGCACATAACCTAATGTAAATGCTTTGATGTCAACATAAGCATCCCTTGAGCTCTTAAGATAATTAAGAATCTTTATAATTGATTCATGAGTATAAAAGTTATTATATAAATTAGTAAGTCTTAAAGTGAATCAGAAATACTTAAATAAGCTTATAAGAAGGTTGGGAACAAGTACACCACGTGTACATTAGGATCAACTACATAGGTATTGTGGAAATCCTTCACTTGCTTGACCTCCAACTGCTTCCATAATCTCTATATAGATGGAAATAAGTATACGAAGCATATGTTGAGTTGAGTATCTGAGTAAGGGTATTTTGGTAATAATGTAACTTATTATGGTATTCATTAAGTGATGATTATGAGGCTTAAAGGCATTTGAAGAAGTGAAGAAGCGTGTGCAATGACTTGAGATGAGTAAGTACCAAACACATGTCCCTATTATAACTAATATTGATGATTTTTATAATATGAAGTATTACTATTATGATTCTATAAAATGAAGTGTTATTATGATATTTTTATGAAATGAAATATGACTATGATTTTTCTTATGAAATGGAGCTTGACTTTGATTTTTACAAAACTTTTTTGTTATGTGTAATACTATATTTATCATTTTCTGCATTCACGAAAATGAGATTTTTCAAAGAGTATTTCTTATGAGTAAATGAATATGATGATTTATAAATGTATTTCCTCATGAATTGGTGAATTCATGTTAGGATGAGAATGACTTGAGTTGTTCAACCACAAAAATCCATGAGAAATGACGACCAAAAGTGTCAAATGACTAAATGGTGAAACTTTAGACAAACACTTTGTTGGATTAGTGTCTAAGTCCATAACTATTTTGGTATGTACTTGACCCGATGGTGCATGGTCCTTTTGGGTTGCCTTCACCAAAGCAACTTGATTGGAGAAATAAATAAAGAGAGAAAGGTTATTATGATTTATTAATATGTTATAAGAATAATATATTAAAGGAGAAATCATATTTGTTTAATTAATATTGGTCAAAAATTAATTAAGAATTAATTTTGTGATCAAGTGTAATTAATTAAACTAGAGGGGCTGAATTGTAATTATGTGATAGTTGCAAAATAGGGCAATGGTTATCCTTGTTAAAGGATGAACGAATTCAAGGATATGGATATCCTTAAAACCGTCCAAGGTCCAAGAGATAGGGATTTTCAAGGCTTATCTTGTGGTTGCTTGATGGGCAAGTAACTAGATAAGGATAAGGACTGAAACCCTAATCCCAACCCTATATAAAGACCCCTAAGGCCTTAGGATTTCGGGCACTTGATCCCTAGAGCATCTAAGGATGAATTCCTACCTCTCTCCTCTCTCTTTATACCTTCTCCACTTGCTTATGGAGTTTGTAAGCCATTAGAGGAGTGACACTTGTGACTCTAAGCCTTCCAAAGTCAATTCAAGGAGGATTAGGATTATTATTGCTATATAACAATCAAGTATGTTCTTAAACCCATTTATATGTTAATATTGATTTCATATACTAGAATTAGGGTTTATAGTCTTGGATTCAAAGCATGTACAATAGAGAAACCTAGATCCAAGCATTAGGGTTTGTATGAGCACATAGGATGTCTTATGACCAAAACCCATCAGTGGTATCAGAGCCATGATTGGTTTCTATTGTATTGATGCCTTGTATGCTTGAAAAATTTGTTTTTTTTTGGTTCTGCCTCCTGAACTCGGCGAGTACCACTGTGTACTCGGCGAGTAGGCCTCAACTCGGCGAGTACAGTGTGGTACTCAGCGAGTTCGAGCGTCAGATGGAGCTATATCCGGGATTTCTTGCTGTTTTTGCTTAAGGATAGTTACCTTATCATGTTAGATCAATATTAATCCGATTATATGATATATTTGACTATATTTTTGATCTAATTGAAGATATTTATCAATTAATAAGATAATTGATTAATTATTTTGAGTAAATTGATAAATTGTTTTGCAAGAAATCATTACACAAATCAAATATGGATAATTATGTAATTAAATGTTAGTTTAGATTATTTGTTATTTGATCCTTGTTGTTATGAAAAGTTTCATATTTTGCCCTTTAGGTTTTATAGTTTAAATTTGAACCCAATAGTTTTGTAGTTTTGAAATTTAAATAGTTGAAACCCTAATGTTTTGAAAAAAGGTTTCAAAACTTGCCCTCAAGTTTTGGAATTTAAAAGTCAATTAAAAGTTTAATTAGGAATGTTAAATTCTAAAACTCTAGTATAGTTTTGAAAAAGTTCAAATCACACCCTTATGGTTTTGTTAATTAATTATGGTGTATAATTAAAACAAGTTTAATAAATCCATAAATGTTTAGGTTTACAATTTAATTGAATTAAAAGTATAATTGTTAAATTAGACCACCTAGTATTTTGAAAGTATAAAATACACCCTATACTATATATAACATTAAAAGTCTAACATTATATATATATGTATGAGTAAAAGTCAGTCTTACCGTTAGTAGGCCTCATTCACCAAGCTAATCTACAAGGGGTGTTTAAGGAAATTGCCTATAAAATGGCGATTGAATGGGTATCCACTCTTACCCACCACACTCTTGACTAGTGGAGGGTCGTTAGCCGAACGGGTAGGAAAGGACGAAACCTTCCATTATAAGTATAATAAAGTATAAAAGTAACTAAATGTTTTCATAAAATTCCCAATCTTAGTTACTTAGGCAAAAATAAATTGATGCAATTCCATGAAATTACACTTTGTGCCCTTGCGAAGACGTTAGTGGAGCGTGTGTGGTTTACCGGCACACTAATTGGTTCTAAGCAAAGGTAGCAAAGGGTGACTCAATGTTTGTCATAGTTCGGTGGAGCGTGTGTGGTTTACCGGCACATCGAATAGGTGACTGTAACATGTGAGGGCACCATGTAAGTTTGCATGGTTATTCACACCTGCTTTGTGATCCTCGGCATCCCAATCACAAACGATAGGGGCATATCGAGATTTAAACATGCCATTGAAAGTTCAATGAATCTCAAAGGATCTAGGAGTTTTCATAGATTTAAAACTTAAATTTCTTTTTCGTTTTTCGTGGTGGAAATTAGTGAATCGTCATTCACTTACCTTCAAATGTTCTGCAATTAGGGTTACGGCATCCCTCTCGCGAGTTGTAGAATATTGTGTTGGGTCCTAGCCTTAGTATCTCATTTGGGTGATTTACTAAGGACTCACTCAATCAACTAACTTGAATTTGTTTTTCTCCCGTTTTGTAGATGTCAAAGTTCGACAACTATGGTCTTCCCAAATTTCGTGGAACAAGCATTCCACATGAAGATGATATTCCACGATTCGATCGAGGAACAAGAAATCATGCTTCACTTCCTCCTCCTCCTATTATTCTCCCTAACCCACAAGTTCGAAGGCTTGAAAAGTTCAAGCTCACTCAAGCCCTTTTGGAAAGTAAACACAAAGAAGGAAAGTTCGTGTGTGTACACTTCCTAGGGATGAAGTCACACATTGATAGGTTAAGAATGTTGGGATCCGTTGTCTGTGAGGAAATGGCTGTTGATTGGGTTCTTCAGTCACTTCCCAACTCATATAGTGAGTTCGTAAGAGAGTACTATATGATGAACTACGACGTGACCCTTATAGATCTCACCTATATGCTTATTGCTGCTGAATCAGCAATGATTTGGCGCAATAGAAAAGCAAAGTTGATTGGTGAATCTGCCTTCGAGACCTCTATGGATATAGAAAATGGCAACGAAATACATGCTATGATTGAAAAGATTGATCATAAGAGAAAGGCGATGTTTGAAGTAGTTCCATGTCCTGTTCCAAAAGAGTCGATTTGCTTTTATTGCCAAAAGAAGGGGCATTGGAGACGAAGCTGCCCTATTTACCTAAGAGATCTAAGAGATGGGAGAGTCGAAATGTATGGCTCTAATTTAAGTAAAATCCATTGACTAACTCTTTTAAGCTTCATTCTAGATTCTGAATACATAATGTGATAAGATTACAATTGATGTTTTGAAGGATCGAAGAAAAGAAAGGAAGCTTAAGGGAAGAAGTGAGCAGAATCTAACCGTGAAGGAATGGATTTCGATCGCGTTTCTCGAAGATTAGATTCTTGAGCTACTACTTAGAGTTAGAATTAGATTGCTAAGAAAGATGTATTAGCATAAGTTTTTCAATGAGTTGCATTGTGAGGACAAATTTTTCCGCAATAAAATAAATTTTGATTTTAAATTTTATTTATTTATCCTTACAATGGCGTGTATGAAAAATTGATGTTAAAATGTTTCTATTATTAGCAATAATGGATTTGTTTCTTATTGTGTTTTGGAAAGTCAAGAATTTACCAAATAGGAAGAGTTTCTCATCGCCCAAGTTTCAATTGGACAGAAACTTGGAATCATGCAAATTGGTTGCACAATGAATGAGAAATTTCATATTTGGAAATTAGACTAATTCATTGACAAAGTGTCAAGAAAAGGAGATAGAGCACACAAAGTTGCGTGTTGGTCAAGTCCACCATAAGAGTAACAATGATATTCGTCATGATTTACTAAAGGTTTAGTAAATATGATTATACTTATAAGATTAAGTGTAATTCTGAATTGATTGAAAAGGTTTAAATCAATAGTAGAACGAATAACAAGAATCAAGTAGGCATAAAGATAAAAGTTTCTCCATTCTAAGAAGAAGGGAGAGTACCTTTTATGCTTTATGATAGGCCTTAATGATTAAGAACCATATTTCAATTGATCCTCTAAGGACAATTATATGTTTAAGAAGAGGAATCAAGAATTGAAGAAATGGTTAAATCAAAAAGTCAATCATACTTCGTTCCAAAACAAGTTTTAAAGTTAAGATTGTGACATTGAGTGAAAAAGTATTAAGAAGGTTTATAACATTCAATAAATGTGGTAAGTTGTGATGTCTTGGATAAGACAAAGACCAACTAGTATCAATTTATGAAGTGTTTTGATAAAAGCTACACTAACTCTTGAATATTTGTTTGTCAAGAAATGTTTTGACAAGAGAATCGTATATGTCAAGGAGTCAGTGGGAGTCTTAATGGTCTTGAAAGGTTTCAAGAACAAATCAAATAAACCTTATCAATCATCACTAGCACACGAGTTGAGGTTTACAACCTATCGTGTTGACAATAGTTTGATTCTGTGCTGTTCCAATTGAGTTAATTATGCATGTGAGTCCTATGAGTTCTCATTTTGAACGCATAAAAGGCAAAGCACCTTGATCAATGAAAGGTACATTGATAGGAAAAGGTGAGATGCTTAACTACTTGGAAGACGTGGTGGGCAGCTGTGCTACCATGAGGCAAGAAATCAAGATTAAGAAAGTTCGGTCCATATGAGTTTGAATTTGTCGTAAACCTTGGTTTTAACAAATTCACATGGATAGGAACAAATACACCGCTTTAAATCTAAGTGTCATAAGATTTCCTCCTTCATGAAAATGATTGTGAGGAAATGCTTTCACTAAGAAAGATTTCAAGAAGATAGTGATTGTAAAATTGCATTCTTGAATTCGATTATGGTTACGGTATCCCTTTCCATAATTTGAATTGTGAGGTTTGGCAATTAGTCTTAAGTGTTTAGACACATATGAACTATCGAAGGCAAAGGTGTATAAGTTCAAGAAGCCTTGATAAAAGATTATCAAAGCACTAAGTATTAGAAACATGGACTTAAGAAATTCAATAGGTATTGTCTTTCTGGAAGTTAAGATGTTTATAAATACATGTCGAAGCTAGTGGGAGTATAAGTGTTATGTTTTATAATAATCATCATGATAGTGGGAGCATAAAAGTTATGATTGTATGATTATTAAGGCACGTATTGCAAAGTTGGCAATATTAATTATAGAAAACAAGAGTTATACCTTGCAAATTAGTAAGGGTTATAAAGTTGTTTTGCTATAATTAAGGGAGAGAATATTATGCTTCATTTCAAATCTAAAGGATTAGGTTGAGAAATGTTAATAAACTTAGTCAAGGGTACATAGTGTGTTCTTAATATTTCGATTATGATTATGACATTCCTCTTCACAATTCGAATTTTGAGAACATAGCAAATAAAACATTATGCGTCGTGTCCCATACGCTTCGGGTATAGGATCGATTGCAAATGCTTTAATGTTTGACCATTCTAAAATTTTCCAAATGTCTAGCGCATTTAGAGGGAAAAGGGACTAGAATCGGTTTTGACTAAAATAATTAAACAACTATCAAAGGACAATCCAAAGTTCGACGAGGATTGGTCGCTTGTGAGTAGTTGGAAGTATAGTATTGGAAGATATGGAAATGTTCTCATATTGGATGGACCATATCGACATTATTAGGAATAGATAAGATTCTATTAAAAAATAAGTTGTCATATGGAAAATATGGAAATGTATCTATATTGGGAATTGAATATTGAAAATCTATGTCTCGATTAGAAACTTTTATGCAAATGGATGTTCAAAGGAATGTACTTCGAGTGAGAGACATCATATTTAAGGAATTGTCTTGTAACAATCTCCGATAGAAGACTTTGTAATATCATTGGCAATGGTCTTTGTGACTTTGGTGCAGTGACATTACGAAAGGATAGTTGCATAGAATGTTAGAATCTAGCATATTCTATAAGTAACAAGAATTTGATATACTTAGACTAGCTTTTTTTTGGAGCTTTTTTAAAATTTTCCAAATACACCCCTTAATTAATTATAGAAACATATATTCTTACATGTCATTTTATGTAATTTTATATATTTCAGCTAGTTTTTCAGCTAGTTTTACCAAACGTTATTTTTTATCAGCTAGCTTTTCAGCTATCAGTTAACTTTTTATTTAACAGCTAGCTTTTCAGTCATCAGCTAGCTTTTCAGCTAACAGCTAACTTTTCAGCTAGTCCGCCAAACATAGCTTTAAACTAGGCTGGTTTGTTGCACAACTCGAGTTAAGCGATTTCTAATTTGTAATGTTTCTATTTCTAGCTAGCTTCTTGCTAAAATTCTGACGTTCCCAAGAAAAACTATACATAACAATCGAAATTGTCATAATCATACATGTAAAAACATAAGATATAATAACGTACTTCTTGAAATATAAAACCACAAATTTTCTTAACATCTGTCTTTGTCATGAAATATACTATAATCACAAAAGCATGGTAGGTTATCGAGGAGTGGATGCTCCAAAGACAACCATTAGAGGTTTTTGAGTTGGCAAAGTGTTATAAATTTGAACAGTTAGTGGTTTATGGCAATGTGGACTTCCATTCTCAACATTAAACTTAGGATAAAGGTATACATTACTCATTAGTATACTAAAGATGGATGAAATTTAAGCATTAGTATAAGTACATATCAATATATATATATATATATATATATATATATATATATATATATATATATATATATATATATATATATATATATATATATATATATATGAAGTGAGTTAAAGAAACATACGTAAGTGTAAAAATGGATGCGTAACTATCATGTAGATGTCACATCGACATTTAGTTTGATAAATCAGTTACCCTAATTCATAAATAATGGTCTTTTGTGATATATATAGAAATACACGTTTTTATGATTTTAACTTTACTGTAAAATGATAATTAAAAAACAAACACCCTAGCAATTTAGAAAAAGCTTTAACGACAAATCTACACCAGCATCAATTTCAACATCACACTTATCGTCATTTTTTTATTGAAAAATCATGTGGGAAGTTGCACATTATCTTGTTTCATATTCGTACTTTCATTTCCTAAAAAAGTGATGTAGCTTTGTGATAATATGAATGGTTGTTATGTATATGTTTACCCAATTAATCTTTAATTCCACGTTTTTTAAGTGGAATTGGCAACTCTCTAAAAAAATCAGCGAATGGTTTCAGAAGATCATGCAAAAAGTCTTAAAACCAACGTTTCTGTTTAATTATAACTCTTTTAACATGCATGAGTTCGCCAATGAATTAAACATACTTAACATGCCCTAGAAAGCATGGTGTTGGAAACATTAATTATGGCACCTTAATCCTAGCTTCTTCGATTGCTAATCGTCGGTTTAAGAGGCTAGAGCCGAATCATGTTCTTAGCTTGGATATTATGCCTGCGGATCCTATATAGGGCCATGGGGGGTCATGCCCCTTTATTTTTTTACTTATAAATACCTCTATTATATATAAGATGGGTTTATTTTTTTAAGCTAACTTATCATTAATAAAAAGGAAATTATACAAGTATACAACACAATCTCAAAAAATTATGGAAAAAATCATAACCAAATCGTGATTTTTGGAAACTAAAACTCTACAGATAAACCCAAAAAACTGTTTTGATTTACTTTCTATTTACGCTGCCGCCTGAAAAATTGCTCACCGGGAAATAATGTCACCAACGGAGTCCTGAAATTTGATGGAATTCTCACCGGTGAACATCGCTGCTACCACCGGAGTGCTCACCATTCCCTCTATCCTCTTTGTCGTTGCTGATCTGTGCTTTGTCTCTCCGCTTTTGTAAACTTTTTTTTTTATCTTTCTCGCTCTCACTCTCATTTTGGCTCTCGGTCTTTCTATTTTTCTTTCTCTTTTCTTGAATGTGATAAGATAAAGTGTAGGAATGTAAAAAAGATAGGGAAAATGATTTAAAAAGGTAATGAAGTTTCAAAAATGTATAAAAAATACTATTGTTTTATTTTTAGTACTCAAAATACCATTAAAGTATATTTTTTATACACAAAATACTAATGAAGTACACATGTGTTCAAATAAAACCTTGTGGGTAACCTACAATAGCAGGTAAAATGGTATTTTGTATACAAAAAAAACAATGGTCTTTTTTGTACATTTTTGAAACTTCGTTACATTTTTAAGTCATTTTCCATTCTTTGAATGTAATGGAAATTTAGCTACTTTTTATAAAGAATCCTCCACTTCACTTCGGCCACTATTGTTCTTTATCGCTACCCTTCACCACCATGGCAAAACCCTTTTTCTTATTCTTCCTCCTAATCATCTGCCTACTTTCATCAACGTCGGAATCTCGCCGGCCACCTCCGTTTCTCAGCAAATCCCCACGGCTTCTCAAAACCCAAAACATTCTTGTTCAGCCGAAGTATACTTACGAGACACGATACTTTGATCAGACTCTTGATCATTTCAGATTCAATGATCTTCCCAAGTTCCAACAACGTTATCTCATCAACTCCGATCACTGGGTAGGCCCAGGCCCTAATCGTTTGGGCCCAATCTTCCTTTATTGTGGCAACAAAGGCGACATCGAATGGTTCGCTACCGGCACCGGCTTCGTTTGGGAACTCACCCCTCGTTTTGGTGCCATGGTCATCTTCCCCGAAGTAAAAGCCCTAATCACTCTACTCTACATTAATTTCTTCACTTGCAGACCTTTAATAATACAATTTTATCAAAATCTGCGTGATTTGATCTAGCATCGATATTATGGTGAATCGATGCCATATGGAAGCCAGAAAAGAGGCATACAAGAACGCTTCTACTTTAGCCTATCTAACAGCCGAACAAGCACTTGCTGATTACGCTCTTCTCATCACCGATTTGAAGAGAAATTTGTCAGCCGAAGCGTCACTTGTAATCTTGTTCGGCGGATCATACGGTGGAAGTAAGATCTTTTCCAACAATTTCAACAAAAATTAAATAATCTCATCAAACAAGCACTTGCTGATTACACTCTTCTCATCCCATTTACCTGAAGTACCTGGTTACCATAATGTTTTAGTTGAACACAAGTGTATTTTGCTGGTATTCTGTGTACAAATAGTAACATTAATAGTATTTTTTGTACTAAAAAAACAACAATGATATTTTTTGAACATTTGGAAACCGGGTAACCTACAATAGTCAGTAAAATGATATTTTGTGTACAAAAAAAACAATGGTCTTTTTTGTACATTTTTGAAACTTCGTTACCTTTTAAGTCATTTTCCCAAAAAGATATGGAGAGGTAAATGAAAACCTATAAAAGTAAAACCAAAAGTTGCAAAACCATTTATTTATTATCTGTTAATTTATGATTTTTTTTATTAAATGAAGGTGTGTGACGGAAAATGTTATCCAAATCCTCAATTTGCAGTTTAATTTTATTTGCTAAAAGTTATATATTTATTGTTAGTTTTTTTATATTTATTATTTAGTATCAAATAATTTTGTAATTTCTTAATTGTTGTTAAGAGTATTACTATAAAATTTGTAAAACAATTCAAGTAAAGTTAAAAAGACAATTTTATTATACTTCAAAAACAGATTTCACAAATGTAACAATATTTTGTATTAATTAATTAATTTATATTTTTAATATGTTTTAAATTTATACTATAATATTAAAATTGACTATGTTTTAAAATTATGATTTTGGCCCTCCGGTTTTATAGCTTGTGTTCCGTCCCTGAGTATGTCTATTCAAGAAGTGGCCAATGATGCAATTTGGGCTTGTTGAAGTGACAAAACAACTTTGTATTGTTTCAGATTTCATTTCTGTTCGACTTAAAATGACCAGCATATCCTTATAACTTTTTTATAATTTATTTATTTATTATTGTATAAATTATATATAAAAGAAGTAAGAAATAAAAACGTTAAACCTAAGCCTTTTCATCTCTCCACGATCGTATTCATGAGGTTGGCATGTTCACCTCCATATCTCCATCACCACCTCTCACTCTCATTCTTCTTTTCTGTAGCCGCCTCGCCTTCTTCTTCCCCTCTCACACCCTCTTCCAACCTGACATTCTTCAGTCAATCCAGGTCGACTAGAGTTTGCATCTCTAATCCCCACCATGTTCCTCTCTCTCTCTCTCTCTCTCTCTCTCTCTCTCTCTTTCTCTTTCTCTCTCTCATGGATGGGTGATTACACATGGATGATTTATTATGCAATTTACTCTAAGATCAAATAGATGGGAACTATGAAGCAAAAGGTAATTATGCACTAGGGTTTGGTGAGTGGTAGCAAGTTTTCCAGCAATGTATGGGGTGCCCATGATTTAATCTGGTGAGTCTTATAATGGTTATGGAGATAGTGACTGGGAAACGGAAGGGAAAGAGAAGACTTACAGGAAGCAAACTGTTAATAATAATATTAAATAATAAATTAAAAAGAAAAAGAAAAAAAGGAATATAGTTTTTTTAGGTTTAGTAGGGACTCATCTTGAAACAAAACAAAGATATAAGGATGGCTCGAGTTAAAAAATAAAGCTAGGGACCAAATGTACAAATTACACCATCATACGGACCATTCGTGTAATTTACCCTTCCTTTAATCCCAAAAGTTACGAATCCCTTAGGTATTAATGACTACAAGCTTATCACATAATTGGAGTGAAGTACAATATCATAGCCAAACGTTTTTATTATTATGATGTGACTGACTTAGACGATGCATAGAGGTTGTGTGGTGGTGTTGGTTTTGAAATATTTTGCCTGGGAAAAAAATTATTTAGTTCTCATGTAGTTATTGATTCTCAAAAAATTTTGATTTTGTTCAGATTTTGACATTTTTTATATTATATATCATCTAACTTATTGAACTTGTTAACATCTTACCTTTTTAACTTGCAACACCCGGTCACAAAGGTAAAATGTGAACAACTTCAACAAAGTTGGATGGTATATGATGTATAAAAAAAAATTGACTAAATATGAACACAATCAAAAGGTGGTTACTTTCATGAGTTCTTTTCCCTTTTATTTTCAACCTTATATAGATTTAGCATTGGGGTGGGCGAGGGTGGGGGGAGGTTGCCTATATTTAAATTCATCCATTGTTAAACAAGTACCCAACAAGATTTCCATACATAGTGAGGATTTGTTCCATTAGA
Source organism: Lactuca serriola (assembly GCF_051521515.1). Taxonomy (NCBI): domain Eukaryota; kingdom Viridiplantae; phylum Streptophyta; class Magnoliopsida; order Asterales; family Asteraceae; genus Lactuca; species Lactuca serriola. The sequence goes on from NC_136410.1 coordinate 91,435,777, forward strand.
TATCAGATAGTACAAGGTTGGATATGAGGAGTTTTCACTTCGTGCCTTGATCGCGTTCATTATGCATAAAAAGTAAACATTAAATCTACTAATTAGCAAGTAAAAACGAAGGGTCAAATTATGGGAGATTATAGTTAACAAATTAGTTCTCTAAGTGATTAAAAGACTTAACTTAGATGTTTCTACCTCCCCACCTCATTTTAATGAGATTTTCGAGGCTTACTGTTGCGTTGAAACAAGTTTTCGCTAAAAATTATATAATAAAATAGGTTTTAGTATTGGGTTGAAAATGTCTTTAAAGGTTCGCCATGTACGGGTAGACCTCACATCATAAGAAACATCATCTTAAGTCTCTTTAACACACACATACACATACACACACCCACCTGTCTGAAAGTTAGGTTTTAAAAACGCCATGATCTCAACATAGTTTTTAAAGCTTAAGACTCGACCTTTTGCCTCCCTTCAAGTTATATAGAGCATTGTCTAAGAAATAAAAAAAAGAAAAAAAACACTTGCTAATCTATATTAAAAAATATAAAAAAGACAACAAATATAAAAAATTATATTTGTTCATATATATATATATATATATATATATATATATATATATATATATATATATATATATATATATATATATATATATATATATATATATATATAAGTGGCATATTAATATTTGAGTATTTATTATATTTTTGTAGTGAATCAGTTATTCTGTATTTTTATAATTTTGAATGGCTTATATAAATAGTGCTAAATATGTTATCAATTATCATCGTCTTCTACATCCATCTTCCATTGAAATTGTTCTCTCTCTCCTTCCATCTCTTTCGCCACTTGAATACAGTCCTTATTTCCCGTGACATTTTTCTCATTTACAAACAGTTAACAATTAACCTAGTTCAATCAATTTGCCAATCGTCATTACTGCCCTAGTCAATCTAACTACAGAGAACTCATACACAACTCTGATCACTCATTCAATCTTCAATCAATTAGGTCATTATCCATTTGCCTTAATCAATTACTTCGATCGATTAATTTGGGCACTCTTATGATAATTGGTTGTGGTTGATAGATATAGATAATAGAATGAGGATTGGATCGACGGCGGATGAGAGGCGGAGGAAAGCGGTAGAGGATGAAGTGGTGGGGGAGGAGTACGTGGTGGAGGATGTTCGAGATCACGATCACGGGAGGTTAACGAAACGTCGGAGTCGATTCACGTTATTGGCAGGGGATCTTGACCTAGATCCGAGTCGTAGAGATTTCAATACAGAGAAATTCATCGATGGAATCAGAGGATGCTCTCCTGCCCTCTTCATTCATCCTCAGAACAGGTTCTCTCTCTTTCTCTCTCTATAAGTATATCTATGTATTTGCATATACGCACGCTGCATTCTCTCTCTGTATATCTATTTATGTCGACTCATTTTGTGTGTGTGTGTGAAAAACTACGTGACAAGAGGAATCTCAACCGTTACTTCGTTTTGGCACTTTTCGTATTTGCAAAATTTATCCCAAAATCTAGCATATATTTAATTTTTAATTTTTATTTTTGGATTAAAAGTGAATAATTGTTTTTTAAAGTGGATCAGATAATACTCATCTAAACAGGGTCTGAGTCATCGGGTCGCTGACTCGCTGTAAAATATTTTAGCCGTCATTGATGTACATGTTCCATAAGATAAAATATTTTAGCCGACAATGAATCATCAAGATTCAAGGGTCATTGTGAAATTGCCATATATAGCTATATCATATAAATAAATTATAAAGTATATATATGTTTAGAAATATGCATGGGTCGTTTGGGATTATTTATTCAAAACATGTTTTTATTAAGGTGTTTATACTTTATAGTTAACGTGTTATCAAAATAAAAAGTTTTTTTTTAATAGATTTTCACAATTACAGTTGTATGTATTTTTTATGCCCACTAGTGTCTAGTGAATGTGGTTTCATATTCATAGATGAAGATATGTTCAAAATATGTTCATGAATGGACGTTTTTCAATTTTCAACTTTTAAACATCATACAAGATAAAAATGGAATTGTTTATTTACAACATGCTTTTTTAAAGGTGTTTTATTAGTTGTTTTCGTAAATAGAAAAGTCTAGATTAGAGCATCCATATAACCATATCTAAAATTTATTTATTATTTTAAATGTATATACAAATTTTCTTTAAAAAAAATTTCCACTACAAAAATTTTCTTTGTAAGAGTTTTAATAATTAAATATTTATTTCTATTTATTTAAAATATTTTAGAAAATGCTTTACTTTTTTAAACATATATCATATTTCGTATTGGTGCTATTTTATTAATTATATAGTTAAAAATATTAAAAATTATAATAAAAAGATAATAATTTTATTTTATGTTTTAATAGATTAGATTAATGAGTAAACTGAAATAGTACGTAACAGAAAAATACAATCCAATGGTAGGGAGTTGTTTCGGAATAATAATAAATCATAAGTAAGCTTTTATTAGAGATGTGCTTAATTAGCTTATGTAATAATATATACATTGATAAGTTTCTTTTTACTTATCAAAATTTGTTTATATATATGTAAAATAACCAAAAAATAAATTATTATATGCCCATGTCGTTCGTTGAGGAAAAAAAGAACAAAGTTGTGATCCAATCACGATATGTTGTAAACTGGTTTGTCTACAATAAGTGGTTTGAATAAATATTTTTTATTTTATTTCTACCAAACATTTGAAAATATTTATTATGGATACTAAACTCCATTAGTACTTAAACACCCTTAGAATCTCTTAAGCCAAAAGCTTTAAGATTTAAGATTTAAGATTTTTGATTTTAGAATGACACGTACAGCGTTTGGAATAAATTTACACATATTTGTATCAATTTTGATAAAGATGTCGACTATTTATTTTTGGTAGTTATGACCAGTTATTAGTTATATAATAATTATATTAATAACATGGTAATTATATATTACATTAACATTTTAATCGTTCTAAATATGTATGCTGTCAAATTTAATATACTTATATCAGACACAATATTATAGGGGAATGATATTCTTTAACAAAGTCAAATGCCAATTTCATCAAATATTTCGACTACAATGGGTTCCTCAGAATAAAAAAAATCAGTTTATTTGTAACTAATAATACGTGGGCAACTTATAATCTTAGGAGTCATTATATCAAAAGTATTAAATAGATGGTTTCTTTATTTTATTGTATGTGACACTAATAAAAACAGATGAAATATGATTGTATTTTATTTTAAAAAAAAATAGGCCTTAAAATATCTCTTTAAATAAACAAATCCATTAATTTTTAAATGTATTTTCTAGTCATTTAATTTGTTTTTGTCTAAGTTTAATAAAACTTTTAATCACGATTGTTTAATTTGTTTTTGTCTAAGTTTAATAAAAATTTTAATAACGATTGAGATTTCAACTTTTTTACATTAAATTTGGTTTCCACATTTTTTGCTTCAAGTTGCGTAGTATTATTAACTTTATATAAATGTAATAATATAATAATATTTCATCTATTTTGTTAGAATTTGACAATAGAGTTATTGTTATTAAAAACTGCCAGGTATTAATTAGGATTGTAGAAAAGGGGGCTATTTATTATTAACAACACCACTTGTTAGATAAACATGTGAACTCGATCTTGATTTATATTGTGAGTCCCTATTTTGATACTTTTCTTATATATAAATGTTTATATTACTTATTTTGTTTGAATTTCTAATTAAATAAAGAAACTAATTATATATAGATTTTTTTGTACGGCAGGGAATAAACTAATTATATTGTATTCATAACATACCACTTGCGATCCCACTAATCTTGGAACGAAATTTTAGGAAAATACCTAATCAAATATTTATGTCCTCCCCAAAACCCCATGTGATGGTTTATGATACTTACAATAATTTTCATTTGTTATGTTGCTCATAGTAAAATATTTATTTAAGGTTTAAAATTCCTAAAAAGAAATTGCTATGTTAATTATTTACACCTTTGAAAATTGTTATGTTAATTATTTATCTATTTAGGTTTCATCTCCCAGTGGAGTCACATATATTGGCATCATAATATACATTAATCCATATCCCACAATTCTAAAATAAATATCAATATGTATAATTATCATATATTGAACTTACACACCACCTAAAAAGGATTCAGATTCCAAAATTTAGTATTTCTTATATTCCATATATTCCACACTTAAATGAAGATTTGTGGTACTTGTTCCATTTATCAAAAAACATGGTTGACAAAACTAACTTTATTTGTGTACAAGTGCTCTTCAAAAGTAGTTGTTAGCTTTTGAATTGTGTAAAAAGACATAAAACATAAAAGCTAAAAGCTTCCAAAAGCTTTTTGACGTTGGATGATTAGCTTTTGGTTTAAAGTTTGTACCATGAGATACAAGGAATACAATAAACAATATCCTATTCTTCTATAACATTTAAGCATTTAAATTGGTCTCATTTATACTATAAGATCATACAAGTATAACCAAAGATGAAAATTCTAACATGTGACACAAAAACTTTTGAATGCAGCTGGTATAAAGCATGGGAGAAATTCATATTAATATGGGCAGTTTACTCTTCTTTCTTCACACCAATGGAATTCGGTTTCTTCAGGGGTTTGCCTAAAAACCTCTATTTCTTAGACATAGCTGGTCAAATCGCTTTCCTTATAGACGTTGTTCTACATTTCTTTATTGCCTACAGAGACACCCAAACTTACAAAATGATTTCAAATCGCAACCTAATCGCTGTTAGGTTTGTAATTTCTTCTCTACATATCCAAATCAATAAACCAGTCTATAATTTTTTTTTTTTGAATAAATTACACGAATGGTCCCTATGGTTTGGGGTGATTTGCACGTTTGGTCCCTAACTTATTTGTTTAACTCGGAAGATCCCTATTGTTTGTTTTTGTTGCATTCTTGGTCCCTGTCTTACATAAAAAGACTATTTTGCCATTGATTTTTTAATTTATTTAAATAAACACACCCCCGACTCCACTTTCAACTCACATTACATTATCTTAACTACCCCAACTTATTAAAATAAATTAAAAAATCAAGGAAAAAATAGAAATAGTCTTTTAAGGTAAGACAGGGACCAAACGTGCAACAAAAACAAACAGTAGGGACCATTCGAGTTAAAAAAATAAGTTAGGGACCAAACATGCAAATTACCCCAAACCATAGGGACCATTCGTGTAATTTACTCTTTTTTTTTTTTTTTTAAATTAAAATCCATCTTTTTGTGATTTCAGGTACCTCAAATCTCATTTTCTATTTGATATACTAGCATGTATGCCTTGGGATAACATATACCGGGTATATATGCATTACAACATTAATACATTATGAAATAATAAAATTATTATTTACGATATGATAAACGATTATTTATTTATATTAGGCTTCCGGAAGAAAAGAAGAAGTGAGATACCTTTTGCTAATTAGATTGGTTCGAGTACGCAAAGTCTTGGAATTCTTTTCAAGATTAGAAAAGGACATTCGTGTCAATTATCTTTTTTCAAGGATTATAAAATTAATCGCTGTTGAACTCTATTGCACGCATACAGCTGCATGCATTTTCTATTATTTGGCTACAACTCTGCCAGCTGTCGAAGAAGGATACACCTGGATTGGAAGCTTAAAATTAGGCGATTATAGTTACTCAAATTTCAGAGAGATCGATCTTTGGAAACGCTACACAACTTCTTTATATTTTGCTATTGTTACTATGGCCACAGTTGGTAAGTTCATTTTCATCAACATAAATTACAATGTACTTTCATTCATTTGTTTATTATATAAAAAAAAAATCTAAATTACAATGCCATAATTGTGTGGATTTGTTAGGTTATGGTGAAATACATGCGGTGAATATGAGAGAAATGATATTTGTAATGATTTATGTGTCATTTGACATGGTTTTGGGGGCATATTTGATTGGTAATATGACAGCTTTAATAGTGAAAGGATCGAAGACAGAAAGATATAGAGATAGAATGACAGATCTTCTTAAATATATGAATAGAAATAGACTTGGGAGAGATATAAGAAATCAGATAAAAGGTCACCTTCGTTTACAATATGAAAGCAACTACACTGATTCCACTATTCTTCGTGATCTTCCAATTTCCATTCGTGCAAAGGTGTCTACTTTCAATCTTTTTCTTATCAAGACATTTTATACTCTGAAATCATTAGAATTATATGCTTATTGATGTTGTAAATGTGATTCTTTCCAGATATCTCAAACGCTATACAAGTCATACATTGAAAAAGTTTCACTTTTCAAAGGATGCTCTTTGGAATTCATAAATCAAGTTGTAACAAAAGTGCATGAAGAGTTTTTTCTCCCAGGGGAAGTCATTATGGAACAAGGCAATGCGGTTGAGCAACTTTATTTCATTTGTCATGGTGAACTGGTATAACTTCCTTCTCTCTTTTAGTAAACCTTTTGGATTTTTAATTAAGAATGATGAAATGAAATGAAATTATATATAAATAGGAGGAAATTGGGATATGTGAAGATGGATCTGAAGAAACAGTATCGATTCTAAAACCTCATAGTTCATTTGGAGAAGTTTCTATTCTTTGTAACATTCCTCAACCTTATACAGTTCGAGTTTGTGAGCTTTGTAGACTTCTTCGCCTTGACAAACAATCTTTCTCTAACATCCTTGAGATTTATTTCCATGATGGGAGAAAAATTCTCAACAATCTTATAGAGGTAATTCATTCATTCCACACAAATGATTTCATTTAAGTTTATGTATGTATTCAATCTGGTTTTTCTATATTAATATATGATATGATTGCAGTTTAATGCATCAGATGCACGCATGAAGCAATTGGAGACAGATATCATTTTACACATTGGAAAACATGAAGCAGAGCTTGCACTCAGGGTCAACAGTTCAGCTTTCTATGGTGATTTGTATCAGCTTAAAAGCTTGATTCGAGCTGGAGCTGATCCAAATAAGAAAGATTATGATGGAAGGACACCATTGGTAACTAAACTACTTTTAATAAATAATAACAAATCCTAATTTTATAAAAAAAGATTTCAAGATTGAGGGCTATAATATAACAAATTCTTGAAATGAATAAACAGCATCTTGCTGCATCAAAAGGATACGAAGATATCACTCTTTTTCTTATTCAAGAAAAGGTAGAAGTCAATGTTTTAGGTAATTAAACTTCCTTCTATTTGTAAACTTTATGTTCACTTTGATGACTTGTGCTAATGATTTTATTAATCTTGGTGATATATAGATAATTTTGGGAACACGCCTTTATTAGAAGCTATTAAGAATGGACATGATAAAGTGGCTTCCATATTAGTGAAAGAAGGCGGATCATTGAAGATAGATGATGCTGGTTGGTTTTTGTGTACAAGTGTAGCAAGAGGAGATATTGATTATATAAGAAGAATTTTGTCAAATGGGGTTGACCCAAATTCAAAAGATTATGACTTTAGAACTCCACTTCATGTGGCTGCATCACAAGGATCTTATATAATTGTCAAGTTGTTGGTGGAAGCTGGAGCTAGTGTTCTATCAAAGGACAGGTATAGTATATACACCATTATTAATTAATTAATTCATCAAATATTTAACTAATTAAATTGGTTATATTATATATATGTTAGAATTAGTCTAGTTAATTTGAATGTATATGTGTAGATGGGGTAATACTCCACTTGATGAAGGGAGAATGTCTGGAAACAAGATGTTGATCAAATTATTAGAAGAAGCAAAAGATGTTCAGTTGTCTGAACTTCCGGAAGGTTCTCAAGAAATAACAGGTCTTTTTTCAAACTTTTTAACTTAATTTTTTTTTCTTATTAAGGCTATGTTTGTCAGACTTATAAGAAGACAAGTAACAAAATATATATATGTATTTGATGACAGATAAAATGCATCCTAGGAAATGTACAGTATACCCATTTCACCCATGGGAACAGAAGGACAAAAGCACGTGTGGAGTGGTTTTATGGATTCCACGAACAACAGAACAACTTATAAAAACAGCAGCCGAACAACTGAAGTTGGAAAATTATGACACTTGTTGTATAGTGACAGAAGATGCAGGGAAAATTCTTGATGTTGATATGATTTTAGATGGACAAAAGTTGTATTTGATAAGTGAAGAATGAGTGTGTGGTTTGTGTATCATTTTGATTATGTAACACAAACATTGCAATATAAATAAATTTCATCTTAAGTTTCAACCTTTGAATACCCAAGATTTCTTGTAAATAAATAATTTTCGAAATATTAGCAATTTAACTCCAAAGTTAACGTGATAATTTTCTGCATATTCGCAATTTACCTACAAAGCTAACGTGATAATTTTCTGCATATATTGTAAGTCCCAATAGTTGTAGAATACAAATGTTTTCATATTTTATTGGCCAAAGTTTAAGAATCTTGTCATACTTGTGGCAAAACATGTAGTAACTTTTAATACAATGTACGTATTTCAAAAACTTCAGGAAAAGTAAAAAACAATCAAATCTAAGTGGGCCTTAGCCCATCTAATGCAAATTTTTCATGCTGTTTAAGTGTGTAGTGATAACTTTGTTTATTTGCTATTATTTTGGGCTTCAGCCCACATTTTGGCAATATCCGATTAGCTAATGGAAAGGTGTGGGTCCATTCAAAATTCAAGTTACCAATTTCAAAAAATTACCATATATTATCAATTTATGATACCAAAAACTAATATTTACACATTTTTAAGCTAGCAGATCATGGTATTATTCACTAAAAATGATGTCTGAAAAATATAACTTGGCCTTACATCGAACCCAGCTGAGCGACGACCTTCTACCAGCTCCATACCAATTTCACACACTAAAATATGAGAAAACTCATTAAAAAATAATACCTACTCTTACTTTCCAATAGATTCTTTCTTTACATATATTAAAAAAAACTCTACACACATTTGATTAACTTGATAGTTAGTACGAAATAACAATTCTTTATTTGTTTTTCCTTTTATAAGAACATTAAAAAGACTCCATCTAATTTCAAGTCAGCCATGGACATGTTCTATCTTTTCATCCTTTTGTCATCAAATCTCTTAACCTTATTCATCTCCACCACTTTCTACGCCCCTAATTGTTCCTTAACCCCACCACCGGTGATCAACCCTTCCGCCAGTCAACCGCCGTCCAGCCACCACCTCCCGCCAGAATTCCTCGCCTTCACCTCACCAAAACACCTCCCATTTGGAATGAACTCAAATTTCGATTCAGACAAACTATACCCTCCGGTGGGTAGCCCGTGTACCCTTTTTCAAGAACTTAAAAACTACATGAGCTACCCGGTCAACGGGTCCTGCCCGGATGATGAACTTTTAGCACAAAAGCTTCTCCTCAAAGGCTGCGAGCCGCTCCCCCGCCGCCGCTGCCGCCCATCATCACCACCAGGCTACACTGAGCCCTACCCGATTCCCAAAAGCTTCTGGTCAACACCACCCGATTCATCAGTCATTTGGACAGCATACACATGCAAGAACTACTCATGCCTTATAAACCGGTCCCACAACCAAAAACATTTTGATGACTGTAAAGACTGTTTTGACCTTGAGGGTAGAGAGAAAACAAGGTGGGTGATCAAGGGTAAAACCGGAACCGATTTTGCGATAGACGAAGTGTTAGTGATGAAGAAACACGGAACGATTCGAATTGGGCTTGATATCGGAGGTGGTGTGGGGACGTTTGCAGTTAGAATGATGGAAAGGAATATAACGATAGTAACAACTTCAATGAATTTAAATGGTCCTTTTAATAGTTTTATAGCATCAAGAGGTGTTGTGCCTATGTATATAAGTGTTTCACAGAGGCTTCCGTTTTTTGATAACACCTTGGATATAGTTCACTCGATGCATGTATTGAGTAATTGGATTCCGACTACTTTGTTACATTTTTTGATTTTTGATATTTATAGGGTTTTAAGGCCTGGTGGGTTGTTTTGGCTTGATCATTTCTTTTGTGTAGGGGAGGAACTTGAAGGGGTTTATGTGCCACTTTTGGAAAGTGTAGGGTTTAATAAAGTGAAGTGGGTGGTTGGGAAGAAGTTGGATAGAGGGCCTGAGTTAAACGAGATGTATCTTTCGGCTTTGCTAGAAAAGCCACTATTTTAACTCTTGGTAGTTGTTTTTTTTGTTTTATAATTTGAGATGTGAAATATAAGGGTTGATTGTTGTACGTGGAAGTACATGGGATGGGATATAACGTTTTTCTGGAAAGTGTAAGGAGAATATCATTGTTTTCTTTTAAACTACAAGGGTTGTACTAGACTTGATAAATACTTAGAGGTATTTTGTGAGAATAATATTCATGACCCATTAGAGAGAGCGAAAGAGGATTTCTTATAGTTGAAAAATGTAAAAATAAAGATTATTTCTAGAATTTTAGATTTATAAACCTCCGGCATATGGGCCAAAAATGGGCCCAAATATCAGCCCAACAAGGCAAAATCGCAGCTGGAGAGTCCCAAATTTCAGGTGAGGCTAATGGCCAGCAATTTGGATGATTATCTATTTTTGGCCAAGTCATTAAAGAATTTAGCTATATTGGTAATTTTCTCTTTATAATGGGGACATTATTGATTAATTCCAAATTTATGTGATTAGATGAGTGATTTAAGTTCTCGAACTATAAAGAGGATTCTAAAATTTTAATAGGTTATTCTTGATTCCGATCGAAAGTTGTATTTCATAAAAAACAAATTGAGTAAATATCGATAATTGATGATGTTTGGTGAAACTATATAAAAAAATGGAGTGTTATTACAACATAAATTTTGAATGTTACTTTGACAGGGTAATGCGAGCTAAGTTCATGTATATAATAGATTTAAGATAGCAGTAGCAGTAGGAGCAGTTCCTTTGTGATTTGGAAATTAGAAATAAACAGGATCTTAAGCATAGTCACATAAATCGCTTGACTAGACACGATCCTCGTTCCAGTTCGTGTGTGCTGGATCGGGGTACGATTTCGTTCCAAACGCATGGGGAACGCGTCTTGGATTGGTAGATTGAGCAATTTCAAAATTGAACCCACCTTACCCTAATTCGTGTTTCTTGCATATTGGAACGGCGATGTAGATCGCCGATTGAAGTTGGGGATCGCTGATTGAAGTTGGGGAACGCTGATTGAAGCCATTGGACGCCGACTGAAATCAATTTTGTGCTCTGGGAACGATCGACTGAGTATTTGGCAACAAAATCTCCCAATTTCAATCAATTGATTGTGTATATCTTTTTTTATAATGGATATCGATTCACTTTGAGAAAACCATATACACGAATATACGATTTCAATTCATTAATTTAAGCAATTTATTTGAATTTTGATATTTCAGTCAGCATTATAAAATCAACGACTCCATTATTAGAGTATTAATTGATTACAGTTTACACATTTACACACAATTAATTTTCTCTAGGCTTATATATAAATGCATCGATTTTCTTTTTTACCACACATTCTCAATAGAAAAAAAAGGCAAAGTAAGTCTTCACAGGAAAAAAAAATGGTGTTTGGTAAAGGTGTGTCTGATCACAGAGAGAACATAGAGCATATTGAAGTAGATGAAGATGAAAATAGCACTGAAGGTAACACATTTATAGATGATACTCAGCAAGTTAACACTCGTGAAGTGAAGGATGACAAGCCATTATTGCAGGAAGTAAACATTATTTCTGCTGCAACAAGCAAGAATGCTGGGGTGCAAAGAAGTGGGTTTGTAAACATTGCAAACAACAGTTTACTAGTTCCTATACGAGGATACATGTACACTTTTTTGGTGCTATTCCGGGCAAGACCACAGGAATTAGAAGGTGTCCGGTTATACTAAATGATCGTGAGAAGCGTGAAAGGCTGTTTAACAAAGTCCGAGATGCTGAAAAGGTTGGTGTGTCCCGTGCTTTAAAGAACTCCATAATCAGTAAAAAACAATCTTCCTCTTCTTCTAAGAAACCTATTGAAGATGCATTTGTTGTAATGGAAAGAAGTGTTGTTGACTTGAAGATCATGAGAGGGCTTTGCGCAAATGGAATTCCGTTCAATGTGCTACGTAATCCTTAATTTTTGGAGATGGTTAGTGCTATCAACAAAGCACCTGCAGGTTATAAGCCTCCCTCTAGCGAGAAAGCAAGGACGGTTCTACTTGATGAATGCCATAGAGATGTAGAAAAGGATTTAAATCCTATAAAAGATACATGGTATACACAAGGTGTTTCAATTGTTTCTGATGGGTGGACAAACGTAAAGCACAAGCCACTAATTAATGTCATAGCTGTTAACAGTCGTGGGGCGATGTTCATGTATGCATGGGGCGATGTTCATGTATGCAGAAGACTTTTCTGGTGTGGAGAAAACTGGAGTTGCAATAGCAAACTATTTGCTTGGAGCCATCGAAACGGTAGAACCAAGCAATGTCCTACAAGTCGTTACATTCAATGTTGCGAATTGCAAGGCTGCCGGGAAGGATATAGAAAAGGTACACAAACACATTTTCTGGTCTCCTTGTCGTGTGCATACGTTGAATTTGATTTTCAAAGATCTTGCAAATACGTTCTATTGGTTGATGACCACATATAAAAGAGGAAAAGTGGTTGTAAAATATTTTCTTAATCACAATCATGCTTTGACCATGTTTAGAGATAACTCAACACTTGAGTTATTAGAGGTGGCAAATACGAGATTTGCATCTCATTATGTATTATTGAAAAGGTTAATGGATTGTAGAGAAGCTTTGTCTACAACTATCTCCTTAATTCTTGGAGAGATCGGGTGAAACAGGGAGATGAAAATACTATGATTACTGGATCAAAGGTTGTTGAAACTATTAGAAGTGAAGAGTTTTGGGAGGATGCGGAGAGCATTTTAGCCGTCACAAAACCTATTTTTTTGTTGATGGCCAGGGAGCAAAAATGGGAGAAATATACGAAAAAATGGACAACATGTTAGGAGAAATTAAAGATGTGATGTCAAATAACAAATATGCTTCCTATTATCCTGAAGTTGAAAAAATATTGCTTGCTCGGTGGGAGAAGATGACGATTCCATTACATTGTTTGGGATTTGCTTTATGTCTACGATTCTATGATGTAGGTTATCTTTTAATGTTAGCACCTGGTGGAATAGCTAGAAAAGCACCCACCTTAGATAAAGAAGTGGTACTTGGAGTCATGGAAGCGTTTAAAAGAATATCTGAAAAGTCAAGAAGAATATCGAATGTTGCAAGAGCAATTTGCAACATTTCACATGAGAAAAGGACTTTATTCGATGGCATCATCACAGATGGATGCTGTAACCATGGACGCGATTGATTGGTGGTCAAGTTACGGTTCAGAAACTCCAGACTTGGCTAATGTTGCCATAAGAGTTCTCTCCCAGCCCATTAGTAGCTCCTCAGCAGAAAGAAACTGGAGTACCTACTCTTATACTCATAATGTGAAAAGAAATCGTTTAAATAGTAAAAGGGCAGACAAGTTGGTGTTTATCCACTCAAACATTCGACTCCAGTCACGTTTTTTTGAAAATTACAAAGCAGGTCCAACCAAGATATGAATCCAGAAAATACAAATTAATACCAGAAAATACAAATCAAATGGGATATGAATCCGGAAAATACAAATTTGGAAGGGCCAAGTACAAGATATGAAGACTTGCAATGGGAGAACTTAGAGGGAGATGATGTTGATGCAGATGGAAATGGAAAAATGCAAAGGATGGATTAGTTTCAAGTTTTTTAGATGTTAATGTTCCTGTTTTTTTGTTTTTTTCAAACTATTATTGTTGCTGTTTTTTAATTCCTGGTATTATTTTCAATTTCTATGTTTTGAAATTTGAAGTGTTAGTTGTTGGAATATTACATCTTATTTGAAGTGTTTATGTTATAATCTAAGCTAACTGTTCTTGAAATTATGTTCTAAACATGGTACACTGTATTGGATACCGTACCGGATACTATGATACACCGTACCAGGACGTACCGGGCGTACCGAAATGAACCTACCCCCCCCCCCTCGTACCCGTTACGTCCAAGCTAGCGAACCACGTTCCCGATCCATGTTCCCGTACCGGATCGTACCGCGTTCCATGTGACTGTGATCTTAAGAGTTGATATTTGAATTGAAAAGGGAGCACATGTACTAGAGTAATTAAGGGGAGGCTGTGGTATTGTACAAGTGAGACTAATGCCCTAGGATGGGGTCATATTTTACATTTCACCTTCTTTCGATCACCTCGGCTTCACTTCATTTTCCCCCATCACTCTTCAAAACCTAAGAAACTGTCACACTTCACTTTCCGTTCATTTTTTTTATACAATGTGCAATGTGGATTGGTACTAGATGCATCATAAGTGTTGTACATCTTTGTGGTTGGGTTTAACCCACACAAAATTCGAAATTAGTTACACTTATAAATTTATCATTATTGTCTTGAATTGTACATGGTGATTTACGAGATCGGGGATTGGTGTTGAATGCTTAGTTGACATGAGGTGAGTGAAAATGAGATAAAATGATCTTAAGAAGCTTCGTCTTTAAAAAAATTGAAATTTTTTAATGTTTCTCTTTGTAGAAGCTTCATCTTTAAAAAAATTGAAATTTTTTAGAAGTGACATCATTTTCACAAAATATTATTGAAAACCCCATTTTGTGAAATGGGTGATTCATGATCTTTTTTAATCGTGAGATACATGGTCTTTTGTAACTAAAAAAATTAAAATATGATAGCTTGGTGTTATTTAAAAAAATAACACTTTCTAAATCATTGCTTTTCCCTGGTTGAAAGGTTCATACATTTATCTTAGATTCTTTTGAAAGACCATAGAAAGTTCTCTCCATTGACCCATTGACATAGAGAGGACCCAAGAACAACAGTGGATGTCACTAATATCTGAAGATAAGGACCCTAAGAGACAGGGGGTAACTATTCACACTCAAGTAAGTCCTACGACCTACCTTTTTTCCTTTTTAATACAAAAATTCTATATAAAAAAACATAAGGAACTACCTTATTTTTGTCAAAAGACCTACATTTTCATACTTTTTTCCATTTCATTTATATAGGGAACCACGTTGATTTTGGTTCTAGATTCACCACTGCTAAGAGAGAGAATTGATTCAAGAAATACGATGTGCAGATTAATTCTAATGATTTGTGTAAACTAATCAGTTGTGGAAATATGAGAAACAAACAATAATACAGTTGTATTTCACTTTTTATTTAATTATCTTCATTTTTAAGTCTATGTAAGGACACTTCAGGAGATAAAAGGACTTGACAGATGAAATAGATGCAGGGAACAATATATTAACCATTAAATTTTATTTAATTATCTTCATATTTATATTATTTCCCTCATTCACAGGTTCAAGGAACAAATCATGTCCATTTTTTTTAGATTCTTTTAAAGGACCCATATATCCAGATATCCATTGACCAACGCACAGTTTAGACGTGGATCATCTATATAATAGTCATCAGTTACAGAATTGATTATGAAGTAAAACACAGTTTGAGTGAAACTTCTATTAGCATTTATCAGAAAACAAAAATAAATGTCTAAATAATCAAGTTAAGTTATAGTAATACATTGTTAAATCCAACAATAACATCTAATACTGTTGTCTTTTTGTAATCCTAGTGCCTTGCTAAATTTCGGGTTATAAGAATTTTTATTTTTCTAAGAAAAAAGGAACAATGTCATGACAGATAGATACAATTCAAAGTGTAATACACTCCTTTGTGGAAAAATATATATGACATTGACTTCTAACGTAAAAGACACTCCTTGTGGAAAAATATGACATTGTCCAAATTTTCTTTCGAGCACATGAAAAAGAACAGAGGAGAAAAAGGGAGCTCAAGTATAAATTAGGACATGCAATCCATTCCATTTTTATTGAAAGCAACATAGCAAAGCAAATAATGTCGTCTTCAAACTTGTTATTTTTCTCTCTAACTCTATTAATCATCACACTCTCCCCCATAACAAATTTCGCTTCTGCTTCTTTGGAAGAAGCCAATGCTCTTCTTAAATGGAAGGCAAGCCTTGAAATCCCAAAAAACTCCTTGCTCTCTTCATGGATTCCCCTCCCTTTGAATTCCAGTGCATTTGCTCCATGCAGTTCTTGGTTTGGAGTAGTTTGCAATGCTGATGGGAGCATTCAGAAGTTGAACCTCACATCATCTGGATTAAATGGTACGCTTCATCGATTTTCATTCTTTTTGCTACACAATCTTACGCATTTTGATCTCAGTGTAAACCACTTCTTTGGCCCCATCCCACCAGCAATAAGACACTTGTCCAAACTTATCCATCTTGATTTTTCTGAGAATATGTTTTCTGGAGTAATCCCACCAGAAATAGGAACCCTGTACTCGGTAACCATCTTGTACCTATCCTCAAACAATATCTCTGGTCCCATTCCTACTGAACTTGGGAATTTGAAGTCTCTCACTCAACTTCACATGGGCGAAAATCAACTTAGTGGTTCTATTCCTTCATCATTGGGTAATTTGACATCTTTGAATCTCCTTTATTTGTACAGAAATCAACTCTCTGGTTCTATTCCTATTGAACTTGGGAATTTGAAGTCTCTCAGTCTACTTCACATGAGCGAAAATCAACTTAGTGGTTCTATTCCTTCATCAATGGGTAATTTGACATCTTTGAATCTCCTTTATTTGTACAGAAATCAATTCTCTGGTTCTATTCCTATTGAACTTGGGAATTTGAAGTCTCTTACTGATCTTGCTGTGAATGAGAATCAACTTAATGGCTCTATTCCTTTGTCATTGGGTGATTTGACATCTTTGAATGTCCTTTATTTGTACCACAATTACCTCACTGGTCCCATTCCTATTGAACTTGGGAATTTGAAGTCTCTCACTCGTCTTGATGTGAGCTTCAATATACTCAGTGGTTCTATTCCTTTATCTCTAGCAAACCTGAGTAACCTACAGCTTCTGTACCTCGATTGGAATAAATTATCTGGCCCCATTCCTATTGAACTTGGGAATTTGAAGTCTCACTTATCTTCAGCTGGGTGTGAATCAACTTAATGGCTCTATTCCTTCATCACTAGCAAACCTCAGCAACGTACAGTGGCTGTCCCTAGGTGATAATAAATTTTCTGGACCCATTCCTAGTGAACTTGGGAAGTTGAAGTCTCTCATTCATCTTTCGGTGGTCAGAAACCAGCTTAGTAGTTTCATTCCTTCATCATTTGGTGATTTGACATCTTTAATTCTCCTCCATATGTCTCACAATGAGCTTGCTGGTCCCATTCCTAGTCAACTTGGGAAGTTGAAGTCTCTCACTGATTTCCAGGTGAACAACAATCAAATTAGTGGTTCTATTCCTCCAGAGTTTGGAAATTTAACTCAACTAAGAAGACTTAATCTGTCTTCAAATCATTTGGTTGGAGAGATCCCAAAGGAGTTTGGGAAGATGAAAAGTATGTTGGAACTGTACTTGGCTGGCAACCAACTTTCAGGTGTTATACCTTTTGAGCTTGGATTTTGTGAACTCCTTGAAGTACTCAATCTATCCAAAAATAGATTGAATGGGTCGATTCCAACAAGTATCGGTCAATGGACACATATCCACTACTTGAATCTTAGTAATAACAAGCTCAGTGAGAAAATTCCCTCCCAGATTGGTAAATTAGTTCAGCTTACAGAACTTGATTTATCTCAGAATTTTCTCATAAAAGAGATACCATCTGAAGTTCAAAGTCTGCAAAGTTTGCAAAAATTGGATCTTTCTCACAACAGACTCTCTGGTTCTATTCCTGATACATTTACAAGTTTGCCTAACGGGATTCATATCAACCTTTCTTTCAATAAGCTGTCAGGTCCAATCCCCCCTTGCGCTAACTTTGTGAATGCGTCCATAGAAAACAATCTAGATTTGTGTGGAAATGTTACGGGAGTGAAACTTTGTCCAAGTCAAATTATGAAGAAGAAAAATGATCCCTTTCATCATAAGCTTATCCTTGTAATTATGCTCCCTCTTATCGGGTCTGTTTTACTTGGTGTATTCACGTACCGCCTCATTGCTTATCAACAACGAAAGAAAAAGTCTCCACAAAAACCATCGGATGAAGAAATCGGTGATTATTTCTCTATTACAAGTTTTGATGGAAAAGTGGTGTATGTTGATATCTTGAAAGCAGCAAATGATTTCGATGAAGCATACTGCATTGGGATCGGAGGATATGGTATAGTTTACAAAGCTGAGCTACAACCTGACCATGTGGTAGCTGTCAAGAAACTACACCCATCATCTGAGAATGTTGATCATAATGGATTCCTTAATGAGGTACGGGCATTAACGAACATAAGGCATCGAAACATAGTGAAACTCTATGGATATTGCTCCCATGTCCGCCACTCATTTCTGATTTATGAATACCTTGAAAATGGAAGCCTTGGATCAATCTTAAGAAGCGATGTCTTGGCAAAAGAATTGGATTGGTTGAAAAGGGTAAATATTGTAAAGGGTGTAGCTAATGGTTTGGCTTATATGCATCGACTGCTCACCACCTATAATTCATAGAGACATATCCATAGCCAACATCCTTCTTGATTCTAATTATGAGGCACATATTTCTGATTTTGGCACATCCAAGCTTTTAAAGCTCGATTCATCCAACTGGACTGCAATTGCAGGCACCTATGGTTACATCGCGCCAGGTAATACTATATTGTGATTGTAGTTCTACATCTTCTTAACTTTTATGATATATATATATAAATATGTATATGTATATATATGTATCTATGTTAGAATCTTGTGGGGTTGATATAGTTTTTTTATTTTTATCTCATGTGCCTTTGGATGTAGAGCTTGCTTATACGATGGTGGCAAATGAGAAATGCGATGTGTATAGCTTTGGAGTTGTTGCACTAGAAGTGATAATGGGAAAGCATCCAGGAGATCTCATAACATCTTTACCAACATCGTCTGATGATGATGATTATTTGGTGCCAGCAAATGTGGGAGATAGTCGGATACATCCTCCCTCATCCCAAATTGAGAAACAAGTTAAGTTGGTTTTGAGTCTCTCAAGAGCATGTTTGAACTCCAATCCACATGAAAGACCAACAATGCAACAAGTTTCAAATCAGTTAATGAAGGATCTGCTTTGAGTAGACATCTCTTGCCTGATCAATATATTGTACTTTCAGTGTTCTTTTTACTTTTCTTAAGTTCCCTATATGTATCTTGTCGGTATGTATTCATTTGAATGGCTTTTTGTTAAGAAACTTCACATATGTTTGAGAAAAAATAAGTAAATGCAAATTACTACGCTTCTAAAAACTGAATACTGGAAACCAAGGACAACACCATCACAAAAAAGTCAAGCTTTGACCGCCTGCGTGGCTGCGTGTTAGATGTAATCTTATTAATGCAAGTATAAAAAGCTTCTTCATCTGAATCTCCCTTCCAAGTCTACTGGTAGCTAGCACCAAATTGGCACCAGTAGTTTCGTGGATACTCAATGGAGCATGGATGAAATTGCAAAGTGATTGTCATTTATGAATATTGTTACTGCAATCAGGAAAGAAATAAAATAAGGGCCCTCCCTCCACATATATTGATGGGAATCAAATTTTTCCAAAGACATTCTATTTAATGTTAACCAAGTTTTTCCAAGGATACCATAAGAACATTAACTAGCTACAAAAATAAGTAAGTCTGGTTCACATTTTAAAGTGTAATGTTAGCTAATATATAATCAATAGCATTGCCTGAAAAACAATTTTTTGGGGCATAACTAACAAATGTTTGGAGACCATTTATTTTCTTTAAATATTCTTTGTTTTCAAGTACTCTATGAAATGACAACACTGCACTATGAACAAACCAATACCATACAGCTGATGTGGCATTAAATTCAAAAAAAAAAATCATCCAGGAATTTCATCAAACAGTTAATATTCATTAGACTAACATTTTTGCAAGGAGCATGTACAAGTGATCCCAATAGGAGCGTTGGAAGAAGATAGCACAGAAAAATGAGGAAAGACACCAATACATACCTTTTAATTGATATCCACGTCAATGATCCTGAACTACACTTCAACCACTCTGAAACTACTATGGAAATGGATTCACACTTTTGTGTAATCACCAATCTGTTTGAAGTTGATAAATTTTCTGCGATTCGGATGGATTCAATTGATAAATTGCGGTTTCTGCATTTGGGAATCTGGAATTGGGTTCGTCAATGGTGTAAGCGGGGGTCTGAAAGTAGAATTGTTGGGTGCCTTGTGCTATACAGTTATATGGTCGCTTTGGAAAACACGCAATTCAGAGTTTTTAATAGGTTTTATAATCAACAAGATATAGTGTTTGATGAGATTCAATTTCTATCCTTCAACTGGGTAAATAACAGAGAGGCAGTAGATTCAAACTTGCCATGGAAAACAGGTGCATTGATCGTGTTTAAGTTCACCTCCATCACAATTGTTATATATAACAATGTACTTTCATTGATTTGTTTATTATTAATATCTTAAATGAATTTGTACTTTGAATAATCTACCAAATTATAGATTGTTCCAAGTATAGTGTTAATAAGATAAAGGGCACATGGCACAAAAAACATTATGTTTTCACCTTTTTATTTTTTATTTTTTCGATTTTGACATTAAACACCGCATTTCCCAACTATCTTCAATTTTGACCTTTTCATTTTTTTTCCAACACAAAAGGCATTACATTTTCATTTTTTGTCAACTTTATCAGTGCATTTTCCAATTTTGTTTCTAAAGACGCTATCTTCACTTTTTTTTAATGATTTGGACATCGTATTTTCCAACTCAGCATGACACACTGGTCGATGAAATGGTTGAAATTAAACAAAATAGGAAAATATGATCTTCTATTTAAAACAAAAAATAATGCCGTATCAAAATCGAAAAAAGTGAAAACATAATGTCTTTTGTGCCATTTTCCCTAAGATAAATATAAAAAGTACAATGTCATAGTTGTGTGGATTTTTTGTTTGTACAGGTTATGGTGAAATACATGCGGTGAATATTAGAGAAATAATATTTTTAATGATTTATGTGTCATTTGACATGGTTTTAGGAGCTTACTTGATTGGTAATATGATTACATTAATAGTGAAAGTATCAATGAGACAAAGATATAGAGATACAATGACAAATCTTCTTAAATATATTAATAGAAATAGACTTGGGAGAGACATATGAAATCAGATAAAAGGTCACCTTCGATTACAATATGAGAGCAACTACACTGATTTCACTATTATTCATGATCTTCCGATCCCATTCGTGCGAAGGTAGAGTTACAACATTTTTACTTTCAATCTTTTTTCTTATTATGGCAAATTGTACTTTGAAATGATGTTGTGAATGTCATTCTTTTCGGATATCACAAACGCTCTACAAGTCATACATTGAAAAAGTTTCACTTTTCAAAGGATGTTCTTTAGAATTCATCAATCAAATTGTAACTAAAGTGCATGAAGAGTTTTTTCTCCCAGGGGAAGTGATTATGGAACAAGGCAATGCGGTTGAGCAGCTTCATTTCATCTGTCATGGTGAACTGGCATAACTTCCTTTCTTCTCTTTTAAATAAAGATAGTAAAAGTTTTGGTTATTTAATTAAGATTGATGAAATGAAATGAAATTATGTACATACATGAGGAAATTGGGATATGTGAAGATGGATCTAAGAGACGGTATCGATTCTAAAACCTCATAGTTCACTTGGAGAAGTTTCTATTATTTGTAACATTCCTCAACCTTACACAATTTGAGTTTCTAAGCTTTGTAGATTTCTTCGCCTCGACAAACAATCTTTCTCTAACATCCTTAAGATTTATTTCCATGATGGGAGAAAAATTTTCAACAATCTTGTAGAGGCAATTCATATATTTTCCATAAATAAGTTCATTTAAGCTTATATATATATATATATATATATAAGCTTATATATATATATATATATATATATATATATATATATATATATATATATATATATATAGGGAAAAGTGAATATACCCTTAAGGGTATATAAGCTTAGGTACCCAAACTCACCATAATACGTCGTTTTGTTTGATATATTTATTATAATGTTCGTCAACTTCAATCCTTAACTTGATTTACTTTCAAGATTTTCAAAATTCCATTATTATATTCCTCTTACATCACATCTTTTTGACGAACATCAATTAGGCTATATATATTATAGTTGAAAATGAAAATTATGTAAGAGGAAAATAAATGTGAAATTTATAAAAATCTTTGAATGAAATCAAATTAGAAGTTGAATTATAAGAACATTAGACAATTACAATGTATATATATGATACAAAACGACGTAGTATGGTGAGTTTGGTTACCTAAGCTTGTATACCCTTAAGGGTATATTCACTTTTCCCATATATATATATATATATATATATATATATATATATATATATATATATATATATATATATATATATATATATATATATATATAGATCCGGTAAGAAATTTTTTTTGGTAGGAAGGTAAAAAGTTTTTTTTCTACATATTTTTTTGACGAACAAAAGAAATAAATCACTAGATGATTCATTTGTAAGATGATTCACAAGAAAAAATTCCAAAAAAAACATCTTTATGATTCATTTTTAAGTAAATTAAGAAAAAATCCACTTTTGTGACAATTTTAGTGAATAACAACAAAATCATTGTATAAATGAATCATCGAGATGTTTTTTTGAGAATTTTTTCTTGTGAATCATCTTACAAATGAATCATCTAATGATTCATTTTGTTTGTTCGCGAAAAAAATATGTAGAAAAAAAAACTTCTTACCTTCCTACAAAAAATTTCCTTCTTATTTGATCTTGACTATATATATATATATATATATATATATATATATATATATATATATATATATATATATATATATATATATGAATTTAATTTAGTTTTCTAAATTAAAATATGATATGATGGTAGTTTAAAGCATCAAATGCACACATGAAGCAATTAGAGACTGTTAAAGTGACTCGAGCATTTGGAGTATTCTCATGGAGCATTTGAAGCACTTAGATCTCAATGGAGCACTTGTAGTTCATGGAGAAAATGACAAAGGAACGGATCAGCTAAGATGGCTTCAGATCATCTAAAAATGGAATGGATCAAGTAACAAAGGAATGGATCTTCCGAAAGGTGAGTTGGAGAAACTTGGAGTGGCTTGGAGCAACATGGAGCAACTTGGAGCATTTGGAGCAAGTTTGAG
This sequence comes from Lactuca serriola, assembly GCF_051521515.1. NCBI lineage: Eukaryota > Viridiplantae > Streptophyta > Magnoliopsida > Asterales > Asteraceae > Lactuca > Lactuca serriola. The sequence continues at coordinate 91,459,140 of NC_136410.1, forward strand.
CACTTGGAGCAACATGGAGCACTTGGAGCAACATTGAACATAATGTTGCGCCATGTTGAAGGAAGTTGCGCCAGCCTTGGGGATGTTGCACCAAATGATAACATGATGCGTCTTCATGTCTGAAATTACACCAAGGTGATGTTGAGCCATACAGATGTTGTTGCTCCATTAAGAAGGGAAGTTGCGCCATGAAGGAGATGTCTCGCCTGATGGGTTTTGAGCATAACAACATCCTATGTGTTCATGCAACCTTAATTGCTTTGGATCGAAGCGTTTCACTAATTGAACATGCAAAAGAAATTCCAAAGCAATAACCCTAGATCTAGCATATATAATTCGAAATTCAGATATTAAACGGGCTAAGAAGATTACCTTGCTTGTTATGTAGTAATAACAAGAATTCCTTGCTTTATCTTGACTTTTGAAAGCTTAGTGCCCCAAATGTTGCACCTCTAATGGCTCACAAACACTTGTAACAAGAGGATGAGAGGAGAGAGGACGGAATATGCAGAAAATCGGCTAGGGTTTCTATGCTCTAAGCATTGGATGAAAAACCTAGGTGTAGGGGTCTTTAAATAGCTGAGGTTGCTAGGGTTTTCAGCTAGAACCCCTAATTTCTTGCTTAGGCTTTAAGTAGTCCATGGACCTCCTATTATAGAAGCCTTAGAGGAATTATATAAGGCATCCTTATAGATTTCGTCCACTCCATTCCAAAGGAGTCCAGCAACCCAATTTTGCAACTATCAATGATTTACAAAACAGTCCTCGTTCTTTTAATTAGTTCCTTTAATCCCAAAATTAATTCCAAATTAATTTTTAATCAAATACTAATTAAATAATATGATTTCTAATTAATATATTATTCTCATAGTATATTAATAAATCATTTATTAACCTCTCTCTCTCTCTCTCTCTCTCTCTCTCTCTATCTCCATAAGTCATCTTATCAAGTTGCTAAAGTGAAGGCAACCCAAAAGGACCATGCTACTATCAAATCAAGTTCATACCAATTATAGTTATGGGCTTAGACACCTAATCCAACAACCTCCCACTTGGATAAGTCTAATACCTATAATTTCAAGTACGACTTCAGAATCTAATTAGCAATCATAGCTCTCAAAGCCGTTGTCGAACTCTGACCTAGTCAGTCGTGTGTCCTTAAGATAATTAAGGGATTACATAATATTCTGTTCTTCAAGATATCATGCGGAAAAAGACATGGAATAGAATCATTCTCATTGTCCAACAATTTGTTTCCTGATTTCTAATTTGTATAAAAAAGAGCTTAGTTGAACACATCAACTCATTCCTGACCAAGCCCGACTCATAAGTCAACACAAAATCATCGAGGGGTCCCAACATATCGCTTCTACCCCTTGAGATAAAAGGAATAGATAAACTTTGACTTATATGCTTGTATTATTTACTCATCAATCATACACAACAATGTGTTTTATAACATCAAGTTACTGATGCGTTTACGCATTATCAATGCACAACCAACTCGTAAACAACAACTCATATATCTCGGTTTAAAGATTATACAATATTATCGTATCATAATTACTCGTGATAAATTCAATGAAGTAATTCAAATGAGCGTGGGTTTAATACTCAAATCCCCATTTCAGGAGTACTCATAAACGTTGTAGCAAATCATTGCTATGTCTAAACACTTAGACAATCTACAAGACAATTCATGGCAGTCTTAATTCATTACTTACTTCCAAAGTATGAACGAATGTGGATAGCTTTAACAATCCAAATATTAAAGAACTAAAACATGAAAAATTGAAACACAAGATAAACAATTGACAAAAGACAGTAAACGTTTACGTATATATAAATCTCCATTACATAATCGTCAATGTCAATTATATTTATATTGTTACAAGTTTCTAAAATATCTATCTAATCATTAAAACTAATATCATCCTTCAGACCAATGCTCCTTGCATGCTGAATGTGCTTAATCCTACTCAGAACCTTTGTGAGGTGATTTGCAAGATTCTCTTCTGACGGTACCCTCTTGACGATGAGGAGTCCTTCTTCTACACGATGCCTGATGAAGTGATATTTTCTGTCAATATGTTTGGATTTGTCATGATCCCTTGGCTCCTTGGTTAAGGCAACCGCTCCTTCATTATCACATAAAATTTCCATAGGCTCATTTATGGCTGGCACTACTCTAAGGTCTCCAATGAAGTTATTCAACCATATAGCCTCCTTTGATGCTTTGCTCACAACTATATATTCTGACTCACGCGTTGAATCAGCCACGGTCTCCTGCTCGAAACTTTTCCAAGTCACTACTCCTCCGTTGAGTGTAAACACCCAACCAAACTAAGAAAGGAAGTTGTCTCGGTCTATCTGAAAACTGACGTCACTATAACCAGTAACTCTTAAGTCATCGCTGCCACCAAGAATAAGGACCCAATCATTAGTCCTTCATAGATACTTAAGAATGTTCTTAACCGCTATCCAGTGTGCTTTACGCGGGTTTCCTTGATATTGACTAACCATGCTCAAAGAAAAATCCACATTAGGGCTAGTACATGTCATAGCATACATGATCGATCCAACAGTGGAAGCATATGAAATCCGACTCATTTCTACTATCTCGGCATCGGTACTCGGACTCTGAGTCTTACTCAACTTGGTGTCTAGATAGATAATTCTCATTTCTTGGAATTCTCAGTGGTAAAAAGCTTTAGCACTTTATTCGAGTGAGTACTTTGACTAAGTACAATTAGTTTTCTACTCCTGTTTCTCAATATCCTTATTCCCAGAATGTAAGTAGCTTCTCCTAGATCCTTCATAGCGAAACACTTTCCAAGCCAAGACTAAACTTCCTGCAAGGTTGGAACATCGTTTCCTATAAGCAGTATGTCATCAATATACAAAACTAGAAAGCTAACTATACTGCCACTAGCTTTGACATATACACAGGACTCATCCTCACTCCTAGAGAAACCAAACTCATTGACTTCCTCATCGAAGCAAAGATTCCATCTGCCAGATGCTTGCATCAATCCATAGATTGACTTTTAAAGCTTATACACTCTATTAGTGTACTTGGTATCTACAAAATCCTCTGGCTAACTAATGTAAACATCTTCAGCCAACTTTCCATTAAGGAAAGCGATTTTGACATCCATCTGCCATATTTCATAATCATGAAATGCAACTATGGCTAGCATAACCCTAATAGATTTTATCTTAGCCACCGGTGAGAAGGTCTCATCATAGTCAACCCCGGGGGTTTGAGTAAAGCCCTTCGCAACCAGTCGTGCCTTGAACATGTGCACCTTTCCATCCATGTCGGTCTTCTTCTTGAAGATCCACTTGCACCCAACTATCTTACGACCTGGTACATTGTCAACCAAGTTCCAAACTTGATTTTCATACATGGACTGGATCTCGCTGTCCATTGCCTCTTTCCATTTAGCAGACTCAGGGCCTGCAATGGCTTCCTTGTAGTTAGCAGGTTCATCCAAATTTATCAGTGTACTATCACTGATAAATGTTTCACCTTCTGCAGTTATATGAAAACCATACAACACATGAGGAACGCTAACCCTACTAGAATGCTTAAGAGGTAACAACTCATCAATAGGTTCAACATGAAATTATTACTCGGGTTGAGCACTAGTGTTATAGGTTCCTTCATCGCTTGACTCTTGAATTTCTTCAAGATCAATTATACTCCCACTTTCCTTTTTGCATATGAGTTCCCTCTCATAGAAAACTCCCCTTCGTTCTACGAAGACCACATTCTCACTAGGTCTGTAGAACAAGTATCCAAAGGTCTTCTGTAGGTAGCTGATGAAAATACACCACTCACTTCGAGGTTCAAGCTTGTCGTGAGTCTCTCGTCTAACGAAAGGTTCACAACCCCAAACCTTGATGTGTGCCAACGAGGGAACCTTCCATGTCCACATCTTGTGAGGTGTTTTTGCAACCTTCTTTGTCAGGACTAGATTAAGGATATGGGTGGCAGTCTCTAAGGCATACCCCCAGAATGATATCGGAAGAGAAGCTCTACTCATTAGGGAACGAACCATGTCCAACAAGGTTCAATTACGCCTCTGAGCCACACCATTAAGTTGTGGTGTCCTAGGAGGTTTCAATTGTGAAACAATTCCACATTCCTTAAGATAGTCATGGAACTCGATACTAAGATACTCACCACCCCTATCGGATCTGAGCATCTTGATCTTCCTGCCCACTTGATTATCGACTTCATGTTTAAACTCTTTGAACTTTTCAAAGGTTTCTGACTTATTCTTGATTAAGTAGATATATCCATATCTGTTATAATCATCGGTAAAAGTCACATAAAATCGATTTGCATCCCTTGTGGCGGATCTGAAGGGCCCACACACATCGGTGTGTATGAGATCCAAAAATCTGTCACCTCTTTCACAAGTACCAGGAAAGGTGATAGATCCGCATGTATCATCTGACCTTAGGTCAAATGATTCCAACACTCCATCCTTTTGGAGTTGGGCAATGCGCATCTTGTTGACATTTCCAAGACAAGAATGCCACAAGCATGGTTTGTCTAAACAATTAGACGAATCAATTTGTAACACACTATTTCCTAAATTGTCTACAACCATCACAGCTTCATATACACCATCACAAGGCAATGCTTCAGAATAAAAAAAACCATTATAATAAGCATTAATAGAAATAATTTCATTATTAAATGAAAATCTAAAGCCTCGTCTATACAAACCATGAAAATAAATAATATTCCTCGTCATTTCTGACGAGTAGCAACAATTATTTAAGTCTAAACATAATCCACTACTAAGCTTTAAAGAATAAACGCTGATCTTGGTAACAGGTGACGATCTCCTATTTCCCATTATCAGGTTCATCTACCCAAGCTCCATATTCCTACTTTCTCTTAGTCCCTGCAAGTCAGAGCAAATGTGAAAACCACATCATGTATCATGGACCCAAGAATTAGAATGCGATGAGTTTTTAGACAAAATAGTGTAAATACCCTCCGAGGTAGGCTTGATCTTGCCATCCTTAATGTCCTGCAGGTACTTAAGGCAGCTTCTCTTCCAATGCCCCTTGTCTTGGCAGTAGAAACATGTTGCATCTTTTGGATCCGAGGCAGGGGGAACAGAACCGGATTTTTCTTTGGATCCACTACAAGAAGACCCATCATGAGACTTTCCCTTCCAGCTTTGCTTAGAGGGAGCTTACCTATTTTTCCCCTTCCCTTGTCCAATCACCATGACTGGAGAAGCAGTAGTAGGAGGAGTGGATTCAATAGACTTTCCTTTTAGTCCACTTTCAGCAGTTCTCAACAAGCCTTAAAGTTTGCTCAATCTGACATCTTCTTTGCTCAAATGATAAGTCATTTTGAACTGATCATAGCAAGGAGGTAAAGAGTGTAGGATTATGTGAATAGCTAACTCTTCATCAAAGTTCACATTTAGCTTGAGAAAACGAGCCACATATCTCTGCATGCGTTGCAGGTGGCTTGTGATGGACTCTCCATCCTTCATCTTGGTGGTGATAAGTGCTCGAACTATCTCGTACCTCTCTTTACATGCTCTTGGATGGTACTTCTCCATCAAGTCCTGACACATCTCGTAAGGCCAGTAGTCCTCATAGAACCGCTGTAGCTCAGGAGTCATAGTGGCCACCATGATGCACGACACTTTGGTCGCGTCCTTGCAGTGGGCGTTATATTCAACTATCTCTTCAAGCGTAGATTTGGGCTCATCGATCTCGTTTAGCTCTTTGTTGAGGACGTATTCCTTGTCCTCGAACTATAAGGACATTTGGATGTTGCAATCCAATCATTAAAATTGGACCCATCGAATGTCACCTTGGCGCAGATACTCAAGAGCGAGAAAGTGTTGTTGGAGGAACCGGGAGCATTGTTTGAGGCAAACATCTGCAAAAGAAGAAGGAAAAGTTTTGTTTAGATAAGGAATCCTTAATATAACACCCAAAATGAAATATTAAGGCTAGAACCCAACGCAATAATTCACAATTCGGAAGATGGACGCCGTAATCCAGTTGTAAATTATTTGAAGGGGTAAATGACGATTTACTAATTCCACCATGAAAATGAAATTTTAAATGAATTAGGTTTTTGAATGAAATGAAATTCCTAGATCTTTGAGATTCCTTGAACTATTCAATTGCATGATTAATCTCAATTATGCCCTTCAAATTTGTGACTGGGATACCGAGGATCACAAATAAGTTGTGAATAACTACGTAAATTAGCTTGGTACTCTCGTTATCATTTACCACTTAATCAATGTGGCGGTTAACCACATGCGATCCATTAATCAATGATGATTTACGAGAAATCCATTTCCACCCTTTGTTAGTTCAAGTTAGTGTATCGGTTAACCACACACGCTCCGCTAACAATTTGACAAAGTGCAATGTGAAATTTCATAGATTAGCATCGAATTCATATTTTCCTAAAGTAACTTAGATTTAGGAATTCATAAAAACATTTAGTTACTTTATATTTATAATTATTCTTATAAATGAGAGATAAATGGCTTATCCTACCCGTTCTGCTAATGACCCTCCACCAATCAAGGAAGCGGTGGGTGAGAGTGGACACCCATTCAACCGCCATTTTACAGGCAATTTCCTTACACCCCCCCTTATAGATCGGTTTCCTGAATGAGACCTACTAACGGTAAGACTGACTATGTAACGCCCATAAAAATCAAGCAAATTTAAAACTTTTTCAAACATCCAAAAACCATTAGTTATTACAAAATGTTTTCAAAATAGTTTAATATCGTAGTATCCCAGAAACCATAAGTCCAAAACATTAGGACGTGTACGATCACGCCTTCGCCTTGTCGATACATCTGAAGCACCTGAAACAATAAACTGAAACTGTAAGCATAAAGCTTAGTGAGGTCCCCCAAAATACCCATACACAAACCAATACACATATAAACACAAACAACATAATATGGGTCCAATCATCCTCAGGATGGAATACCCCAGGCCGACAACCAACAGGTTGGAATGCCCACATACTATGAGTCCAATCATCCTTGGGATAGAATACTCATGGCCCACAACCAACAGGTTGGAATGCCCAGGTCTATTGGCTTTCGCACAAAGCAGATAAGCCTCAACCGCCAAATAACATGTGCACATATAAAAAATAATCACATAACAGTCTATAGACAGACAAACCGATCTAACAGATCATAACAACATAGCACACCCTATCTACCATGATACTGATCTAACAGATCATATCAACATATAACATCCTATTTACCAGGATACTGATATAACGGATCATAAAAGCATATAACATCCCATCTACCAGGATACTGATCTAACAGATCATAATAGCATATACCATCCTATCTACCAGGATACCGATCTAACAGATCATAATATCATATACTATCCTATCTACCAGGATACCAATCTAACAGTTCATACTAGCATAACATATCATGATAACAATCCAAAAAGCTCCGGCCTTGGTGCCTTAGACCCTTGAGTATAGTGAGGAAAACTCACCTGACACTGTTGAAGCCCCGCAGATAAAACTCCAGCTGTTGGTTGACAGATTCGCGAACTGTCAACATCAACCAATACCTAATTAATTATTAGGTTCCAAGCCCAAGGTCCAACTCACACTCCAAAGACTCAATAGTCAAGCAATGAACTAAAGCCCAACATATAGCCTAATTTTCGAAATTGGGCCCAAACCTTTACATGGTCTTTCCTTAAGGCCCATCCAATTATTCTAGTCCAAACTCTTGGTATTCCCATGGCCGAATATCACATAATCATAAAGGTCCAAATACGGCCCGTCTATGGCCTAATTTTCCAAATTGGTCCCAAGACTCTCATATGGGCCTTATCCTAAAACCCATACAATTATTTAGTCCATTTACTTATTCTTGGAAAGCCCATTAATAGTCCTATCACCAAAGCCCAATAGAAAGGCTCAACTCAAGGCCGAAGTAAAATTAGGGTTTCCACATGAGATGACAATTAGGGTTAAGTGTTTCTTACTTAACCCATTAAGGACTTGATCCATTAAGTCCAATATTTCCTTAGGTTAATTTTTCAATGATTATTAATTATTATTTTAGGTTGAATAATTAATTCTCGTGCGGTCCCGACCAATCCCAAAATTAGGGTTTCATGACATTAGGGTTTTCCAAACCCTAATTAGGGTTTCCACCCCAATACTAGCCCATTAGTCACATGTTTGGGCTGTTAGGTAAATTAGGGCTTCATTGGGCCTATTAGGGTTTCACTGGGCCCACCAGGATTTCATTGGGCCCATTCTGTCCAATCATCCCTATGAGTCAAAACACAACAAGGCACACCGCCACCTAACACGACGGCTGGTGGCAGCAGCCACCACCTGACGGTGGTGGTTGTATGTTTTCTTTATTATACTATCCGCTAATTACATTTTACAATGTTTATCCCAAAAAATACACACACACACACACTAAAAAAACATACGCACAACCACCTTGTTGCGGCAGGCGGCGGTAAAGAGTGGCAACCACCACCTCATGGTGGTGGTGGTGACTTTTCTGGCCAAATAAACACCTCCACTGATTCATACACACCAGAACACACACATCCATCTTTTGCTCGAAAAAATGCACACAATCTCCCACCTTACGGTGGTGCACAGCGACAACAAGATAACAACCACCATGGCTGGCCGCTGTGGTGGTTCCCGTGATGGTCGTAACAATCTCCGGGTCACAATTAAACATACACGCTGACATGAACTGAAACACACCCCCTACACTAGATGACTCATACACCGCCATGAACAAGTGTGAATTGGCAGTTCATAGAAAATATCAAGATGCAACCACAACCACCTTCTCAACGACAAGAAATGGTCGGAGACGACAGTAGCACGACGGCAACGGACGTGGGTTGAGGCAGCAACAGAAGAAATGAGAAGAGAGTGTGTGCGACCCAACGTGAACAACAATGATACTACAAACTGAGCTTCCCGATCTCGTGACTCTTCCTTTTCACCGGCGACTGGAGCGTCAATGGCGTCGGACGGCGGTGTAGCGGCGGCGGGATTGGCAGCGCAATGACGGACGATCTTGGTTGGCCAGCGGCTAAAGAGGTCACGATGGAATGGTGGCGGCCGCAAGAGAAGTGAGACTTAGGGTTAGGTGTCACACCCCCAAACCAGACGGCGGAAACGTCTGAGGGTGGAAGACTTCATTTGTAGTATCACAACACATGTATAATAGTAATCAAAGTACAAACAACCATTTTATTAAAAAGTGTAAATATTTACATGAGTTTCAAAAATGTATACTGTAACTAAAAAGTTGAACAAAAGAAGAAGACAATACATAAACAGCTCCATATTCCCAAAAGCTCGGGGTGTACCTGTCTACTGGTTCCCTGAGAATACAAGTAATTTTAAAAGAGAGTATCAACATAAAGTTGAGTGAGTGCATAAGTATTTATATTTTGAAAGAAGGTTTTCTCTTTCTTGGATATGTATAATGTTTCCAGAAAATCCTATATTTTCTGCTGTATGAGAAAGTAGTTTTAGATACTCAAACTGAAATATTGTAAACTGTAACCTGTAAATTGTATCTTGTAAAACTAGTACTTTTAAAAAGGTACTTAAGTTTAGTTAATTATACATTAACGTTTTGTTAATATCTTAAATGAGTTTTTATAACCATACGAAGTAGGTGGCCTGACCCAACGCTATGAATGCGCTGAAAGTTCATGATAACAATCGTCACTCATAGGCGTGTATGCTTGACTGTAGCTAGCAGTCCGAGTGCAGGATTGTCAATCCCAATATAGATCTATACACACATTGTTTCGATCCCTTGCTGGAGATTCTGGTCATAATATCAGGACTTTAATATATTGTTTAAAATGAATTAAACAAACTGTACTACTAGACTCATAAAAGCATATAATGTTATTTGTATAATAGATATGAAAATTTAATCCTTATGAAATGAATATTTATTGTATGTTCTTGAGTTAGTATCCTTATCATGAATCTTGAAAGAATGTATACACTTGAATACTTTTGAATCAACCTTTGTTCTTGTAAAATAATGTACTCTAGTATACTTTGAATTGTAAATCAATGTACTATGAATCATAAATTACATCTACTATAATTTATATGAACATTCTGAATTGATAATGAGTATTCATGAATGTAACCCCTTGCTCAAAATGTCACAAAGGGTCATTGAAATTTAATGAACTAACTTTTATATTTGTATACATATACATATACATATATATATATATATATATATATATATATATATATATAACGTGATTTTTGGAGGATAATATAAGTTTATAAAACATTTAAAAGAAGTTTCATATTTTGAAATTCATTTTGGTGATTTGATGTCTTTTTGAAACAATCACTTAAAACCACTTGATTTGATGATACTGAAATTCATTTCGATAAGATATTTGAAACCATTTGTTTTGATAACTTTAATCCATTTGAAATTATTTTTTATAATGTCACACCCCCAAACCTGAACTGCAGAAACGTTCGGGGGCGGAGGACGTCATGTACAATATCATAACAACTGAATAGTAAAGAAAGTACACATGGTCATCATATACATAATTGAAAAGTTTACATGATTGTAGTATTACATGTTTGCAAAAGTCAATTACAATATGATATCCAAAAGATTAGACTAACGCCTGAGCGTAAGTCTTTAAAAGCAGTTCCTAACCTGGTTTAGCGATTTCCAGAGAATACAAGTTATTTCAAAGAAAAAGTGTCAACATTTAAGTTGGTGAGTTCATAAGTAGTGTTTTAATAAAATGTATGCCATTCGAAAGTTCGTGTATGTTTTCCAGAAAATCCGACATTTTCTTAATAAAATGGGTTGTACATCATTGTTGTATAAAGTAAATGTTTGAACCAGGAAAATCCTATATTTTCCTAAACGTGAAATGCAGTTTCAAATGACCAAGATTGTAACCTGTAAGCAACTATGACATGTTCAAAAGCATGATGTTGTAAATCGTTATTGTACAAAATGAATGTATTTGAAACAGGAAAATCCTATATTTTCCTAAAAGTGAGGTGTAGTCTTATATGAACCAAGACAATGAATGTAAGTAAATATGTCATACTTAAACTGGGATTGTATAGTTTTATTATTAAAATAAAACTGGTTGTGATAGTGTTTATCCTGAATTCTGAACATGTTGATAATACCCTATAATATAGTTATTACCCCCGAGCATGATTGAGTTATGTATTACTACGTGCATGAGTCATTGTTTCCGCGTGTTGTGAGTTCCTCATAACCATACTAGACGCAGTACCTAATGTTGACATTTGTCACCCCGGGGACTGTAGCTAACAGTCAGGGTGCGGAGTCGTCAGCCCCGTATAGATCTATACACACTTGTCACGCTCTCCTTCTAAGAGACTCTGGTTATAGGTGGGGACTTTCGTTTGGTACAAACAAAGTCATATGACATCACATGATAGCTAACAAAAAGTTCATGAGTAATATGATGAAAAATCGTTTGTATGAAATGATTTCCTTTTTCTACCATGTTACAAAGGTGAAATGATGAGCTGAGTTTTCTTGTAAAAGCATCATGTTATAGTTGAAATGGTTACCCTTGATATGATGTAGTATGCAAACGTATAAATAAAACATATTTCTATTTATAAAACATATTGTATCCCAAGAGGGTAAAGTTGTGCTGTGAGATGTTTTGCATGATAACAACTTCATATGATAGTTAAAATAACGGCACGAAAAGTATAGCAAAAAGGTTGGTGTTTCACACGATTTTAACCATGTGTTTACTTGTATTCCCCCCCCCCCCCCCTTAAAAGTGTTTAAAAGCAGTTAAAAACGTATTTAAAGTGTGTTTGTAGGGGTATGAACCCACTTGATAGATTGAAGAAGGTGAGACAAAGATCGAGCAGAACTTCGACTGGAGAAGGCTGATTTCTCAGGATTCTTGGAAATCTCGGGAGTGCAAAACCTTCCTTCCGAACTTGGATGTGAAAATTGGGGCTTCGGGATGGCTTCGAGGGTTTAAATGCAGAGCTTTGGCACGAGAAATAAGAGAATTGACCAATGAAACCCTGAACCCTTTGAGCTCTATTTATAGCCCAATTTGTGGGTCCCACGTCGTGGCAAAAGGGTTGCCACGTCGTGGAGTTGATCCTATCCTCTTCCATGGACGAGACGTCTTCTGCCAAGCCTGAAAACCCATCAGTCACTGTGCCACGTCGTGGCCATCTGTGCCACGTCGTGGCCAGCCTGACAGCCTCGAATTTTGTGTCTCGAACTTGTAAAATCGTAACTTCTGCATACGAGCTCCATTTTCGATGTTCTTTATATGCACGCGTATGTGAGATTTTGCTCTACAACTCTCGTTTAGACTCCGTTGGCTAATTTTGAGTTTATTTTTAATATATTATTTTTAGTAGGCCGGGACATGAAAACTCTGTTAGAAATCCATAACTTCTTCGTCCGATGTATGTTTTCGTCAGACTTTTTACCGTTATACTCCTATTGTCGGGGTCTTCAACTTTCGTTTAGGTTCTGTCGGCTAAAGACCGCTCGATCTCTATTTCGTGTTTTTAGCTGTCTACTACTAGGTCAGAAACTTCGAAAAATCGTAACTTCCTTATACGAAGTCAGATTTGGGCGTTCTTTTTATGTATGTTCACGGTTTAATGATATCTATGACTTTTATTTAGATACCTAAGGCTAAAAAGTATTTTATCGGGATTTCGTATTTTACGCTTAATAGTGTTTTACCGGTATTGTCGCGGATCTTCGATTGGTCATAACTTCTTCGTTATAACTCGGATTTTAGTGTTCTTCATATTTTTGGAAACCTTGTTACGATATATACCACTTGGTATATCCCAATTAATGTTATATAAAAGTTAAATTTTTGACCCTAATTTTGTTGGTGTTACATATAACACAAAATATTTGTGATAGACTTGTATACCTCCCCTTAAAACAGTAAAAACTATGAAAATACGGGGGTATGAACTCACCTGTAGTAAGTTACTCAAACGTAAGATTGGTGAAGGAGGTTAAGTGTCAAGTGTAGTCTTGAACACAATGGATCCTAATGAGCATATATTGGCACACATATGAATATAATTAGTCTATATACCACTAATCATGAAAGTAAAACACCCTAGAACTTATAAAACACTTAGATTTAAGTGTTAGAAGCATCAAAAGTCGACTGAAATGGGTGTATGGTCGTACACCAGGTGTGTTGCCATATGGGTGTGCGGCCATGGAGTGTGCGGTCGCACACTCCTAGGAAAAATGGTCAAAATGTGTTTTCCATGGTTATATCTTGCATCCCCTAAGTGTCTTTGATCATGTGGTAGCTTAAAATTGGAGTTTGAGGCCCTTAAGCACTAAAGAAAGGGGTGTACAGCAACATGAGTGTGTGTGGCTGCATACTCCTTGATGATCATGTTCTGGACATTTTATAAGGCTCATTTCTAGTTAATAACAAGTAGAAGAAGGGTACTTACGATATAGAGGTGTATAGGGGTGTTTGGAGCTCAAAAACATAGTAAGTGTTCTTGGTGCAACTGAAGAACACTTGAAGATCTAACAAAATGGAGCGATTTCAAGGATGAAATCATTGATCTAAGCTAGATGGAGTAAGGAATCAACAATTCACAGGATAAAAACACTTACCAATTGATGTGTGTAAAACCAACTAGTTTTAATCCTACTAACTTAAACACAAAGACAAACACACGAAAGGCAGTGTACCTATCGATTAGCAGTTTAGTTCAGGTAAGTAGGGTATCGAACACAGGGAACGGTAAACAATTAAAATAAATGCTAATATTATCTAAATAAGACAAGTAATAGAAAATGGGTTTTCTCTAGTTTTGCAAGACTAGAAACTTAAACAATTAACTAAAACTTAAACTAAGAAACTAAGAGCTTAGCAAATAAAAATCAACTAAATTCAATGACGAAGGGGACTTCTGTTTAGTTCAACTCAATTGATCCTATGGTTGATATTATGGTTATAGTGCAATGGATTAATTCTTCTATTGGCTACCAATTCAAGTAATTAGATTCACGTTCGCTGCAATAATTCTTACTGAATAAACTAACTCAAACAGTGGCTAGTTGTCTAATTTAATTTGATTCACTAGGTTATTTATTCGGGTTAATTTAGACTTGTAATAGCTAACTAATTTGGTCCTTTAGTTAAGCTCTTGTTGATGGTCATCGCACAAGCTCACACATGAATTTAACTATTTTTCTATTAATTCTAGTTTCACAGTCGCTAATCCTAGTCATATAATAAAGTAGTCACATAAATTATATGAGGTAGCAATTAAGAGATGTTCATGCAACTTAATTATCTTCCTATTAACAGAAAAGTAGTTATCATTCACACATAAGGTTCGTTAACAAGCTAGAATCAACAAAATCACCAATATTAAATCAATCCTACCATAAATAATCAATCCATAGTATCAATTTTGTCTCCCCAAACAGAAGTTTAAAGGTTTTAGCTCATGACTGAGGTGATTAACAGCATAAAAACGAAATCAATTGGTAAAAACATAGTTCAAACAACAGATTAGGTAAGAGTAAACTTGATTTGGACTTGATTCTCCTTAAAATTGAATGTAGGGTTGATTCCTTAGCTTCCTACGCTCCAACAGCAACTTTAGTCGACAATTGGCCTGCAAGGGTTCATCTATATCCTAGGGTATTGATCTGAAAGTCCCTTTATATAGATTTTCACAAAAAAGGGGCTACTCAGCGAGTCCAGTGACCTACTCGGCGAGTCCATCACTTAAAATCCCGTGTACGGCAAGGCAAACTCAAGAATCGCGAAACTTCTGACCAAATCGTCGAGTTGATGGCCTACTCGTCGAGTCCATTTGGAATCAACATTTTCTCAAAACACGAAAGTCGTCCGAAATTGTGTCTAGTTTTCTGAACATTTTGAATCTCGTCAATCGGAATTACGGTTCATGAGATATGGCCAAAACACTGACGAGGGGTCAAGCTGTCCAACAACATCCTTCTTTCTTCAAAATCCAAGATCCAAGCTTCCAATCGCTAGTTCCGCTTCCTTTTCCATCCGAGCATGTCATTTTTACTGAAAAATGAAATTATAAACTAATTAAGCACCTTTTGTTCATTAAATGAAACAAAAACAACATAAAGTATTAAGATAATGCATGAATTTTATAACTAAATATGCCCATATCACCAATTGAAGATCTAACTGCAAATTTGGATGCTACTTGAGAGAAAATGAGTTCTAGTATAGAAGAGTGAAAAGGATTAAATGAAGGCCGTCCCTACCCCTTTATGGTCATGAGTGTGCTACCAGAATAGGGGTGTGCGGCCGCACACCCAAGTGTACGGCCGTACACTCCTTATGTTGGAGTGTTAGGCCTTATTTTGTGTCGGGTGAACTCGCGGAATCCAAATCTAAACTCTAACTTGAAGATACTAGGTTTAGAACACTCAGTTTGACTCAAAATAATGCTAAAAGGTAGCAGAAACGAATCTAACTTTGATTGATTTGAATAACAGTACAAGACAAAAATTTCGGGTTGTCACATTAGGGTTGCAAAGTGACGCGTTCTTATACCTGGTCACTTAAAAACTTTCCATAATTCACACTTCCAGTCCCTCCTACTGCTTTTTATTTCAAATTAGGTCCGAAAATTACTAAATGCTCCCTCCTTTACAAATTACCTTCCACTTAAGTCCATCCATGTTACCATTCAGCCCCTATCTTCTAAAATCTTTACAATCCAGCTCCATACCCTTTTATCCCTTGCCCTCAAAAATCCTTTCATAATAAGTCCATATTTTACCAAATGGCGCACCACTTGGAGAATCTTTTGCAAAACAAATCCATAAATTACACTCTAACCCCTGAGACTCTAAATCCTGTCGTTTGGCGTCCCGAAACCAACACTCCATTAATTATTATTTGGTTTTGGATTATTATAATATTAAATAACAGTAAGAATTGCTTCTCGAAGTCTCGGGTTTATTATTTAATAATCTTATTTTAAATGGGATGTTACAACTCTCCTCCACTTAAATTTGATTTCGTCCTTGAAATCGCTTCTTCTCATTCCTTACACGACAAACAACTTGAACTACAATCTCGAGCATAACCCTATCCTTTCCAAGGCAACCGTAACCAACCCTTGAAAGGTTCTAAAAACCTGAAAATAAACGAATCCCTTGCAATATGATCACATTTACTCGATCGGAAACCTAAAGTCTCGAGATGGTCTGGCTCCGAAACAGACCTCTCATACGAAATCATTATTGTTGAGCCAAGTCCGCTTGTTTCTCATCTAACTATTCAGCTCCTGATATCTAGGGGTTCCAACATCTAGATACTTCTCATACACCTGAAGACTCAAATCGTCAATACCGCCCTAAACACGGAAACTGTCTGAACACTGATCTGGCTGAAGAAGTATGATGCCACATGGCTGTTTTCCAAAATCCACTGAGACCTCCCTGGTCTCAATTCGTTCACCAATCATATGAAATACCAGGTTCCGGCCTGGTCGCGAAGGTAAAGGACTCCTACATAGTTGCCTCACACGACTTCCGAACGAAATCCTTCCTTGGAACTACTTGCCACTAGTTATCATGCCCCTGGGAATCTAACAACCTTTTGATCCAACTGATTGGATCCATGCGTCAAATCCCGTCGTTACCCAATCCACGGCTAAAAGTGATTGCTACATGACCAATGGTAGCCTTACATCACAAGAAACCTTATGCAATCCATTGCTTCCTTGATCTCATAACTGTAGTGACATTCCTACGGTCTTATCACTGGCTTAACTAGGTCTAATCCCTCTGGGGAAACCCATAAACCAATCCGTGGATTTTCATGTCCTCACTTCCACACCCGAACTGGTGGTTACTATTGTCCCTTCTGCGTCCTAATAACACGCTCATGCTATCTACCAACCTAGTGAATGTTGCGGCTACACCCACAGACTTATATCACTCTAGCACTATCTGCTAACCTTGTGAACGCTACGGCTACACCCGCAGACTTACAACACTTCTAGTACTATCTGTTGCTAGTGAATGCTACGGCTACCCTTGTAGTCTTACAACACTTTCCATACTACCTGATCGCTAGTGAATGCTACGGTTACCCCCGTAGTCTTACAACACTTTCCATAGTAACTGATCGCTAGTGAATGCTATGGATACCCCCGCAGTCTTACAACACTTCCCATACTAACTGATCGCTAGTGAATGCTACGGCTATCCCCGCAGTCTTACAAAACTTTCCATGCCGGTCGAACACGCACTCGACCTAACACACAACTAAACTTAATTCATGGCTAGAATCCCAACCTGATTTCCCCAAGTGCTGCTATCAAGCACCGAGAAGATGCGATTCACATGTTGGGGAGTTTTACCGATCTCCCTACTCACACAACACTCAAACCAAGCAACCCCTAGGGTTTTCTTCCTTCCTGAAAACGATGCAAAACTTATCCCAATTTCAAAACCGATCCCGCTTCTACATTCCAGGATGATTCCCCCCCCCCCCCCCCCCACACTTAGATTCAACTAAGTCTTCACAATACATGAAAATTTGAGAATTTCCAATCCTTCTCACTTTCCAACGATCGATCTGATGACAACCAGACCTTTCCAACTAGTACTCTTTACTAGCCTACCACAAATGATCACACGCTTCTAATAACTAGATGAACACTTCCTGAATCCATGGGAAACCAACAGTCCCTAATGCTCGAATGATCCCACACCCAAATCTTGAAGTCTAATGATAAATCCTCCAACTAATGTCTCAACAACGAGCTGCTTCCCTTGGCGCTTTCCTCCGCCAATTAATAACGGCTACTAAAACCACTGAATCCTGACAATGCTGAATAACCATCCTATGGGACCCTGTTTGCAGACCTCCCATATAATAGCTTTATTCCTAAAGTGCTCCAACAAATCTCTCGCTCTCGGCTCTAGAAATCATATCATTCAGGGTCTCTCACACTAACTCACTCACCAGCTCGTTCATCCACAGCTAAATTGCAGTAACTGAAACAACCTCTGCCATAAACCGGCCACAAACTACTCCCAAGACATAGTTTCCAATCCCTAGAAGTGCAATAGATCGCACAATCAATCCTTATTGTCAGATGCAAGAGATCCAAGGTGAATCCGTTCTTAGCTCCTATGGGTCGGAACGTTAATCGCGTACGCCTCACAAGATACTAAGACCACATCGACCGACCTACGCTCACCTGCACTGGAATACTATTACCAACCCCTGCGAGTAACTGACCCGAGTTAGAAGACACCTTGATCCTTGGGTCCCAAGTCTGCTCACCACTTCGAGCTCGAAAACTAAAAGGGAACAATCCTTTCCCTATAAAACGACTTTCCAATCCATCAATTAACCATCCTAATTCCAGCTGCAAAACTCCAGCTGAACATAATCATCACTCCCCTCCAGAGTCCCCACGACTCACATTCCGGCCTCGAGCAAAAACCCCCAAAGCCTCAATTCCAGAAAATCCTATGATAGCCTCTCTCTCTCTCTCAACCACAGAATGTAACGAGTATAGAACATTCCCTGATCCCAAGTAACTGCAACCCTCTGCTCATCAGAATATGTCCCAGTAACAAGTCTCGGTACTGAAAAGCTTGACTAGCTCCTCCCCCTGCCGCCGGTATAGCTGTTGTGGCTGCCGCGACAACCGTCTCGACAATGGCTGCATAGCACTCACCAAAATACTCAACCATGGTGGTCTTGATAGACCCAACCATCTCCTGGAAACTGTCCCCGGACAACCTCGATCACCTCTGCTCGGAAGATTTCACTGACACGGTCCTCTGACAATACTGGCATATCCTGGTTTCCGCTTCCGATCCTAACCCGAAACCGGTCTCAAGACGTCTCGTAACCGCCATTCTGGTAATACACCAGAAAGATCTCTGATAACCCATATAATGACAGGGAACCAACTCCCAATCCAACCCTAAGGGTTGTGACTTCCTTGATATGCATATGGGTCTGTGCTTTCTGTAGTACGGGCCTATACTACCTTCCACACCTACCCATATTTGTGTCAAGTATCACCACAACACCCTACAATATACATATACATAGCGAGCGATAAATCCTCACTCCTAGAGGAATGCTAAATATCTCATAACTGGCCTCCCGGCCTCTTACTACCCTCCCATCCACCAACTGCCACACGACCCTCCATTGGTGCCAGTTAACTATTGCATGAATACAATCACATACCACACAGATTAAACAATCTTATACTAAGCAATTTAATCCCACAACGGTTGGGCTCAGACAAGAGATGCGCAGCCGGACCAAATCCCTTACCCTAAGACCATTTAACCCATGTAGCATGTGACTTAGAGTATTCACCCAATAGTTAGTTCACACGCGAAAGAGTCACAAACAATCAATTGAGGTATTCTGCATAAGATAAGGCATCAAAGATCAAGCAATTCTATCATATGATTCCTGAGGATCCCTATCTTATTACTAGCATGCTGTTCTAACATATCACATAATATCAAATAACTTGTATGGTATTTTGGGGTCTACTTACTGGCTCCGGCTGATCGTACACTTCGCATCCTCTTTTACTTATTTTGAAAACCATTTAAAAATAATTTTTAAAATATTTCCTTGATTTGAGACTGGATTCACACGGGTGTTCCTCCAATTCACTCAAACCAAGGCTATGATACCAACTTGTAACGCCCATAAAAATCAAGCAAATTAAAAACTTTTTCAAACATCCAAAAGCCATTAGTTATTACAAAATGTTTTCAAAATAGTTTAATATCAGAGTATCCCAGAAACCATAAGTCCAAAACATGAGGATGTGTACGGTCATGCCTTCGCCTTGTCGAGACATCTGAAGCACTTGAAACAATAAACTAAAACCGTAAGCACAAAACTTAGTGAGTTCCCCCAAAATACCCATACACACAACAATACACATATAAACACAAACAACATACTATGGGTCCAATCATCCTCGGGATGGAATACCCCAGGCCCACAACCAACATGTTGGCATGCCCACATACTATGAGTCCAATCATCCTCGGGATGGAATACTCACGGCCCACAACCAACAGGTTGGAATGCCCAGGTCTATTAGATTTCGCACAAAGCAGATAAGCCTCGACCGCCAAACAACATTTGCACATATAACAAATAATCACATAACAGTCTATAGACAAACAAACAGACCTAACAGATCATAACAACATAGCACACCCTATCTACCAGGATACTGATCTAACGCATCATATCAACATATAACATCCTATTTACCAGGATACTGATCTAACGGATCATAACATCATATAACATCCCATCTACCAGGATACTGATCTAACAGATCATAATAGCATATACCAACCTATCTACCGGGATACCGATCTAACAGATCATAATATCATATACCATCCTATCTACCAGGATACTGATCTAACAGTTCATACTAGCATAACATATCAATGTAACAATCCAAAAAGGATCGGCCTTGGTGCCTTAGACCCTTGAGTATAGTGAGGAAAACTCACCTGACATTTTTGAAGCCCCGCAGATAAAACTCCAGCTCCTAGTTGACAGATTCCCAAACTGTCAACATCAAACAATACCCAATTAATAATTGGGTTCCAAGCCCAAGGTCCAACTCACACTCCAAAGACTCAATAGTCAACCAATGAACTAAATCCCAACATATGGCCGAATTTTTGAAATTGATCCCAAACCTCTACATGGTCTTTCCTTAAGGCCCATCCAATTATTCTAGTCTAAACTCTTGGTATTCCCATGGCTGAATATCACATAATCATAAAGGTCTAAATATGGCCCGTCTATGGCCTAATTTTCCAAATTGGGCCCAAGACTTTCATATGGGCCTTATCCTAAAACCCATACAATTATTTAGTCCATTTACTTATTCTTGGAAAGCCCATTAATAGTCCCATCACCAAAGCCTAATAGAAAGGCCTAACTCAAGGCCCAAGTGAAATTAGGGTTTCCACATGAAATGACGATTAGGGTTAAGTGTTTCTTACTTAACCGATTAAGGACTTGATCCATTAAGTCCAATATTGCCTTAGGTTAATTTGTTAATGATTATTAATTATTATTTTAGGTTTAATAATTAATTCTCGTGCGGTCCCGACCAATCCCAAAATTAGGGTTTCATGACATTAGGGTTTTCCAAACCCTAATTAGGGTTTCCACCCTAATACTAGCCCATTAGTCACATGTTTGGGATTTTATGTCAATTAGGGCTTCATTGGGCCCATTAGGGTTTCATTGGGCCCACCAGGGTTTCTTTGGGCCTATTCTATCCAATCATCCCAATGAGTCAAAACACAAGGCACACCGCCACCCAACACGGCGGCTGGTGGCGGCATCCACCACCTGACAGTGGTGGTTATATGTTTTCTTTATTATTATATCTGCTAATTACATTTTACAATGTTTATCCCAAAAAAAAAATACACACACACACTAAAAAAACACACGCACAACCACCTTGTAGCGGCAGGCGGCGGTAAAGAGTGGCAGCCACCACCTCATGGTGGTGGTGGTGACTTTTCCGGAAAAATCAACACCCCCACTGATTCATACACATCAGAACACACACACATATCCATCTTTTGCTCGAAAAAACACACATAATCTCCCACCTTACGATGGTGCTCAGCGACAACAAGATAATAACCACCATGGCGGGCCGCCATGGTGGTTCCCGTGGGGGTCCTACCAATCTCCGGCTAATAGTTGAACTTACATGCTGACATGAACTGAAACACACCCTATACACTAGATGACCCATACACTGCCATGAACAAGTGCGAATCGGCAGTTCACACAAAATATCGAGATGCAACCACAACCACCTTCTCGGCGACAAGAAATGGTCGGAGACGACAACAGCACGACGACGGCGGACGTGGGTTGAGGCAGCAACAGAAGAAATGAGAAAAGAGTGTGTGTGCAACCCAACACGAACAACAATGGTACCACAAACTGAGCTTCCCAATCTCGTGACTCTTCGTTTTCGTCGGCGATTGGAGCGTTAATGGCGTCGGACGGCGGTGTAGCGGTGGTAGCGGGCTTGGCAGTGCATCGGCGGACGATCTTGGCTGGGTGGCGGCTGAAGAGGTCATGATGGAATGGTGGCGGCCGCAAGAGAAGTGAGACTTAGGGTTAGGGTTGCAAGGTGACGGGTTCTTATACCTGGTCACTTAAAAACTTCCCATAATTCACACTTCCAGTCCCTCCTACTCCTTTTTATTTCAAATTATGTCCGAAAATTACTAAATGGTCCCTCCTTTTGCAAATTACCTTCCACTTAAGTCCATCCATGTTACCATTCAGCCCCCGTCTTCTGAAATCTTTACAATCCAGCTCCATATGTTACCCTTTTAGCCCTTGCCCTAAAAAATCCTTTCATAATAAGTCCATATTTTACCAAATGGCCCACCATTTGGACAACTCTCCCCCACTTAAATATGATTTCGTCCTCGAAATCGCTTCTTCTCATTCCTTACACGCCAAACAACTTGAACTAGAATTCCGAGCATAACCCTATCCTTTCCAAGGCAACCGTAACCAACCCTTGCAAGGTTCTAAAACCTGAAAATAAACAGATACCTTGCAATATGATCACATTTTCTCGATCGGAAACCCGAAGTCTCAAGATGGTCTGGATCCTAAACAGACCTCTCATACGAAATCATTATTGCTAAGACCAGTCCGCTTGTTTCTCATCTAACTATTCAGCTCCTGATATCTAGGGGTTCCAACATCTAGATACTTCTCATACACCTGAAGACTCAATTCGTCAATACCGCCCTAAACACGGGAACTGTATGAACACTGATCTGGCTGAAGAAGTATGCTGCCACATGGCTGTTTTTCCAAAATCCACTGAGACCTCCCTAGTCTCAATTCTTTCACCAATCATCTGAAATACCGGGTTCCGGCCCATTCGCGAAGCTAAAGGACTCCCACATAGTTGCCTCACACGACATCCGAACAGAATCCTTCCTTGGAACTAGTTGCCACTAGTTATCATGCCCCTGGGAATCTAACAACCTCCTGATCCAACCGATTGGATCCATGCGTCGAATCTCGTCGTTACCAAATCTATGGCTAAAAGCGATTGCTACATGTGAATAGGGTTGAATAATCCCAGAGTGCTAGACTTGGCCCTATTGCGCAGCTCTTGTCTGAGTCTAACCGTTGTAGGGAGAAGTCTTTTACTTGAAGGATTATCTGAGCCTCGCCGCATGTGATGGTATTCAGGTGATGGCTAATTGGCATCACAAGGAGGCTTTCAGCAGCTGAGGACTGGATCGGGTATAGTTAGAGAATTCCCTAGGGCAAGCCTAGGATGGGAGTAGCAGAGATTATTAGCAGTAATAGTGACTTGGTGGAGTCAACATAGTACTTGAGGAAAGTACGGATAGATGTGGAAGGTAGTATGGGCCCGTACGACTGGAAACAGAGGATCCGTACTCGAATCAAGGAAAGCCGAGATGAGACCAGGAAACTTGTGGTAGTAGTGATTCCTCGAGATATATCAGTGTTCCTGACGTTTATTATGTTGTGTTTCAGAATGGCTGTATTACGCCCTAGACCAGCAGTCGGCAGTTCAGGTGCCGGAGGGGGATCAGGATCAGGCCCGGAGGCCGGGCAGTTGGATGAGCAGACTAGGGAGTTTCTCTCTTCAGAGATTACTTGCACCATACTAGAGCAGATTCCTATGATCTTCGGTTTGATCAAGGAGGGTATCTTAGAGATGATGGAAGAGAGGTTGAGCACCTTCCGTGCACGCTTACTTTTACGGAGTTCCGGTCATGTGGAGCTCCGGATTATCACGGGGCGCGGGACCCCATAGCGAGCACCAGATGGTTGGCAGACGTGGCCAACCCTTTCCACACTAGCAGATGTCCCGAGGGGGACAAAGTCAGATTGGCGTCCTGTCTTTTGAAGGACAGGGCACGGGATTGGTGGGAGGAGATTGGTCATGCCATCGGAGATGACACAGCTTTGGATGCCATGACCTGGGCAGACGTTACTACCAGGTTCAGAGCCGAGTTCGCACCAGTTATTGAGGTGCAACAGTTAGCACGCGAGTTTCAGGATCTTACCAAGACTACAGAGACAGTGGCGGAGATTACCGCCAAGTTCAGGGAGAGTGCTCTTCTTGTTCCTCAGTACGCAACTGATGAGGAAATGAAGAAGGCTCGTTATCATGAGATGCGGCAGAGTGATATCCGCCAGTTTGTGAGCCGGTCCAGCTGTAAAACGCTGGATGACATGATTGCTAGGGCGAGAGAGAGAGAGAGAGAGAGAGAGAGAGAGAGAAAGAGAGAGAGAGAGAGAGAGAGAGAGAGAGAGAATGACCTTGAGATGGAGAGAAAAAGGAAGCCGGAGGCGGCTCCAGGTACAGGGAGTGCGGGCAAAAAGCCCAAGGGTTAAGATCACAGAGCTAGGAGTCAGCAGAGCCAAGTGTGGAAGATTGCATGATGGAGCGTGCAAGGCAGGGAGTGTCGGCTGCTACAAGTGCGGTCGGACTGGGCATATGAGCAGAGATTGTACAACCACTACTGCTGCCGTTGCGGCATCAGATCTGATTTGCTTCCATTGCAATCAGAGGGGACATAAAAAGTCCCAGTGTCCGAGTTTAGCTGCTGCAGGAAAGGTGTCAGCACCTACTCCTGCTACTTTGAGGATTATAGGTGGCCGTTAGGGCCGAGCTGAGACGCCGGTGGCAAAGAGTAGGGCTTTTCAGCTAACAGCAGAGGAGGCGCGAGCGACTCCTGACGTGGTGACGAGTATGTATTTTTACCTTATCTCTGCATTTATTATTGATTGTTTCTTATGGTTATATGTTTTGTATAGGGTCATTCTCAGTGAACGGCATTTCAGCTACAGTATTGTTTGATTCGGGGGCTACCCGATCATTCGTCTCTCTTGCGCTTAGCAAGAGGTTTAGCAGTGCTCCTGGGGAGCTAGATTGTCCACTTGAGGTTGAGATAGCAGCTGATAGGACCGTTAGGGTCGCAAGGGTACACAGAGGATGTTCTCTATAGTTATTCAATGAGCGGTTTCCGGTAGACTTGGTCCCTATTCCCCTACGAGGGAATAAGGTTATAGTAGGCATGGATTGGCTGAGCCCCAATGGGGCGGTGATAGATTGTGAGCTGCAGTTAGTGAGAGTTCGCACTCCCAGTGGGGGAGAGTTGGTGATTTAGGGCGAGAGGCCACAACGCGGACCGGTTCTGTGTTCAGCGGCGAGAGCGAGGCGTTATTTTCACCAGGGTTGTGTCAGTTATGTTGCCTATGTTCTAGATGCCCAGGAGAAGGGCAAGACGACAGTTGATGATGTTCCGGTGGTACGGGACTACCCGGATGTATTTCCTGAGGATTTGTCGGGAATACCTCCAGAGAGGCAGGTCGAGTTCGGGATTGACCTAATCCCTGGTGCGGCTCTGATAGCCAAGGCACCGTATCGGTTGGCTCCCCCAGAGATGCAGGAGTTATCTACGTAGCTACAAGAGCTGCTAGATAAGGGTTTTATTAGGCCGAGCAGTTCGCCCTTGGGTGCACTGATTTTGTTTGTAAAGAAAAGGGACGGGTCGCACCGTATGTGTATAGGTTACCGGGAGCTGAATAAGGTAACGGTGAAGAACCGTTACCCACTTCCGAGGATAGATGATTTGTTTGATCAGCTGCGGGAGCGTCTTGGTTTTCCAAGATCGATTTACACTCCGGGTATCATCAGATGCGATTCAGAGACGAGAATGTGCAGAAGATTGCTTTCAGGACCCGGTATGGTCATTATGAGTTCGTGGTGATGCCGTTTGGGCTCACCAACGCTCCAGCAGCGTTCATGGATCTCATGAACCGCGTGTGCAGGCCGATGCTGGATCGGTCTGTAATAGTATTCATAGATGATATCTTGGTGTATTCCAAGACTCAGGAGCAGCACGAGGAGCATCTGAGAGAGGTGCTAGAGATTTTGAGGAGGGAGAGACTTTTCGCAAAGTTCTTTAAGTGCGAGTTCTGGTTGCGCGAGGTGTAGTTCCTTGGACATCTCGCCAACCAGAAGGGTATTTTGGTAGATCCGGCCAAGATAGAGGCCGTGATGCAGTGGGACGTCCCGAGATCTCCATCCGAGATTCGGAGCTTCCTAGGTTTGGCAGGATATTACAGGAGATTCATCCAGGATTTCTACAAGATAGCAGTACCGCTCACCTGACTGACCAAGAAGTCGGTGGCGTTTCGTTGGGGGCCTGAGCAGCAGTTATCGTTTGAGACTCTCAGGCAGAGATTGTGCGAGGCACCGATTCTTACCTTGCCAGAAGGAGTAAAGGATTTCGTAGTATACTGTGATGCCTCGATCAAAGGTATGGGAGCAGTGTTGATGCAGCGAGGCTGTGTGATAGCCTACGCCTCGAGACAGTTGGAGCCTCACGAGGCTAACAATCCTACGCATGATTTGGAGTTGGGGGCAGTGGTGTTTGCCCTCAAGATTTGGAGACATTACCTCTATGGGGTCCGATGTACCGTTTACACGGATCACAAGAGCTTGAGGTACCTCATGGACCAGCCAAATTTGAACATGAGGCCGAGGCGATGGTTAGATGTGTTGAAGGATTATGATTGTGAGATCCTTTATCACCCAGGGAAGGCCAACGTGGTGGCCGACGCTGTGAGCCGCAACGCAGTAGCGGCCCCGATCAGAGACATTTGTTTGAGGATGATGGTGATTACTCCATTGTTGGAGCAAATCAAAGAGGCGTTGGCCGAGGGCCTTAAGGAGGAGAGGCAGAAGTGTGAGACGATTGTGGGCCGAGTAGCTTCTTTTGACTATGATAGCCGAGGATTGTTGACCCTTCGTGGGAGGGTATGGGTACCGTACTGGGGCGGAGTGCAGCAAATGTTGATGGACGAGGCCCATAATTCTCGATTTTCCATCCATCCAAGGGCAACGAAGACGTATAGAGATCTTCGACCCGACTATTGGTGGCCCTGCATGAAGCGGGATGTCGCTTGGTATGTGGAAAGATGCCTGACCTGCAAGAAGGTTAAGGCGGAGATGCAGCCGTTGGACATACCAGTGTGGAAATGGGAGGATATCACTATGGATTTCATTACTAAGCTTCCCAGGATCACACGTGGAGTGGATTCGATTTGGGTTATAGTGGATCGATTGACGAAGAGTGCTCATTTTATACCGATCCAGGAGAGCATATCGGCTGAGAAGCTAGCCGATATATATGTGCAAGAGGTGGTGGCACGGCATGGAGTGCCTGTTTCAGTGGTGTCAGACCGAGATGTTCGTTTTACTTCCAGATTCTGGAAGCGGTTTCACGACGAGATGGGTACTCGTCTCCATTTTAGCACCGCTTTCCATCCTCAGACGAACGGGCAGAGCGAGAGAATGATTCAGACTCTCGAGGACATGCTGCAGGCATGTGTTCTGGACTTCGATGGTGGTTAGGATATGTATCTTCCGGTAGCGGAATTTTCGTATAACAGTTACCATGCGAGTATTGATCGACCTCCTTTCGAGATGCTCTATGGGAGGAAGTGCAGGATCCCGATTAGTTGGGGTGAGGTCGGTCAGCGGGTCATTGGGAGCACTGAAGTGGTGCTCAAGACGACAGAGTTCATCCAGCAGGTTCGTAGCAGACTGCAGACTGCGCAGAGTCGGCAGAAGAGTTACACCGATAGGAGGCGTTCAGACTTGGAGTTCCAGGTGGGCGATATGGTCCTCCTGAAGGTATCACCCTAGAAGGGTGTAATCAGGTTTTGGAAGAGGGGCAAGTTGGGCCCTAGGTTCATCGGTCCTTGTAAGGTCAAACCTTGAAATATGATAATGTTTAAAATAGACTCAGCGTCAGCACGTATCTCAGCATCAGCACCAGCGCGTCAGCAGCTCAGTTTGTAATAGTTTAGTTTATTCAGTGCATTGTAACAAATCTTGTATTTATCCTGTTTCCTTAGTTATCTTGATTTATTAGCTAGCGTATCCCTGAATTGTAGGGATTGTCTAGAATAGCAGTATATATTATCATGTATAGGTTTGTGAATGGTTACGCCTTTCACAAACCCTAATCGTCGCTTTGTGCACACGATAATCTCTTTGTGAGATTATCTTTCTTAGTGAAAGTTTTTCTTCGTGAATTTCTCTTGTTCTTATTTATCGTCATTGTTTGATATATCGATTGATCTAAAGGCCTCTTCAATTGGTATCAGAGCAGGTTTCTTTTATCAAACAAATGGCTTCATCTTCTTCTTCATAAAACTCATCAAATCATCCTTCTGCTAAAATCCCTCCTTTCGATGAAACGAACTTTGCTATGTGGAAAATAAAGGCTCTATATGCCTTAGAGTCTGTTGATGAAGACATGCTGGACATCGTTGAAAAAGGTCCTTATGTTTCGATGTATCAGCCTCTTAAAAATAATGTTCCTGATGGTACTATGAAGAAAACTCCCAAAGAAAACTGGACGGCAGATGACAAGAGAAAACATGGTCTAGATGTTCGTGCTCGTGCCGCAATCAGCTACTCTCTGCCATACAACATCTTTGGGCTGGTTCAAAATTGCATCTTAGCAAAAGAGATGATGGATACTCTGACTGTATCTTTTGAAGGAACTAAAGAAGTCAAGGCTACTCAAATAAATGATCTTAACCGAAGGTATGAACATTTTTTTGCTAAGAAAGGAGAAACCTTGACTCAAACTTTTAACAGATTCAATACTCTTGTTAATGATCTTCGGAGACTAGATCAGTTGAAGCATAGAACTGTTCTAGTGCAAAAGTTTTTGGATTCTCTGGGTGCAGGTTGGGAGAATCATGTTGATGTGCTGAAAAACAGTGAGAAGATCAACTCTATAGACTTACAAAGTCTCTATGGAAATCTTCGATACTATGAAGAATCCAAGCTTCAAAGAAAGGAACTGATGAAAGATTCTCAGCGTGAATCTTCTGTAGCCTTGTTCTCCAACAAAAGGCTGGTGTCAGATTCAGACACTAAAAGTGATTCAGACACTGATTCATCTAAAACTGACACTGATGATCTTGAAAAGGTTGTGGCCAGTGCAGCTTTGATTGTGAAGACCTTTAAAAAATCAGGTCGAAACTTCTCAAAGTTTCAAAAGAAGATGGGTGGAAAGCTCTCAAAAGGGTCAGGAGCTGATAAAAGGCATGGTGCTGATAAGAAAGAGAAGGCTCAGTGCTTTAACTGTGGGAGCACTGATGATTTTGCAAAGGATTATAAACAAAAGAAACAAAGCTCAGATGAATACTGGAAGCAGAAGTACAACAAGCTGATCGAGAAGCTGAAAGCTGAAAACTTGGAACATAAAGTGCTTGTAGCTGAAGAAGAAAAATGGAAAACTGATGAAGAGTCATCAGATGATGAAGTCAAGTGTCTAATGGTCAAAATAGAGGACCCGGCTATTTCTGATAAAGACAAAAGTACTTTTGACACTGATATGTCTGATGCTGAAAATTCCAGGAAGCACAACATTGACTCTTCTTCAATGTACCAGGTTAAAAACTTTGTTTCCTATTCAATGAATGAAAAAATCAAAATGTTTGAGTATTTGGGTGTCATTAATTCTAAGAAGAATCAAACCATAAGAAATTTGCAAAATCAAATTGATATTCTTGAAACTGACATATCCATGAAAAATAGCATTATTGAGTCCACTCAGGAAAATCTTAGAATTACTAGTTTGTCAAATTCATCTTTGTCTGCTGAAATTGACGATGTTAAAAATCTTTTGATCAAAGAACAAACTGTGCTTCACACTTGGGCAAAATCTCATAAGAATGCTAATTATATTATTTCAGCTCAAATTCCACATTCTTGTGAGAAAATTCTTGGGGGTAATTTTGCAGAAGCTGAAAAAGTTTTTAAATCACAAGAAAAGGAATATGAGGTCTATTCAATGAATGAGATGAAAAACAATTTCAAAAATAAGTTTGTCAGTAACTCTTTTATTAATCAAAGCTTAATTGATGAATATTGCATTACTAACTCTGATGGTATCACCGAGTGTAATGTTGAAATTACTGGAATTGATCCTACCTCTTATCCTGCACATCTTGTTAGACCAACCCCTCTGACTGAGAATATTATTGCTTTTCCTATCTCAAATGGAGTGTTTCATGCTGTTCATGAACAACTCAAGCACTTCCCTGATTGCAATCCATCTGTGAATGAGTCAAAATCAGACACTGATAGTTCATCTCCTAATGCTAATCAAACTCCTACTGATACTGAAGTCAGTCGTGACTCATTGATAAACAAAAGGACTCAAAGCTCTCTTGGTGAATCATACATGTCAAAATGTGTTAAATCAAAAAATTTGCTCACCAAGAAGAACTTTGGTACTAGATTTTGTTACAGATGTTGTGATTCCTCTCACAAGATCAGTGAATGTTCTTTTGATAAATCATCCTCAAGAGCTGAAAATATTAAAGTTAGGAATGAAAAATGGACTCTTAAGTCAAACTCTTTAAACTGTCTTCCTAAGGAGTGTTATAATCTATTATCAAATAACTTTGTGAATGACCCATCTTCAAATGGGTCAGTGTGTTCTAACTAGTTTCTCAGCACTGCAGGGTCAGGAGCATCTTTGGTACTTAGATAGTGGTTGCTCAAGGCATATGACATGATCAAAGTCTCTCCTGGAAGATTATGTTAAGAAAACTGGTCCTGCAGTTACTTATGGAGACAATGGAAAGGGGTTCACTAAGGGATATGGAAATATCAAGTGCAATAACGTCGTCTTTCAAAACGTTTCATATGTAAAGGGTCTCAAACACAACCTTATTTCTATCAGTCAATTGTGTGATGCTGACTATGAAGTTCACTTTACAAAGAAGGAAGGAAGAGTTGTAAACACTGACAAGAACATCGTACTCTCAGCAAGTAGAAAAGATGATATATATGTTCTTGACATGTTCTCAAGTGACAAGGCACTGATGCAATGTTTCTTTACAAAGTCTCAGACGAATCTTAGCTGGATTTGGCACAAAAGGTTTTCTCATCTGAACTTCAAGAATCTATCCAAGATATCCAATCAAGACCTAGTTAGAGGGCTCCCAAAATTCAGCGTTGTGAAAGACAAGATGTGTTCAGCTTGTGAACAAGGAAAACAAACCAAGTCCTCTTTCAAACCCAAGTCATGTTCCAGTATATCAGTCCCTCTTCATCTACTCCACATGGACTTGTTTGGACCTATTCCTGTTCGTTCACTAGGTGGAAATAAGTATACTCTAGTGGTCGTTGATGAGTTCACTCGATTCACATGGGTAGTTTTCTTGAAGAAGAAAAGTCATGCTGCACAGGAAATTATCTCACTGATTCGTAAAAATGAGACACTGACAGGTCTTAAAGTTAAGCAACTAAGAAGTGATCATGGTACTGAGTTCCGAAACTCAACTCTTGAAGAATTTTGTGATCATAAAGGAATTGGACAAAATTTCTCAGCTCCTCGTACTCCTCAGCAAAATGGTGTTGCTAAACGAAGGAATAGAACTCTGATTGAGGCAGGAAGGACCTTGATGATCCATGCTGGTCTTCCTATGTCGTTTTGGGCTGAAGCTGTCAATACAACATGTTTTACTCAGAATCGATCTCTAATTCACAGGATTCACAAGAAGACTCCATATGAAATGCTGAAAGATCGGAAACCAGACCTATCCTTTTTTCATGTGTTCGAATGCATTTGTTATATTCTAAATCAGCGTGACCCAAGATCCAAGTTTGAACCTAAGGCTGATAAAGGTATTTTTGTTGGGTACTCATCTATTTCAAAGGCTTTTCGTGTTTTTCATGTGAACAGGCAGTGTGTTGAAGAATCCATTCATGTGAAGTTTGATGAGGAATCATACACTGATGAAAAAGTCACTCATTCTCCTTCTATTTTTCAAGAGCTTCTCTCTTGTCCATTTGATGAAGCACCTTCTGCTGAAGATAAGACTGGTTCCTCTGATCCTATCATTCCAGTTCCATGCTCCTTGAATCAAGATACTGCAGCCACATCAGCAGATAACTCATTAGGTGCTGATGAATCCCTTGAAGCTGAAGATTCTCCTGAAACTGATAATGTGTCAGTGTCTATCTCTCCGGAATCAACATCTGTCATTGAACATCGAGATCATCCTGTTGATCGAATTATAGGGAATATTAATGATGGTGTCCGAACCAGATCTAGTGTACTTAATAACTTTTGCATGTATGTTAACTTTGTTTCAATGATCTTACCTGATAAAGTACACACAGCTCTTCAAGATGCTGATTGGATCAAAGCCATGCAAGAAGAACTGAATGAGTTTGAAAGGCACAAAGTTTGGACTCTTGTCCCAAGACCATCCGAGAAGACTATCACTGGAACTCGCTGGGTCTATCGTAACAAGGTTGATAAAGATGGAATCATCACTCGCAACAAGGCAAGGCTTGTAGCTCAAGGGTTTACTCAAATTGAATCCATCGACTACGGGGAAACTTTTGCTCCAGTTGCTCGCATTGAAGCTATCAGACTGTTTCTCGCATACGCATCCTACATGAACTTCATTATCTATCAGATGGATGTGAAAACAGCATTCCTTCATGGTGTGTTAGAAGAAGAAGTATTCCTAAATCAGCCCCCAGGCTTTGTGGACAAAGATCATCCTGATTACGTGTACCGGTTAGACAAAGCTGTTTATGGACTGAAGCAAGCTCCTAGGGCTTGGTATGAGACGCTGACATCGTATCTGCTTGAAAATGGATACAGACGAGGAGCTAAAGACAATACTCTCTTCATCAAAAACAAAGGCTCAGACATAGTTCTTGTTCAAATTTATGTTGATGACATCATTTTTGGCTCTCCAAATGAGACACTGAGCAAGGAATTTGTAGAGATCATGTCTCAAAGGTTCGAAATGAGCATGATGGGGAAGATGACCTTTTTCTTAGGTCTTGAAGTTCAGCAACAAAAGACAGGTATTTCCATTTGTCAAAGTAAATATATATCTGACCTGCTTGTTAAGTATTCTCTCAGTGACTGCAAACCAGCCTCTACCCCAGTGTCTAAGAGTGATAAGATACACGCTGATCCAACTGGAACTAATGTCAATCACTCTCTGTACCGAGGAATGATTGGATCCCTCATATATCTCACAGCAAGTCGTCCTGATATCATGTTTGGAACCATTCTCTGTGCTCGATTCCAAGCTAATCCAAAAGAATCCCACCTCATGGCTGTCAAACGTATTTTTCGATACTTGAAGGGAACTCAAAACCTTGCTCTGTGGTATCCTCGCGACTCAGCATTTGAACTTTATGGATACACTAACTCAGATTATGCTGGATGCAATTTAGACAAAAAGAGTACATCTGGTGGATGTCACTTCCTTGGCAATCGTCTCATCAGCTGGTCGAGCAAGAAACAAACATCAGTAGCCATCTCAACTGCAGAAGCTGAGTATGTTGCTGCTGGGAGATGTTGTGCTCAGCTCTTATGGATTCAAAATCAGCTTCTCGACTATGGGTTCAAGTTCTCAAAGACTCCCATATATTGTGACAACACTAGTGCCATTCAGATCACACAAAATCCTGTTCAGCACTCAAAGACAAAGCATATCGAAATCAGACATCACTTCATCAGAGATAATGTTGAAAAGGGAAAAGTTGTTCTTGAACATGTCAAGACTTCGGAGCAACTTGCTGATATCTTCACAAAGGCACTGGATTCTCAATCAACTGCTTACATTATCGGAGAACTGGGAATGATTTCCTTGTAATTAATTTTGATGTTTAATTGTGCTAATGTTTGATATTGTCTTATAAGCTGATGTTCATTGTGCTGATGATGACATACTGATGATATTTTCTACTGAGCACTTTGGTTTGATTTCTTATCTTTATCTCTTCTTCAAGTCTTCTAAATAAAAGTTGAATGATTCACTGTACAAAACCATACACTGATAACGACTTGAAACTCTTTGCCGATGGTTAGATCAAAACACCAAGATCTATCACACGCAACTACCCCTTCTCACCAATCTCACACTGACTCTGTGATTCAGTGTGCCAAAACACACGCTGATGAGAATCTAAAAATCTTTGCCGATGGTTAGATCAAAACACCAAGATCTATCACACGTAACTACCCCTTCTCACCAATCTTACACTGATTCTGTGATTCAGTGTGCCAAAACACACGCTGATGAGAGTCTAAAAATCTTTGCCGATGGTTAGACCAAAACACCAAGGTTTATCACACGCAACAATCCATTCTTTACCCTCCTCTTATTCAGTGTCTAATGATTCAGTAAGATAAACCACTCACTGATGAAGTCACAACAGTCTGTGCCGATGGTTAGATAATGTAACTAGTATCTATCACACGCACCAATCTCCTTGCTAGCCCCGATTAAGCAAGTTGTACCTTGAATTGACGAAGAAATATTTTCAGCATGTAACTTTTGTGACACTGAGTTCAACGCTTCCGCAAACACTGATTGACGTTTCACCTTCAGTCAACGGCTATTTTCTGCTCTGACAGGTTGTTACGATGCGCCGTTTTTTATTAATGAAGATAATCATCACCTTTTTAATGAAGATAATCATTACCTTTTAAAAACCACTTTTCATTCCATATTTAAACCTCTTTCTCCCTTGGTTTAATTTTTCCTTCCAAAACCTTGAACTTTTCTCAAAAACCCTAGAATTCTCAAATACTCTCCAATGGCGGCATCTCTGTTCACATACACCTCAACCTCTCGAAGAGTCGTTCCTGCCCCAAACTCTCCTCCTCTTCCAATTCACATCAAGGCAACCAATGTCGTCTTCAACCCTGACATTCCTGAGGTTCATCGAGGTCTTGGACTCGATGATTTCGTCAATTTCTTGGCTTCTTGCCGCCTACGATATGCTATCAGTGATGTCCCGTCCGAGTTCTTCCCTGAGCAAGTATGTGAGTTCTACTACACTGCAACCGTTAATGAAGAAAACAATGCCATCACCGGAACCATTGGCCATGGAAGACACTCTGTCTTCATCACCGCAGAACTTCTCAGTGCTGCTTTAAGGTTACCAATTTTCGAACCCTTCTCTGAACCCCCAACTATTGAAAGATGTAAACGCATGTTTGATCAGCTGGGTTATGATCACTCAAAGGCTGGTACTCGATCAGCTATTATTTTGCGTCAGTGCATGACCCCAGGCTGGAAGTTTTTTACTGGAGCTCTATGCAAGTGTGTGGGTCACAAGTCTCGCAGTGGTGACCAACTGAGCAATTATGAGCAACAAGTCGTCTGCTCCCTTGTTCTCAACAAAAGGCTGGATTATGGGGCTCTATTCTTTGATCAGCTTGTTCAGCTTCTACGTGCAAATGTGCGTGCTGATCATGTTCCCTTTCCACGCTGGATTGCCCTGGTGTTCGACAAATTCTTTGCTGCTGACTACTTTTCTCACTCTGTGAATCCAATCCAATGCCCTCGAATGTCCGTTCGTATGTATCAGGATGATCCTTTGGA
The DNA here is from genome assembly GCF_051521515.1 of Lactuca serriola. Taxonomy (NCBI): domain Eukaryota; kingdom Viridiplantae; phylum Streptophyta; class Magnoliopsida; order Asterales; family Asteraceae; genus Lactuca; species Lactuca serriola. Next base: position 91,494,798 of record NC_136410.1, read on the forward strand.
TACTGACATTGGAATCTCCGATAGGATGATAGAATGGATTGCCAATCCATACACTGTGCCTTCTCTCACCGCTGACATTGATGAAGGAGGTGCTGATGGTAATCATATGGCTCATGCTGATCAAGAGGTGGAACATCATGATGGCGGCCATTTCTCCCCTCAACTTTCTCATCACATCATCTCGGACACTGGCAAAGCCTCCTCAGCACTACAGGATTCCATGCCTCAGGGGGAGCATCCCTCTCAGGGGGAGCATCAGTCTCAGGGGGAGCATCCGTCACCAGCAGCTCACCAATTCTCTCCACGGATGCAACCTAGCTCTCCAGTTGCCCCAAGTACATCAATGGTTCAAATTTCCGCTTCAGCATTTTCTGAACTGATGTCACTGACTCGGGACATGAGTCAGCGTCTGCTTCGTATTGAGGCTGATGTTCAACAAATCAAGGAGGTTCTCTTACTTACTCCTCCCTCTAGTCCCAAATCTGATGATGCTCAAAAAGGGGAGATACTGATGATGATGCTGATGCTGATGATCATGCTGATGGTGAACCAAATGCTCATGCTGATGGTGAACCAAATGAGAAAGACACAGAACCTGTTGACAACACTATCATTCAGCATGAATCACCCAACCCCATTCCTGAATCTGATTCTGCGGGGCATAATAGTCCAGCAGCTACTGAAAAATTCTTTGAAGACAGTGAGCATGATGAAGAGCATGATGAACCTGATGATGAATGTCAAATTCTTGACATGAACTTCATTGATCCTCTCATTCCAGTTCAGCAAGAAAGCTCAGATGACCTTGAAGAATCTCATCCAATATTAGCCGATCCTATTGCTGATCCCATTATTCCGGTCCAAGGAGAGGATTCGAATGTTGCCAGTGAAGAATCTCATTCGCTGTCTCGTAAGCGGAAGGTAGCAGATACTGACTTCGATCATTCTCAAACTGATACTTCTTCAACTGTGAAGAAACCCAAGTCCATTGTCAGTATTTCAAACCTTGCCACTGAATGGAACATGTCCCCTGATCAAGTCAAGCAAATTCTTGATGAAGCCAATCGAGCTCAGCTTCTAAAGAACATTGCTCAAGCTGATGAATCTCTTATTCAGCACAAACTTCAGGCCAAGGGATCGTTTGAAGCTCAGATGCAGAAGTTCCTGGAATTTCAGTCCAAGGCTCAGTCTTCTCAACCTCCTCCTAGCTCTAGCAAGCCTAAGACTGACAGTGTTCTTGACCGGATTGATCGAAAGAGATTTGAAGATGTTTTTAATCGGCGAATGTATGGAGATAAGATCATCAAAGTCAAAGCTTATAAACCTCGAAATGAGAAAATCCTTACGTTGCTGATCACTCGTCAAGGTTCTCAGCATTCATATACTGAAGTTGTCAAAAGGGATGAACTGATCAGATATGGGTATTCAGAATGGATGGAACTGCTCGATCTAGCATCCAAGCAAACCTCAGCTCACTCTTCCGAACTGACTTGTGCTCTTAATCTGCTGATCAAGAAGGTTCAGCGTTTGGATCTTGTTCCTAAAGAACGACCTCAGCATCAAGGCCAAAGGTCGTCAGTTCCTAGATCTTGAAGAACCAAGTTTCAAGTTGATGGTGAAGATGTATTAGTTCTAGACTTTGGTGCTAGTGTAATTAACAATTCACTTCCTCTAGGTGTTGATCCGGTTCAGCATCAATTCATCTCAGCTCCTGAACACGGGATGTTCTATCTCGATAAAAACAAGAGGATGTGCTTTCAACGAACTACTGAGATCCCAAAAGCTCCAACCACTCACCTTGTTGGCTTAAGGCAAATGTGCATGAGTCATCAAGATCTATCCGGAGAATTTCACATTCTTATTGCCATGGAGCTGCTGAACAGAAGACAGGAGTTGCTGGACAGTCCTTACTGGCCAGTCAAAATTGAAGCTGAAGCTGAGTATGAAGAATTTCTTTCCAGAGGCGTCTTAATTTAGTTTGTTTTGAACATCATCATATTGGGGGAGATTGTAAGGTCAAACCTTGAAATATGATAATGTTTAAAATAGACTCAGCGTCAGCACGTATCTCAGCATCAGCACCAGCGCGTCAGCAGCTCAGTTTGTAATAGTTTAGTTTATTCAGTGCATTGTAACAAATATTGTATTTATCCTGTTTCCTTAGTTATCTTGATTTATTAGCTAGCGTATCCCTGAATTGTAGGGATTGTCTAGAATAGCAGTATATATTATCTTGTATAGGTTTGTGAATGGTTACGCCTTTCACAAACCCTAATCGTCGCTTTGTGCACACGATAATCTCTTTGTGAGATTATCTTTCTTAGTGAAAGTTTTTCTTCGTGAATTTCTGTTGTTCTTATTTATCGTCATTGTTTGATATATCGATTGATCTAAAGGCCTCTTCAGTCCTTTTAGGGTTTTGGCCCGGGTGGGACGGGTTGCTTATCGGTTGGATCTTCCGGCAGAGCTCAGTCAGATCCACAACACTTTCCATGTTTCTCAGTTGAGGAAGTGCTTGGTGGATGAGACAGCAGTAGTACCCTTGGAGGACATTCAGGTTGATAGCAGCCTGAGTTATATTGAGAAACCCATAGCGATCATGTATCGGAAGACGAAAGCCTTGAGGAACAAGGTGGTTCAGTTAGTAAAGGTGCAGTGGCAGCATCGGAAGGGATCTGAGTGGATGTGGGAGGCAGAGGAGGAAATTAGGGAGCACTATCTAGAGTTATTCGCAGATGCAGCAGCAGCAGCAGACTTCGAGGACGAAGTCTGAGACAAGTGGGGGAGAGTTGTAACGACCCCATTTCTGGTATGTTATTTAATGTTTATTTTTCTAAGTATTCAAGAGGGACTCGACGAGTCTATTGCCCGACTCATCGAGTAGAGGCGAGATTTCTAGCACGTGAAAGTGGGCGACTCGACGAGTCCATATCCTGGACTCGGCGAGTCCGCCAGTCTGGAAGAAACCCTAGATCCACGGGTTTTGCACCCTATATAATCCCCCTTTTGCTCCCAATCTGGCCTCCCTCACCCTCAGAACGTTTCATAGCAATACCTTAACCTATCTTGAGTGTTTTTGGGCATTTTTGTGTAAAGAGTGAAGATTGGAAGAGAGGAGGAAGGCTAGATCCAAAGGAGAAGAAGGGGAACAAGATCTTGCATCCATTTCAGAGTCATTTGAGGTATTAATCGGACTCTTGCTGTTCTTTGGTTGTTTTTCTTCAAGAATCTCATTTAGGTTACCTTTTTGCCCATTTATGAGCTTAATATAGTAAGGGAGCTTGTGTAAGCGATATAGCTTTCAGATCTAATCATATTTCTGTCCCAAAACCCAAATCTAATACCCTTATTGAACCTTGTTGCATATAAACCCTAGATCTAACCTTATTCATGCATTTTAAGCCTATAAAGCTCTTTAGGAGTATATGTGCACGTAAAAATGGAACCTTTACGTGCAAACCAAGCCTTAGGAGCCCAGATCTATCAGTTGGATGTGTTGGTTTTGAGCAGAATCGTCTGAATAGTAATTGCATTCATGCGATTCGGCGAGTCATTCTTTGGACTCGGCGAGTCGAGTCGCGAGTCCAAGACAGTCTTCATACCTCTAGATCAGACTCGACGAGTTGTTCATACAACTCGGCGAGTCACAGTCAAAGTGTTCATATGTTGAAGGAGGACTCGACGATTTGTTCATACAACTCTTGTAACATCCCGAGTTTAGGAGTGCAAGTTCAGTGTTCAAAGTGTAAATGTGAAAGAGCAACTCGGCGAGTCCATGGGTGGACTCAGCGAGTAGGGTCGTGATTCTAGTCGCGTGTTAAGTGGCCAACTCGGCGAGTCGGCGGCTGGACTTGGCGAGTTGGTGCTGTGTGGAGAAAACCCTAATTTCGGAGGATGAGCCCTATATAAAGGACATTATACCCTCTCCACAGCCTCTTTACCCTCTCTTAAAGTCCAGAAAACCCTAATTCGCGTTTGTGAGTGATTTGAGAGCATTTGAACCTTGGAGAAGAGATTTTGGAAGGGATCTTGGAGAGTCAAGAGGCTTGGAGCAAGGGGCTTTGCAATGATTTGGATTTCTCTTCTGTTGGAGTTCTCTTTTGAGGTATTATTTCGTTGCTTGGGATATTATTCTTCTAGATTCATCATTTTAGAGTTTTTGGAAAGCATAGCTTGTGATATTTTGAGTTTGGAGGTTAGATCTGAGGTTGCTACCTCATATCTGGAATGGAGAAGGTCTAGAGTGCATTAAAGTCCCTGTTCTTGAGTGGTTAGTGAAGCCATCTTGTCCCAAACCCTAACCCTAGAGTGTTATATGCTTAGATCTCTTTGGATTCACGTGAAGTTTTCCAATTTACGTGATGGATGGGTTGTAGAAGGGTAGATCTATGGTTTGGATCATCTGCATGCCCTGGAAAGCTTCTGTATGGATTAAGATCTAGGGGTACTCGGCGAGTCACAAGGGTGTACTCGGCAAGTTGCATGAAGGTGGGCAGGAACTCGACAAGTTGGAAGAACAACTCGGCGAGTTGGCTGAAGATAGCCTTTGACTCGACGAGTCTGTTCTTGGACTCGACGAGTCCGATCGTGAGGTCCCAACCTTCTTCTGGTTGAGCCGTGAATCAATGAGTCAAGGGAGGACTTGGTGAGTTGAGTCGCAGATTGGGGAAGTTCTGAGCATGGGGACTCGACGAGTCATCAGGTTGACTCGGCGAGTAGAGTCGGTCAGGATGTTGACTTTGACTTTGACTTTGACCAAGGGATTGACCAGTTGACTTCCAGGGTCATTTTGGTAATTGTTGGCATTTGTTTTGAGTTCAGTGTTGGTGTTGTCCAGTGGTGGAGATCGTGTCAGTGGTCGAAGCATCTCAGTCTTATCTTTTCAGTCGGCAGTTGCGAGGTGAGTTATCCTCACTATATCAACAGGGTCTATGGCACCAAGGCTGGCCCTTTATCGGATTGTGATTCGGGTATCGTTGTTACATTATTGTTTTGCTATGTTTGCATCCTGGTAGTTAGGATGGTATATGTTAGAGATCGGGTTAAGGTCGGTATCCTGGTTAGGATGATGTTATGCCATGTGATCTGCTAGATCGGTTTGATTGGATGTGAATTGTTATATGATTGAATGTTTATGTGCACATGGTTGTTGGACTGGGGTTGGGTTGAGGCGGGTCCTGCTTTGTGTTGTAGGCCAACATACCCAGGGCGGACCGGTTATCCCGAAGGCCCAGCAAGAGGTCCGGATAGGCTGTAGGCCCCAAGAGGGCGGACCAGATGTGCCGAGGCTCGGAGAGTGGACTAGGCCGACTGAAGGTCCAGTGCAGGCGGACCAGTCATACTGTAGACTCGGAGAGTGGACCAGGTGGATTGAAGGCCCGGTGTGGGCAGACCAATCATACTGTAGACTCGATGTATATGGCTAGACTCGGAGGGTGGACCAGGTGGACTAAAGGCCGGTGCGGTGGACCAGTCACACAGTAGACCCGAAGTGCATGGCTGTTCTGTGTTCTGTTATGATATGGCATGTTGTGCGAGTATGGTATATGTGGTTGGTATTTTGGGGGTATCTCACTAAGCTTTCGGGCTTACAGTTATGGTTTAATGTTTTTCAGGTTCTTCAGGAGACCGTGGCAAGGCAAAGGCGTGATCGTACCGCTCCTCATGATTATGTTTTATGATGTGGTTCTGGGAAGACTCTGATAATAATTGTATTGAAAACCTTTTTGTAATAACATTATGAAACCGGGTTGTTTTTGAAAAGTTTAAATTGTTTGAAATTTTTTTGAGTGTTACAGGAGAGTCGGATGCAGATTGACTAAGTGATAGTATTGAAGGGGAACTCGTCGAGTCTATGCCAAACTCGACGAGTAGTAGCGATCAGAAGCAAAGAAGTGAGGGTGAGGACTCGACGAGTTGGTGACCCAACTCGGCGAGTCAGGTCAACTGTATGTTGACTTTGATCAATAGGGTTGACTTTGACCAGGGGTAAAATAGTCATTTTACCCTCAGTATAGTTATCAGTATTTGATTCAGTGTGTTATGGAAATTATAGCCGGGGAGATACCGGAGCAGCAACAGACAGTTTCCAGAGCAGTTCATTTACCAACCTACGAGGTGAGTTTCCTTCCAGTAGGAACGGGTCTAAGGCCACAATGCCGGCCCGTTTAGCTAGTAGTAGTTTTCGGACTTCGGTCCGATGTAGTTTTTAGTATGTTTGATGCCTTCGTGGCTCAGACAGGATTTATATGTTATGTGTTCCGGGCTACGGCCCGATGCAGTGTGCCGTTTATGTGTTCATGCTAGTTGATATGTTTATGCCATGCTATGTTATGCTCAGTCAGTTTCCGGACTTCGGTCCGATGCAGGGGACAAGGTCCCAGTCAGTCCGGACTTCGGTCCGATGCAGTTTCCGGACTTGTGTCCGATGCAGAGGGCAAGGCCCTGGTTAGTTCCGGACTTCGGTCCGATGCAGTTTCCAGACTTCGGTCCGATGCAGTGGGCAAGGCCCAGTATGTGTTTATATGTTGTTATATGGTATGTGGTAGTTTGGGGGAGCTCACTAAGGTTTGTGCTTACAGTTTCAGTTTTGGTTTCAGGTACTTCCGCAAGTAAAGGGAAGGGCTCGGGATGATGGCATCGCACACACCACAGCTTCAACTTTATTCCTGGGAGTTTTGTTCAAATACTTAGATATGATTTGATACAGTTTTTTATATGACACTTTATTATGGCTTTTGAGATACCCGACGTATGGTTTTATTATATGACATTCAGTGTTATGACTTTTATTATTATTTAAAAACAAAATTTTTGGGTCGTATTTTTGCGTTGTTACAGGAATCATATTTGTTCTGAGTCTTGACAAGTATCATCTGATTCCCTAACAAGTGGTATCAGAGCTGCGGTTGGTGTTCTGTAGATTGAAGATGACATCTCACAAGTTTAATCTGGAGAAGTTCAATGGTTCGAATGATTTCACTTTACGGAAGGTGAAGATGAAGGCTTTTCTATTTCAACAAGGATGTGTAGTGATAGCGGAACGAGAAGCAAAACTGTCAAAGGACATGACTACTGAAAGGAAGGTGTATATTATTGTATGAGCACATAGTGCTATTATGTTGAGTTTGATAGAAGTACTGAGAGAGGTTGTGGATCAAACGAGTGTTGATGGGCTTTGGGAGAAATTGTGTGACAAGTATCAGAACAATTCTCTGACGAACAGGCTATACCAAAAGCAACGTTTGCATACTCTTAGGATGTTAGAAAGCACCCAAGTGAAGGATCATCTGGACAAATTCAATAGGATCATCTTGGAACTACAAGGTGTGAATGTGAAGATTGAAGATAAAGATCAAGCACTTGTCCTTTTATGTTCACTGCCGAATTTTTATGAGAATTTCATTGATACCATGTTGTATGGTAGGAAATGATCATTGTGAATGATGTGAAGGATTATTTGATGTTCAAGGAACTCAAAAGAAAAGTTTCAGTTGGAGAAGAAGTTTCCGGTTTCGGTTTATTCGCAGGCAGATGAAGAACATCAGATAGAGGTGGAGGTAACAAAGGGAAGTCAAGTTTTGAATCTAAAGCCAACATCAAAAGTTATAATTGTAAGGAAAAGGGCAATTTAGAAGAGATTGTCAATTGCTGAAGAAAGAGAGTTATTGTGTTGGACCAAGCAATAAAAATGCTGCTAGTGGTTCAAGGAAATTCTGATGAAGGGGATGATGGTGAAGTTTTGACAGTATGTACATCTACTTTTGTTGATGCTTGGATCTTGGACTATGGAGAATCCTATCATATGACATGAAATCACGACTTGTTCAACTCCTTCAAAGTGTGGAATGGAATAATCAATATGGGTGATGATTGGGTGAGCAATATCAATGACAGTTACACGGTGCAGATCAATATGCATAATGGTATGGTCAAGAAACTAGACTGATGGTTCGCCCCTGAACTTCAAAAGAATTTGATTTCTCTTGGCACTTTGGTGAAGGATGGATTTAAATATTCTGGAGAGGGTGACTAGTTAAGAGTATCCAAGGGTTCTCTTGTAGTTATGAAGGGAATGATGAATCCTCATGAGATTTATATTATGGATGGATGTGCGATTGGGAGAACGGTGACTGTATCACAATCCATGGATCAGTATGATGATGAAATAGAGTTTTGGCATCATAAGTTGGGACATGTGAGCAAGAAGGGGTTGTTTGGTGGATATGCAACTAGAAAAGATGAACCTGGTGAAGATTGTGTTCAAGAGATACAAAACAGTGTGAGTTCAGTTCGGTTCAACATTCTAGCAACGAGATTCTCGAGTGTGTTCACTTAGATCTATGGGGTTCCTCTCCTATGAAGTCTCAAGGTGGATGTCAATACTTAGTGACTTTTATTGATGATTACTCAAGGAAGACCTGGGTATATTTTCTAAAGACAAAAGATGAAGATAAAGTGTTTGGGCAGTTCAAGGAATGGAAGGCAGTGGTTGAGAAACAGACTGGGAACCATGCAGTTCACTCATAATAGAAAAAGGGATGTAGTTCTACAAGGTTTCGTTTGACAACATCTGCAAAACAGAAGGTACATTGAGGGATCGCACTGTACGCCTACCATCACAATAAAGCGGAGTGGCAGAACAGATGAACCAAACACTAGTGGAGCATGCTCAATGCATGCGATTATCTACTGATTTATTAGAAAAATTCTTGGCGGAAGCAGTCAACATGCTTGCTATCGGACAAATAGATCTCCATCAACTGCAATTGATTGTAATACTCCTCAAGAGGTGTGGTCTGAGAAACCCTCTGAGCACACTGGTTTACGAATGTTTGGATGCTCTGCTTATGCTCATGTGAATGATGGTAAACTAGAGCGCAGGGAAATGAAGTGCATATTTCTAGGATCCAGATTCATCCATCATCTGGACAACATACACATGCAAGAACTAAACATGCCTTATAAACCGGTCCCACAACCAAAAACATTTTCACGATTGTAAAGACTGTTTTGAACTTGAGGGTAGAGAGAAAATACAGTGGGTGATCAATTGTAAAACCATAACAAATTTCTCGATTGATGAAATATTAGCAATGAAGAAACATGGAACGATTCGAAACGGGCTTGATATCGGAGGTGGTGTTGGAACTTTTGCAGTTAGAATGATGGAAAGGAATATAACGATAATAACAACTTCAATGAATTTAAATGGTCCTTTTAATAGTTTTATAGCATCAAGAGGTGTTGTGCCTATGTATATAAGTGTTTCACAGAGGCTTCCGGTTTTTGATAACACTTTGAATATAGTTCACTCGAAGTATGTATTGATTAATTGGATTCCGACAACTTTCTTACATTTTTTGATTTTTGATATTTATAGGATTTTAAGGCCTGGTGGGTTGTTTTGGCTTGATCATTTCTTTTATGTAGGGAAGGAACTTGAAGGGATTTATGTGCCACTTTTGGCAAGTGTAAGGTTTTATAAAGTGAAGTGGGTTGTTGGGAAGAAGTTGGATAGAGCACCTGAGTTAAACGAGATGTATCTTTCAGCTTTGCTTGAAAAGCCACTAATTAACTCTTGGTAGTTCCTTTACTGTTTTGTATTCTGAGATGTGAAATATAAATGTTAATTGTATTTGTTGTTATGTGGAAAGTATGTTTTTCTGTTTTTTTTTTGGAAAATGTAAGGAGAATATCATTGTTTTTTGAGAAAGTAACAAATTTAGCCCATTTCATTGATGACTTTGTAAAAAATAGCCAAACATTAACCACTGGAATCACACAGGAGATTAACTCACCTGCAGTTTCACTTGTCAACTGCGGTTTAGCTATGTCTGTTGGCCACTCACCTGTGGTTTGGGATTATGGGTTGCGGTTCCGTGATCCATCAGTTGTTTCTTGGCCCATTAGACCTAATATATAAAGTTCAAAAAACCAGTTAGGTCATTTTCAGGTTGCTAGACTACAAAATTCTGTCTAGTGGAGGCTCAAAACAATTGGATTAGCATTGTTATACTTTGAATTTTCATCAACCACCAAGATGGCTTAGTGTTAATCACTTGGGAATTGAGAAACGTCAAAAAGAGTTGCTCTAAATTCTAATCCTACAATCTATGATATTTGATTTAAAACAGATGCAAAATGATAAATTTTTTCCTTATTTGATATTTTAAACATTTTTGAAGGTGGGCAGATATCAGGGAGTTTGGTGGCTTGATGTCGATGAAATTCTTGCAAGAAAATCTTTTTAAGGTGGATTGAGTTGCAGCATCCATGAATTTCGACACAAAATTGATATGGAGTATTTCAGTTGACCTTTTTAGATTGATAGATTGTTATACTTGACAAACGTTATAAGAAATTAGCCAATGCAGTTTTTTTATTTGATAGTATGTTGCTATTTTGACTGAATAGGTTCATTTTTTAATGTTTTAAGAAGGAATGGATTGGATGTGTATCGTGTAAAGTGGAAGTGTTAGAGCTGTTAAGTGTTTTATTCTTCTAGCAATGAAATCAAAAGGAAAATGATTAAGGTATTCTTTAAGGTGATATGGGAGAAAACCTTGGTTTCGTTCACTATAGAAGGTTGAGAATTCAGGTCAATTATGAAAATTTTCTATTTTAATTTCTTATTTTTTTGAAAATAAAAATAAAATATGAGAATCGCTTCTCGTGTTAAAGTCACTATGTTGCTATAATTTGAAGCCAAACAGGGATCATTTAGGTACTAATTGAGGTAAAACCATACTTTTGAGTTTTAGGTTTTATAATGGGGAAATTATTGATAAATTCCAAATATTATGTGACTAGATGAGTGATTTAAGTTCTGGAAGTATAGAGTATACTAAAATATAGATATGTTATTCTTGATTTTGACCCAAAGTTGTACTCGATAAGAAAATTGAGTAATTATCGATAATTGATGACATTTGGTGAAATTGGGTAAAAAAAATGAATTAAATTTTGAGTGTTGCTGTGACAATGTAATATGAACTAAGTTCATGTATGTAATAGATTTAAGATACTTTGTGTCTTCATGATTTGGAAATACAAAAATATATAGTATCCATTCTATAATTGAAGTGTGTTATTCAGTTAAATTGTGAAATAATTGGATATAAACGGTTGATATTTGAATTAAAAAGGGAGCACATGTATCGGTGTAATTGAGGGGAGGTTTTTAGAGTCTTAAATCGATCTGGAGTGATTATGATGAAGTTAATTGAGTTCGAAGGAGGTGCATAGTTGTCGGATTGTTTATGCACTGCAAGTTTGCAATCATAGCAAGGGTTTAGTTGGTCAAAGTCATAATATTTAAATGAAAACACAACCTTTTGGGCTAGTATATATTTTAAGTTTTGGTGGGCTGTATGTAAACACAATCTTTTGGGCCAGTATATACCTTAAGTTTTGGTGCGCTGTATGTTATATTAAGCGAATGAATAGTTGGCATGTTGGATGTTGCCTTATGGGGACTAACGTAAATGTTAGTGGACCAAATTATTGTAGTTACACCATAGTGGGTTAATAATTGTGTTTGGTTTATTGGTTAGATTAAATTGAGTTGTTATTGTTATGTTATGTGGATCATTTATTTTGATGCGGAATAATTGTCTTCTAGTTATATAGATTATTCTACTTTAATCTAGATATTAAATTGGATTAGGGTTTGGTGATTAACTGGTAATGTTATTATTAGACAAACTTAACAGCTACTCATGATTATCTTTATGTATAGTATTTAATTCTTTGAGGTTGTAATGTGTAAATTATATTTCTATAAATCATAAGTCTCTCCACCTAATTGGGTGTGGTGTGTACTATTATCATGGTATCAGAGCCAATTAATCCCACCCTTTTTCTATTCCTCTTCGCTGTCGTTCTCTCTTTCTTTACCATACTTTTCAGTTGTCTACATCTCTAATCTTCCCATGGCTTCTTCTTCTTCTCACGATCATACCCTATCCATGAACACAGTTCTTCATCTGATATCCAACAAATTGTCATCTACCAATTATCTTTTATGGAAAAATCAAATGATTCCCCTCCTCACCTATCAGAATCTGTTGGGCCATGTAGATGGGTCTCTTCCCGCACCTGATCCGGTGGTTCTCACTGATGGCAAGTCCTCGCCAAACCCGGAATTTGCTGCATGGATCTCTGCTGATCAGCGAGCAATTCCGTCTCTCCATGCATCCTTAACTGAAGAAGCTTTTTCCGAGATTGTTGGCCTGTCAACAGCTCGACAGATTTGGGTTGCGCTTGAGGTGGCTTATAGCCACTCCTCTGTCGAAAGAATTCAGAACCTCTGCGATCAACTGCGCCAATTCTCCAAGGGAACCTCCACTGTTGCTGAGTTTGGAAGGAAATTCAAGAACATTTGTGATCAACTTTCTGCTGTTGGTCATCCTGTTGATGAATCGGACAAAACACACTGGTTTTTGTGTGGTCTTGGTCCGACTTTTGAGACTTTTTCCACCGCTATTCGGGCCTCTCGGTCCCTCACTACTCTTCGAGATCTTCTTGCCCAAGCCGAGGCACATGAGTTATTTTTGCGCTCTCTACATGGGACTGCTTCCCCGTCAGTGGCCTTTTCTGCTACCTCCCATCCCCCCACATCTCACGGTGGTCGTGGTGGTCGTTTTTTTCGGGGTGGTCGTGGGCATGGGCGTCGTCCTCCCCATTGTCAATTATGCCGAACCAATGGCCACTATGCTAGTGCATGCCCACATCTCTCATCATATGCCACTCATAAACCCGGATCAAATGTTGATTTAGCCAAAGCCTTTCATGTTCAATGTCGTGTAACACCCAATGCCCCAGACTGGTTTCTTGACTCCGGTGCCACCGATCATATGGCTTCTTCCACCGCATCCGTCTCTCAACCTATGCCTTATGTTGGGGACTCTAAGGTTGCTTTTGGGGATGGTAATGTTCTCCCCATATCTCATATTGGTCAATCTATGATTCGCAATAATATTAAATTGCGGGATGTTCTCGTTGTCCCAATGATCACCAAAAATTTATTGTCCATTAGTAAATTCACTACAGATAATAGTCTCGATGTTTTGTTTTCCCAACCTCATTTTTATATCCAGGATCGGGCAACGAAGCAGGTTCTAGCAACAGGGCGATGTGAGCAAGGATTATATGTTCTATCCAATAAACTGACAGCATTTATGGCTGCTGCTTGTTCGAAGTTAAGAGCATCCTATGAGCTTTGGCATTCCCGCTTGGGCCACGTTTCTTTTGATACTCTTTCTCTTATGAATAAATTAGGTCACGTTTCGGTGACATCTATATTACCATCACCCGTTGTTTGTACGCCTTGCCAACTTGCTAAGGCGCATCGTTTACCTTTTGAACCTAATGAAAAACGTGCTTTAAATGTATTGGACTTGATTCATTGTGATTTGTGGGGGCCATCCCCGGTTACTTTGATCAATAGTTATCGTTATTATGCTGTTTTTGTGGATGATTTTTCTCGTTTTATGTGGTTCTATCCGCTCAAAACCAAGTCCGGTTTCCATGTCGTTTTTGGGGCCTTCATTAAGTTTGTTCAAACACAATTTTCATCTAAAACTAAAGTCTTTCAAAGTGACGGGGGCACAGAGTTTTTGAATCATCATGTACGGCGTTTGCTTGAAGACAATGGTACTTTTCACCGTATTTCATGTCTGTACACTCCACAACAAAATGGTCGGGTGGAGTGTAAACACCGCCATATTATAGAAACCGGTCTTGCCATGTTATTTAATGGGCATGTTCCGTCTTCTTATTGGGTCCATGCTTTTTGCTCAGCTGTTCATATTATCAACCGACTTCCCACTCGGCTATTGAATAATAAATCCCCGTTTGAGGTTTTGTTTCTTCAGGCTCCATCTTATGATCATTTTTGCCCATTTGGATGTCAAGTCTACCCTTACTTAAGAGACTATGCGGAGCACAAATTATCGCCACGAAGCCTTCCTTGCATCTTTCTTGGCTACTGTGCCCAATACAAAGGATATGAATGTCTTGATCCTGGCTCCTCTCGTGTGTTTATTACTCGGCATGCCAAGTTTGATGAGCTCTTTTTTCCTTTTCACAACACTTCAACTCGGGCCTCTATTCATGATCTTCGTCTAGTTTCTTTTTTCGACGATACATCATTTTCTAGTCTACCATTGGTTCCTGCTCCAAGCCCACCGCAACAGCCGACTGCTCCTTTCACTAGCTATGGGCTTTGCAATGATCCCGCTCTTGTCACCGAGGCTCGGTCGCCTAAACAAGCCCAATCCTCGGAGCAGGCTCAATCACCAGAACAATCCCAGTCAACAGAAGAGGCTCAATCGCCCGAACAGGCCAGTCCTCGGAGCAGGTCCAATCTCCTGATCAGACTCGGTCACCCACCGATGCTCTATCATCGTTCTTACCTGATAACCGGTCTCCTGCTGTTTTGTTTGATGAGACTGAAACAAATACACCTCCTGCTACTCCTTCATGGGCTCCACCTATTAGCCATCCCATGGTTACACGGGCCAAAGTCGGGATTTTCAAACCAAATCACAGAGTAGATCTTGCTCACACTACTAAACATGGTTTATATCGTGCCTTATTTGCTCAGCATGATCCGACTACCTTTTCTTCGGCTGCTTTGCAATCCCACTAGATGACTGCCATGAATGCTGAAATGAATGCTCTATGGAAAAATCATACTTGGTCGTTGGTTCCTAGACCTATGGATCGCAATGTAGTCGGTTGTAAGTGGGTGTTTCGAACTAAGTATCATTCTGATGGCACTATTGATCATTATAAAGCCCGTCTAGTTGCCCAAGGCTTTAGTCAACTTCCAGGTGTTGATTACTCGCATACTTTTAGTCCAGTGGTGAAAGCATCCACGATGCGCGTTGTTTTATCTTTGACCGTCATTAATGGTTGGTCTCTTCATCAGCTCGACGTCAATAACGCTTTCCTTCATGGTACCCTCGCTGATCTCGTTTACATGGAACAACCACCGGGTTTTCATGATTCTCGTTTTCCCGGTCATGTGTGTCGTCTACATAAAGCTCTTTACGGTCTCAAACAGGCCCCACGGGCTTGGTTTCATCGTCTAAGCACATTTTTGGTTAGCACTGGGTTTGTATGCAGTCGGGCTGATCCTTCTCTGTTTGTGTTCAAACGTGACTCGTGTGTGCTATATTTATTGGTCTATGTTGACGATTTAATTTTGACCGGAAATGATGACACGGTTATTCGCTCCATCATCAAGCGCTTGCACCACGAATTCGCGATCAAAGACCTCGGTCATTTAAATTATTTTCTTGGGATCGAAGCCATTTACACCACAAATGGTCTATTTCTCAGTCAAACAAAGTATGCTCATGACATTCTTGATCGAGCAGGTCTTCTCGATGCTAAACCAGTTTCAACTCCTCTTGCCTCTAACACGGCCTTTGTTACCGGTGGTGATGCTTACTCGGATCCCTCACATTATCGATCCCTTGTTGGTGCTCTTCAGTATTTGACGATCACTCGTCCAGATATTTCGTATGCAGTCAATCAAGTTAGTCAATTCCTTGAAGCCCCTACTATTCCGCATTATCAAGCGATTAAACGGCTTCTGCGATATGTCAAGGGTACGATTTCTTTCGTACTCTCCTTTTCTAAACCGTCATATACCACGCTTGTGGGCTACTCTGATGCTGATTGGGCCCGTTGCCTCGAGACCCGTCGTTCCACTTATGGTTACTCGATATTCCTCGGGGGCAATCTTGTATCCTGGAGTGCCAAGAAACAACCAACTGTCTCTCGCTCCAGTTTTGAATCTGAATATCGAGCAATGGCCAACACTGCTGCGGAAATTATTTGGATCACTCACTTGTTGCAAGAACTTCATGCGCTACCACCGGACCGTCCGACATTGCTATGCGATAATCAAAGTGCCTTGTTTCTCACTCAAAATCCTGTTTCTCACAAACGTGCCAAGCACATTGATCTTGACTATCACTTTATTCGTGAACTTGTGTCGTCCGGCAAACTTCACACCAAGTTCGTTCCGACCAAGCTTCAAGTGGCCGACATTTTTACAAAGAGTTTACCACGTCATCAGTTTGAGTTCTTTCGAGAAAAGCTGTGTATTGGTCCGCCACTGTTCCGCTTGAGGGAGGATATTAGACAAACTTAACAGCTACTCATGATTATCTTTATGCATAGTATTTAATTCTTTGAGGTTGTAATGTGTAAATTATATTTCTATAAATCATAAGTCTCTCCACCTAATTGGGTGTGATGTGTACCATTATCGTACCATTATCAGTTATTAAGTTTTTATGTTTAAAAGGTGAAGATTATGGTCTTGTAAAAGTGAGACCAAGTAATTAGGTGTGGAGGGAATTAACAAATATGTGGGTCTCGATTATCGAAATTAGTTATGCTTACTATACTATTAATTGATTTGATTTATATGTATGCAAGATCTGGGATTAGTTGTGTTGACGGCTCAATTGAGATGAGGTGAGTAGAGTTCAACTGTCATTACAAGTTGTTTCTGTTTCTCGTTGTAGAAGCTTTAATTTGCGTTTAGAAAAATCTTTAAAAAAATTCACATTTTTTTTGAAGTGATATCATCGGTTTCTCCTTCATTCAATGAATGCATAAGGTTCATTCATTTATTTTAGATTCTTTTGAAAGTCCATTGGAAGTCGTCCATTAACCCATTAACACAGACTGGAGTTAGTGGAGCATAGCTGCATAGGAAGTAAAACACTTTGCCTCTTTTGGTCATTTTGTCATACCATTGTTCCATCCACTCCTCAAATAATAAACTTTAATTATGTATTTAGCTTTACTTTTTCATGGCAACTTTTTCCCTCATAAGTTTTCCGTTTATGAAGTTAAATTCTGTATTTTAAAAATTAGTTCGGTGTGTAATTAAACGAAACCAATTTGATTGCAAAAAGCATGCAACTATATACAATTTGATCAATTTGATAGGTATGTTTGCTTTTAGAATTAAAGTTTTATTAGAATTACTTGGAAAAAAAAATAAATATATTGCACTTTTAATTCAATCGGAAAATCTGTACCTCACGAATTATGCTTTTAGAATTAAAGTTTTATTAAAATTATGTAAAGATAATTAAGGACCCTAAGAGAAAAAATTGATCACGAAATGTGATGTGCAGAAGAATTCTAGAGATTTGTGTGAACTAATCAGTTGTGGAGATATGAGAAACAAAAAATAATACAGTTGTATTTCACTTTTTATTTAATTAATTTCATTTTTAAATCTATGCAAGTATGAGATGTTTAGACACTTCAGTAGATAAAAGGAATTAACAGATGAAATAGATGCAAAGAACAATAAGAATCATCAGTTTTTATTTAATTATCTTCATATTTATATTCTTTTCCCCCATTCACACGTTCGAGGAACACACCGATCCATTTGACTTTTATATTTTCTTAAAAGACCCTTATGTCCCTATCTCCATTGACCCATTCACACAGTTTTGACGTGGATCATCTATATAATAGTTATCAGTTACAGAACTGATTATGAAGTAAAACACAGTTTGAGTGAAACTTGTATTAGCATTAATCAGAAAACAAGAATAAATGTGTAAATAATCAAGTTAAGTTATATTATTACATTTTTAAATGCAACAATATATAACATATAATACATCAAGCTGTCATTATGCTGTCTTTTTGTAATCCTATCGCCTTGCTAAATTTTGGGTTACAACAAATCTTATTATTCTACGAAAAAAGGATTAATGTCATGATAGATACAATTCAAAGTGTAATACATTCCTTTGTGGAAAAAATTGACACCGTAAAAGACACTCCTTGTGGAAAAATATGACATTGAGAAAATTTCCTTTTGGGAGTAGGTGAAAAAGAAAACAAGAGAAAAGGTAGCTCAAGTATAAATTAGGACATGAAATCCATTCCTTTTTTTTATCAAAAGCAACATGGCAAAGCAAATAATGTTGTCTTCAAACTTGTTATTTTTCTCTCTAACTCTATTAATCGTCACACTCTCCCGCATACCAAATTTCGCTTCTGCTTCTTTAGAGGAAGCCAATGCTCTTCTTAGATGGAAAGAGAGCCTTGAAATACCAAAAATTTCTTTGCTCTCTTCATGGATTCCCCTCCCTTTGAATTCCAGTGCGTCACTTCCATGCACTTCTTGGTTTGGAGTAGTTTGCAATGCCGATGGGAGCATTCAGAAGTTGAACCTCACATCATCTGGATTAAAGGGTACGCTTCATCAATTTTCATTCTCTTTGCTACACAATCTTACACATTTTAATCTCAGTATAAACAACTTCTTTGGCCCTATCCCACCAGAAATAAGACACTTGTCCAAACTTGTATATCTTGATTTTTCATTGAATAAATTTTCTGGAGTAATCCCACCTGAAATAGGAAACCTGCACCAGCTAAACATCTTGCACCTATACTCAACCAATATATCTGGCTCAATTCCTTCTTCATTGGGTGATTTGACACTTTTGAATGTCCTTTATTTGTACAAAAATCAACTCTCTGGTTTCATTCCTACAGAACTAGCAAATTTGAAGTCTCTCGCTCATCTTGAGCTGGCCTACAATCAACTTAGCGGTTCAATACCTTCATCACTGGGTGATTTGACATCTTTGAATGTCCTTTATTTGTACCAAAATCAACTCTCTGGTCCCATTCCTAACGAACTTGGGAATTTGAAGTCTCTCACTTATCTTGATGTAAGTGAAAATCAACTTAGTGGTTCTATTCCTTCATCACTAGGTGATTTGGCGTCTTTGAATGTCCTTTATTTATGGAAAAATCAACTCTCTGGCCCCATTCCTATTGAACTTGGGAATTTGAAATCTCTCACTAATCTTGATGTAAGTGACAATAAACTTAGTGGTTCTATTCCTTCATCATTGGGTAATTTGACATCTTTGAATTTCCTTTATTTCGCCCAAAATAAACTCTCTGGCCCCATTCCTATTGAACTTGGGAATTTGACGTCTCTCATTAATCTTGATGCAAGTGAAAACCAACTCAGTGGTTCTATTCCTTCATCATTGGGTGATTTGACATCTTTAAATGTCCTTTATTTGTTCATAAATCAACTCTCTGGTCCCATTCCTATTGAACTTGGGAATTTGAAGTTTCTCACTGATCTTGAGGTGGTCGACAATCAACTTAGTGGTTCTATTCCTTCATCACTAGGAAACCTCAGCAACCTACAATGGCTGACCCTCGGTGGTAATAAATTATCCGGTTCCATTCCTAGTGAACTTGGAAAGTTGAAGTCTCTCACTCTTCTTTCGGTGGGCGTAAATCAGCTTAGTGGTTTTATTCCTTCATCATTTGGTGATTTGACATCTTTAAATCTCCTTTATATGCATTACAATGAGCTTGCTGGTCCCATTCCCAGAGAACTTGGGAAGGTGAAGTCTATCACTGATTTTAAGGTGAATAACAATCAAATTAGTGGTTCTATTCCTTTGGATATTGGAAATTCAAATCAACTACAAAGACTTGACCTATCTTCGAATCATTTGGTTGGTGAGATCCCAAGGGAGTTTGGGAAAATGAAAAGTATGTTGGAGTTGTCCTTGGCTGGCAACCAACTTTCAGGTGTTATACCTCTGGAGCTTGGATTTTGTGAACTCCTTGAAGTACTCGATCTATCCAAAAATAGATTGAATGGGTCGATTCCTACAACTATTGGTCAATGGGCACAAATCCACTACTTAAATCTTAGTAATAACAAGCTCAGTGAGAAAATTCCATCCGAGATTGGTAAATTAGTTCATCTTACGGAACTTGATTTATCTCAGAATTTTCTCATGAAAGAGATACCATCTGAAGTTCAAAGTTTGCAAAGTTTGACAAAATTGGATCTTTCTCACAATAGACTCTCTGGTTCTATTCCTGATGCTTTTACACGTTTGCCTCTCGGGATTGATATCAACCTTTCTTACAATGAGCTCTCAGGTCCAGTCCCCAATTGGGCTAACTTTGTGAATGCATCCATAGAAAGCAATCCAGATTTGTGTGGGAATGTTACACGTGTGAAACTTTGTCCAAGTCATAAAATGAAGAAGAAAAACGATTCATTTCATCATAAGCTTATCCTTGTAATTATGCTCCCTCTTATCGGGGCTATTTTACTTGGTGTATTCACGTATGGCGTCATTGCTTATCAACAACACAAGAAAAAATCTCCACAAAAACCATTGGACGAAGAAAGCGGTGATTATTTCTCTATTACAAGTTTTGATGGAAAAGTAGTGTATGCTGACATCTTGAAGGCAACAAATGATTTCGATGAAGCATACTGCATTGGTACCGGAGGATATGGTATCGTTTACAAAGCCGAGCTACAACCTAATAATGTGGTAGCTGTCAAGAAACTTCACTCGTCATCTGAGAATGTTGACCATAATGGATTCCTTAATGAGGTACGAGCATTAACGAATATAAGGCATCGAAATATAGTGAAACTCTATGGATTTTGCTCCCATGTCCGCCACTCATTTTTGATTTATGAATACCTTGAAAATGGAAGCCTTGGATCAATCTTGAGAAGTGATGTCTTAGCAAAAGAATTGGATTGGTTAAAAAGGGTAAATATTGTAAAAGGTGTAGCTAATGGTTTGGCTTATATGCATCATGATTGCTCACCGCCTATAATTCATAGAGACATATCCATAGCCAACATCCTTCTTGATTATGATTATGAGGCGCATATTTCTGATTTTGGCACATCCAAGCTTTTAAAGCTAGACTCTTCCAACTGGACCGCAATTGCAGGCACCTATGGCTATATTGCGCCAGGTAACTCAACCTTGTGAGTTTAGTTCTACATCTTCTTAAGTTTTATGATATATAGAAATATGTATATATATATACATATATGTATCTATGTTAGAATCCTGTGGGGTTGATATAGCTCTTTGTTTTTGTCTCATGTTTGTTTGAATGTAGAGCTTGCTTATACAATGGTGGCTACTGAGAAATGCGATGTGTATAGCTTTGGAGTTGTTGCAGTAGAAGTGATAATGGGAAAGCATCCTGGAGAACTGATAGCTTCTTTACCAACAGTGTCGGATGATTATCCGGTGCCATCAAACGTGGGAGATAGTCGGATACCTCCTCCCTCATCACAAGGTGAGAAACAAGTTAAGATGATTTTGAGTCTCTCAAGAGCATGTTTGAACTCCAATCCGCATGAAAGACCAACAATGCAACAAGTTTCAAATCGGTTAATGAAGGATCTGCTTTGAGTAGACATCTCTTTCCTGATCAATATATTGTACTTTCAGTGTTCTTTTTACTTTTCTTAAGTTCCCTATATGCATCTTCCCAATATGTATTCATTTGAATAGCTTTTTGTTAAGAAACTTCACATATGTTTGTTGTAGTATACAAATAAGTCAATGAAGATTGCTATATATACTTCTAAAACTCACTGCTGGAAAACAAGGAATACGCCACACATACATCCCTCAAACAAGACATACTTTTTATATTTGTTTCATTTTATATTTATTTGTTATTTGCATGTTTTAAAACGAACAATTTGACTTCATATTTTCAAAAAAAATACAACTGTGAATATTAACTAGTTAATATGATTTATGGGGTATAACTTGGGTCGACATCATGTTATATACCCCGTACCCTATCTAAGTTATTCAAATATACAAAATATATTTCTATTTTAGATTATGTGATGAGCAATTATACCAAATGGTGAGAGATGTCAACAGAACATTTTAACTATTAAGAAAAAATTTCATTTGCTTTTGATCTATTGAATTCCAAATTTGGCAGCCTAAAGCATTTACACAAAATAGATCAACTTAAACGTACATGATGTCACTTTGAAATATTACTAGAATAAGAGTTCATGTGGATGAGTTTGGTATAACATGGATTTAACATTAATTTCAATTTCTTACTGATTTATGTTTTATATCCCCTTCATTTCATTTCAACATGATATGGCATGACATGGATGTAATGTTAAATGATTTTATGCATCACCAAAAAATGAAGCTTTGACCACCTAAGTACCTCAAAAATGTTACATCCATCTTCTATTTGAAGATATCATGTTACCTCCCACTATGATACAAAATATGAAGGGAAGAAAAAGTTGAGTGTAAATCTTAGCAACTGGAACCACACATATAAATGCAATCTCATGTTTGCATGATATTGTTTGTGAGTTCACAAGTATGGATTATACAACTACCAATACTTGTATGCAAGTCTCTGTGTTTAAAGGGGTTTAGTGGGTAATTTATGATGCAGTTTGTCAAGTATAAGTGTCAGATGTAATCTTATTTTCCTACAGAAACTGCATGTGCTCCTACAAATCCTTGCAAAGAACATATTCAAACTCATTAATGCTAGTATAAAAAAGCTTCTCCGTCTGAATCTCCCTTCCGTGTCTATTAGGAGCCCCAAAATGAAATGACACCAGTAGTTTCTTTCATGGATACTCAATAGATCATGGAAGAAATTGCAAACTGCAAAAACTGGAAACAAATAAAACAAGGGCTCTCTACATATATATTGATGGGAATCAAATTTTTCTAAAAACATGATATTTAATGTTAAACAAGTTTTCCCAAAGACACCATAAAAACATCAACTAGCTACAAAAATAAGTAAATCTGGTTCACATTTTAAAGTGTATTGTTAGCTAATATATCAATAGCATCGCCTGGAAACCAGTCTTCTCTCATTATGTATTGGGTGTGTACATTTTTTTTGGGGCGAAACAAAACTAACAAATGTTTGGAGACCATTTATTTTCTGTAATTATTCTTTGTTTTTAAGTACTCTATAATATCACCACACTACACTATGAACAAACCAATACCATACTGCTGATGTGGCATTAAATTCAAAAAAATATTATTCAGGCATTTCATCCAACAGTTAATATTCATTAAACTCGCATTTTTGCAACGAGTATGTATAAATGATCCTAAATGGAGTGTTGGAAGAAGATAGCATAAAAAATGAGGAAAGACACCAATACATACATTTTTATTGATATCTACTTCAACCACTTTGCTGACTACTATAGAAATGGATTCACACCACCAATCTGTTTCAAGTTGATAAATTACCTGAGATTTGGATGGATTCAAATGATTTGGCAGCGGCTTTTGATAGGATTTAAAATGAATTTACATGATCGATAAAGGATTCAGATGATTTGATTGCGGTTTCTGCACTTGAGAATCTGGAACTTGTTTTGTCAATGGTGTAAGCTAGTGTGGAAACCCCTGTCTTCAATGTTGAGAATGTTGTGCACTTCTCAAAACAGGGGTCTGAAAGTAGAATTGTTGGTAGCCTTGTGCTATACAGTTACTAGATCTCTTTGAATAACATGCTATTCCAAAGATTTTAATCGGTGCTATAATCATCAAGATAAAGTTTTTGGAGAGATTCAATTCCATCAACTGGGTAAATAACAGAGGCACTAGATTCAAACTTGCAATGGAAAACTGGTGCATTGATCCTATTTCTTCCTTACTGCATCCTCAAGGGGTGGGGCTGGGGGTTGGTGCTTAAAATTCATCTTCTTGTTGGCGTTTTCACAGCATTTGCAGCTTGAATCGGTAACTATTTTCCATGGAGTTCAATTGGTGGTGTTGATGAGTAAAGTCTTGATGTTTATTCCCACCAAAGTTTCATAGCTTCCCCCCTTTCGATTCAACTTTTGACTATTTTACCCCTGGTGTTGATTTGCAGATTTTGTGAAATTCAACATTTCTGGTGCTGCTACAAAATGTATTAAAAAAATATCGTATTCTTCTATAACATTTAAACATTTAAATTGGTCTCATTTATACTAGATCATACAAGGATACCAAAAGATGAAAACTCTAACATGCATATTTTTTTTAATGCAGTTGGTATAAGGCATGGGAGAAGTTCATATTAATATGGGCAATTTACTCTTCTTTCTTCACACCAATGGAATTCGGTTTCTTCAGGGCTTTGTGTAACATTCCGTTTGAATTAATTAAATTAGATAAAATAAATAAATGAACCCCAAGATGTGAACTATATTTCGTATTATTATTTAAGTGAAGTTCTCAATCCATAATAATATATCGGTGTTACCTATGGGAGTCAAATATTATAATTGCGGGAATTTGGAGTTTATATTGTTTTAAATGGACTTATAGTGAATGGATTTTCGGAAAACAATGGCTAAAGGGTAAAATATGGAGTTGCATTGTAATGAATTGAGAAGGAGGGGCCGAATGTGCCAATTTGGGTAAAGTTTTAAAATGGGACAGGAGCTTAAGGACGTGTCATTTCTGTGTTATGAAGCACCATCAAGGCAAACCCTAAACCTAGATGAGATTCAGCCGCCACCACCGTTCTTGGAGCACCTCAGCTGCCGCTTGCATCACGAGGTCCGACAGCCACCCTTTCCGCCTGTTGTCGTGTCGTCTAACATCACCGTCACGTCCCCCACTGCTGCCAGTGACGTCGAGAACTGCCGAAAGATCGTCGATGACCAAAGGAGGGTTGTGTCGTTGTCGTGTGAGGGTCGTGAGTTGCCGGAACCGCACGGTAAGTCCACCGCAACCTACCTTTCTATATCTTGTTCTTTTCTGTGGGTTCGACGATGGAATTGTCATTATAACCGCTAGATGCGCTTGAACCACCATTTCTGCTTGTTCCGACGACAACAGCCTCCTAGTCGGTGTTTGGGAGTTTTGGTCTCATGTTGTTTATGCGTATTTGTTGCTGCAACAAGTTGAACGTGTAGGCATGTGTGTATTTGGCTAGAAACCCACCGTTTCTGCCACCGTTTTCTGCTGCCACCAGCCACCGTGAGGGGTGGCTGAGTGTATGTTTTTGTAGGTGTGAGAGTGTACTCTATGGGTATGAAGTTGTGTGTGCAATTTTTTGGCCGGAACACCCACCACCACCACCGTGAGTTGGTGGCTGCCACCATCAGCCGCCATCAACCACCACCGCTTGAGGTGGCAGTGGGTGGTGCTCAACATAGTGAAACCCTAATCAGCCCAATAGCCTAATATTGGACTTAGTTGGCTTGTGATTGGGTTGGAAAACCTAATTAGGGTTTAGAAAACCCTAATTTTGGGAGATGTTTATTTTGGTTTGTCGAGAGCCACGTTTGGACTGTTAGATTGGAAATTTGAATTATGCCCAACTACATTGTATGAATGGCCTAGTGAAGTGATGGACTTAATGAATTAAGTCCTTAATGGGTATAGTGGGGGAGAATTGTAACATCCTGTTTCAGATCGTTTTGTGATTTCAGGCTCGTAGGCCGTAATCCGGGTGTGAGGAGGTTTTGAAGATTTAAGGCAAAAAGTCTAGGCCACCTTTGGATATGGATAAGGTAGCTTGTGTGATATAAGAGTTCGGGTTGCGCTTTAGAGCCCAAGATTATCAGTAAAGGAGTTGGCTCGGTTGTTTATGAGTTTTGGGTTTTTTTCGTGGAGCTTTGAGGCCGTAATAAGTTGCTAGAAGTGTAGAGCTTCTCGCCACGTTTCCGTGGATATAAGGCTCATTGGAAACAAACTTATAATGAAAGAGTTATGATAGTTTGAAGTTTTGGCAAGTTTAGCCCTTGGTGGAATAAGTTGGAAAATTAGTCCCATGTGCCGAACACTAGGACGCGTGGATGAACTCGGTACGCCTAGCGTAATGGTCAGGATGCCAAAACTTTATTTTTAGGGTTTGGGCACTATATAAGGATCATTATAACCTCAAGATTCCCTTAGGTACCAGCCTCCATGGTTCTAAAACCGTAATTACGAATCCTAGTCTCCTCCAAGAGTATTGTGAGCTCCTTGTGTGCATTTTAATGGGTTTTGGTGTTCATTCAAGATTTGGGATTTTCTGCAAGTTGGTGGATCAAATGGAAGGCTGGTAGATCTGGGCACTCTCCTTCATTTCCAGCTCATTAGAGGTATAAAGCTCCAACGTTTCTCATTTGAACATTAGATCTAGTATGATATGAGTTTTGGTCCCATTTTGGTCTCGTGGATGAGATCTAGTGGTTTGCCACCACTCTAGGGGCTTTGAGTTGCTACTCTTACTATCTCAGAGGTTATTAGTCCATAAAGGTGCTTGCTTGAAGCTTATGAATGGACCATGCATGTATCAAGGTGGTTTTTATGGTTCTTAAGGATGTAATTACATTGTTGATCCCCTTTAAGACGTGCAAACTGATAAAGTTGCCAACTTTATCAGTTAAGAGTGAATTTCGAAGGCTCCCTGAAGTTTGGGTACAAGGAGCTGAAATGGTTAAGTCAAAAGTTGAGGTTTTGTGGACCAGAGCAGTACGCCCCATGTAGGGTTCAGTACGCCCAACATACTGAATTAAGTCCCCCAATTAGGATTGGCGTGTACGCTGAGCGTACCAAGGGAGGTATGCCCCGCGTAATCTCGCTTTGGGATTTTGGGCTAAATTTCGTTGTGGACCTTAAGTGTTGGGCCTGGGTTTTTGGGCTTGCTGTATTAGAGACTTTTGGTCAGAGGAATATAAATATATGTTTTGGACTCTTGTGTTGGGCTTGCCATGGGATGTGAGTTTTAGGGTTGGGCCTTGATAGGCCCATTTGGTATTGGGCCTAGGTGGGCCCAATGGGTTTGGGTTATTTACGAACCGGGTTGGTGGACCATATTTAGACCTTATGCGTGAAGGTTTGGTCTTAGATCCTAATGGGGTTAATTGTGGGTTTTGGCTTAGTGTTAGAGGTCGGAGTGTAGCATCAACAATAATAGGATCTGTTCACCATCCGAGGTGAGTCTTCTCACTTTACTTACCTGAGTGGTAATATTGTGTGACCGGAGGGTCTTATTTGAGTTAGTGACCAGAGGGTCTTATGTGTTTATATTGAGTTATGTGATATTATGCATTTTGTCTTTGTGATTTATGCTATATATTATTATGTGCCTTACTGAGTTAGGAATGGAGGGTCCAAACCGGGTTGTGAGACCGGAAGGTCTTCACTAGGATACAGGACTAGAGGGTTCAAAACGAGCTGTAAGACTGGAGGGTCTTCACTGAGACACATGATCGGAGGGTCCATGCCGAGCTATAGCCATGAGAGGCTTATTATTTGTGTATGTGGTATTTTGGGGGAACTCACTAAGCTTCGTGCTTACAGTGTTGTGTGAAATGTTTTTAGGATCGCGGGAAGGTGTCGACTTGATTTTACACACCAGTTTGAGATTATGTTTTAAGGATTCTTGGATGTTGTTAAACATTTTGTTGCCTTGTGTTTTGAACAATTTATACATTTTGGTTTTGAGAATTTTGAGAATGTATTTTATGTGGTTTTCAAAATGAAAATTTTGTTTGAAAAATTTAGAGTGTTACAAGTTGGTATCAGAGCCTTGGTTTGAAGGATTCAAATGTACTCTCTGGTATGTATGGACTCAAACTGAGGATTTGAGAAAATTTTCTAAAAACAAATGATCTTTCTAAAACGAGTAAGAGATTTTAAAAGAAAACGAGATGGAGCAGTGTGTACAATCAGCCAGAGCCTGAATGGTGTTTTCCTAAAATACCATTACTTGTCTATAGCATGAGATACTTATGAGATATTAGAGCTGCATGCTAGAGGATAGTCTAGGTATTTCAGAAATTTAGAGCTAGAGTTGCCTGATTCACGATGCCTTAGCCGAGGGGATGCTATTGATTGATATTATCTGCTATTTGCTCTATGTATGTGCTGAGTAGGAGTACCTAGCAGGAATCTTCTAGAGAGATCTGTGAGTAGAGGAGTAATCTAGGAGAGATACCTAAATGTGCATTTGAGGAATCTATTGAGAGAGTAGTTACATACCCATGAGGAGTAGTATTGATTGAGTTCGGTGATGCCTTTTGAGCTGTGGATAGAGCGAGTAGAGTTGTATGCTAGATAGGTGGAGGTTACTCGATGCCCGAATGCTGCTTTCTTTGTGATTTGTGGAACTCTCGAGTGATGTGAGTTAGCTGGAGTAGCTAATTGACATTGCGAGGAGTTCTTCAGCCGCTGATGGTAGAGAAGTGTGAGAGACTAGGAGAGTCTAGGGAGTAGATTCAGTCCCATGAGTACACTGATTAGAGGTGAGTGTTCGCTAGGGAGCAAGCAGGTGGACTGGGATTTGTTGATTGAGAAGTTTGAGCAGCTACTTAGGAAATCTAGGACGATCCACATGGAAAGTATGGGTAGATGTGTAAGGTAGTATGGGCCCGTACTACTGAAAGTAGAGGACCCATACTCGAAACAAGGATAATACCAGAGGTTCTAAGTAGCAGGTTGAAGGGAGACAACATGGTTCGAGTACCATGATTCATAGCAGAGTGTATATCCGCCTTTACCAATTATCCGGTTGTGGTTATTCAGACTGTGAGTGGATATGGAAATTGTGGGGGCCAGAGGGCCATGTTGGTCGAGCTTTAATGGGGGTGTACCATGTGAGGAAAAATTTGAGTTTTAATCTCGAGGCATTTGACTGGTGAGGTGCCAGTTGGAGTCGCAGGACTCAAGGAAAAGTAGAGATGATGATTTATGGAGGATTGCGGTCTGCGTTAAGTGATTGGCCGATGGTTAAGATGTCACCTTCTGTGACAAGAACTACACTATTTCTGTTTCCTGTGTGGAGCGAAAGGGATAATGATCTTCCGGTTTCAAAGTTGGAGGTAAACCCTGTAGGGTAGCATATAGTTGTGATATTTTCACTAGTGTATTTTGTGGTATGTCTGCTACGAGGTATTTCTTATACCATGAGAGAGTCATCAGAGGAGACTGAGATGGATGAGGACAATGATATGCCTTAGTTGAGTATAGTAAGGCATATTTTAGCAATAGTTCCAGGTAATCAAGAGGAGTATATCGGGGCTGCGGCCCTTGCTGTTTACGTTATATATTGACTGTGAGAGTGAGATCTCTTGCTTCTATGATAATTCACACAATGGAATGATTGAATGAGGAATCAGAGATGGGGTTTGCGTGATAGTTCATTATTTTTCAGGATGAGAGTCGTACTAATTCGGGACAGTCGAGATGTCCGGTGATGTGTCGGTATGAGATTTTGGGGTGACTAGAGGCAGTCACATTGGGAGGGTTCCGAGGTTGTCATCTGAGATTCGAGATACTAGGAGTTATTTGGTCATTATTTGGAAGGTCATAGAGTGTTGCGTGTATGTTCCATGAGTCAGGAATGGTACATCTGGTGAGCCAGTCTATAGTATGGTTTGTTGGTATGTCAAAGGACGATGGTTAGAACCCTAAGTGGGGGAGAACTGGGTATTATGTGAGGAGGAACCTCAATCTGATGTGGTACAGAAGTTTAGGTAATAGGGATCTGCGGCCCGATTATATGAGACTGGGGTCATGTGGTAGTCAAGGCAACGTATAGAGTGAGATGATGCATGTTGCACTTGCTCAGGAGAGAATGAGTGTCTTCACGACAGGTGGCCGTTGGACATGAATACGATTAGGGTCCATGTTTCTTCGGGGGTGCCAATGTTTGAGTTTCAATATGGTTGGGTTTCTGAGGTCGAGATACGATTGCTGAGAGATTGATAATTCGATGTATAGATTGCTATATGTACTCCGGGAAGGGCAGCAGTTGATTTGTCAATCAACTTCAGAGTCGGTATGAGTAGTTTCACATGGACGTCATTTGTAGAGGATGGGGCTTTGGATTGTCGTCAACGTGTTCTCAATCATGGACGATTCCTCCATGCTTCAAATTTAGAATTGGAGTACTTCAAGGGTTTCGAGCTGTATAAGTTGAAGATCAATGGCGTGGCAAGCCATATTGAGATTATGTGATGGTGTATCGTGCTTTCCGAGTATGATGCCCTAAATTGTTGGATTATTATGAGGCTTGGGGTTGACAGACGACAAGTGGAGCATCAAACGAATCATATATATTCTAGTTATGGACCCATCAGTTAATTGTCACCAGATGGGGATTAGCCAAGGGTGTAAATTTGTATCGAGGGGAAAGTGTTTTGTTTACGAGAATTTTTGTCGATAGCAGTGATGCTTAAACTGCGAGGGTGTGTGTACCAATTTATGTTAGATCGTGGAGCCTAAGTTTAGTGAAATCAGTATGCTGATGGTTTGATGATGAGTTTATGGGATTGTTCAATGAACTAGTGGTCATGAGGTGATAAGTGAGTGGGTGAATCCAGGTAAGAGTAAACACTTAGGACTATCAGGAAAAACCATGGGGTGAGCCCATAGCGAGTGAGAGAGTGTTGTAAGACTACGGGGATTCGTAGCATTCACTAGTCAGTGAGAGAGTGTTGTAGGACTACGGGGAGCCGTAGCATTTATTAGTCGGTGAGAGAGTGTTGTAAGACTACGGGGAGCCGTATCATTCACTAGTCAGTGAGAGAGTGTTGTAAGACTACGGGGATCCATAGCATTCATTAGTTAGTAAGAGAGTGTTGTAAGACTACGGGGAGCTGCAAAATTCATTAGTCGATGAGAGAGTGTTGTAAGACTACGGGGATCCGTAGCATCACTAAAAGAAAACATGTTTTTGCTATGGAAGGAATCTATTGCGAAAAGCTGAAATTCCGTTGCAAAATACAAATAACGATATAATTTGCAATGACCTATTTTCGTCCCTAAAAACGCCGTAGCGAGGGTTTGCAACGGAAAAGATAACTTCGTCACAAATGTGACAATGGAATGAAATCCGTGGTAGGTGGTATTCTATCGTGTATTCCATAGTAGGATTCCATCGCACAATTCGTGGTAGTTATTCCATCACAAATTCCGTGGTGGTGATTTCCTAGCAAATTCCGTGGTGGTGATTCCTAGCAAATTCCATGGTGTTGAATCCATAGCAAATTCCATGGTGGTGATTCCCTAGTAAATTCCGTGGTGGTCAATCCCTAGTAAATTCCATGGTGGTCATTCTCTAGTAAATTATGTGGTGGTGATTCCGTAGTAAATTCCGTCGTGCTGAATCCCTAGAAAATTCCGTTTGATGATTTCCAAGCAAATTCCGTGGTCATGACTCCCTATCAAATTCTGTTTGATGACTTCCTAGCAAATTCCGTGGTCATGAATCCCTAGCAATTTTAGTGGTGTATATTATATACCAGATTCTATATGGACCGATGGATAATTGATTTATAAATTATATCCAAATAATTTTGTAGTAATATATGAAAAACAAAAACAAACAAAAAATCATAACCATTATATCATAAATTAATAAAATAATTATTTATTACATGGAAAAAAGAAAGTTGCTACTCTAAAATACATAATCTACAATAAACATATATTAACCTACTACTCTTGTTGTTTTGTAAACCCATTAATAAGATCCAATGCCGTTTGAAGTTGTTTTTCAAGATCCCCGACCCTTGCTTTGTTTTCCTCTTGTTGGGCGTTCATCATTTGTTTAAGCTCTTCGTTTTGCTGTTTTTGCTTAGCAACAGGCTCCCTCGTTTCTTCTATTTCATCATTTTTTCCCGGAATGTAAGATACATCCGTTTTACCGTTCCTATTGGGAACTGCCTTTGCAAAAGAGCCTAATCCATAAAGTTTTCTTTTTTTTTATCATGACCACCAACAACAACATAAAATAGCTTGTCCTCCTCAAATTCAACACCTTCAACTTCCAACTCTTCCCGTTTTTCTGTATAGGCTGCCTACAAAATAAAAATATTATAACTTAAAAGATATCAAATTTAGGAATGATATTATGGAGTAGCTACAATATAAAAGTTTAAACTGAAATGAATATTACATGAATTTGTCTATCTTTTTATTTTGTGAAAGTGACTCCATCGTGATTCTT
The DNA here is from genome assembly GCF_051521515.1 of Lactuca serriola. Lineage (NCBI taxonomy): Eukaryota > Viridiplantae > Streptophyta > Magnoliopsida > Asterales > Asteraceae > Lactuca > Lactuca serriola. Next base: position 91,526,619 of record NC_136410.1, read on the forward strand.
CGTGTGTGTATACAGGAACAATTTACTACGGGGTGGCTCATGTCCTAATTTCCTCTTCTGCATAAATACCATATAAAATGTCAAATATATAGATAAACATATACAAACATTGATATGATGTACCATTTAAAAAATTACCAAATCAGAAGTTGTCTTCAAATGACTTGCGGATCCAGTGTTATGTGTAGGTTTTGCTACTCCATCAGCCACACTGTTACGCCTATTTTTCTTGTTCTGCTCATATTTTAGCTTGTATTCTTATGTATTCCAATTTAATTCCCAGGAGTTCCAGACTTCCTGTGGAATATGAGCTGGTTTAAAGCCATGTTTGTTTCTTTTTGGGCTCCTCATATTGAAGAGATATTGACCATAACTTTCTGCCGCTTTCCTTGCCGAAGCTTGCCTCACCACCAAGTCTATTGTTTCATCCCAACAACATTTTTTCTACACTTTAACAATATAAACATAAGTTTAAGTGTAAATGTTTAACAAACAACAATTTATCACATATACTTAATTACCTGAAACTCCTCCCAATATAATTCGTGCATTTCATTGCATACTTTTGCCCAAGAGTATCCTTCTAGATCTACTCTTTGTTTAAATGATTGACTAATAAAGTGTGCATAAGGGCCTGGTGGCATTAGCCTGTAAGTAATCATGCGATGTGTTAAGTTATGAATTGATATGTACGTCTAAACCAAAAGTTTATACAAAGAAAAAGTTGTAATTAAGATTTGATTGGTAACTCATGTTTTTTTCCAAACATGAACAGTTAAACGTCCATCTGGTCCACAATCTTCAGAGGAATTGTTTTCACCTTCTACACTTTCCATTACAGATCCATTCATCGTTGGTTGTGTTGGTGATGGGGTAGATTATGGGATAGGTGTTGTTGATGGGGTATATTCTGGGGTAGGTGTTGGGATAGATGTATATGTTGAGGATATGGTAGTTCCTTTACTTAAGGAGGGTGTGGTAGTTAATGTGGTTGTGGAGGATGGTAGTGTAGATGCATGTTTTGAGGTTGTGGTAGTAGATATAAGTGTTGATGATGTGGTAGTGGGTGTCGGTGTTGAGGATGGTTTAGATGATGTAGGTGCTAAAGTTTTGGTTAGTGATGTAAGTTTTGGGGATTGTATTGTTCCAGTATCTAAAGTTTTAGATGTATTTTCTAAGGACGATTTGGATGTTTCAAGTGATGCCAAGGTAGTGGTAGTCATGGTTGATGTTACTAATATTGGTTTAGGGGTTTTGTTGGTAGATGTTATAGGTGCTTTGGATGTGGTTGTTGGTATTGGGGAGTCGATTTCTTCATCTTGTAATTATCTGTTGTTTATGAATTTTGCAGCTGAAATCCTGTTGCGTTTCATAACCTGTGGTGCAATAAATTTAGTTTGCTTCACACCGGATGCTCCTTTTGCTTTCGAGTTCAACATCTTTCTTGCTTAAAAATTACCAAAAAAACTATAGTCAATACAAATGTATTAAAGATTATAAACTACTGATGAGAAGAGAGAAACAAACAATAAAAATAAATTATATATGAAGGCATTACTACACATGAAAACTATTGAATACAATCAAAACCAATTTACTTCTAATTTAAGATGATAATATACATGAATATGATCAGAGAACAATAAACGATCATCACGATAACAGTAAACTAAATAAAAATTAATTTTAGATGAGTGACAACCTATATCACCAAAGTCAGTGCACAAACGTATAATGAACAAAGATTTCGATCAATTAGCTGCCGGAGATGATGATTACAGAAAATATAAACCCTATTTCTAAACAGTAAACTTACCTTAATATGCAGTCTAAACGTGCGTAGGTTGGAGGGAAACGAATTGCGAAATATTTTGAACCTCCGCTAATCAAAAATTCGAACTGTGCTAATTACCGCTAAATATTTAGTAATTCAAATTTATTAAATTAGTTCCAGATTGATAGATAGGGTATATACATCTAGCTAACGTCAAGAAATAGCATACATTAACGAGTTGTTCATAGTATAATTTTAATTTAAAATTATAAACGAGGATTAAACATTAATAAACTATTCATCTTTATGCTTTTATGATTAAACCAAAATTTATATACAAATGGCGTATGGGTTATGTCAATATATATATATATATATATATATATATATATATATATATATATATATATATATATATATGGTAGTTGCTTATGGTGTCATGGTATCACCCATGGATGACATATGGGTCATTGGTTAACATGGTAGTTTCCTATGGTTTCCATGGATGACATATGAGTCATTGGTCAACATGGTAGTTGCTTATGGTGTCCATAGATGATATATGGGTCATTGGTCAACATGGTAGTTGCTTATGGTGTCCATTGATGACATATGGGTCATTGTTCAACATGGTAGTCGCTTATGGTGTCCATGGATGAGATATGGATGACATATGGGTCATTGGTCAACATGGTAGTTGCTTATGGTGTCCATGGATGAGATATGGATGACATATGGGTCATTGGTCAACATGGTAGTTGCTTATGGTGTCCATGGATGACATATGGGTCATTGGTCAACATGGTAGTTGCTTATGGTGTCTATGGATGAGATATGGATGACATATGGGTCATTGGTCAACATGGTATTTGCTTATTGTGACAACCCAATCTTTTTTTATTTTGTAAGCTCAGTCAGTCAACTCAACTGAGTGTCAGAATCATTAGAATAGAGTTTTAGCCTGGTTACATGTCATTCTAAGGAGTTTTGAGCCTCATACACTTAAGGAATAAGTATTAGAAAGTACCCGCTAGAACCATAGTGTAGCAAAACGAACCCTAACCTCATCTAAGTGAGTTCACAGCCAAAAGACCATGAGTTTACGGCCGTAAACTCATGTGGCCGTAAACTCAAGAGTATATATAGGGAATTAGGTCATTTCTTCTCATTTCTTCCTTTCTTGTCCGGATTTTCTCGCAAATCCTCTCAATTATCATCCAACCTTCTTCCTTAGATCTTCAAAAGAGTGAGTATTATATCCCTTGATTAGTTAATACATCTTATTAACTAGCTTCTTACATTGATTTCATCCATGAAAATCATGTTTGTTTAGATACTCAAGAAACACCAAGAACACCAATAACACACACTAGTGTTCTTAGCCAAATCGACTAGTTCAAGCTCCTATATCGTAAGCACTCTTATTCTAACTTGTTGTACACTGGATTAAACATGTCTAGACCTTAGAAACATCATGAAACAAAGGTTAGAAGAGAGTTTACGGCCAAGGATGTTCTTGGGCCATAAACTCCCTTTTATGGTGGAAGGATGCCCCAAATTCCTTCCTTAAGCCTAGAGACTAGCCTACCACTTTACCTTGATGTGTTAAGTACTCAAAAAAATCAAGATACCATCACCCATAGGTGATTACGGCCGCAAACACACGTCAAAGTGGTCCATGGGCCGAAAAATCGATTTAAGGGTGTATTGATGCCACAAACACTTCCTAAGGCTTAGAATTGAAGTTAGGATGCTTCATTATGACTTTTAGGACCCTAAACAACTCTCATAAACATAAATGGTCATGAGTATACGGTTGTAAGCTCATTAGGGTTGTGAACACCCCAAAAGCTTCAAAGAAAGTGGTCTTCCTCATCCTAGGATAGAGCTATGGTCCCTAAAACATCTATAGCCTTCAAACTTGCACTTATACATGACTAACCATGAGTTTATAGCCGTAAAATCCCTTGGGCTGTAAAACCATGGTAGTAAACTCATGTGAGTGCCATTCTACCGTCCTTTGTTGAATCACATGTGATTCCAACACTTGGTCAAGGTCTTTCCTTGTCCCGGAAGGTGTTTCCTTTCATATAGTTGTTATAAACACTATATTCATGCCAATATGTGTCATTATATATCATTTAGGACTTATTGTTTCTTGGGACTTCATTCATGGAACTTCTCATCCATACGCGCATACCCGTTTGAATCACCCACATCAGGTGAGTTCATACCCTGTAATGAATCTTTTAACTATTTTAACTGTTTTAAGGGGGGGGGGGGGATACAAGTTGAACACAATGATAATTGTGTAAATGTTTGTTATAAACATCTTTCAATATGTTACTTATGTTATTTATAAGTTTTCAAAACATTTCAAAACTCTTTTAAAGGTTATGTTACTTTATAGTTATACAAAACTCCGTTTTTAAAGTACAAGCATAACTTAGTAGAGAAACGAGTCTTTTCAGTAACATTCCATGTAGAGCATTAGTAAACTATTATATGTATAGTTTAGGAGAATGCTATTCATTACTTCTAGTACAATGAAGCACACAATGAGTCAGTCCAGTTCATGAGTCTATACTAACGCAATACGTTTACATAGATACGCTTACATGAATAAGTTTACATAAATATGATATCAATACATGATAACAGAACAGAACATAATAAGGAGCTAAAGCATGGAACATGTTCAGGATCTAACTATACCAATGAATCACAATGCATTGTTCTATTTATATTGGGTATACATGATCATAGTAATGTGGATGTTCGTGGCTTGCACTCATGCAGGGGTCGCGTGTAGTTCCTAGAATCTCTTGACAAGGGTGCGTTTAGCATAGGATCTAGCCATCACATTATGCCTTAACCCTCAATTAAGGCAAGATAGTACTAAAGGTAGTTAGTTATTACAAATAATACAGTACTTACACTGTCAATACGACAATTACAGAAGGATATAAAATTCCAGTTTCAATATTATTAATAGTCATATAGTCGGGTCTTGGTAGAAGGCTACTTTCAAAACAGTCGGGTCTTGGTAGAAGGCTACTTTCAAAAGTTAGGATCATAATGCTAGCTTTATGATTCCTTAATGTATACACTATAGGATACATATATACTAATAGATTCCGACAGCTAATAGGATGTGTGCTCTTCGCTTCATTTCCTGTTCTCGTTGGATTGTGGGCTTGGACGAGTTCACCCAATCTATTATCTACCCGAATCTATATATATTTATGCTTAGTATACATTAAGTCATCATAAGGGTACCAGGTATGGATCAGGTTATAGGACACAGAGTCAACACGCAGTTTTTCTAGTACAAAACTTACTTTTCAAAGTCAGTACTTTTGGTATACAAAACTAGAGATTTCCCAGATAAGGGCTTAATCCATTTTATTAAGCCAAAACAATTTTAGAGACTTTAGGTGAGTAACTCTATAACACCTTAGTTTATACACCATGTTTATATATAAAACTAATACCCAATAGATAGTTAAATATGTGTTTTCCGCCTTACTTCCTGTCCTCGTTGGGTTGTGGACTTAGGGCAGATTCACCCAATTAACTTTCTACCCGATATCAGATTATATATAGTAGTATAAACAAAGCTATTATAAAAGTAGTCACTGTAGTCATTATTTTACTATAAGAAAAATAGGTTTTCTTAAAGAACTTTCATTAGATATAAAGGAACCATTACAAATAACTCCATGAGTAACAAGTGAATACACCAAGGTTATATATGACAATTATCTAACAACCAACGGAATGTGTGCTATCCGCCTTACTTTCTGTTCCCCGTTGGGTTGTGAGCTTACGGCAGATGCGTACAATCAATTGTTTGTTTACTCTGAGTTATATATAACTTGTACTCACTTAGTACCCATAGAAAGGATTGTAGTGTCATTTTACTTAACTTTCATCCAAGTAGAAAATATAGGATTTTCTAGAGGAACAGGCGAACTTTTCAAAACAGAACTTACATCTTACATCACTTGTACATATACATTTTCAACCACAATTTACAGCTTACTCACATCACTAGAATTTTATGAACTCACCAGCTTAATTGCTGATCAACTCTTTCAAATAACTTGTATTCTCAGGTGACTATTAGACAGGTGCTCGTGCTGGGGATTCAGAAGAGGGAGCATTATAGCTTCAAGTCTTATTTTGTTATTTGTTTATGACTTCTATGTTTTGTGAACACACACATTGTAAATACTTTCTTTGTAAAGTGAAATGGTTGTTTATTACTTGCTTACCATATACATATCTCGTGATACTAAACATGACGTCCTCCGCCCCCGAACGCTTCCGCCGTTCCGGTTTTGGGGTGTGACACTTATGGTGTCCATGGATGACAAATGGATCATTGGTCAACATGGTAGTTGCTTATGGTTTCCATGGATGACATATGGGTCATTGGTCAACATGGTAGTTGCTTATGGTGTCCATGGATGACATATGGGTCATTTCTCAACATGGTAGTTGCTTATGGTGTCCATGGATGACATATGGGTCATTGGTCAACATGTTAGTGTTGGATTAATGTCTAAGTCCATAACTATTTTGGTATGTACTTGACCCGATTATGAGCATGGTCCTTTTGTGTTGCCTTCACCATAGCAATATGTAGGATGAATTAAGGAGAGAACGGATTAATTATGATTTATTAATATATTATGAGAATAATATATTAAAGGGGAAATCATAATGTTTAATTAATATTAGTCAAGAATTAATTTTGTGGCTAAAAGAGATTAATTAAACTTAGGGGAGTGGATTTGTAATTATAAGAAAATTGCAATTGGGCTATGGATTACCTAAATAATATAGGTTGGACGAATTCTATGGGAAGCCCATAAGGAATTTGTCCAAGGGATATGTTAAAGGAGTCCATGGGCTGCTTAGGGCTTAACCAGCCAGATTAGGGTTTCCTAGTTGTAAACCCTAATAGCCTACATGTACATAAAGGCCCCCTATGCCCCCAAAACGTGGCTAAGTGTTCCTTTAGGGTTTCCAGCCATTTTTGGTGCCTCCCCTCTCTTCTCTCTTCATCCAAGTTGCTTATTGGTGTTTGTGACTCCATTAGAGGTGCAACACTTGAGGCACTAAGCTTTCTGAAGCCAAGGATTCATTGTTATTGCTATATAACAATCAAATGTAAGATCTAAACCCTAATTTCAGTTATAGTTTATTAGATCTAGGGTTTATGACCTTGGATTATCAATTGCATGTTCATTAGACAAACTAGATCCAAAAGCTATTAGGGTTTGCATGTACACCATAGGAATGATGTATCGCTCGAAACCCATCAGTGGTATCAGAGCCTATGGCAGTTTGTTTGATGTATTTGATGCTATATTTGATTATTCAAGCTTAAAATCGAAATTTTTTTGTTTCTGGGGGCTGGACTGAGTCCATGGCTGAACTCACCGAGTCCATAGTGAACTCGACGAGTCCAAGCCTGACTCGACGAGTCAGAGAGTCAAATGGAGCTGTTTTTGGGATTTTGACCTATTTTGGCTGTGGATAGTTACGTAAAATGTTTTTTTATTAATAAAATCCAATTTTTTTTTATCAATATTAGGAGATTATCCTTGCCAAAATAGAAGATAATTATCAAAATTTAGATAATCTTTTGTTTTATTAGATAAAGGTTGATTATTTGTAATTTAGATTTGAACTATCTTGTGAAAAAGTTTCAATTTTCCCCTTCAGGTTTTATTGTTTAAATTTGAACTTAAATGTTTTGTTTTTGAAATTTAAATAGTTAAACCCTAATGTTTTGAAAAGTTTCAAAAAAACTTGCCCTCAAGTTTTGGAATTTAAAATTTTTGATTAAAAGTTAATTTTGAAATATTTAATTTCTAATCCCAAATGTTTTGAAAAGTTTCAAAACTTGCCCTCAAGTTTTGGAATTTAAAAGTTGATGAAAAGTTTAATTTTGGAATGTTAAATTCTAAAACCCTCGTATTTTTGAAAAATGTTCAAATTACACCCTTGGTGTTGTTAATTAATTAAAATGTATAGTTAAAAGAGAGTTAATAAATCCATAAAGTTTTAGTTTACATTTAATTAAATTAAAAGTATAATTAATTAAATTAGACCACCTTGTATTTTAAAAGTTTAAAATACACCCTATACCATGTATATATGGCATTAAAAGTCTAATATTATATATGTATAAGTAAACAGTCAGTCTTACCGTTAGTAGGCTTGATTCATGAAGCTGGTGTATAAGGGGTATTTAAGGAAGTTGCCTATAAAATGGCGATTGAATGGGTATCCACTCTTACCTACCACACTCTTGACTAGTGGAGGGTCGTTAGCCTAACGGGTAGGATAGGACGAACCCTTCCATTATAAGTATAATGAAGTACAAAGTAACTACATGCTTTTACAAATTCCCAAATTCTAGTTACTTTAGGCAAAATGTGAAATTATATGCTAATCCATGGAATTACACTTCGTACCCTTGTCAAACGTTAGTGGAGTGTGTGTGGTTAACCGACACACTAATTAGGGATTGAAATTGGTGGTGAAGGGTGGCTCGATGTTTATCATAGATCAATGGAGCGTGTGTGGTTAACCGGCACATTGATTAGGTGATAGTAGCATTGAGTGCATCACGTAGATTCGTATTGTTATTCACACCTTGTTTGTGATCCTCGGCATCCCAGTCACAAATTTGAAGGGCATAATCGAAATTAAACACGCCATTGAAAAGTTCAATAAATCTTAAAAGATCTAGGAGTTTCAATTCATTTAAAACTTAAATTTCTTTTTCATTTTTCATGGTGGAAATTGGTAAATCGTCATTTACCTACCTTCAAATATTCTGCAACTAGATTACGGCATCCCTCTTCTAGGTTGTAGAGTCTTGTGTTGGATCCTAGCCTTGATGTTTCTTTTGGGTGTTACATCAAGTATTCTTATCAACTAACTTGAAAGTTCTCACGTTTTGTAGATGTCTGAATCTTACAATTGTTTTCCCAAATCCATTGGAACAAGCTTTCCAAATGAAGATGACGTTCCAAGATACGATCAAGGAAATGAGAGTCATGCTTCACTTCCTCCACCTCCTCCAATTGGTCTCCCTGACCCACAAGTTTAAAGACTTGAAAAGTTCAAGCTCACTCAATCCCTATTGGCAAGTAAGCACAAAGATGGGAAACCTATGTGTGCACACGTCTTAGAGATGAAGTCACGCATTAATAGGTTAAGGATGTTGGGTGTCGATATCTCATAGATGTTGGTTGTTGACTGGGTTCTTCAGTCACTTCCTGATTCGTATAGTGAGTTCATAAGAGAGTACTATACGATGGTTCACGACGTGACCCTCATTGATTTGACCTATTTGCTTATTGCTGCTGAATCAACGATGATTTGGCGCACTGGTCAAGCAAACATGATTGGTCGATCAAACTCTCATGCTTCATTGGACACTAACTACATTGGAAGTCCAGAAAAGGCTGAGATTGTCCCTTGCTATGTACCAAAGGAGTCCATTTGGTTTTACTGCCAAGAGAAGGGGCATTCGAGATGAAGCTGCCCTATTTACCTGAGAGATCTAAGAGATAGGAGAGTCAAGACGTATGGTTGTACTTCAGGTAAAATCCATTAGCTAACTCTATAAGTTCCTATTTTTGATTCTAAATACATGATGTGATAAGATTACATTTTGATGTTTTGCAGGATCGAAGAAAAGAAAGGAAACTTAAGGAAGAAGCGTGCTGAATCTAATCACGAAGAAATGGATTTTGATCGCATGGATTCATAGATCAAATTTTTGTGCTGCTACTTTAGAGTTAGGGTAGATTGCTAAGAAATATGTGTTGGAATAGTGTCTAAGGCTGTAACTATATTGGGCAAGTACTTGACCCGGTTGTGCATGGTCCTTTTGGGTTGCCTTCACCATAGCAACTTGATAGGATGATTTATTAAGAGAGAGTAAATATTATAAAGAATAATATATGGTTATTTAATTAATATAAGTCATAGAATTAATTGGAATTAATTTGGTGACTTAAAGAGATTAATTAAATAAAGGGGTATAAACTGTCAATTGTTTGATAGTTAAACTTTAGACTGTAAATCCATTGGGATATACTTTGGACGGATTCTAAGAGCTTAGGGATAGCTAAAATCGTCCATATGAGTTATCTATGGAATGGATTTGGATAGCCTTAAGAGAAGATTATCCAATTAGGGTTTAGGTTGTAACCCTTAAGGAGTCTACAAGTATAAATAGACCCTATGGCTGATGGAATTCGACACTTGACCTAAAGTAAGGAACCTCTGGTCGAAATTCCTCCCCTCTCCTCTCTCCCAAATCATCCTCCTTGCTTTGGTGTTTGTAAGCCATTAGAGGAGTGACATTTGTGACTCTAGAAGCTCCAAGAGCTCAAGATCAACAAGGAACTCAAAGGTATGATTCTAGATCTGTTTCAATGTTGTTATTTAACCTAATTAGTAATTAGAAGTCTTGGATTCAAAGCATGTTTATTAGAAAGCCTAGATCCGAGCATTAGGGTTTTGCATGCGCACATAGGAAAGTTCTTATGGCTAAAACCCAACAGTGGTATCAGAGCCTAGCTTGGTTTTCTTTAAATTGTTGCTTGATTAATTGAAACAAACCTTCAAAATTCGATTTTTAGGGTTCTGAGTCACTGACTCGGCGAGTCCCAAGGTGGACTCGGCGAGTAGGCCTGACTCGGCGAGTCTCCTTGTGCACTCGGCGAGTCCAGGCGTCAGGAATGACCAGATTTGGGATTTCTTTGTGTTTATCTTATGGAAACTTACCTTAATCATAATAGATCAACCTAAATCCGATTTTATGATATATATGACTATTATCTTGATCTAATTAAAGATATTTATCATATAATAAAATATTTAATTTCCTTATATGATAATTAATTAATTATTTTGATTATTTTGATAATTATCTTAAAAGAAATCTTGTATAAATCAAATATAGATAATTAGGATATTAATTGTTAATTGGAATTATTTGTTATTTGATCCTCCATGTTTTAAATGTTTAAAACTTGCCCTCATGTTTTGAAATTTACTTTTGTGATTAAAAGTTTTAATTTAGACAACTTAAATTTCAAACCCTAGATTTTAAAAGTTTTAAAATACAACCCTATACTAATATGATATTACTAGAATAATGTATATATGTATAACTAAATGCTAGTCTTACCGTTAGTAGGCCTCATTCACGAAGCCGATCTATAAGGTGGGTATAAGGTTGCGGCCTATAAAATGACGCTTAATGGGTGTACACTCACACCTACCGCTTGCTTGATTGGTGGAGGGTCGTTAGCCGAACGGGTAGGATAGGGCAACCTCATCCTCTCATTAAAAGTATAATAAGAAATACAAAGTAACTACACATATTTTAAAATTTCCCAATCCTAGTTACTTTAGGAAAAGTGAATTGATGCAATCCCATGAAATTACACTTTGCACCTTGCTAAGATGTTAGTGGAGCGTGTGTGGTTTACCGGCACACTAATTGGTTCTAAGCGAAGGTGGCAAAGGGTGCTTCATTGTTTATCATAGTTCGATGGAGCGTGTGTGGTTTACCGGCACATCGAATAGGTGATCGTTACAATGAAGGCGCCATGTGAATTTGCATGGTAATTCACACCCGCTTTGTGATCCTCGGCATCCCAGTCACAAACAAGAGGGGCATATCGATATTTAAACATGCCATTGAATAGTTTCAATGAATCTCATCCGAACCTAGGAATTCTCAAAAACACTTAGGACTAATAGTTTAAGTTTTGTGATGGAGAATTAATGAATCGTCATTCACTTACCTTCAATTTATTTGCATGTTAGATTACGGCATCCCTTTTCTAGTATGTAAATGTTATTGTTGGATCCTAGCCCTAATTTTCTTATTGGGTGATAATTAGGGATTCCTATTCTAATCTATCTTTGTCTTTTTCTAATTATAGATGTCGAACGCAAACAACGCTGCTGCTAGTTCTTTCACGTTGATGAGCCTTTGCCAAAAGGTCACCTTCGATGGAACGAACTTTAGCGAATGGATAAGATACATTCGCACCATTGCTCGCTATGAGGATAAGGAGTATGTCCTCGATGAGAAGCTCGAGAAAATCAACACCGAAATCGCTACTCCAGCCGAAATCACCGCCTTTGAAACTCATGAGCGAGATGCAACGAAGGTACATTGCATCATGATCGCCACCATGAACTTCGAATTCCAAAAGTCCTACGAGGACATGTACCCGTACGAGATGCACCAAGACTTATTGGAGAGGTACCACCAAAACGCGAGACAAGAGAGGTACGAGATTTTCACTAACATGATTTCCGCGAAGATGGGTCATGGAGAATCTCTTACTGTGCACTTGCAAAAGATGCAAAGGTATGTCGACCGCCTTCGCAAGTTAAATGTTGACTTCGGTGAGGATTTGGCGATCGACATGGTGCTTCACTCTTTGCCTCCAATGTACAATCAATTTAGGATGACCTACCACATGAACAAAGAAGAGGTCACCCTAAGCAAGCTCCAAGGTCTCTTGAGGGTTGCTGAGAGCAACTTCAAAGACTAGTCTGTTGCACCTACTCCCAATCCGCCCGCTGCTCCTGTCTTGGCTATTGGACAAGGGAAGGGAAAGAAGAGGAAAGCTTCATCGAAGAACTATCGCAAGGTGAAAGCCCGAGATGGTGCCTCTTCTAGTGGGACCAAAGTTGATCCCGCCAAGCCCTGCTCTAACCCGAAGGAGGCAGAGTGCCACCGCTGCCACAAGATAGGACATTGGAAGAGAAGCTGCCCGGATTACCTGCAAGCAATCAAAGAAGGAAAGATCAAGCCATCTTTCGCAGGTATATATACAATCAAATCTAACGATTCTAATCATGCTATTTCCTGGATTCTTGATACCGGTTGTGGTTATCACATTTGTTCTAATGTGCAGGGACTAAGAAGAAGTAGGGATGTGGAGCAAGGAAGGATCAATCTAATCATGGGGAACAGAAGATCGTCGCCTGTGACCAAGATTGGAGTGTATTCCTTAGTGCTTAGGAATAGTTTAGTTTTAGATTTGAAAAATTGTTGCTATTCGCCAGAAATGGCAAGAAACATCATTTCATTTCATGGTTTATATAGACAAGGATTTAGATTTTCTTTTAATAATGAGAATGGTTCTATTTTGGCTTATCTAAATGGTGTCTTTTACTTTGAAGCTATACCATGTAATGGAATATATGAAACCGTTATGATTGTTGATAACTTAGGAAATGATGTTTTGAATATTGATTCTTCCACTAGTATGGATAAAGCATCCTTGTGGCATTGTCGTCTTGGACATGTCAACAAGAAACGCATAGCCCAACTCCAAAAGGATGGAGTGTTAGAGTCATTCGACCTTAGGGAAGATGACACCTGCGAGTCTTGTTTGCTTGGAAAGATGACTAAGTCGCCCTTCACGAGTACTTGTGAAAGGGGCGAGGGTCTATTGGACCTAATACATACCAATGTATGTGGACCGTTTAGATCAACCACGAAGGATGGGAACCGCTTCTATGTGACTTTTACCGATAACTATAGTAGATATGGGTATATCTACTTAATCAAGCAAAAGTCAGACACCTTTGAAAAGTTCAAAGAGTTCAAGAATGAAGTGGAGAATCAATTGGGCAGGAAAATCAAGATGCTTCGATCCGATCGAGGAGGAGAGTACCTAAGTCTTGAATTCCACGATTATCTCAAGGAGTGTGGAATAGTTTCACAATTGACGCCTCCTAGGACACCACAGTTAAATGGTGTGGCAGAAAGGCGTAATCGAACCTTATTGGATATGGTTCGCTCTATGATGAGTCATGCTTCACTACCAATCTCTTTTTGGGGGTATGCCTTAGAGACTGCCGCCCATATCCTTAACCGAGTCCCTACTAAGAAGGTTGCCAAAACACCTCAGGAGATGTGGACAGGGAAAGCTCCCTCGTTGGCACATATCAAGGTTTGGGGTTGCGAGGTTTTCGTAAGACGAGATACTCACGACAAGCTTGAACCTCGAAGTGAGCGATGTATTTTCATCGGCTACCCGCAGACATCCTTTGGATATCTCTTCTATAGACCGAAGGAAAATGTGGTCTTCGTTGCAAGGAGAGGAGTTTTTCGAGAGCGAGAACTCATAAGCCAAGGAGACAGTGGGAGGCAAATCGAACTTGAAGAGATTCAAGAGTCGATGGATGAAGGAACCTCTACCGCTGGCATTCAACCCGAGGAGGAAACTCCGGTTGAACCAATTGACGAATCCTTACCTCTTAGACATTCCGATAGAGTTAGAGTTCATCCCCAGTTTTATGGCTTTCATATTACTACCGAAGGGGACACGTATATTTGTGATGGTACACTAGTAAATCTTGATGAACCTAATAGCTATAAGGAAGCCATGGCAGGCCCGGAGTCTATAAAGTGGAAAGAGGCAATGGACAGCGAGATCCAATCCATGTATGATAACCAAGTTTGGAATTTGGTTGATTACATGCCCGGACGTAAGACCGTTGGGTGCAAATGGATCTTCAAGAAGAAGACCGACGTGGATGGGAACGTACACACATATAAAGCGTGATTGGTCGCGAAGGGCTTTACTCAAACTCCTGGAGTTGACTATGATGAGACCTTCTCACCAGTTGCGAAGATTAAATCTATTAGAGTGATGCTAGCAATTGCCGCATTTCATGATTATGAGATTTGGCAAATGGATGTCAAGACCGCTTTCCTTAACAGAAAGTTGGCTGAGGATGTTTACATGGCTCAGCCAGAGGGGTTTGTGGATCCGAAGCATCCGGATAGAGTGTGTAAGCTTGAGAAGTCCATTTATGGACTTAAGCAAGCATCTCGCAGATGGAATCTTTGTTTCGATGAGAAAGTCAAAGAGTTTGGATTTGTACGAAGCGAAGACGAATCTTGTGTATATGTCAAAGCCAGTGGGAGTATAGTAAGCTTCCTCGTTCTATATGTCGATGACATATTACTCATAGGAAACGACATCCCGACTCTACAGGAGGTAAAGTCCTGGCTCGGGAAGTGCTTCGCTATGAAGGACCTCGGAGAGGCTTCTTACATTTTGGGAATAAGGATAGTAAGAGAAAGAAGTAAGAGACTAATTGGACTTAGTCAGAATACTTACTTAGAGAAGGTACTAAAACGTTTTAGTATGGAAAACTCAAAGAAGGGAGAACTACCGATACAAAGTAATGCCAAATTGAGTAAGACTCAAAGTCCGAGTACCGAAGCTGAGATAGCAGAAATGAGCCGAGTACCATACGCTTCCGCAGTTGGCTCAATCATGTACGCTATGACTTGTACTCGCCCTGATGTAGCCTTCGCTTTGAGCATGGTTAGCAGATATCAAGGGAATCCTGGCAAAGCACATTGGATTGCGGTGAAGAATATCCTTAAGTACCTTCGGAGGACGAAGGAATGGTTCTTAGTCCTCGGAGGAAATGATGACTTGAAGGTGCGAGGGTATAGTGACGCCAGTTTTCAAACCGACAAGGACAACTACCGTTCGCAGTCGGGCTGGGTCTTTACCCTAAATGGAGGAGCAGTGACATGGAAAAGTTCCAAGCAGGAAACCGTAGCTGATTCAATGTGCGAATCAGAGTACATTGCAGCGAGCGAAGCGTCGAAGGAGGCAATATGGCTAAAGAACTTCATCGGTGATCTTGGAGTCGTACCTGCCATAAAGGAGCCCATGGAGATTTTCTGTGATAATGAAGGAGCGGTTGCCTTAACCAAGGAACCGAGGGATCATGGTAGATCAAGACATATCGACAGAAAGTATCACTTCATTAGACATCGTGTAGAAGAAGGACAGCTCGTAGTGAAGAGGATATCATCAGAAGATAACCCAGCAGATCCGCTTACGAAGGGACTGAGTAGGGTTAAGCACTTGCAGCATGCTAGGAGTATTGGGCTGAAGGATGATATTAGCATAGATTAGATAGTATTAGAAACGTGTAATAGATAAATGTAATTGACATTTGATGATTAAATAAAGGAGTTTTATTTATGAGTAATGTTACTATCTTATGTTAATTGTTTAGCTATTGTTTCACTTTGCATGTTTTGACTTCCAGAATAATTGAGGTTATTAGGAATAATCGAATTATTCAAATGGTCCACAATCGTTCATATGTTGGAAGTAGATATGAAAGAAGATTGTCATGAATTGGTGTGTAGAATGTCTAAATGGTGTTAGACATAGCAAAGGATTGCTGCAACGTTCATGAGTGCTTATGAACTAGTTTTGAGCATTGGAATAAACCCGCGCTTGCTGGAATCACCTTATGGAATACGATATAAAAGGTGATCGCAAGATGATAATATCATATAGTCTTAAAACCTAGATATATGGTTTATTATTTGTTAATTGATTGTACATTGATTATACGAAAAAGCATCAGTAACTTGGTGTCATAAAACGTATTGTTGTGTATAGTTGGTTAATGAATAAGTAAATGCATATAAGTCGAAGTTTATCTGTAACTCTTCTCTAAGAGGGTAAAAGCGATATCTCGGCCGCTCGATGATTTGATTTGACTTATGTGCCGGGCCCGGTCAGAACTGAATTGATGTGTTCGATTAAGTTCTATGTCAAATAAATCAGAGATCGAGAAACCTAAATGCTTGACTAACCATTCCATAGGATTGTCAGCATGATATCTAACAGAGGACTTTACGTTCCCTTATCTAAAGGACAAGATTGATTAGATCAGAGTTGACAGCGTCTTTAAGAGCTACGATTGCAAACCGAATTGTACTTGTATAGTTACTAGACTTATCCAAGTGGGAGACTGTTGGAATAGTGTCTAAGGCTGTAACTATATTGGGCAAGTACTTGACCCGGTTGTGCATGGTCCTTTTGGGTTGCCTTCACCATAGCAACTTGATAGGATGATTTATTAAGAGAGAGTAAATATTATAAAGAATAATATATGGTTATTTAATTAATATAAGTCATAGAATTAATTGGAATTAATTTGGTGACTTAAAGAGATTAATTAAATAAAGGGGTATAAACTGTCAATTGTTTGATAGTTAAACTTTAGACTGTAAATCCATTGGGATATACTTTGGACAGATTCTAAGAGCTTAGGGATAGCTAAAATCGTCCATATGAGTTATCTATGGAATGGATTTGGATAGCCTTAAGAGAAGATTATCCAATTAGGGTTTAGGTTGTAACCCTTAAGGAGTCTACAAGTATAAATAGACCCTATGGCTGATGGAATTCGACACTTGACCTAAAGTAAGGAACCTTTGGTCGAAATTCCTCCCCTCTCCTGTCTCCCAAATCATCCTCCTTGCTTTGGTGTTTGTAAGCCATTAGAGGAGTGACATTTGTGACTCTAGAAGCTCCAAGAGCTCAAGATCAACAAGGAACTCAAAGGTATGATTCTAGATCTGTTTCAATGTTGTTATTTAACCTAATTAGTAATTAGAAGTCTTGGATTCAAAGCATGTTTATTAGAAAGCCTAGATCCGAGCATTAGGGTTTTGCATGCGCACATAGGAAAGTTCTTATGGCTAAAACCCAACAGTGGTATCAGAGCCTAGCTTGGTTTTCTTTAAATTGTTGCTTGATTAACTGAAACAAACCTGCAAAATTCGATTTTTAGGGTTCTGAGTCACTGACTCGGCGAGTCCCAAGGTGGACTCGGCGAGTAGGCCTGACTCGGCGAGTCCCCTAGTGCACTCGGCGAGTCCAGGCGTCAGGAATGACCAGATTCGGGATTTCTTTGTGTTTATCTTATGGAAACTTACCTTAATCATAATAGATCAACCTAAATCCGATTTTATGATATATATGACTATTATCTTGATCTAATTAAAGATATTTATCATATAATAAAATATTTAATTTCCTTATATGATAATTAATTAATTATTTTGATTATTTTGAGAATTATCTTAAAAGAAATCTTGTATAAATCAAATATAGATAATTAGGATATTAATTGTTAATTGGAATTATTTGTTATTTGATCCTCCATGTTTTAAATGTTTAAAACTTGCCCTCATGTTTTGAAATTTACTTTTGTGATTAAAAGTTTTAATTTAGACAACTTAAATTTCAAACCCTAGATTTTAAAAGTTTTAAAATACAACCCTATACTAATATGATATTACTAGAATAATGTATATATGTATAACTAAATGCTAGTCTTACCGTTAGTAGGCCTCATTCACGAAGCCGATCTATAAGGTGGGTATAAGGTTGCGGCCTATAAAATGGCGCTTAATGGGTGTACACTCACACCTACCGCTTGCTTGATTGGTGGAGGGTCGTTAGCCGAACGGGTAGGATAGGGCAACCTCATCCTCTCATTAAAAGTATAATAAGAAATACAAAGTAACTACACATATTTTAAAATTTCCCAATCCTAGTTACTTTAGGAAAAGTGAATTGATGCAATCCCATGAAATTACACTTTGCACCTTGCTAAGATGTTAGTGGAGCGTGTGTGGTTTACCGGCACACTAATTGGTTCTAAGCGAAGGTGGCAAAGGGTGCTTCATTGTTTATCATAGTTCGATGGAGCGTGTGTGGTTTACCGGCACATCGAATAGGTGATCGTTACAATGAAGGCGCCATGTGAATTTGCATGGTAATTCACACCCGCTTTGTGATCCTCGGCATCCCAGTCACAAACAAGAGGGGCATATCGAGATTTAAACATGCCATTGAATAGTTTCAATGAATCTCATCCGAACCTAGGAATTCTCAAAAACACTTAGGACTAATAGTTTAAGTTTTGTGATGGAGAATTAGTGAATCGTCATTCACTTACCTTCAATTTATTTGCATGTTAGATTACGGCATCCCTTTTCTAGTATGTAAATGTTATTGTTGGATCCTAGCCCTAATTTTCTTATTGGGTGATAATTAGGGATTCCTATTCTAATCTATCTTTGTCTTTTTCTAATTATAGATGTCGAACGCAAACAACGCTGCTGCTAGTTCTTTCACGTTGATGAGCCTTTGCCAAAAGGTCACCTTCGATGGAACGAACTTTAGCGAATGGATAAGATACATTCGCACCATTGCTCGCTATGAGGATAAGGAGTATGTCCTCGATGAGAAGCTCGAGAAAATCAACACCGAAATCGCTACTCCAGCCGAAATCACCGGCTTTGAAACTCATGAGCGAGATGCAACGAAGGTACATTGCATCATGATCGCCACCATGAACTCCGAATTCCAAAAGTCCTACGAGGACATGTACCCGTACGAGATGCACCAAGACTTATTGGAGAGGTACCACCAAAACGCGAGACAAGAGAGGTACGAGATTTTCACTAACATGATTTCCGCGAAGATGGGTCATGGAGAATCTCTTACCGTGCACTTGCAAAAGATGCAAAGGTATGTCGACCGCCTTCGCAAGTTAAATGTTGACTTCGGTGAGGATTTGGCGATCGACATGGTGCTTCACTCTTTGCCTCCGATGTACAATCAATTTAGGATGACCTACCACATGAACAAAGAAGAGGTCACCCTAAGCAAGCTCCAAGGTCTCTTGAGGGTTGCTGAGAGCAACTTCAAAGACAAGTCTGTTGCACCTACTCCCAATCCGCCCGCTGCTCCTGTCTTGGCTATTGGACAAGGGAAGGGAAAGAAGAGGAAAGCTTCATCGAAGAACTATCCCAAGGTGAAAGCCCGAGATGGTGCCTCTTCTAGTGGGACCAAAGTTGATCCCGCCAAGCCCTACTCTAACCCGAAGGAGGCAGAGTGCCACCACTGCCACAAGATAGGACATTGGAAGAGAAGCTGCCCGGATTACCTGCAAGCAATCAAAGAAGGAAAGATCAAGCCATCTTTCGCAGGTATATATACAATCAAATCTAACGATTATAATCATGCTATTTCTTGGGTTCTTGATACCGGTTGTGGTTATCACATTTGTTCTAATGTGCAGGGACTAAGAAGAAGTAGGGATGTGGAGCAAGGAAGGATCAATCTAATCATGGGGAACAGAAGATCGTCGCCTGTGACCAAGATTGGAGTGTATTCCTTAGTGCTTAGGAATAGTTTAGTTTTAGATTTGAACAATTGTTGCTATTCGCCAGAAATGGCAAGAAACATCATTTCATTTCATGGTTTATATAGACAAGGATTTAGATTTTCTTTTAATAATGAGAATGGTTCTATTTTGGCTTATCTAAATGGTGTCTTTTACTTTGAAGCTATACCATGTAATGGAATATATGAAACCGTTATGATTGTTGATAACTTAGGAAATGATGTTTTGAATATTGATTCTTCCACTAGTATGGATAAAGCATCCTTGTGGCATTGTCGTCTTGGACATGTCAACAAGAAACGCATAGCCCAACTCCAAAAGGATGGAGTGTTAGAGTCATTCGACCTTAGGGAAGATGACACCTGCGAGTCTTGTTTGCTTGGAAAGATGACTAAGTCGCCCTTCACGAGTACTTGTGAAAGGGGCGAGGGTCTATTGGACCTAATACATACCAATGTATGTGGACCGTTTAGATCAACCACGAAGGATGGGAACCGCTTCTATGTGACTTTTACCGATAACTATAGTAGATATGGGTATATCTACTTAATCAAGCAAAAGTCAGACACCTTTGAAAAGTTCAAAGAGTTCAAGAATGAAGTGGAGAATCAATTGGGCAGGAAAATCAAGATGCTTCGATCCGATCGAGGAGGAGAGTACCTAAGTCTTGAATTCCACGATTATCTCAAGGAGTGTGGAATAGTTTCACAATTGACGCCTCCTAGGACACCACAGTTAAATGGTGTGGCAGAAAGGCGTAATCGAACCTTATTGGATATGGTTCGCTCTATGATGAGTCGTGCTTCACTACCAATCTCTTTTTGGGGGTATGCCTTAGAGACTGCCGCCCATATCCTTAACCGAGTCCCTACTAAGAAGGTTGCCAAAACACCTCACGAGATGTGGACAGGGAAAGCTCCCTCGTTGGCACATATCAAGGTTTGGGGTTGTGAGGTTTTCGTAAGACGAGATACTCACGACAAGCTTGAACCTCGAAGTGAGCGATGTATTTTCATCGGCTACTCGCAGACATCCTTTGGATATCTCTTCTATAGACCGAAGGAAAATGTGGTCTTCGTTGCAAGGAGAGGAGTTTTTCGAGAGCGAGAACTCATAAGCCAAGGAGACAGTGGGAGGCAAATCGAACTTGAAGAGATTCAAGAGTCGATGGATGAAGGAACCTCTACCGCTGGCATTCAACCCGAGGAGGAAACTCCGGTTGAACCAATTGACGAATCCTTACCTCTTAGACGTTCCGATAGAGTTAGAGTTCATCCCTAGTTTTATGGCTTTCATATTACTACCGAAGGGGACACGTATATTAGTGATGGTACACTAGTAAATCTTGATGAACCTAATATCAAGTCAATCATACTTCGTTCCAATATCAAGTCTTAGAGTCAAGATTGTGACATGAGTGACAAGTCTAAAGTAGGTTTGTAACACTTATCAAATGTAAAATAAGAAAGTTTCTTATTCTTGTACATTTGAAATTGGTAATTTGTGATGTCTTGGACAAGACAAAGACCAACTAGGACCAATTGAGTGAAGTGTTAAACTTGATAAGAAGCTACACTAACTCTTGAATATTTGTTTTGTCAAGAAATGTTTCTTGACAAGAGAACCTTATATGTCAAGGAGTCAGTGGGAGTCTTAAATGTCTTGAAACGTTTCAAGAACAAATTCAAGAATAAACCAATAGCTAATCACTAGCACACGACTTGAGGTTGGCAACCTATCATGTTGACATAATTTTGTTTCTGTGCCATTCCAGATTGAGTTAACTATGTATGTGAGTTCTATGAGTTCTCATTTGAATGCATAAAGGCAAGCACCTTGATCAATGGAAAGTACATTGATATGTAGGGATGAGTTGCTAAACAACTTGGAAGACACGGTAGGAATTCGTGTTACCATAAGGTGTGACAACCCGAAGTTTTCCATCGCCGAAAACCCATTCTAACCGTATAACTCGTCGTATATCGAAACATCCCGATGTCGTTTTTGGGTTAAGTTAATTAAAGTTATATGTTTATTATCATCCAATGAGTGTCCAAACCCTTTAGGAACTCGTGAAATTAGCTCAAAACATTTATTTCATAAGTTTTAGAAACGTCCCCGCCGGGTGACGGAAACTTAATCGGGTACGACCTAAAGCCTCGTTTAAGGCCGGTATCGAGTAGAATTCCACCGTGTCCAAGTTTTGGGAACAATATAAACGTGTTAAACCTTTCATTTGAAGCTTTTTCCCTCTCTCTCTCTACTCTCTCTCTAACCTCTCTCCTAAAATCCAAGTTTAAGGGTCCAAAAGTCAATTTTAAGGCCTCAAATCCCTAAGGTACCTTCCTAACCTTAATGTATAGCATATTTGGCTTCCAAATTAGGGATTTAATCATGATTTAAAGCCTTGAATGTGAGTTTACGGCCATGGTTGAAGCTTAGGCCGTAAACTCATAGTTAAGGGGTCTTTAAGCCCTAAAACCCTTCCTAAACACAATTGGACTCTAGATATGACTTAATGGCTTCATGAAAAGGACTTATAACAATTTAAACATGAATTTTGAAGGCTTTGAAGGAGTTTACGGCCAAGCCTCATGCTTGGGCCGTAAACTCATATTTATGAGGTTTTTATGACCTTAAACTCTTCCAAATCACTAATAAGGCTTAGATATGAATTTTAGAACATTTGGTTTAGCCTCTGGACACTTGAAACATAATTTTTGAGGGATTATTGTGAGTTTACGGCCAAGGCAAGTGCTTGGGCCGTAAACTCCTTAAATCTTGGTGTAAATTCATTTTAAGGTGTTAGAAAGCCACTTTAACACCCCTAAAGCCTTGGAATGAATTTTAGAAGTCCTTACAAACAAGTTTTTGGCCTTGAAACATATAGAATCACTCTCTAAGAGATTTGACGGCCATGAGGGGGTCTCATGGGCCGTAAACTCCAAAAACTCCTCAAATGTCCCATAAAATTTCATGAAAGGCCTTGAAATGATTTTAGCAATCACATGTGATTTGTTTTAGCATCATTTAACACCATTTTCATGAGTATTAAGGAGTTTACGGCCAGGAGTCCATGCTAGGCCGTAAACTCCCATAAATAAGTCATTTTGATGTTAAAAATCCATTCCAAGACTTTAATCCAAACCTAGAAAAATTTCCTTAAGTGTTAAAAGCCATTTTGTGCCATAACTCACCCCACCATGAGTTTACGGCCGTAAACTCATGGGGAGAGGGTCATTATGGCCGTAAACTCCCTATGGAGTGTTCCTTTGAAGTCCCAATTCAATATCCTAACTATATGTTTCCCTAAATGTCCCCCGAGTCCCTCCAAACACTTGTATCGGGGTGTTTTCACGACTAGAAGCAATTGTCCCTATCAAATAATCAATTTAAGTCCTAATTAGATACAAATGTGTATCTTTACATTATACTTAGGAACCTCGTACATTTGCAAGCCCCAGACCAACACTTAGCATCCGAATCGTCACATTTCTCGTCCGGTGAGTTCATACCCCTACGCCCTTTTTCGTGTTTTTAAATGTTTTCAGGGGGGGGGGGGGGAATACAAGCAAACTATAACTGTTTTCGAATTATAACATTGATGTGTTTCCAATAATATCTGGCAAATTATAAATACTTTTACTCCTTATGTATTATGCTGAGCATAAGGAATGATTTATCAATTACAACTAAATGGATTTTAGTTAAGAAAATAACCAAACTAATCAAATTATTATGGGAATAATTTGGGGTTCTATATTTCTCTTTATATCATGTACTGATATCTGTATAAAGTTATTAGATAAACTATGTCTGATTCAGTTTATCTCCGTATCATTTGAATGTATTGCTAGATAGTTTCTTTGTATGTATCTATTTTCACTGTATCATATTTCATAATCTCTGTATGTTTGATATCGTATGAGAATCCTGTGAATAGTAGTACTAGTTTGTGAGTAGTCACTACCCTTTATGGATGATCAGTAAATCCTCCCCGAAAGTGTAACCAGAGTCTCCTGGAGGGAGAGCGAGGAATTTGTGAATAGATCTATTCGGGACTGATAATCCCACATCTTAACTGCTAGCTACAGTTAGGCGGGCACACCTAGGATGACAAATTCTGTATATCGTCCGACGTCTGACAAACGTCAAGGAGGTCTCGTTGTCGTATCAGCATGGTTACCCGACTCACAAAATGTATTAATATAAGTTTATTCACAGCTTTGGTTTTATCAATCTATCATATATCTTGTTCGGGATAGTAATCCCATGGTTTCGAATCTATATCTTGTTCGGGATAGTAATCCCATGGTTTTGAAACTATATCTTGTACGGGATGATAATCCCATGATTTATTCTAACTTTCTTATATTTAGTTCGGGATAGTGATCCCATGGTTTTATCGATCTTATATATCTATTTCGGGATAGCAATCCTATGATTCTAAATATATAGTTTTGTGTATTAAACTATATTTTGTGTTATACAATAAATCTTGCATTTAGGAAAATATGGGATTTTCCTGGGGTTAACTTATATCGCGTAACTGAACTATAACGAAAGATAACTAAACTAACTTTACATAAGAAAATATGGGATTTTCTTGGATAACAAGCCTTTTCGGAAAACTAAAGGAAATCGATACATTTTCATAAAACAAAACCACTTATGAGCTCACCAGCTTTATGCTGATTTTCAAACTGCTTGTATTCTCAGGTCCAAGTTAGACAGGTACCCGGTGATCTCTTTTGGGTGAAGACGGAGTGCGTGGAAGACTCGTCTCGTTTTGTTCATATGATATATGTATAACTTTTGTACAATTTACTTTTGAACCAAATATAAACTTTCATATATATGTAATGTAATGGTTGTTTATTGTGATTACTATGTACATTGGATTTGATACACAACTTGGAGTCAACCCCGAAAATGTTTCCGCCTTTGATTTTCGCGGTGTGACAGATTGGTATCAGAGCCCTTGTTTATAGTGAACAGAGTATACCAAACCTTACATGGTATAAAACTATATACACTAAAGGGCCTCAGTGCTATGAATTAAAAGTATCTTCAAAACTATAAGTATTTTCAAAAGAATACAAGTATACCGAACCGTCGAAATCCGTAACTACAAGTAGAACAAAACATAAGTAAATGGGTGTTGTACACTGCGGTTAAACCTGGGTAGTTATGTAGTCGTGTCTAGGATCAATATAGCCTGCCCAACTATATTCATTCGAGACACGGCCAACATGTGCTTGGGAGTGACTGTGGTACGCAGCATGCCTAAAACTTACCCAATATCCCAAACAATGAATGATCGCTGCAGCGAACCATGAAAATACT
The DNA here is from genome assembly GCF_051521515.1 of Lactuca serriola. Lineage (NCBI taxonomy): Eukaryota > Viridiplantae > Streptophyta > Magnoliopsida > Asterales > Asteraceae > Lactuca > Lactuca serriola. Next base: position 91,551,835 of record NC_136410.1, read on the forward strand.
ATGGGAGTATTTCTCAAGCCGATCCTTTGTAGAAATCCTCGTATACGCGTTATTCCATGAATCATTCCTCTAGTGATAAAATGTTCTGTCTTGATAACTCCTTTCTGCTTTATCGCTTAGTATGATGTTATATTTGTCTTGATGAGATATCCCCTGTTCCTTATCTCTTGATTCAATTCAGAGGACTTATGATCCTCTCTTTCCTGATCTTTTTAGATCAAGATGCCTCCCAGAAAGAGACCCAGCTCAAAGAACAACAACAATCCTCCTCCACCACCACCCCCTATCCAAATCGATTTGGAAACACTTCAGGCAACCATTTCTGCCACCATATCAGCTCTCCTACCTCAACTAAACCCTAGTGGTTCAGGGAGTGGAACCCAAAACCCAGATGATAGCCAGGGACACTAAAAAGGGGGTTCCTATAAAGACTTCATGAATGCAAAACCGACATTCTTCGATGGCACAGGGGGTGTCATTGCTTTAACCCGATGGTTCGAGAAAATCAAATCAATCTTTGAAATATGCGCCTGTTCGGAGTCTGATAGAGTCAAGTTTGCTACCTGCACCTTCCTAGACAAAGCCCTGACTTGGTGGAATGGCCGAGTCAAATCCTTAACTTTACCTGTAGCGAATGCTATGGGTTGGGAAGCTATGAAGGAGCTTCTTCTCGCAGAATATTGCCCTCGGGGCGAACTCCAGAAGCTAGAACACGAACTCTGGAACCTTAAGATGAAGGGTTCCGACATAGCTGCTTATACCTCAAGATTCGATGATCTGACGTTACTCTGTCCGGGAATGGTTACCCTGGAGAGTAAAAAGATTGAGAGGTTCATCTGGGGGTTGACCCAGCCAAAAAAAGGGAATGTCTTGGCTGCGAAGCCAGACACATATGACAGTGCCAAATGTCTTGCAAAAATCTTGATCGATCATGAAGACAACTCTGATGAGGAAGCTACCACCCCCGAGCCAGTCACCAATGGAGGCGGAAGCAAAAAGAAATCCTGGAACAAGCGGAAGGCCCAGAGTACGCAAGGGTCTTCTAAGAAACCGCAAACGGTAGCAGTCCATGCTGCTACTGCCCCTGTTGCTGTTTCAGCTGTCGGTTCCACAGCCCAAACTCCCGCCAGTGGATACATTGGTACCCTTCCTTGGTGTGGTAAGTGCAATTACCACCACCGCATTCCTGGTCCATGTCGCGAAAGGATCTGCGACAACTGTGGCAATAAGGGCCACCTTGCTCGAACCTGCAGGAAACCAGCCAAATCAACGAACCAACCATCCGGAGCGGGAATTAGTCCGACCTGCTACAATTGTGGTGAAGCTTGGCACTTCAAAAGGAATTTCCCCAAAGCAGCTACGACCACTGATCCCTGTATCGCCGTAGGTATACTTCTCTTTGATAAACTCTTATACCTGCAACTCTTTTCGATTTTTGGTACTAAAAGAGAAACCTGTTATCTATTTATTCGAGCATTTTCTAAACTCAATCCTTCGTATGTAATCGAAATGTGTATCATCGAGACGACTAACCAGTGAGATAGAGAACACTAACTTCGTACCTATAGATTGAATCCTCAGTCCGGAGGACTATTCTGTTCCATTCGATTTTAAAAAGGAGGAAACTTTCTACAAAAATACTTTGATGCTATGTTTAACATGAAATGACCGAGTCTTATTCATGTTGTTATGCTTGGTTTCGAAAGGGTCGCTCGTTTAGATCTTTTCTTCGACCCGGTTCCCCTGATCTTCGGCATCAAACCTTCGTATCATTCCATGCCTTAGAACTCAAAAGTTTTTCCGATATGAATTACCACGCATTCCTCGTTTCTGTGATCATTCAGAAACGGGAAGTTAGCAGCTCTTTCCTCTAAATGTCTTTCCCGAAGGATTCCCGGGAATTTCTTTTGAACGTCTAGTTTGGTTCCACATCAGAGCTTTCAAGATCTTAGTAGAAATCGATTCTACAATCTTCAGATTTTGGATGTCCTTAGAGCTTGGTAACGTTTATCTAGACCATCATATCTCGAATCCTTAGGAGCATCTATCCAACGAAACCCTAGTGATTCCTTGAGGAAACCAAAGTCGTCCAGGGTTGGAACTTCCATGAGAAAACCGATTGATATCATAGACTGAGAGAGAGTCAATGTGCGAATCAAAGACACGTCTCGATAGTGAGAATTCGCTAGAACGCCCAGTAGAGACTTGATTCCACTTAAGAAAGTGAAGATCCAAGGCAACAAATCCATTCGTGTCTCATTCCAATTCATGATCTGTACCTTATTCTTTGAATTTCGGGACGAAATTCCCTCTAACGGGGGGATAATGTAACAACCCGAAGTTTTCCATCGCCGAAAACCCATTCTAACCATATAACTCGTCGTATATCGAAACGTCCCGATGTCGTTTTTGGGTTATGTTAATTAAAATTATATGTTTATTATCATCCAATGAGTGTCCAAACCCTTTAGGAACTCAAGAAATTAGCTCAAAACATTTATTTCATAAGTTTTAGAAACGTCCCCGCCGGGTGACGGAAACTTAATCGGGTACGACCTAAAGCCTCGTTTAAGGCCGGTATCGGGTAGAATTCCACCGTGTCCAAGTTTTGGGAACTATATAAACGTGTTAAACCTTTCATTTGAAGCTTTTTCCCTCTCTCTCTACTCTCTCTCTAACCTCTCTCCTAAAATCCAAGTTTAAGGGTCCAAAAGTCAATTTTAAGGCCTCAAATCCCTAAGGTACCTTCCTAACCTTAATGTATAGCATATTTGGCTTCCAAATTAGGGATTTAATCATGATTTAAAGCCTTAAATGTGAGTTTACGGCCATGGTTGAAGCTTAGGCCGTAAACTCATAGTTAAGGGGTTTTTAAGCCCTAAAACCCTTCCTAAACACAATTGGATTCTAGATATGACTTAATGGCTTCATGAAAAGGACTTATAACAATTTAAACATGAATTTTGAAGGCTTTGAAGGAGTTTACGGCCAAGCCTCATGCTTGGGCCGTAAACTCATATTTATGAGGTTTTCATGACCTTAAACTCTTCCAAATCACTAATAAGGCTTAGATATGAATTTTAGAACATTTGGTTTAGCCTTTGGACACTTGAAACATAATTTTTGAGGGTTATTGTCAGTTTACGGCCAAGGCAAGTGCTTGGGCCGTAAGCTCCTTAAATCTTGGTGTAAATTCATTTTAAGGTGTTAGAAAGCCACTTTAACACCCCTAAAGCCTTGGAATGAATTTTAGAAGTCCTTACAAACAAGTTTTTGGCCTTGAAACATATAGAATCACTCTCTAAGAGAGTTTACGGCCATGAGGGGGTCTCATGGGCCGTAAACTCCAAAAACTCCTAAAATGTCCCATAAAATTTCATGAAAGGCCTTGAAATGATTTTAGCAATCACATGTGATTTGTTTTAGCATCATTTAACACCATTTTCACGAGTATTAAGGAGTTTACGGCTAGGAGTCCATGCTAGGCCGTAAACTCCCATAAATAAGTCATTTTGATGTTAAAAATCCATTCCAAGACTTTAATCCAAACCTAGAAAAATTTCCTTAAGTGTTACAAGCCATTTTGTGCCATAACTCACCCCACCATGAGTTTATGGCCGTAAACTCATGGGGAGAGGGTCATTATGGCCGTAAAATCCCTATGGAGTGTTCCTTTGAAGTCCCAATTCAATATCCTAACTATATGTGTCCCTAAATGTCCCCCGGGTCCCTCCAAACACTTGTATCGGGGTGTTTTCGCGACTAGAAGCAATTGTCCCTATCAAATAATCAATCTAAGTCCTAATTAGATACAAATATGTATCTTTACATTATACTTAGGAACCTCGTACATTTGCAAGCCCCGGACCAACACTTAGCATCCGAATCGTCACATTTCTCGTCCGGTGAGTTCATACCCCTACGCCCTTTTTCGTGTTTTTCAATGTTTTCAGGGGGGGGGGATACAAGCAAACTATAACTGTTTTCGAATTATAACATTGATGTGTTTCCAATAATATCTGGCAAATTATAAATACTTTTACTCCTTATGTATTATGCTGAGCATAAGGAATGATTTATCAATTACAACTAAATGGATTTTAGTTAAGAAAATAACCAAACTAATCAAATTATTATGGGAATAATTTGGGGTTCTATATTTCTCTTTATATCATGTACTGATATCTGTATAAAGTTATTAGATAAACTATGTGTGATTCAGTTTATCTCCGTATCGTTTGAATGTATTGCCAGATAGTTTCTTTGTATGTATCTATTTTCACTGTATCATATTTCATAATCTCTGTATGTTTGATATCGTATGAGAATCCTGTGAATAGTAGTACTAGTTTGTGAGTAGTCACTACCCTTTATAGATGATCAGTAAATCCTCCCCGGAAGTGTAACCAGAGTCTCCTGGAGGGAGAGCGAGGAATTTGTGAATAGATCTATTCGGGACTGACAATCCCACATCTTAACTGCTAGCTACAGTTAGGCGGGCACACCTAGGATGACAAATTCTGTATATCGTCCGACGTCTGACAAACGTCAAGGAGGTCTCGTTGTCGTATCAGCATGGTTACCCGACTCACAAAATGTATTAATATAAGTTTATTCACAGCTTTGGTTTTATCAATCTATCATATATCTTGTTCGGGATAGTAATCCCATGGTTTCGAATCTATATCTTGTTCGGGATAGTAATCCCATGGTTTTGAAACTATATCTTGTACGGGATGATAATCCCATGATTTATTCTAACTTTCTTATATTTAGTTCGGGATAGTGATCCCATGGTTTTATCGATCTTATATATCTATTTCGGGATAGTAATCCTATGATTCTAAATATATAGTTTTGTGTATTAAACTATATTTTGTGTTATACAATAAATCTTGCATTTAGGAAAATATGGGATTTTCCTGGGGTTAACTTATATCGCGTAACTGAACGGTAACGAAAGATAACTAAACTAACTTTACATAAGAAAATATGGGATTTTCTTGGATAACAAGCCTTTTCAGAAAACTAAAGGAAATCGATACATTTTCATAAAACAAAACCGCTTATGAACTCACCAGCTTTATGCTGATTTTCAAACTGCTTGTATTCTCATGTCCAAGTTAGACAGGTACCCGACGATCTCTTTTGGGTGAAGACGGAGTGCGTGGAAGACTCGTCTTGTTTTGTTCATATGATATATGTATAACTTTTGTACAATTTACTTTTGAACCAAATGTAAACTTTCATATATATATGTAATGTAATGGTTGTTTACTGTGATTACTATGTACATTGGATTTGATACATAACTTGGAGTCAACCCCAGAAATGTTTCCGCCTTTGATTTTCGGGGTGTGACATAAGGCAAGAAATCAAAATTGAACAAGTTCAATCCATGTGATTTGGATTTGTCACAAACAGTCTTATGATTGTTGTTATGACAAATTCACATGGATAGGAACACATACACTTTAAAAAATCTATGTCTCATAAGGTTTCTCTCCTACATGAAAATGATTGTGAGGAAACACTTTCACTAAGAGAGATTTTAAGAAGATAGCGATTGTGTAAATTGCATTCTCAAATTCGATTATGATTGCGGCATCCCTTTTGATAGTTCGAATTGTGAGATTTAACCATTACTCTGAACATTTGGGACTTAGTAACATATGTTCTGAATTTGTTTAGACACACATGTGAGCTTTCTGAGACAAAGGTGTATGAGTTTAAGAAGCTTAGATAAAGGCTTATCGAAGCATCAGGTATTAGAAATACGAACTTAAGGAATTCAATAAGCATTGTTTTCTGGTAGTTCAATTGTTTTCTGAATACATGTCAAAGCTAGTGGGAGCATAAATGTTATGCTTGTAAGGAAATAATCATTGTGTTAGTGGGAGCATAATTATTTTGGTAAGTATTGCAAGTTAGCAATATTAATTATAGAAAAACAAAGATTCAATTTGCAAAGTTGTATGGGTTGAAAAGTTGTTTTGCTATAATTAAGGGAGAGAATATTATACTTCGTTTCAAAATCTAAAGCTTAGATTGAGAAATTTTAATATATATAGTCAAAGGATACATAGTGTGTTCTCAAATTTAGATTATGATTACGGCATCCTTCTTCATAGTTTGAATTGTGAGAACGTGACACATAAAATATTATGGCAGAAGATTGATAAAGTATTGTATCTTCATGTAAGACGTTATGCATCGTGTCCCATACGCTTCGGGTATAGGATCAATTGCAAATGCTATAATATTTGACCATTCTAAAATTTTCCAAATGCCTAGGGCATTAAGAGGGAAAAGGAATAGAATTGGATTTGACTAAAATAATTAAACAACCATCAAAGGATGATCTAAGGTTCGCCAAGGATTTGTTGCTTGTGAGTAGTTGGAAGTATAGTATTGGATTGACTATATTGACATTATTATGAATAGATAATATTCTTTTAAGAATGAGTTGTCATATAGCAAATATGGAAATGTTTCCATAAATGGGAGTTGGAAATTAAGAATCTATATAGATTAGAAACTTTTTATGCAAAGGGATGTTTAAAGGAATGTACTTTGAGTGAGAGGCATCACATATATAGAATTGTTTCATGACAATTTCTAATAGAGTGCTTTTTAATTCCATTGGCCAAGTCTTGGTGACTTTTGTGCTATGACTTTACGAAAGGATTGTTGCATAAAATGTTATAATCAGACATATTCTAAAAGTGGCAAGAATTTTGTATTCTTACACTAATGATAAGGATTGGGGATTGTGAAATGAATTTCATTGGAAAAGTTTTCAATTGATCTATTTCACAAAGCATGGACCATAGGAAACCAAAGTGTGCATGCTTGGACCATGGGACAATTGTGGTTATAATTTGAGTAATAAAGTTGATTTTCCGAAACATTAAACAATGAATAATGAGTAATCAATATGCTGTTTAAATAAAAGTGTTTTATTTACTCTCACAAGTTTGGGGCCATATAGGATTAAGTATTATTGTTGTGTTTCAGTTTACATGTTTTGACTTCCAGAATAACTGGGTTATTCGAACCTCCACAGTCAATCATACGTTGGAACTAGGTATGAAGGAAGACTATCAGGAATGTATCTGTAGATTGTCTAAGTGTTTAGACATAACACAAGTTTGCTGCAGAGTTCATGAGTGCTTTAATAAGATTAGATTATTGGATCAAACCCAGGCTCACTTGAATCACTTCATGGTTTTTATCATGAGTAATTGTGAGACGATAACATTGTATAATCTTGAAACCGAGACGTGTGAGTTGTTATTTGTTGGTCGGTTGCACATTGATAATAAGAAAACACACTAGTAACTTGGTGTTATAAAACTTATTGTTGTGTGTGATTCGATTAGTAAATGCAAGAAAGCATTTGAGTCGAAGTTTATCCATTCCTTTTACCCAAAGTTGTCACACCCCCAAACCTGAACGGCGGAAACGTTCGGGGGCGGATGACTTCATGTGGTAACGTAACAAATGAATACATAGTAAAGAAAACAATACAACCATCATATATATAATTGAAAGTTTACATTTGTAAAAAGGTACATGTTCAAAACCAATTACAATATGACGTCAAAATACGAAATTAAACTGGCGCCGCAGTGTCCCTTCTTCAAAAGCATATTGTTACCTGTAGTTACTGAATCCCTGGGACATACAAGTAATTTTGAAACAGTAGATCAGCATTTAAGCTGGTGAGTTTCATAAGTATTTAAATGACAATGTTTGTACGAAATGAAATGTTTTATCCTTGTTTGTTTGTTTTTAGATAATCCTATATTTTCTACTAGTATAAAAGTAGTCTTCTCTCAAGACCAAAGTTTGTTTCTAAAAATGTATGTAAGTGTAAAAATAACCAATATGTTTGAAAACCTCGTAAATCAATGTATTTTTAATACCTCATGTGAGTTTTATAACCATACTATTGACTCGGAATGCCTATACACAACGTTCTTCAGGCATTGGAATGTTATGACGTTTGTCACCCCAAATGGTGGACTGTAACGATCAAGACCGGTGCTCCCCAAGGTGAGAAACTTGGTCTTATGAATCCTCTTTGAAGGAGTTCATTAAGTTGACTGGAAAGTTCTTGCATCTCTACTAGTGCTAGACGATAAGGCGATTTCGCTACTGGGGTAGCCCCTGGAACTAAGTCGATTCTGAATTCGACTTGGCGTTGTGGTGGTAATCCTGGTAGTTCTTCTGGAAAGATATCGGGAAAGTCGCGTACTTCTGGAATGCTCTTGATGTCCTTCAGTTCCTGACTTGTATCGACGATGTGCGCTAGGAATGCTCGACAATCCTTCCGTAAACACTTTCGAGCTTGGATGCACGAAATGATACGAAGGTGTGTACTTGATTTGTCGCCGTAAATCACTAATGTTTCATTGTTAGGGAGATTAAGACGGACTGCTTTCTCAAAGCACATGATGTCGGCGCGTAGAAGACTTAACCAATCCATGCCGACTATGACGTCGAAACTTTTAATTTGGACCGGCATGAGATTGATTGGGAAAGAATGACTGTCTAAAGTTAACGTACAGTCCATGTATATGCAGTTAGTGTTTTCGGTTTTTCCGTTGGCCATCTCTATAGTGAATGATTTTTCTAATTTGCTAGGTTTTGGTTTAAGTAGGTGAATAAAGTTTTGACTCACGAAGCTTCTTTCCGCTCCACTATCGAATAATATGAATGCATATGAATTATCGAGAAGGAACGTACCAGCAACTACAGTTGGGTCAGCTACAGCTTCGTCGTGGCCTATAGCCAAAACTCGTCCCACACCGCCGGTGCCTGTTGCCTTTGGGCAGTTCCTCTTGTAGTGGCCCGCCTTGCCACAACCGTAGCAAGTCTGGCCTACACCCGCACTGGGAACTTGAGTGATCGGCTTTGCGGGATCCTTGTAGAAACGGGTTGTGTGTCCCTTTCTATTGCAGTTGGCGCACTGCATTTCCCGACAAGGTCCATGGTGGTGGTAAGTGCATTTGGAAGGTTACCTACATAAGGCTTTGTTGGGTAGGTATTTGTAGGACCTGTAGTAGGTACAGTGGCAACATTCACTGAAACCAATTGTTTCTTTGTGGATTCTTGGGAAGACCCACCCTTCCCCTTACTCCATACTCTCTTCTTGTTATTATTATTGTTGTTGTTATTGTTGTTGTTTCCTTTCTGTGGTTCTGGTGCAGAAACAGTTGAGTTCTGATGACCTCCATAGTCAATCAGAGATGTGCCAGTTCCTTAGCACTTTCAAAGGTGTCAGGTTTGGAAGCTAACACGCTTGACCGTATTTGGGGTGTCAGTCCCCAGATGTACCTCTCTATTTTCTTGCTCTCGGGAGCAATCATATCTGGGCAAAGGATTGCCAGATCGCAGAATCTGTTGGTATAAGTTGTGATGTCGGTACCAACCATTCCAAGAGTCCAGAGTTCGTGCTCGAGTTTTTGAATCTCTCCTCTTGGGCAGTATTCTCTCATCAGCATGACATTTAAGCTTTCCCAACTTATGGAGTTTACCACTATCAGGGTAAGTACTTTAACGTGGCCGTTCCACCAAGCTAAAACTCTATCAATAAGTGTGAAGGTTGCAAACTTGAATTTGCTGTGCTCGGGACAGGAGCATATTTCAAAGACTGATTATGTCCTTTCAATCCACTGCCTTAGAGCCATCACACCACCAGTTCCATAAAACATCCGGGGTTTGGCATTAGTAAAGTCCTTATAGGTGCATTCTCGGGGTTGCCCATGACTCTCGCCATGGTTGGATAGGTGTGTGCCAGTTCTCGAGCCATTAGTACTCGAGTTATTGAGCTGTGACATGGCAGCTGCTACCGCTGCGGTGACTGCTGCTTGGAACATGACAACATCAAATTGAGGAGGTGGAGGTGGTGGTGGTATAGGTGCTTCCCCACCATTGTTTCGTCTCGGGTTCGTACGCGGAGGCATCCTTCAACTATAGGTTGAAAAGATAAAGATAAGAATTCCATAGAATAGAAAATGTATGTGTCTCATGAACTAAATTGCTATAGTTCAACAACAGATGATAGTATGAGTCTTAAAATAGAAGAATGAAAGTTATTTGTAAGGCTGAAAATATGAAACAAGTCTTTGGTTTCTCGATGACTTTTCAAGGTTGGAACGAAATACTCAACTTAGTAATAATAGTGTCACTTATATTAATATAATAGTTGATACAACGATCATGAGAATTTGACCCTATAAGGGTCTCCGGTTACAAAGTTCGAGAAATTTAAAGACTTTTAGCCGAGGTCCTAAGTTATAACAAAATTTGAGTTTTTGACAAGCACTACTTGCGACGTAGGTTGTGCTTGGAGCATGACTCCGCATCTGATTGATTTGACTCAATTAGATGCCTATCAAAAGTGGCTTGTTGTTCCCTCAATTCGGCGAGGGCTGCAATCATTTGCGCTTGGAATGCCTTGGTTTGGAGTTGAGCATTGTCTTGCATTTTGTCCAGCCTACGGATGTCGGAAGTGTGAACCTGTACTTCCACGTTGATATCCCGAATCCGGCTAGCTTGAACTCCGGATTGATAGGACTGATTGGCTAGTTTGCCCACCATTACTGGGAGTGCCCGATCAGCCGAACCTCCGCCACGGACATCATAAAAGTCCCGGCACATACCGTAGGGAGGGCGTAGGTTTTGTTGTTGGCTCCAATGGTGGAGGTGACTTCCCCAGACGGGAATCGGTCCTTGAAAGTTCCTTACGAAGACGGGAGGTTGTACGGGTGGTGGATTGATCACCTCCGGCTCTGAGTCGGTACCGGAGTCATCATCCCCTTTTATGGGTTCCTCGTCCTCTTCGGGATCATCTTCGACCCATCCTCCGTTGCCTTGGTTGGGAAAGTAGGGGTCGCCGGGGTGGTGAAATCCAGCCATTTGACTGTACGAGAAATATGGTTATAAGAATTGAATAAGGTTGAAACATGTAAGATTTAAACATGTAAGTTAAACTAGTTTATGTAGCAAATACTCCTATAGTATTTAAATTCTTGTGTTTGATTCTCGTGATGTTTTTGGTAAGTTTGACTTGTTGCTTACTACGAGCATTCCTCGATATACATTGGTCCGATCTCGGCCAAATATAGTTGATCACGCTATATTTGTCCCAAATCTGATTACATATATCGAGTCTTTAATCGTAGTGTCAACTTGTCTAAATACTTGTTGTATAGTTAGATATCATGAAAATAATTTGTTGTATGCATGTATTTGTACTTAAATGAACTAACAATTTAAGTTAAACGTAACGCTGCTTAAGCGTAAAAAGAAAATTGTTTTGTCAGAGAGTATTAGTCCCTTAAGCATTTATAGTTTGTATATCTTATGTGGTTCGATATACTTAGTTCACTATAAACATTGCTCTGATACCAATCTGTCACACCCCCAAACCTAAACGGCGGAAACGTTCGGGGGCGGATGACTTCATGTGGTAACGTAACAAATGAATACATAGTAAAGAAAACAATACAACCATCATATATATAATTGAAAGTTTACATTTGTAAAAAGGTACATGTTCAAAACCAATTACAATATGACGTCAAAATACGAAATTAAACTGGCGCCGCAGTGTCCCTTCTTCAAAAGCATATTGTTACCTGTAGTTACTGAATCCCTGGGACATACAAGTAATTTTGAAAGAGTAGGTCAGCATTTAAGCTGGTGAGTTTCATAAGTATTTAAATGACAATGTTTGTACGAAATGAAATGTTTTGTCCTTGTTTGTTTGTTTTTAGATAATCCTATATTTTCTACTAGTATAAAAGTAGTCTTCTCTCAAGACCAAAGTTTGTTTCTAAAAATGTATGTAAGTGTAAAAATAACCAATATGTTTGAAAACCTCGTAAATCAATGTATTTTTAATACCTCATGTGAGTTTTATAACCATACTATTGACTCGGAATGCCTATACACAACGTTCTTCAGGCGTTGGAATGTTATGACGTTTGTCACCCCAAATGGTGGACTGTAGCTAACAGTCAAGGCGCGGGTTGTCAAGCCCGTATAGATCTATACACAAACACCATGCTCCCCCTCCAAGGGATTCTGGTATATAATACAGGACTTGAAATGTGTACTCGAACGTATGTGAAGTTAATATCTCACAAAGCGTAGTATAAAAACAGATTTACATGTTAAAATGTTCGTTTGTTCTTGTATACGAAAGTGACTTCTTGAAAATCGTGTTTCTAGTACGTAAAAGTTAGAAATTTTCTCGTAAAACTATACCTATTATAGTTTTCTAAAAGTGTGTCTCGTTTGTTTAGAAATACCTAGAAAAGGAATCATTTGTTATGAAAGTATAGATTTTTTTAGAGCCTAAGATAGACACATATACATTAAATCTAGGAAAATGTTTAGTTTATACATGCATTACAACAATTTATATTTAAAAGATAGAGTGTTATTGTAATATATTTTATATACGAGAGTTCCCTATAAAGTTTATAAATCACATATGATTCTATTTAATAAAAGTGTATAATAATCTTTATATATAACACCCGATAATAATCGTGTGTTTTACTTGTATTTCTCCCCATAGAAAGCATATAAAAGCATTTAGAATATTTAAAAGGGTTAATTAAGGGGTATGAACTCACTTGAAAGTTTGAAGAAACCGAGATGGAAACCAGGCAGAATTTCATCTCGGGAAACGGATTTTTCTCGGGATTCTCGGGAATCTCGGGAGTAAAATCGACCTTCGGGACTTGAGCAAAATGACCGGGGCTTCGGGTTAGAATGGGCACGGAAAACGAGGCAAGAACGTAAAAGAAATGAGAGGAATGGAGCCCTTTCTTCAAAACCCTCGCATCCCTTTTATAGGGGCTGGGAACCGCCTCGGTACGCAGGGCGTACGAGGGTACGCGGGGCATACGCGTACGTCATGCATGACCGAGTCCTCGACTGCCTCGGACTTCAGATGGGACAGGAGGGTAGCTTCGCATAGACCGGGACGTGGACGATCCGAGGCCTAGGCCTTGAGTACGTGGGGCGTACGAGGGTACGCAGGGCGTACTTCGGTCCTATCTGCTGACTCCCTTCGGATAATACCAAACATTTATAATTAAATTTATATTTAATTTAATTAATAAACTTCTAAAATTCATATCTTCTTCATACGAATTCCGTTTTCGATGGTCTTTATATCCACGTGTAGGTGAGACTACGCTCTACAACTTTCGTTTAGACTCTGTCGGCAAATTTCGAAATTATTTTTATTATTTATTTATAAAATGTCGTGATTAAGGAATTTCTTTAAAAATTCATAACTTCTTTATTTGACATCGGTTTTTGCCAGACTTTTTACCGCTGAAATACCATTGTCGAGACCTTCGATTCTCGTTTAGGTCGTTCCGGCCAAAAGTCGCTCGATCTCCGATTCGAGTTTTTAGCTGTCTGTTGCTAAGCCGAACTTGGAAAAATCTTAACTTCAATATACGAAGCCGGATTTGGGCATTCTTTTTACGTACGATCCCGGTTTAATGACATTAAACATAGTAGGTAGTTAAATAGAAACTTTTTGGACATTTTATTATCAAAGTTAATTTCTTTAACTCATAAGTGGTTACAATACTTGACCCTTTTAGGTCATTACAAAGAGTTAAAATATCGGGTTGTCACAAAAGTGGGATAAAAGCAATATCTGTGGGCCCCTCGATGATTTAGTGATGACACCCTAAGCGCTTGGCCAAGCCGGGACTAAGTTGATGTGTTCAATTGTAGTCTGTTGTCATTCGTCGTAAATCGGAAGTCGGGAAACAGTATAGAAAGAATGATCAAAATTCATGTCTTGTGTCTATACGATATCTTGAGAATTGAGGAATATATAATCCATTATCTAAAGGACACGCTATCTGATAAGATCAGAGTTGACAGCGGCTTTTGAAAACTACGTTTGCTGATCAGGTTCTAAAGTTATGCAAAATAGTTATTAGACTTATCCAAGTGGGAGACTGTTGGATTAGTGTCTAAGTCCATAACTATTTTGGTATGTACTTGACCCGATTATGAGCAAGGTCCTTTTGGGTTTCCTTCACCATAGCAATATGTAGGATAAATTAAGGAGAGAGCGGATTAATTATGATTTATTAATATATTATGAGAATAATATATTAAAGGAGAAAGCATAATGTTTAATTAATATTAGTCAAGAATTAATTAAGAATTAGTTTTGTGGCTAAAAGAGATTAATTAAACTTAGGGGACTGGATTTGTAATTATAAGAAAATTGCGATTGGGCTATGGATTACCTAAATAATATAGGTTGGACGAATTCTATGGGAATCCCATAAGGAATTCGTCCAAGGGATATGTTAAAGGAGTCCATGAGCTGCTTAGGGCTTAAGCAGCCAGATTAGGGTTTCCTAGTTGTAAACCCAAATACCTACATGTATATAAAGGCCCCCTATGCCCCAAAAATGTGGCTAAGTGTTCCTTTAGGGTTTCCAGCCATTTTTTGGTGCCTCCCCTCTCTTCCCTCTTCATCCAAGTTACTTAGTGGTGTTTGTGACTCCATTAGAGGTGCAACACTTGAGGCACTAAACTTTCTGAAGCCAAGGATTGATTGTTATTGCTATATAACAATCAAAGGTAAGATCTAAACCCTAATTTCAGTTATAGTTTATTAGATCTAGGGTTTATGGCCTTGGATTATCAATTTCATGTTCATTAGACAAACTAGATCCAAAAGCTATTAGGGTTTGCATGTACACCATAGGAATTATGTATTGCTCGAAACTCATCAGTTAGTTGCTTATGGTGTCCATGGATGTCATATAGGTCATTGGTCAACATGGTAGTTTCTTATGGTGTCCATGGATGAGATATGGATGATATATGGGTCATTGGTCAAAATGGTAGTTACTTATGGTGTCCATGGATGACATATGGGTCATTGGTCTACATGTTAGTTTCTTGTGGTGTCCATGGATGATATATGGGTCATTGGTCAACATGATAGTTGCTTATGGTGTCCATGGATGACATATGGGTCATTGGTCAACATGGTAGTTGCTTATGGTGTCCATGGATGAGATATGGATGACATATGGGTCATTGTTCAACATGGTAATTGCTTATGGTGTCCATGGATGACATATGGGTCATTGGTCAACATGGTAGTTGCTTATGGTGTGCACGGATGAGATATGGATGATATATGGGTCATTGGTCAAAATGGTAGTTACTTATGGTGTCCATGGATGACATATGGGTCATTGGTCTACATGTTAGTTTCTTGTGGTGTCCATGGATGATATATGGGTCATTGGTCAACATGATAGTTGCTTATGGTGTCCATGGATGACAAATGTGTCATTGGTCAACATGGTAGTTGCTTATGGTGTCCATGGATGAGATATGGATGACATATGTGTCATTGGTCAACATGGTTGTTTCTTATGGTGTCCATCGATGAGATATGGATGACATATGGGTCATTGGTCAGCATGGTAGTTTCTTATGGTGTCCATGGATGAGATATGGATGACATATGGGTCATTGGTCAACATGGTAGTTGCTTATGGTGTCTATGGATGACTATAATATTAATGAACATAATATTATGGTTTTTCAATTAGAAGAAACGAAAGTTAATTTAGTTTAGCTCGCAAACGCATCTTACTTCCCACCCGAAGTCGGAGGTTCGAGTCCTTCTTATATCAATAATTTTATTTAAATTCTTCTCTACAAATTTAATCAATAATTTTATTTAACTTCATCTTTCAAAATTTAAACTGTTAATTTATTTACAAAAATGCCTGTAAGTATCTACAAAAATACCGTAACCATTTACGTAGTAATTTTTGTTACTTAAAGGGCAATTATGTCAATTCACAGTCTACACATTTAGGCGCCATAATTTGTAGTCAGAGTCATGCCGTCGATTCAGTTTATCGGCGATTGATCATCTACATTCCATTCCCAACAATCAAAATTCTGGCACATTGATCAATAAACCCTAAAATCCTTGTTGTATTTGAATACACTCGACGCAGTTCAACATAATGGCAGCGAGTTGTTCATCAGAAAGAATGCAAACTCTTTTGTGCTTATATATATATATATATATATATATATATATATATATATATATATATATACTAATGTACTACATTATAGATTATGATATATATGTTATTTTTGTCTTTTCCATTTCAACAATCAAAATTCCACTATTACCTATAAAAGGTTATAATATTTGAATATTATGTTTTTACACAAATATCCTTAGTATTCACATATTTGAAATGATTTCAAGGGCACTTTGGTCTTTTTGCACTCTGAAGCGTTGAGGTGCCATCATACCTCTGACGTCACACCGGCGTTATCAGTTCTTCAACCATTTAGAATGTCTCAACTATTCCGGATGATAAATCTCCATAGAAACGCTAAAACCCCCAAATCGTCGAAGGTTAATCGTTCTTAAAATCGATTTTCTCCGATAATAGACACTCCTGTACACCTCGCGACCAGATCATCATAAAGTAAGTATTTTTTTCCATACCATGTCACACTGATTTTCATAGTTACGCTTATTTTTAAAAAGGAATTGAAATCAACTACTCCAATTCCTATTTTGTTAGTAGAATGTCAATTACTAGAAGTCGCCGTTCGTTAGACGATCTCCCATTAGAGATTTTCATTTGGATATTTGTAGTATTAGGGTCAGAATTTGTGAAAGACATCGTCTCTACAAGACTTTGGTAATTCTCAATAAACATCAACTTATGAATGTATATTTGATGAAATACAACTTTCTTTATTTGTTATTTACTATGTATTTAAATTTTTGAAGTTCAAAGAAGATGTATGAAGCGTGGGGTGATCCTCAAGTGTTCAGAACAGCATGCATTGACATGATTGATGGAATGGGTCCTAACAATCTGAATGCTGATTCATTTATACGCACATGTGCATTGCATAATAACATTGAAGCCATGTTCAGACTAGGAATTGTATGTATAATTTCATTAATTATATGTAATCTATACCATTTATTAATATTTTGTGTCATTGATGTTATATATTAATATTGTTATTCTGTCAACAGGAAGAGTGCTTCTATTATGGCCATTTTGATTTAGGATTGTCTTTCTTGAGACATGCAGCAAATGAAGATCATCTTGAGGCAATTTATTTGCTTGGAATGATCTACATTTCAAGAGGGCCTCATCAATGTGATTAAGGTATGTATATATGGTATATATGTAAATTAAATTATATATATAGTTAATTAAAGGCATGTTTGTAGTTTGGGGTTAGTATTTAGTTGTGTTGTGTTGTATAATATTTATTGTTGTATTGAAAAGGATACATTGTACTAATTGATGGATATTTTAATGTGTATCTTTACAATTACTTGATACCTATTTTGGTTGGGCAGTCCGAATGATGGGGAGTACACGGGTGTTGTTGATAGTGCCAAAGAGTTGTTGCAGGCTGTTGATGTTGTTCATAGACTTACAACGAATAACATCACATTCCAATGTGAAGACCAACAACATTCTGTTAAAAGTGCATTTGCAATAGGTCATGAAGAGGATGAGGATCGACAAAGATATTGCATGATTTGTCGTTAATATGTAGAGTATGGTAGGTTTTGTATATTTCTTAAAAATATTAATGGTTGATAATAGATTGGACTTTGAATATTATTGTTCTTATTGTATTGTATATGAAGTTGTATAGTACTACTATAATTTTATTTTGGTTTTGTGTTTACATCATTCTCTTAAAAGGGCATTTTAGTCATTTTTTCTTGCTATGTTGTTTGAGTAGGATGAAGTATACGTAAAACCCATGTTATTTTTGTGATGAAGTATATTTAATGTAATTAAAAATAAGTTTGTAATGAATTCGTTATTAAGAAAAGTAATCTACATAGATTATATACTTTAACATGCCCGGTTAATGTAATTAAAAATAAGTTTGTAATGAATTCGTTGTTAATTATTCATTATATACTATGTTTTCAATAAATTATGCACAACTTGATTAGCACAACTGGCTTAACCGCGCCCTTTTCTATCATAAGCTTAAGTTCGAGTCTGATTGCCAACAATATTTACTTTATAATTCATTTTTACATTTTTTTGCCATTAGTTTATGCCACATATTACCAATTCAAAAACATTTCATTCAAACCATATCTTAGAAATTCCATTGATGATAATAACAATTCATCCATAGTATAACAAAATTAATTAAGCATACAACATCCCAATAAATGCCGTCACAAATTAGCTACGCGTTTTGTTCTGTAGAAAAACAAGCAAACGAAATCATATTCCATAGCATAATTCCCTAGGAAATACCTACTAATGGTACTTCCATAGCAATTCAACTATGGAATTGGTTTCCGTCACAAACTCCGTTGCATAGTAACCACGATGATGAATTCCATAGCAGCAGTACAACGGAAAGTGATTTGGTAACAAATGTCATTGGAAAATTGCTACGAATGTTTGTTCCATAGAACCATCAGTAGCATAATACCAACGGATATGGAGTTGGTAGCATTTTCCCTAGCAACTCCCACTCTCGCTACCAGAAATAAAATTCGTAGACAATGTGGTAGCAACATTGCTATGGAGACATTTCATAGCATGATCCATTGCAGATTATCAACGAAAATACGTTCCATAGCGATTTTCCCAAGCAAAATCGCGTTTTTCTTATAGTGCATTCATTAGTCAGTGAGAGAGTCTTGTAAGAATACGGGGAGCCGTAGCATTCACTAGTCAGTGAGAGAGTGTTGTAAGACTACGGGGAGCCATAACATTCACTAGTCAGTAAGAGAGTGTTGTAAGACTATGGGGAGTTATAGGATTCACTAGTCAGTGAGAGAGTGTTGTAAGACTACGGGGAGCCGTAGGATTCACTAGTCATTGAAAGAGTGTTGTAAGACTACCGGGAGCCGTAGCATTCACTAGTCAGTGAGAGAGTGTTGTAAGACTACGGGGAGTCGTGGAATTCACTAGTCGGAGTGTGACGTAGAGGGGTTCTTAGGCTTGGGTACCCTTGCCAATTGACTCTTTGAGAATCTGGCGGCCAAACCAGGGGTCCCCACGATGGTCAGGAACTGTTATATCTCGAGTTAGGGAAGGGTTGTCGCAAATCAGAAGGATCGGAGTGTAATGTACGTGCAAATTCGTGAATCACGGGTCATGAATTGAGAATCAGATTGGATATGAGTGGTTCCAATTTTGCTGTCAGATCAAACTCCTGTATTTGAGTTTGGCTCTATTTGTGTAAAGTGTAGGCAGGATGAGATCTCAGATTTCCAAATGGTTCATTTTGAGAGGTAATGGTTTCCATATGATATTTTAGACCTGGGTGGATCGGTTCGTTTGGCTTGAGGAGATCCACGACACACATGGGATTAGCAAGCAGTAGACGGCGGAGGTGGGAGATGATGTGTGACTGCAGATCGGTTGTAATATTCTCTTGGGGTGAAGCGAATTTAGTGATTTTACGTATAGTATGATCGGTTACAAGAGCTCAATTGGATTGAACAACTGTGGAGTTGTATTGCTGGATGTTCTAGGGTAGCCTTGGTGGTCCAACTGTTGGGTCGGAAGTCGATCATGTATCAGGATTTGGGTGTTCAACATTAGAAGATAGTTGGGGCTTATCTTTGCAGATATCAGTGGATAGTTCCGATCGGGCAGGGTCATTCAGTTCAGGGTCGTAGCTGAATCGTCCTGGGATCGGTAGTGGAATGGTTCTGTCGGATGGGAGGTCATACCTAGTGTAAGGTATCAGTTTCCATGTGGATCAACATGTTTTCATTTTGTGTTGAGGGGAAAGTATTGATGTTCATTCTTCAGATGGGTTCTGATAGCTGTATCGGTGATTGGCCTACGGTGTGAGAAGACCCCTCCGTTTCTTTGAGTTTCAGTCAGAGTCGACTGTTATGATGGGCATAAGTGTTCGGCAACCGATTATGGTCAACGACTTGATTCCATCATTCGTATTGAGATATTCAGGGTTGGAGGTGTTTTGTTGGCTCTGATAATCAAGGAGGGGTGGTTATGGGGATGTCCTGCATGGGCGGTCTGTTGGGGAGACAGACCAATATAGATTCCAAGTTTCGGAGAGGCAGAAGTGTTTCTGTATCGGCAAAAGGTTCGTCTTTCTTTAGGTTGAGAGTTCCTGATTGCTTTCGGTTATCATGGGAGATCGTTGTATGATCTGAGTTTTCTTCAGTTGCGCACATATTCTTGTTGCTTCATCCTACGTGTTTATAAGGAGAGATTTTGAGGTCGAAATCTAATTTAAGTGGGGGAGAATTGTAACATCATGTTTCGGATCGTTTTGTGATTTCAGGCTCGTAGGCCATAATCCGGGTGTGAAAAGGTTTTGAGGCTTTAAGGGAAAAAGTCTAGGCCACCTTTGGATATGGATAAGGTAGATTGTGTGATAGAAGAGTTCGAGTTGCGCTTTAGAGCCCAAGATTATCAGTAAAGGTGTTGGCTCGGTCTTTTATGAGTTTTGGGTTTTGTTCATGGAGATTTGAGGCCATAATAAGTTGCTAGAAGTGTAGAGCTTCTCGCCACCTTTTCGAGGATATAAGGCTCGTTGGAAACAGACATATAACGAAGGAGTTATGATAGTTTGAAGTTTTGGCAAGTTTATCCGTTGGTGGAATAAGTTGGCAATTAGTCCCATGTGCCGAGGACTGGGACGCGTGGATGAACTCTGTACGCCCAACGTACCTAAAGGTACACCCAGCGTAATGGTCAGGACGCAAAAACTTTATTTTTAGGTTTGGGCACTATATAAGGATCATTATAACCTCAAGACTCCCTTGGGTATCAACGTCCATGGTTCTAAAACCCTAATTACGAACCCTACTCTCCTCTAAGAGTATTGTGATCTCCTTATGAGCATTTTAATGGGTTTTGGTGTTCATTCTAGATTTGGGATTTCCTGCAAGTTGGTCGATCTAAGAGAAGGTTCGTAGATCTGGGTACTCTCCTTCATTTCCAGCTCATTAGAGGTATAAAGCTCCAACCATGCTCATTTGAACATTAGATCTAGTATGATATGAGTTTTGGTCCCATATTGGTCTCATGGGTGAGATCTAGTGGTTTGCCACCACTCCAGGGGCTTTGAGTTGCTACTCTTAGTATCTCTGAGGTTATTATTCCATAAAGGTGCTTGCTTGAAGCTTATGAATGGACCATGCATATGTCAAGGTGGTTTTAATGGGTCTTAAGGATTTAATTACATTGTTGAGCCCCTTTAAGATGTGAAAACTGATAAAGTTGCCAACTTTATCAATTAAGAGTGAATTTCGAAGGCTCCCTGAAGTTTGGGTACAAGGAGCTGAAGTGGTTAAGTGAAAGGTTGAGGTTCTGTGGACCAGAGCAGTACGCCCC
This sequence comes from Lactuca serriola, assembly GCF_051521515.1. Classification (NCBI taxonomy): domain Eukaryota; kingdom Viridiplantae; phylum Streptophyta; class Magnoliopsida; order Asterales; family Asteraceae; genus Lactuca; species Lactuca serriola. The sequence goes on from NC_136410.1 coordinate 91,573,272, forward strand.
TCGTAGGATTCAGTACGCCCAGTATATTGTATTAAGTCCGCCAATTAGGATTGGCATGTACACTGAGCGTACCAAGGGAAGTGCGCCCCGCGTAATCTCGTTGTGGGCTTTTGGGATAAATTTCGTGATGGGCCGTAAGTGTTGGGCCTGGGTTTTTGGGCTTGCTGTATTAGAGACTTTTAATCAAAGGAATATAATATTTGTTTTCTCTTGTGTTGGGCTTGCCATGGGATGTGAGTTTTAGGGTTGGGACTTGATAGGCCCATTTGGTATTAGGCCTGGGTGGGCCCAATGGGTTTGGGTTATTTACGGACCGGGTTGGTGGACCATCTTTAGACCTTATGAGTAAAGGTCTGGTCTTAGATCCTAATGGGGTTAATTGTGGGTTTTGGCTCAGTGTTAGAGGTCGGAGTGCAGCAACAACAATATAGGATCCGTTTACCATCTGAGGTGAGTCTTCTCAATATACTTACCTGAGTGGTAATACTGTCACACCCCAAAAACGAAACGGCAGAAACGTTCTGGGGCGGAGGACTTCATGTACAGTATCATAACAATTAACCATAGTAAAAGAAGCAACAACATCCATTGCATTAATAGAATAGTTTTAATATAAGTGTGTTCTTTAACAGTAGTAAGACACCAAAAATGTGATATCAAAATAAAAGACAAGTTTTGAACATGCTCTATCTTCTAAAAACCGGGTGCAACGCACCTGTCTACTGGTTCCCTGAGAATACAAGTTATTTTGCAAACGTAGATCAGCATTTAAGTTGGTGAGTTCATAAGTATTTAGTGTCAAATGGTTGCTTACATTCATGGATTGTGTGTTGGATGTGTTAACTTAAGTTCATTGAGTTGCAATCGAGCCGGAAACTCCATCAAAAGGAGTTCACGACCGCAAACTAGGGTTTACGGCCGTAAACCCATGTTGGCCGTGAACCCCTCTCCATAAGTATGGTTTTCCTTCATTATTTCGTCATTTCTCACATCTTCCAGTCAAGAACACTCAAAACTGTCTCAAGTATCATCAAGAACACTCTCATTTCTCCTCAAAATCGTAAGTGTTTCTTCCATTATTACTTGATATCCTTATTATTCATGAGAAGCTCTTTGATTTCATCCATAAATTCGACACTTTAGGTTTAGATCTTCAAATCATCATCTTTTCACCAAGAACACACCCTTGTTCTTAGGGCCGTAAATGATGGGTTTTAGCCATATGAACATCCCTATGTGCACATACAAACCCTAATGCTTGGATCTAGGTTTCTCTAATTGAACATGCATTGAATCCAAGACTTCTAATGACTAATAGAGTATAATAACATAACAAATCAGAATTAGAAGATTACCTTGAATCACTTGCTTGGTCTTCTTGTCCTTGGAGCTTTAGAGTCACAATTGTCACTCCTCTAATGGCTTACAAACACCAACTAGCAAGAGGATGATTTGAGAGAGAGGAGAGGGGATCAAGAATCGGCCAGGGTTTCTTTTAGAGCATAGGTCCGATTTTCCTTGACCCTTAGGGTCTATTTATACTAGTGAGTCTCCTAGGGTTTCACCCTTAAACCCTAATTGGCTAACTTAAGCCCTAAGCAATCCAATACCCTAAATGATAAGACTTGGACGATTTCAAGGCCTATCCATAGTCCTCAAAACCGTCCCCCTTTATCCTTAAGGGATGTATAGCCCAAAGTACAACTATCATACAATTGACAGTTAATGCCCCTTTATTCAATTAATCTCTTTAAGTCACCAAATTAATTCCTAATTAATTTATGACTTATATTAATCAAATAATAATATTATTATTCATTATATTATTCTCATAATATATTAATAATATTTCTTCTCTCATTACAAATCATCCTGTCAAGTTGCTATGGTGAAGGCAACCCAAAAGGACCATGCACAACCGGGTCAAATACTTGCCTAATATAGTCGCAGCCTTAGACACTATTCCAACAGTCTCCCACTTGGATAAGTCTAGTAACTATATACAAGTATAATCCGATTAGCAATCGTAGCTCTCAAAGACACTGTCAAACTTTGATCTAATCAATCTTGTCCTTCAGATAAGGGATCGTACAGTCCTCTGTTTAGATATCATGCTGACAATTCTATGGAACCAATTTGTCTAGCATTTGGTTTCTCGATTTCAGATTCATTTGACATAGAACTTAATTGAACACATCAATTCAGTTCTGACCGGGCCCGACACATAAGTCAAATCAAATCATCGAGTGGCCGAGATATCGCTTTTACCCTCTTAGGATAAAAGTAATAGATAAACTTCGACTTATATGCATTTACTTATTCATTAATCAACTATACACAACAATGCGTTTTATAACATCAAGTTACTGATGCGGCTTCGCATTATCAATGAACAATCAATTAACAAATAACAAACCATATATCTAGGTTTTAAGACTATATGATATTATCGTCATGCGATCACCCTTTTTATCACATTCCATAAGGTGATTCCAGCAAGCACGGGTTTGTTCCAATGCTCAAAACCAGTTCATAAGCACTCGTGAACGTTGCAGCAAACTTTTGCTATGTCTAATACCATTTAGACAATCTACACACCAATTGATGACAATCTTCATTCATACCTACTTCCAACATATGAACGATTGTGGACAATTCGAATAATTCGATCATTCTCAATAAACTCAATTATTCTAGAAGTCAAAACATGCGAAGTGAAACACTAGTTAAACAATTAACATAAGACAGTAACATTACTCATAAATAATACTCTTTTATTTAATCATCAAATGTTAATTACATTTATCTATCACACGTTTCTAATACTATCTAATCTATACTAATATCATCCTTCAGCCCAATACTCCTAGCATGCTACAAGTGCTTAACCCTGCTCACTCCGTTCGTAAGCGGATCTGCTGGGTTATCTTCTGATGATATCCTCTTAACCACGAGTTGTCCTTCTTCTACACGATGTCTAATAAAGTGATATTTTCTGTCGATATGTCGAGATCTACCATGATTCCTCGGTTCCTTGGTCAAGGCAACCGCTCCTTCATTATCACAGAAAATCTCCATGGGCTCCTTTATGGCAGGTACAACTCCAAGATCACCGATGAAGTTCTTCAACCATATTGCCTCCTTTGACGCTTCGCTCACTGCAATGTACTTTGATTCACACGTTGAATCAGCTACGGTTTCCTGCTTGGAACTTTTCCAACTTACTGCTCCTCCATTCAGGGTAAAGACCCAGCCCGACTGCGAACGGTAGTTGTCCCTGTCGGTCTGAAAGCTGGCGTCACTATACCCTTGCACCTTCAAGTCATCACTCCCTCCAAGGACTAAGAACCATTCCTTCATCCTCTGAAGGTACTTAAGGATATTCTTGACCGCAATCCAATGGGCTCTGCTAGGGTTCCCTTGATATCTAGTAACCATGCTCAAAGCAAAGGCTACATCAGGGCGAGTACAAGTCATAGCATACATGATTGAGCCAACTGCGGAAGCGTATGGTACTCGGACTTTGAGTCTTACTCAACTTGGCATTACTTTGTATCAGTAATTCTCCTTTCTTCAAGTTTTCCATACTAAAATGTTTTAGTACTTTATCTAAGTAAGTGTTCTGACTAAGTCCTATTAGTCTCTTACTTTGTTCTCTCACTATCCTTATTCCCAAAATATAGGAAGCCTCTCTGAGGTCCTTCATAGCGAAGCACTTCCCGAGCCAGGACTTAACCTCCTGCAGAGTCGGGACATTGTTTCCTATGAGTAGTATGTCTTCGACATGCAGCACGAGGAAGCTTACTATACTCCCACTGGCTTTGACATATACACATGATTCATCTTCGCTTCGTACAAATCCAAACTCTTTGACTTTCTCATCGAAGCAAAGATTCCATCTGCGAGACGCTTGCTTAAGTCCATAAATGGACTTCTCAAGCTTACACACTCTATTTGGATGTTTCGGATCAACAAAACCCTCTGGCTGAGCCATGTAAACATCCTCAGCCAACTTCCCATTAAGGAAAGCAGTTTTGACATCCATTTGCCAAATCTCATAGTCATGAAATGCGGCAATTGCTAGCATCACTCTAATAGTTTTTATCTTCGCAACTGGTGAGAAGGTCTCATCATAGTCAACTCCGAGAGTTTGAGTAAAGCCCTTCGCAACCAATCGTGCTTTATATGTGTGTACATTTCCATCCACATCGGTCTTCTTCTTGAAGATCCACTTGCACCCAACAGTCTTACGTCCGGGCACATTATCAACAAAATTCCAAACCTGGTTGTCATACATGGACCGGATCTCGCTGTCCATTGCCTCTTTCCATTTCACAGACTCTAGGCCTGCCATGGCTTCCTTATAGCTACTAGGTTTAGCTAGATTTATTAGTGTACCATCACTAATATATGTGTCCCATTCGGTAGTAATATGAAAACCATAAAATTGGGGTCGAAATCTAGCTCTTTCGGAACGTCTAAGAGGTAAAGACTCGTCAATCGGTTCATCCGGAGTTTCCTGCTCGGGTTGAGTGCCAGCAGTAGAGTTTCCTTCATCTATCATCTCTTGAATCTCCTCAAGCTCGATTTGCCTCCCACTATCTCCTTGGCTTATGAGTTCTCGCTCTCAGAAAACTCCTCTCCTCGCAACAAAGACAACATTGTCCTTCGGTCTATAGAAGATATATCCAAAGGATTTATGTGGATAGCCGATGAAAATACATCGCTCACTACGAGGTTCGAGCTTGACGTGAGTATCTCGTCTTACGAAAGCCTCACAACCCCAAACCTTGATATGTGCTAACGAGGGAGCTTTCCCTGTCCACATCTCGTGAGGTGTTTTGGCAACCTTCTTAGTAGGGACTCGGTTAAGGATATGGGCGGCAGTCTCTAAGGCATACCCCCATAATGAGATAGGTGTTGGGTTTTGAGCATTCTAACACTCCTAAGTGTACATGCAACCCTAAATACCTTGGATCTATGTTTTCTCTATTATACATGCAAATAAGAACTTCCAAGGTATTATCCTAATCTAGCATACAAAACAATAACTATAGCAAGATTGAATACATACCTCTTTGATGTAGAAAGTCTTCATGAAGCTTGAGTGCCTAGTGCCCCAAGTGTGACACCTCAAATGGAATCACAATCATCAAAACACTTGGAATGACTTAAGAGAATTCTACACTCATCAAAATCGGCTAGCCCTTTCACTTCACACAATAGTGTGATTCTAGTGCCAATTTTGTCAAGAATAAGATCTTTATATAGTGTTACAATTAGGGTAAACCCTAATTGTCATGACTTTCCATTTCCTTGGATCCATGGGTACAAATACACCATGGAGCATCCATGGACCATCCTATGGGTTTTAGCCCAACTTGATTATCCATGGAACATTAGCCCACTATACAAGCATGGATGATTTACACAATCAACCCATATATTTAATTAGTCTTCTGTTGATCACTTAATTAATCCTAGATTAATTCTTGATCAATACTAATTAAATAATCTTATTATTCTTATTATTAATATACTAGAACTTATAATATATTAATAACCATAAGTGTCTTATTTCTCTCATCCAAGTGCATGATGGTATGCAACCCAAATGGACCATGCCGGGTCGGGTCAAGTCTTACCAAATATAGTTATGGACTTAGACATTAATCCAACAGTCTCCCACTTGGATAAGTCTAAAACTATTATTGCGTATGACTTCAGGAACCAACTGGCAATCGTAGCTCTCAAAAGCTTCTGTCGAACTCTGACCTTGTAGATAAACTCTGACCTTTGTCAGTGACTTGTCCATTAGATAAGGGATCATATATTCCTCCATTCTAGATATCATATGGACTGAGACATGGATTATGATCATTCTCTCTGTCCATTTGTTGTTTCCCGATTTCCGATTTATGACGACTGACTAATTGAACAAATCAAATCAGTCCTGGCCCGGCCGAGCACTTCCATTTGTCATCATCAAATCATCGAGGGGCCCACAGATATCGCTTTTATCCTGAAGGTAAAAGGAATGGATAAACTTCGACTCATATGGCTTGTTCTACTACTTGTTGAATCATACACAAAAGCACGTTTTATAGCACCGAGTTACCAAATGCGGTTTCGTGCAATCAATGTACTACCAACTCATAGTAACAACTCATATCTCTAGGTTTGAAGAATATAAGATATTATCGTCTCATGATCACTTGTGATAAAATCCATGAAGTGATTCCAATGAGCGCGGGTTGAATCCAATACTCAGAGCTTATGAGCACTCATGATTATTGTAGCCTTGTCCAACATCTTAGACCTCTACAACCCATCATGACAGTCTTAATTCATATCTACTTCCAAAATATGACCGACTGTGGATGGTTTGAATAACTTAGTCATTCCGGAAGAATAACCTAGTTTATTCGGGAAGTCAAAACATGCAAAGTGAAACACAAGAATAATTGAATCCAATATGGTCTCAGAACTTATGAATATAAATAAAACACCTTTTATTTATCACCATATGATTACACATTATTCATTGTATACTGTTTCAGCTATCAACTTTAATCTTGAATTTAAAACAATAGTTGTCCCATGCTCCAAGCATGTATACTATGTTTTTCTCAAACACTAGTCATGCCATACACCAAGTATGCATACTATGTTTGTCTATGATCTTTACTTTGTGAACTAGATCAATTGAACATAACTTCAATGATTCTTTTTTCACACTCCCAAATCCTTACTGCAAATGCAAGAATTCCAAATTCATGCCATTTACTGGAATCTGTCAGATTCTAAACTTATATGCATTGATCCTCTTGTAATGATTATGCACAAAGTCATAAAGACTTGGCAACAATCATTACAGAGTATTCCAAAGGAGATCAACTCCTTGGAAACATCCTTCTTGCATTAAGTTTCCTTAATCTTACACAGATTGAAAATTCTAACGTTGAAACATTTCCATATTCCATTTTGACTATCACTTCTGAACAAGAGTTGCCTCCTTACAGATTATGTCAATATGGTCCTTCCAGAATTATCACTATACTTCCAACTGTCCTTGAGCAACCAATCTTTGGTAAACCTTAGATTGTCCTCGACAATTGTTTAATCCTTTTAGTCATATCCAGTTCTAAACCTTTTCCCTTCTTAATGCCCCAGGCATTTGGAAAATTTTAGAAAGGATGAATATAACACATGTAATCGATCCTATATCCGAAGCATATAGGACACGATTCATGATGTCTCACATAAAGACTAAACTAGTCTTTTGCTATAACATTTCCATTTCTATTTGCCAAGTTCTCATAATTCAGATTATGAAAAGGGATGTCGTAATCATAATCGAATTTTAGAACGCAAATAATGGACTCATATACATAATTTCCTTATGTTGAGCCATTCCAACATGAAATTCATATATATTTCCTTGACTAAATGATTAAAACCTCATGATCTAAGCTTATAGATTTGAGATGAAGTATAATTTCCTCTCCCTTAATTATAGCAAAACAACTCTTTCCCAATTGAAACTTTTGTTTTCTATAATTAACATTGCTCCCACTAACATGATGATTATTAGCATAACACTTATGCTCCCACTAGCTTTGACATGTACTCAGAAAACAGCTGGACTTCTAGAAATCAATACTTCATTGACATTCTTACCAAAGTTCAGATTTCTGATACTAGATTGTTTTGATAAAACTTTATCAAAATCATACACCTTCCCTTAGATAGCACACTTGTGTGTCTAAACAGTTATGAAGAGGTATGCCGTAATCATAATGGTTAGACCCTTTTGCCACTTCTCACAAGTCCAGGTTAGTGTGCCGGTTAACCACACACGCTCCACTAACGACTTTGAGAATGCAAATATCACAATTGCTATCTAGATAAAATCTACTTAGTGAAAGTGTTTCCTCACCATCATTTTCATGAATCGGAGAGAATCCTTATGACACTTAGATTTAATGGTGTATGTGTTCTTATCCAGGTGAATTGTCAAAATCATAGTCACAAGACAAGGATAATGACAAATCCAAACTCATATGGACTGAACTCAATCTTAATTTCTTGCCACCTGGCAGCTCAAGGGCCTGCCATTGCTTCCAAGTTGTTTGTGCAACACTTTGAGAACTCTGAGAACTCATATGCAAAGCCAACTTTAACTGGAATGGGCACAGAATATGTCAACACGATAGGTTGTAAACCTCAAGTTGTGTGCTAGTGAAGACAAACACTTGTCAAATATCCAAGAGATAGTGTGGATTCTAATCAAGACAAACACTTCACACAATTGGCCTTAGTTGGTCTTTGTTTTATCCAAAACATCACAACTTACCAATTTCAAATGTACAAGAGTAGAAAACTTTTACTCTTACATTTGACAAGTGTTTTAAACCTTCTTTTGAGACATGTCACTCAAGTTACAATCTTGGAGTATGACTCTAAGACTTGTATTGGAACGAAGTATGACTCATCTTCTTGATTTAACCATTTCAACAATTCAAGATCCCTCTTCTTAGTCATAAGAATGCACTAAGATTTCCTTAGAGAACTAATTGTGCTATGGTTTCTTAATCATTAAGATGATCACAAAAGCTGATACTAAAGTACTCTCCCATCTTTTCAGATTTGAGAAACTTTTATCCTTCTGCCTAAATTGATTCTTCTTATTCGCTCTGCCATAAATTGGAACCTTTTTCCAATGTCTCAGAATTACACTTAAGCTTGTAAGTATAATCATATTTATTGTGCTTTAGTAAACTATGACGAATAGTCTTATCAAACTTTTATGGTGGACTTAATCAGTGCACAAGAATGTGTACTCGATCCTTTAGTCCTTTACTTGACTCACACATCCATGTGAACAAGTAATTAGTCTTAATTTTTCCAAAACTTGAAAGTTCTCATTCATCATGCTATACAACTTGCATGATTCCAAGTTCCGGTCCAGTTGAAACTTGGGTGATGAGAATCTTTCCTTATTTGGTAAATTTAGACATTACCACAAATGAAAGAATCAATTTCATATTTCCACTCTTGCTCTTAATGGAATCATATAAGCAACAATTTTTCCTCAAATGCCATTGTAAGGATATTTTAAAATAAATAAAATCAAAAAATTTTCTTTTATTTTAAACTTTGCGGAAAACTTATCCTTACAATCCATATGAAAACTTGTTGTTACCTATTCCTAAGCAATATCTCATAACTCCTAAGAAGTAGCTCAAGAATCCGATCTTCAAACTATGCGATAGAAATCCATCTACGCCATCAGATTCAGCATATTCTTTCTTTAAGTTTCTTCACTTTTCTTTCATTCTTAAAACATCACCATGTGACCCAGTCACATCATGTATCAAGAATCTCAGAATAGAAACTTAACAGAGTTAGATAGTGGAATTTACCTGAAGTAGAGTCAAACTTATTGACTTTAACATCCTTAGGTAAATTTTGGCAGCTTCGCAACCAATGCCCCTTTCTTTGGCAATACAAACATATGGACCCTTTGATAATGGTACACAGGAATATCACAGACTTAGCTTTTCTCTTTACCATTTGGTCAATCGAGTTGACTATGGCCGATCCCTTTCCATTGGGAAGAGAATGCTTTCCGAGATTTCCTGTGTCACTATTGTCAATGTCCATCAAGTTTTAAGAAAGTTGATCTTAGATAAGATCATTAAGGGTCTTGTCATAGTCTGTTTCATAGGTGTCCTGATGGGATTAAAACAACTTTTAATCTATGAAGATCGATTAGATCTTGAACAAGTATATGAATATGAAACAGTAAAAACGCAATAGTAAGAACAAACAGCTTGAATCAAACGTGTCGAATGATTAAATAAAATCCTTAGAAGAGCTCGATTAAGAACATCAACTGTAAAGGATTAGAAGATTACAAGAACGATTACCGAAAAATATTGTACTCTTGATCAATCGCTATATCGATAATCTCTAGAATCTTAACCTAATATGCATGCAAGCATTTAACTTATATACAATACATAAAAGGCTCTCGGTTGGACAGGCCCAAACCGGAGAATACAAGGCTAATCAATGAGCCCAAAAGACGCAACAACAAAACTATCTTTAGCCCAACAATCTCCCCCTTTGCGTCAATTTGGAGCGAGACCTTCACTTCTTACTTGGGCCGGCAGCTGAAGCTGGTACCTTCTTCTTCACGGTGCTAAACAGACACTTGGTTATGGAGAGGATGGTCTGTCTAAACCGGATGTACCAATTGATCATATCATTGAAGTACTTGATGTCATCAGCCGAATTGTCTTTACACTGCTTGATGATGAATAAGACATGCTCCAAGCAAGTTGTGGTGAAAAGATGTTTGTCAGCTAATGCGAAGAGACACTTCTGTCCTTCGGCTCTGGTGAACATCACAGAGTTTCGCCTTGGATCTATCTTGCCCATTTTCATTTGATTTAGATCACTGGCTGATCCCACAGGTGCGACTTTCGGTTTCTTCTTAAAAACTGTGGCGACCTCCTGATCCATTAGGGCCACCTCCATGATATAGCATGCCAGCATCCTTTTGACATGGTCTATGATGGGACCATATTTAGATTCATTTGTCAGCAGGATATTGTACAAGACTATCCAATCATGAGGATTCAGATTGGGCAGATCCACCAGGGAGATGATGTGGGCAATTCTTGCAGATCCCCGGATGAGCTTGAACTTAACGTTTGTGAATCTCCCCACGGCATAAGGCTTCAGCACCCGAACATTAACAATCTTCTGGGCGCTCCATGTAAGGTATTGAGGGCGAGCGGCTTCCAGGTAGAAGTCAATGAGCTCCCTGTCAAGCTCATCGTTCGGCTGCGGGACTTCGAAAATGTTAGAGAAGGCGTGGAAAATGAACGCCTTTCGAGTCAGCGGCATATCAAACTGCGAATCGATAGAGTTGTTGCAGTCGAATGATATCACCGGCTCGAGCCATAGTATGCTTGGAGTCTCTATGGCCTCTTTTATCATACGATCCCTGGTCCAGGCAGGGAAGAGCAACTTTCGGCTCTCAAGGAGATCGTGGGCTTCTTTTTGCTTTCGTTCGGCTTCTTCAGCCTCACGCGCCACACGACTGGCATCGTCTTCAGCATTGCAACTGTTCTTTCTTTTTAACATGTCCGTAATAGTCTCCTTGTCTTCATCTTCATCTTCATCTTCATCTCCTCCCTCTACTATGTTTTTGCCCTTGTTCTTCACACCCGAACCCGAGGCATGACCGGTTGGGGGTGGTTCGGTTGTGTGAGTCGCTTTGGAGGAAGGAGGTGGTTTCGATCCTTGCTTCATATCTCCCCCTTGTTTCGGAATGGACACGAAAATCGGTAGGCCTTCAATTTTACTTAAAAGGTCCATGGCCGGAGATAGTTTTTCAGTGAGGGTACGCCTCACTGAGTGGTTAAGTATGGGGTCGTGTGCTTCCAGGATGTTTGAGAGAGCTGCGTGGACATCTGAAACACACGTCTTTATGACCTCCCTCTCGGATTGAAGAGCTTCCAATTGTTGCTGGGAGTTGGAAAGTTGCGTGCTCTTGACCTTCAGGGCGGTAGTCTTACTCGCCAAGACGTCCATCAGAGAATTTTCTGCCGCAAGATCCTCTTGTAGTTTTGCCAAGCGGGCATCGATGGAGGCACGAAGTGCCGAGTTGTCGTCGCTAAGATTTTGTCTGAGGGTAGCGAACGAAGATAACTCCGTCGAGACAAACTGGGCCAATTGTTGAACAACTGGTTCCAGAGTTGTCTTACTGGCTTCGACATTCTCCTGCAAAGACTGCAACAGGATAGAAGCGTCATTGAATAGTTTATCGACTTTTGCGGTCGCTGCCTCACAGGCTCGGGTGGAGGCGTCTATGGCAGTAGTTGCTGAGGCGACAGAATCATGTTGAGCCCTGGAGAAGGCGTCAACGATCTTCTGAAGGGCAGCTTCAGACAAAGATGACTGCTGGTTGGAAGAGGAGGCGAGAAGCTGATCAACCTTCTCGTTAAGCTCGCGAAGATGCTTTCGTGTCACTGGAGCATCATCCTCCTCATCACTCTGAACTTGAAACGGACTATAGTAGACCGAATCAAAGTTCATGTGATCACCACCAAGGTATTGATCACCGCCATCGGAGGCGTCTTCTGGAGATTGAGGTGGTGGTGAAGCTGGGGGTGTTATGGGTTTGGTTGGTTCAGGTTGAGTGGGTGGGGGGTTAGTTTTGGGTGGTGGTTGTGTATGGGTAGTGTCGGTTTGAGGAGGTTCGGTTACTGGAGGGGTTTCGGTGACAGGTGGTGTTTCGGTTGATGTGGTGAATATGGGTGGAGGTATAGGGATAGAGGTTGGATGAATTGTGGGGTTTATGGTGGGAATGGAAATAGGAATTGTGGGTGGAGGTGAAGGAACTGGGGATTGATGAAGTTCCATCTCTGGGGTTGGGGAACGAGGAGGTGTGTTGCCTCGTTGAGGAGAGTCGTCTCCTTGTGATCCCTCAGAGTCCGAACTCCCACCTTCGGATTCGCTTGAAGAAGAGGAAATAACGAGCTTTCGCTTCGGTTGGGTCTTCCTTCTTTTTGGTTGTGGGGATGAAGCAGCCTTCGGTTGTCTTCGCTTTTTGGGAGAAGGTCCTTTTGATGCTTTGGACACTTGCTTCCCCTTCTCTGCCTTTTTGCCCCTGGCCACCGGTTTATCGGCGTCATGAATCGATCGCAGCATGTCCGGTGTCAGTTCCCTCGGACCAGTTGGCCTAAACTCCTTGATCGTCCTGATCAGTCTGCTATCGGCTGGCACATCGGCATACATCGACTCCGGGATAGAGCCAATGAATGAGAATTTTGATTCATCAGATACGATAATCTTCTTGGTATGAAACGTACCAATAGAAGACATCGATGCACCATCGGCTGTTGGAACGTCGAACTTATCCATGGCCCATCTTGTTATCAAGATCCAGAACCGGGCCAGCGACACCTCGGAGTGTCGGGAAGAGGAAGAGAGGCTTTGAATCAGCTGTTGCCAGAGGACAAACCCATAGTCCAGGTTTATCCCATTGTAGACTCCGTACATTATCGAAAGGAAAAGACGACTTGCACCGTCAGATCCTGAGCTCCTCTCTGACAGTCCCTTGAAGAGAACTGTAAATAACCCATTCCACTGGGGCGGTAGGCAGGACTTCTTAAACCTGGCGACGGAGGTGAGAACCTCTGTGTAGCCCATGTTGTATAACATGTTGTAGAACATCCCAACCGGAATCGTGTCCGGGTGAACTCGTGATGAGTCAGCTGCAAACCCTAACAAAGTGCAGAAACGGGGGCGAGAAATTGAAGTCTTGTGTTCTCCCACTTCAAAGAATACCCGGTCGACGGCCTTGTCGTAGTAAGCCGTCGCATAGACTTGAGATAAGGCCACCATTGGCACCGATTCAATCCGTGACAGTGCAGGAGCGAGCTGGGAGTACTTGAGGCATTCGATGACCGGCGACATGTAGGAATCATACGCCAGTGGGTTCAGATCAATGACAAGGCATTGTTGGGGTCGGATGGGAAGAATTTGAGAAGTTGCATGAACGGAAGAAGATTCAGCCATTGTTGCAGGTTTGGAGAAGAAGATGACCGGGAGAGTGTGTGGAAGTGTTTTTGCTTTGGAAATTATGGAGGTAGTAAAGAGGTAAAAGGTGGTGTTGAAGGCTTTTTATAGTGGGTGATAGGAGAGAGAAAAATCGTTTCAAATCTCTTATGGAAATACGAAACGGGTTTTTGATTGACTGATTGGTGACAGTTGGGGCGTGCGATGATCATGTAGGAGAGAGAGTGTCAGTTTCCTAGGATTACGCCGCCCAATAAGCGCCGGTTCAGAGAGAAGAACCGTTTCCATTTCCACACGCGCCTTTAATGCCAAATTGATGACGCTTCAATATCACACACGCGTCCATAAGTGTCAGAAAAAGCGCGGCCGATTCAAATTCACGCGCCCTCCTTTTTACCGTCGTTTGAATTTCTATCCATTTAACTCCCGCCGAGTCAGCAACTTTTTGTCTTTTCCCCTTTTAAACGGTTGTTTTCAATTAATGACCCACGTGGCTAATTTTTGACCACAACTTCTTTTGTAACCATCCATTAATAATCCAGCCTGTAAAATAATTAGTAACGGAATTTTTTTGAAAATCTAGGATTTTCGTGCAAAGAGTGTAAAAGAAAAAGAAATAAAGCAACTCTTTTTAGGATAATCTGTGATGTCAATAATGACACGAAACTGATGATCCCGGGCACGAATCTCTTTCTTCAAGGTCAAGAGAGACCTCAAAGTGTTAGTGTGGAATCCCGTTGAATGACGATCAAACATTTATTAAGAAATGTTGAAAGGCTTCTTTTAATTAGGTTAACTTGGGGTAGTTTCGCTTTGATTCATCAATTCAATTCTTGATATAAGAACGAAAGTGAACAAAGTACTTGTGAGACCGGTGTAGTCTGTTGAACAAGTAGATAGGATTTGATTTTAAAGTAGCTTGGATTAATATGAAATCTCAGATAAAAAATTAAAACTAGATCCCTTGGGAAGAAATGTTATGGTGTGTAACAATTTCATTGGAATCACGAAAAAAAATTTGAGATTCCATGAGGGTACATTCGTCAATTCATTAGTGAAATCTTGATCAAATTAATTGGTCACCGTCAATTCGTTGGTATTGAATTTTGGGTTTCACTCAGCTCGTAGTGGCACGAAACTAAGATCATAAACACAGATGTTGTGTAGCCATAAACCTCAGTGGTAGTTTCTGAGAGTCTCAAGGGTTACAGTGATGAAACGAATGTAATGGAGAAGTGTAATGGAGAAGGTGTAAGAAAACATAGTACCTCTGCTGCGAAAATAAGGACCAAGCAGGAAACTCTTAACTCATGTGAGAAGAGAGTGAGGTAGCTCACGATTAGAATAAATGAGTTAGCCTTATTGGGAAGACAAGGTTTGTGTATACCAGGTCATGAAGGCTATTATTCAAAATCTTATGAGGCTTGGGACACATACAGCAGCATGCTTCTAGGGACACTTAAGTAAGTCATCAAATATATCCCCATAAACGAATGAGCACACAAAGAAAAATAAATAAAATATTTTTGGAGTTTTTGAAATTTATAATAAAAAGAAAAAAATAATAAATAAAAATAAAAACGTAAGAGTTAAAATAAAATTAAGACCTAAACAAAAAAAAACTCTTGAAAAGAAAAAAAAAATTGAAAAACCGAACCCGAACGTTCGGTTGGTTTCGGTTCTAGAAAATTTTGAAAAACCGAACCCGAACCTTCGGTTGGTTTCAGTTCCACAAAATTTTGAATAACCGAACCCGAACCTTCGGTAGGTTTCGGTTTTGGAAAATTTTGAGAAACTAAGGAATTTAGATATACAAGAAATAAATACTTTTAACATAAAGAAAAACAAAATAGTACAAGAAATATACAACACAGAAAAACTACCTTTGAAGTAATGAGCGAGTCAGATGGTTGAACCGAACCCGAACGTTCGGTTGGTTTCGCTTCTTACGTTTGAGGATGAGAGGTAGTGTGCGGTACTGACTCTGATTCCATCATTCCTAGCCCTTGCAATATTTTATTGAATGATGCTTCTGGAAGAGCTTTGGTAAAGACGTCAGCCAGTTGATCAGTGGTTCTTACGAAGTGAACTTCGACATGTCCATCTTCCACATGATCTTTGATGAAGTGATACCTCAGTGCTATGTGTTTGGTTTTAGAGTGTTGCACTGGGTTATGACAGATCCTAATTGCACTTTCAGAGTCGCAATATAGTGGGATCTTCTTCATATTGAGTCCATAGTCTCGAAGTTGACTCTGGATCCAAATCACTTGTGATGTGCATGATGCAACAGCAATGTATTCCGCTTCGGCAGTAGACAACGACACACATGTTTGTTTCTTGGATTGCCAGCTGACTAATTTCCCATCAAGAAATTGACAGCCACCAGTTGTGCTTTTACGGTCGAGTCCACATCCTCCAAGGTCAGCATCAGAATAGGCTTGAACGAAGAAGCCTGAATTGGATGGATACCACAGACCTAAGGAGGTGGTTCGCTTGAGATAGCGTAGGATGTTCTTTATTGCCAGCATGTGAGGTTCTCGTGGGTTAGCCTGAAATCGAGCACAATAACACACAGAAAACATGATATCAGGCCTGCTAGCAGTTAGATACATCAGTGAGCCTATCATTTGACGATAGAGCGTGATGTCGACAGCCGGTTTGTCTAGAGATGGGGTAAGCTTGGTGCCGAATGCCATTGGGACTTTGACTTTTGAGTCTCCCATCATTCCAAACTTCGCTAGGAGAGTTTTCGTGTAAGCTTCCTGATTGATAAAGATGCCTTCGGGTCCCTGTCTTATATTTAAACCAAGGAAAAAATTAATAGGACCCATTGAGCTCATTTCAAACTTAGTCTCCATCAACTTTCTGAATTCAACTGTTAAGCTGGGATTCGTGGAGCCAAAGATGATGTCATCGACATAAATTTGAACTATCATAAGGTGGTTACCTTCCTTTTTGCGAAAGAAGGTTGGGTCAACCGAACCTTGTTTAAATTTAGACATCTTTAAAAATTTTGTAAGCGTTTCATACCAGGCTCTCGGAGCTTGTTTGAGGCCGTACACAGCTTTATCCAGAATATAGCAATGATTTGGATACTTTTCGTTCACGAACCCAGGAGGTTGCTCCACATACACAGTTTCTTCGAGTTCTCCATTGAGAAATGCACACTTGACGTCCATTTGGAAAACCTCAAAGTTTTTGTGAGCAGCATAGGCCAGAAATATTCTAACAGATTCTAGCCTAGCGACTGGAGCGAACGTCTCTTCGTAATCTATTCCTTCCTCCTGACAATATCCCTTGACTACCAGACGAGCCTTGTTCCTTATGACATTACCTTCCTTGTCCATTTTGTTTCTAAAAACCCATTTAAGACCAACAACCGAAGCATCTGGAGGAGTTGGAATGAGGCACCAGACTTTGTTCCTTTCAAACTCGTTCAGTTCGTCTTGCATTGCTTGAACCCAATCAGAGTGATCGAGGGCAGTGTTCACTGTCTTCGGTTCAACTTTTGATACGAATGAGTTAAACATACAAAACTCTACCTTTGAAAATAAGGATGTCTATTTTGCCTTCAGTTGAGATCGGGTCAAAACCTTCTCAGATACATCACCAACTACTTGAGAGATAGGATGATCTCTGGTCCATTTGGTGAGAGGAGGGTAATTCGGATCGAAGGTTGGATCTAGTTCAGCGTTGATCATTTCTTCGGGCTCAGATTGGCTATCGTAATCAGGCGTCATATCATCATGCTCCCCCTCAATTGATGAGTCTTGAGAAACATGATGTTCTTGGGTTTCTTGTGGTGCTGGATTATCAGGCGTTGAAGCACCTTCGTTTGGAGGGGCATCTTCGGTTGGAGAGGCACCTTCGGTTGGTGAAGGACCTTCGGTTGAAGTAGTAGAGCTTGGCTCCCCCTGGACTTGTGAGCTTGGCTCCCCCTCGACATGAGAACTTGGCTCCCCCTTGACTGAAGCAGTGTTGGTTGGAGATTCATCAGTGGGCGATTCTCCTTCATGCATTCTTTTTGCAGCATCTTCGGCAATTTGCTTCATATGATCAATCTTGTTGTCAGCTGCACCTGCTTCTGAGAGAGAAGCTTTTTCCGGTTCGTCAAAGAGTTCCAGAAAATTCTCGTACAAATTGGCAATTGAGACTGTGACTTGGCCAGTTTGAGGAAAGATTTCCCCGGCAGTGTCATCTATGGCCTGTAGCTTCTTGACATAGTTATCGTCGAAGGTCACATAGTATGTCTCTTCAATCCTTCTTGATCGTTTGTTTAGGACCCTGTACGCCTTGGATGTGAGTGAGTAACCCAGAAAGATTCCCTCGTCAGCTTTGACATCAAACTTGTTGCGGTGTTCTTTAGAGTTAAAGATGAAACACCTTGAGCCAAACACATGGAAAAATTTCACATTGGGTTTTCTGTTATTTATTATCTCATATGGTGTGAGCTTGAATCGCTTATTGAGATAGGACCTGTTCTGTGTATAACAAGCAGCAGAAATAGCGTCAGCCCAAAAATAAAGAGGTAAGGAAGCGAAACTTAACATAGTTCGGGCAGCTTCACACAAGGATCAGTTTCGTCTTTCGACTATTCCGTTCTGTTGTGGTGTGTAGGGAGCTGAGAAATTATGACTAATTCCCTTTTCTGCAAGAAACTCTTCAAACTCCTTGTTCTTGAATTCGAGACCATTATCGCTCCTGATGTTTCGAACGACCTTCTTGAGTTGGACTTCAATCTGCTTAATAAATGCTTTCAGCTTTTGAGTCACTTCAGATTTGAGCTTTAGAAAGAACACCCATGTAAATCGTGAGAAGTCATCAACGATAACAAGAATATACTTGCTACCACCGATGCTTTCGATAGATGAAGGACGACACAAATCGATATGAAGCAATTCGAGTGGTTCAACAATTTTTGTGTTAATTACGGATGGGTGACTTTGACGACTCTGCTTTCCCATTTCGCATGCAGCACATAGATGCTCTCTGTCAAACTTGAGCAACGGAAGACCCCTAACATGACCTCCAGTGACAAGTCGGTTGATATCTTTGAAATTGAGATGAGAGAGTCTTATGTGCCACAACCAGCTTTCGTCGGATTGAGCTTTGGATAATAGACATATGGCTGGGTTTCCTTTGAATGGTTTCATGTTTAGAGGAAACATTTCACCCTTTCACTCTGACTTCAGAATCACTTTCTTTGTCTTTTTCTCTATGATTTCAGAACCTTCATCATCGAATGAAACTTTGAGACCTGTACCTCCAACAAGCTGAGATACACTGATAAGGTTGTGTTGAAGTCCTTCCACATATGCCACCTTCCTTATTGTAAAGTCACCATTCGTTATCATCCCATATCCCTTTATGGTGCCGAAAGAGTTATTTCCAAACATGACGTTGCCACCATTAGCAAGAGATCTGTATTCCCTGAGCTCCTCTTTCCTCCCTGTCATGTGACGCGAGCAGCCACTGTCGATGTACCATTCTTCGTCAAACTGCTCGTCACTCATAACCTGCAAAAATTAAGCAGATTTAGGAACCCAAAGTTTCTTGGGTCCATGTGAGCTTTTCATGGTAACTGGAATAGTAAGAGAGATGTCAACTAGATATGTTCGTTTTATTAGAGTTGTTTCATCTTTCCTTTTAATGGTGAAGACTTTTATTTTGTTAGGATTGGGTGTGTTCGTTTTGAACTCTGATTTGGATTTATCGACCTTCTGCTTTCCTGTCTGTTCAGCTGAGGAATGAGGTTTTTGAGAACCAACGGAATTAGCTTAAGAGCAAGATGGAGACGAGTGGGTGGAAGTAAAAGAACGAGAAGAATTAGGAAGAGAGGATTTGGATGGAGATGTCTTCCTGGCTGATGACTCTAGGTGACCCTTTTGCTTTTGATCGTTGGAGGGGTTGACCTTCGAGTCTTGTTCTCTTTTGATTTCTGAGCCGAACCTCTGTGTTCGGTTGAAGTTGTTCTTGGAACCGAACCTTTGGTTTCGGTCGAAGTCCTTATCAGAACCGAGCCCTTGCTTTCGGTTGGTGTTTTCTTGCGAACCGAACCTTTGCTTTCGGTTGGTATTTTCTTGCGAACCGAACCTTGGCTTTCGGTTGGTATTTTCTTGCGGACCGAACCTTGGCTTTCGGTTGTTGGAACTTTCAGGCTTTCTTACAGGATTGTTTTCATACTTCAGATTCTTGTCCTTGTGTGAATAGTATGCATTCTGGGAGTGCCAGAATTGTTTCCTTTCAGAAAGGTTTTTCCTGTATCTTTGGTTCCTTTCTATCTTCTTATCCCTCATCTGCTTAGGTTGATGATGAACGTTTGCTTTCGTTTTGTTGTCTCCTTGGCTGGTTCCTTTTGAACTTCAGGAGATTTACTTTGAGCCGAGGGAGCAGAGGGAATATCCGAAGAAGAATCAGTTTGCGCTGAGGGAGTAGAAGGAATGTCTTCTTTTGCTGATCTCCCATCCTCCTGAGGAATATCTTTCGTACCGCTGGTGCTTGGCTCACTGAAATTATCAGGCTTATTCAAGGGTTCAGGTATGTATCTCCCTTTTCTCATCCAGGAGGTTCTTTCAGATAGGCCAACGGTTTCGTTTCCATTATCTATTGGAGCTTCCCATAAGTACTCATCACAGCCATCAGCATTGTCTTCATTAACAATAGCTGTGAGTTCAGCTGTTTGATGTTCGGTTACTCCAGTCACCTTATATACCTGATTCGGGGTGGTCCTGACCTTTTGATACACAACAGCTTTTTCTACTAATTTCGGGGACTTCTGTTGGGACAATCTAGCGAATTCCACAGAATTTTCAGAAATAAGATTTTTGTGGTTTTCAGTTTCGCTTTTAACGAATTCTGAGCAGTCAACCGTATCCTCTACAGAAATTTCACTCATGTTTTCGTCCTCGTTAAGCTCAGATGCATTTTCAACATCGATTTTATTTTCTGAGCTTACGTTGGCGTTTAGAGAGTCAAATTTTTGCATGGTTTCGGTTCTCAGTTTAAGTCGGTCGTTTTCGTCCAAAAGATTTTTGAGCATGTCCTTGTGGTCTTTGGATTTAATGAAGGACTCAATTTTGTCCAGTCCATACATGTAGGTCGGATTGACATCATCAGACGATATCACACTCTCACATTTGTAGGCTTCGGCATCGATTTCATCCTCCTTAAATTCTAGAAAGGGCAAAATCATGCGATGGATCTTTTGGCCTATCTCACAATCCAAGTGAAGTTGAGTAATATTGGAATATAAACGTTTAGCTATTAAAAAAAACATTTCGTTGTTTTAACAATTTCAAATTGTCTCTCTGCAAATAAATGTTTTCGTCTTTAACTTTAACTAATTCCGACTCTTTTAACTCAATCCACATTCGCCGCTCCTCACTCTTCGACGCCACCCTGCTTAATTGATCAGTCAGGTTAGAATTGGTGACCCGAGTTTGAGTTAAGCTACTATCTAAATGAGAAATTCTTGTATTGACATTTTTTAGTTCTTTCTCATATGAGGATGATGGTACTTTGGATGAAATAAAAACAGATTGTACCTTCTTTATCAGTTCATCGAGCTCATTGAACTGCTGGCTGAGTGGTTTGGCCGTAAAGCACATATCCTCCTGTACCTTCGGTTCATTGCTTCCTCCATCGGTATTGTATCCCCTCATATGAGATACGTCAGTCACCATGAAGCATTTTCCACCACTTCTTTCCTCCTTAGCCACATAAGCCTTTCCATGGGTAGGCTTCCTCACTTCTTCGTCTTCTGAGTCAGTAGACCAAACTTCTGTGCTACCGAACTCATCGTCATTGACCGAACCCTGCACAATAAGAGCATTAACAGAAGGGTTAGCGGTAGACTTCCTCTTTCTCAACTCATCCAATCTCTTCTGCAGCACGGCTTCCTCAGCATTTCCATCGTCCTTTTCAGCCATCTTCTTAAGAACACAGTCCTTAGCATAGTGGTTCTTGCCACCGCAATAGAAACAGCTTACTCCGGAATCGCCATCTGCTTTCGGTTCCTTCTTGGGCTCCTCAGCTTTCGGTTCATTGTTCGCTTTTTCCGAGCTGTAACTCCCCTGCCAGTTTCGGTTTTTGTTGCTGGGGAATCTCTTCTTTATGAACCTCTTAGGATTGGATACCATCATGGCATAATCCTCAGTTGTGAGGTCATATTCTTCCAAGTTGAGCTCTTCATCCTCCATCACAGCTTTACTTTTAGATAGGAGGGCCAACGAACCAAGACTAGAGACAACATTCTTCTCTTGAACCACAGTCTTCTCTTGCGACTTTAGAATACCCACCAGTTTCGCCAAAGAGTAAGATTTAAACTGTTCATGGGCTTTGACTGTGGAAACAACTGCTCTCCATTCAGATCTCAGTCCGTTCAAGAAAGTAACCTTTTGTTCGATGAGCTTCCTTTCAATATCGTGTTTGATCATCTTGCTGAGAAGATGATTGAAGCGATCAAACGTCTGGGTCACTGTTTCTTCGGCCCCTTGCCTGAATTCACCAAACTCAGATAGAAGCAAGGTTTGGATGGAATGTTCAAGATCTTCGTCTGTGGAATACAGTTCGCAAAGTCTATCCCATACTTCCTTCGCCGTAGTGCATGAGCTGACCAGTCTGAATGTGTCGGACTGAAGGGCGAATCTGATCAACCTTAGCGCCTTAATATTGCACTGGAATTTGTCTTTTTCATCTTGCGCAATATCCGTCACGTCCTTAAGCAGATCGTTGTAATCTTTTTGCGTCTTAATGATTCTGGATGTTGCAGAATGTGAAAACGGTCCATTGATGATGGCTTCCCAGATGAGATAACCATTGTCCTCCGATCCAATCACGTAATCTTCAAAATGATGCGCCCATACTTCATAGTCATGGGTGTATAAGATTGGAATCTTTGTCGTCGAACCGATGCTGTTGGATATATTAATAGGGTTTGATTGCGTCGCATCCATTATGATCGTAAAAACCTGTTCAAAGATCAGACTTGTAATAAAGCAGATTAGGGCAAAACAATAAATATTAAGATACGTCAATTAAGATGACGGCTCAATAAATATCGATGATTGCGGAAAAACCCTAATGGAAATCTTTTTCACAGAAAAGATGTGTATCGATTACACAGCCTCCTGCTCTGATACCAATTGATGGGATTAAAACAACTTTTAATCTATGAAGATCGATTAGATCTTGAACAAGTATATGAATATGAAACAGTAAAAACGCAATAATAAGAACAAACAGCTTGAATCAAACGTGTCGAATGATTAAATAAAATCCTTAGAAGAGCTCGATTAAGAACATCAACTGTAAAGGATTAGAAGATTACAAGAACGATTACCGAAAAATATTGTACTCTTGATCAATCGCTATATCGATAATCTCTAGAATCTTAACCTAATATGCATGCAAGCATTTAACTTATATACAATACATAAAAGGCTCTCGGTTGGATAGGCCCAAACCGGAGAATACAAGGCTAATCAACGAGCCCAAAAGACGCAACAACAAAACTATCTTTAGCCCAACATGTCCCAAAGGAACTCACTATGTGACTTAGAAAGTGATTGAACCACCAACTTTCTCAAGACTTTGACACCCAACTCTCCCGGCTTGTCAATATGTGAGTACATCTCCAAGATGTGTCCACACCTAGACCTTGCCTTGCCAATAGGGCTTGAGTGACCTTAAACTTTTCAAGAACTTGTGGGTTGGGGAGAATAATTGAAGGAGGTGAAAGAAGTATGATTTCCAAGGAACATCATCTTCATTTAGGAAAGCTTGTTTCAAGAGATTTAGGAAGATCATAAATGTCTAAACCAGACATTATTTTGGGAGATATTCAAGATAGTTGATTATAAAGTCCTTAATATGACACCCAATATGAAATATTAAGGCTAGGACCCAACAAACTATTTTATAACTTAGAAGAGGTATGCAGTAATCCAAGCTATAAAATATTTGAAGGTAGGTGAATGACGATTCACCAATTTCCACCAAGATAAACGAAATGTATAATTAGGTTTCAATTGGTTTTGAAACTCCTAGATCATTGAGATTCATTGAACTTTTCAAAGGCATGTTTCAATCTCGAGTGTGCCCTTCAGGTTTTGTGACTGGGATGCCGAGGATCACAAAACAAGGTGTGAAGTAACCATGCAAATCACTTGGTACCCTTAATAAATTACCCCTCAATCGATGTGCCGGTTAACCACACACGCTCCATCGATACTATGATAAATATTAAGTCACCCTTTACCTACCTTGTTAAGTCCAAGTTAGTGTGCCGGTTAACCACACACGCTCCACTAACGACTTAGACAAAGTGTAAAGTGTAATTTCATGGATTAGCACCTTATTCACATTTTTCCTAAGTAACTAAGATTGGGTATTATTAAGAGTTTAGTTACTTAGTATTTTTCATTAATACTTTTAATGAAGGGAGAATTATAGTCCTGTCAAACCCGTTCGGCTAACGACCCTCCACCGGTCAAGCAAGCGGTGGGTGAGAGTGGACACCCATTAAGTTGCCATTTTATAGGCAACAACCTTATACCCACCTTACAGACCGGCTTCATGAATGAGGTGTACTAGCGGTAAGACTGACTTTACTCTTATACATACATATATATATATATATATTAACTTATAATATTATAAAGTATAAGGGTTGAATTTTAACTTTTAAAATTCTAAGGGCTAACTTGGAATTAAAGTATTCATACTTGAAAACTTTTCAAATTCCAAAACTTGAGGGCAAGTTTTGAAACTATTCAAAACTAATTAATTTCATAACTTATGTGTTTAAAGTAGTTTTAATCCAAAAACTCTTCAAGTTCCATAACTTGAGGACAAGTTATGGAAGACTTTAAACTAATAAAAGAACTAACTTTTTCTTTATTTTATAACTTATGGATTTAATTATGGTTACATATTTTTCTTTAATGAAATGACTCTTGAACTTCCATAACTTGAGGACAAGTTATGGAGTCATAAAAAGTTATTCAATGACACAAGACTCTTCATTTTGTAACCATTGCCAACTATTATGAGTTTTATGAGTCTTTAATGTGACTCTTCATGTAAATTGAGGAAAAGTTACACAAACACATTTTATACTCAACTCTTAGATTAAAATGGATTGAAAACAACTATTTCACTCAACATTTCTATTAATCTAAGCAATTCATAAGAACAAGATAATTCAAATCAAACTTTTTCATGTAATTAGTCTAAACCTTAAACTAATACAAAACATGAATCTATTGACAATTATCTTTGAAAATGGATTAGCATGAACATTACCACATCAAAAACAAGTTTATAAGATCAAAACAACTTAGGGTAATGTTCCTAGTCCATTTCTAGCCAAAAAAAAACTCGAAAATATGTTGTCTGGGGGTCCAACTCGTCGAGTGCATGAACCAACTCGGCGAGTTGGATCGAATTCATCACTTTTTAGGCATGGACTCGCCGAGTCTGATGGCCAGACAGCACCAGATTCGTTTTTTCAGCTTCTATTGCAGGTATAACAAGAAAACAAGCCTAGGCTCTGATACCACTGTTGGGTTTTGAGGATTCTAACACTCCTAAGTGTACATGCAACCCTAAATACCTTGGATCTATGTTTTCTCTATTATACATGCAAATAAGAACTTCCAAGGTATTATCCTAATCTAGCATACAAAACAATAACTATAGCAAGATTGAATACATACCTCTTTGATGTAGAAAGTCTTCATGAAGCTTGAGTGCCTAGTGCCCCAAGTGTGACACCTCAAATGGAATCACAATCATCAAAACACTTGGAATGACTTAAGAGAATTCTACACTCATCAAAATCGGCTAGCCCTTTCACTTCACACAATAGTGTGATTCTAGTGCCAATTTTGTCAAGAATAAGATCTTTATATAGTGTTACAATTAGGGTAAACCCTAATTGTCATGACTTTCCATTTCCTTGGATCCATGGGTACAAATACACCATGGAGCATCCATGGACAATCCTATGGGTTTTAGCCCAACTTGATTATCCATGGAGAATTAGCCCACTATACAAGCATGGATGATTTACACAATCAACCCATATATTTAATTAGTCTTCTTTTGATCACTTAATTAATCCTAGATTAATTCTTGATCAATACTAATTAAATAATCTTATTATTCTTATTATTAATATACTAGAACTTATAATATATTAATAACCATAAGTGTCTTATTTCTCTCATCCAAGTGCATGATGGTATGCAACCCAAATGGACCATGCCGGGTCGGGTCAAGTCTTACCAAATATAGTTATGGACTTAGACATTAATCCAACAATAGGTAGTGAAGCACGACTCATCATAGAGTGGACCATGTCTAAGAAGGTTCGATTATGCCTTTCTGCCACACCATTCAACTGCGGTGTCCTAGGTGGCGTCAATTGTGAAACTATTCCACACTCCTTGAGATAGTCGTGGAATTCAAGACTTAGGTACTCTCCTCCTCGATCGGATCGAAGCATCTTGATTTTCCTGCCCAATTGATTCTCCACTTCATTCTTGAACTCTTTGAACTTTTCAAACGTTTCTGACTTTTGTTTGATTAAGTAGATATACCCATATCTACTATAGTCATCGGTGAAAGTCACATAGAAGCGGTTCCCATCCTTTGTGGTTGATCTAAACGGTCCACATACATCGGTATGTGTGAGGTCCAATAGACCTTCACCCTGAAGGGTGACTTAGTCATCTTTCCAAGCAAACAAGACTCACATGTGTCATCTTCCCTAAGGTCGAATGACTCCAACACTCCATCCTTTTGGAGTTGGGCTATGCGCTTCTTGTTGACATGTCCAAGATGACAATGCCACAAGGATGCTCTATCCATACCATTGGAAGAATCCATGCATAAAACATCATTTCCTACGTTATCTACAATCATAACAGTTTCATAAATTCCATTACATGGTATTGCTTCAAAATATATGACACCATTTAATAAGCACAAATAGAACCATTCTCATTATTAAAAGAAAATCTAAATCTTTGTCTAAACAAACCATGAAATGAAATGATGTTTCTTGCCATTTCTGGTGAATAGCAACAATTGTTCAAATCTAAACATAAACCATTCCTAAGCACTAGAGAATACACTCCAATCTTGGTCACATGCGACGATCTTCTGTTCCCCATGATTAGATTTATTCTACCATGCTCCACATCCCTATTTCTTCTTAGTCCCTGCAATTCAGAACAAATGTGGTAACCACACCTGGTATCAAGGACCCAAGAAATAGCATGAGATGAATCATTAGATTTAATTGTGTATATACCTGTGAAAGACGGCTTGATCTTTCCTTCCCTGATGGCTTGCAGGTAGTCTGGGCAGCTTCTCTTCTAATGCCCTATTTTGTGGCAGTGGTGGCACTCTGCCTCCTTTGGGTTAGGGTTAGGCTTCACGGGATCAACTTTGGTCTCACTAGAAGAGGAACCATCTCGGGACTTTCCCTTGCAGTGGCTCTTAGACGGAACCTTCCTCTTCTTGCCTCTTCCTTGCCCAATGGCCAAAACAGGAGCAGCGGGTGGATTGGGAGTGGGTGCAACAGACTTGTCCTTGAGGTTACTTTCAGCAACCCTAAGGAGACCTTGGAGCTTACTTAGTGTGACCTCTTCTTTATTCATGTGGTAGGTCATCCTAAATTGATTGTAACATGGAGGCAAAGAGTGTAGCACCATGTCGATCGCCAAGTCTTCCCTAAAGTCAACATTCAACTTGCGAAGACGATCGACATACCTTTGCATCTTTTGCAGGTGCACGGTTAGAGATTCTCCATGACCCATTTTGGCGGAGATCATGTTAGTGAAAATCTCGTAACGCTCCTGCCTCGCATTTTGGTGGTATCTCTCCAACAAGTCTTGGTGCATTTCGTACAGATACATGTCCTCATAGGACTTTTGCAATTCGGCGTTCATTGTGGCTATCATGATGCAATGAACCTTCGTTTCATCACGTTCATGAGTCTCAAAAGCAGTCATTTCAGCCAGAGTAGCGATTTCTGGGTTGATCTTCTCGAGCTTCTCATCGAGGACATACTCCTTGTCCTCATAGCGAGAAATCGTGCGAATGTATCTTATCCATTCGTTAAAGTTCGTCCCATCAAAAGTCACCTTTTGGCAAAGGCTCATCAATGTGAACGAGCTAGCAGCAACATTGTTTGCGTTCGACATCTACAAATAGAAAGGACAAAGATAGATTAGAATTTGAATCCCTAATAATCACCCAATAAGAAAATTAGGGCTAGGATCCAACAACAATATTTACATGTTAGAAAAGGGATGTCGTAATCTAACATGCAAACAATTTGAAGGTAAGTGAATGACGATTCACTAATTCTCCACCATGAAAACATAACTTTAAGTTCTAAATGTATTGAGAATTCCTAGGTTTGGATAAGATTCATTGAAACTTTTCAATGGCATGTTTAAATCTCGATATGCCCCTCTCGTTTGTGACTGGGATACCGAGGATCACAAAGTGGGTGTGAATTACCATGAAAATTCACATGGTGCCTTCATTGTAACAATCACCTATTCGATGTGCCGGTAAACCACACACACTCCATCGAACTATGATAAACAATGAATCACCCTTTGCCACCTTTGCTTAGAACCAATTAGTGTGCTGGTAAACCACACACGCTCCACTAACTTCTTAGCAAGGGTGCAAAGTGTAATTTCATGGGATTGCATCAATTCACTTTTCCTAAAGTAACTAGGATTGGGAATTTTTTTGAAAAACATGTAGTTACTTTGTATTTCATATTATACTTTTAATGAGGAGATGTGGTTGCCCTATCCTACCCGTTCGGCTAACGACCCTCCACCGATCAAGCAAGCGGTGGGTGTGAGTGTACACCCATTAAGCGTCATTTTATAGGCAGCAACCTTATACCCACCTTATAGGCCGACTTCGTGAATGAGGCCTACTAACGGTAAGACTAGCATTTTAATTATACATATATATATATATATATATATATATATATATATATATATGTATATATTAATCTTGTAATATTATATTAGTATAGGGTTGAATTTTAAACTTGTAAAATTCTAGGGTTTGAAATTTAAATTGTTTAAATTAAACTTTTAATCACAAAACATAAATTTCAAAATTGAGGGCAAGTTTTAAGCTTTTCAAAACATAGAGGATCAAATAACAAATAATCTAAATTAACATTTAATCACATAATTATCCATATTTGATTTATTTAATTATTTCTTGCAAAACAATTTACCAATTTAATTAAAATAATTAATAAATTATCACATAAGGAAATTAATATTTTGTTAATTGATAAATATCTTCAATTAGGTCAAGAATATACTCAAATATATCATAAAATCGGATTTATATTGACCTAACATGATTAAGGTAAGTATCCAAAAGATAAACAACAAGAAATCCCGAAATTAGCTCTTTCTGACGCTCGGACTCGCCGAGTACCACAATGGACTCGCCGAGTCAAGCCTACTCGTCGAGTCCACTATGGGACTCGCCGAGTTCATCAGGCAGAAACACAAAATTCAAATTTTGCAAGCATCAAACAAGCAACCAATGCATCAATTCAATAGAAACCAATCTAGGCTCTGATACCACTGATGGGTTTTAGCCATATGAACATTCCTATGTGCACATACAAACCCTAATGCTTGGATCTAGGTTTCTCTAATTGAACATGCATTGAATCCAATACTTCTAATGACTAATAGAGTATAATAACATAACAAATCAGAATTAGAAGATTACCTTGAATCATTTGCTTGGTCTTCTTGTCCTTGGAGCTTTAGAGTCACAATTCTCACTCCTCTAATGGCTTACAAACACCAACTAGCAAGAGGATGATTTGAGAGAAAGGAGAGGGGATCAAGAATCGGCCAGGGTTTTTTTTAGAGCATAGGTCCAATTTCCCATGACCCTTAGGGTCTATTTATACTAGTGAGGCTCTTAGGGTTTCACCCTTAAACCCTAATTGGGTAACTTAAGCCCTAAGCAATCCAATACCGTAAATGATAAGCCTTGGACGATTTCAAGGCCTATCCATAGTCCTCAAAACCATCCCCCTTTATCCTTAAGGGATTTATAGCCCAAAGTAGAACTATCATATAATTGACACTTTATGCCCCTTTATTCAATTAATCTCTTTAAGTCACCAAATTAATTCCTAATTAATTTATGACTTATATTAATCAAATAATAGTATTATTATTCCTTATATTATTCTCATAATATATTAATAATATTTCTTCTCTCATTACAAATCATCCTGTCAAGTTGCTATGGTGAAGGCAACCCAAAAGGACCATGCACAACTGGGTCAAATACTTGCCTAATATAGTTGCAGCCTTAGACACTATTCCAACAGTAAACACCCTAGAAGGCTTCCAAAATGTAAGTATCTTTTCTATGATCTTGTTATCCATTAGAATCACTTGATTTCCAACCTTGAATTAAACACATTTTGCATGATCTTCAAGAGTTCACGGCCATGAACCCTTCATGTGGCCGTGAAGCCTTCATAAGTTGCTAGTTATGGCTGTAAACCCTTCATAAACCCAAGATAGGACTGCAAACCCTTCATAGAATCATGTTTGGGCCGTGAACACACCATGTGTTCTTGGCCGTAAGCTCTACTATGGCCATAAACACACTTTGTGTGGCCGTGAACTCCATTAAATCAATAATATGTGATTGATACACTCCATTGTGAGTGATTCCTAGTTCCTAAGGATGTTTCCCAACACATGTTAGCTGTTATATACACTAATTGTATACATATATATATGTTATTATATGCTTAATAGGATCCGTTTGTGCTCGGGATTTCACTTGGCATACTTAGCATCCTACATCGATCTTTCATTCGAATCACTCACTGCAAGGGAGTTCATACCCGTAAACTTATCTTTTAAAGGGCTTAGGACTAATAACTCGCTTTATTTCCTTTTCCTTGTTTGGATGTGGACTTAGGGTATCGTTTGTTTGTCCGAATGTCGTTTAAATCTTAATTATATATTATGTATATGTATGTAGATATAAAAGTACTATCAATCAGTTCAATACCTTTGGGTAGCAAAGGTGAACATACATGATCATTCATTCAAACTACATAATTTACTAGTAAACTATAATAGGTATAGTTTAGAGAGACACTATCACGATAACAAGTACAGTAAGAGTCACTATCACTATAACAAGTACATAAAGGAACACTATCGCTATAACAAGTACAAGATAACATAATGTGAGATGCTATTTCATGTCATAGCAATACTTTCTTGTTATGTCATGTTTTGTAACCAGAGTCTCCTGGAGGGAGAGTGTGAGTTTGTGTATAGATCTATACGGGATTGACCATCCCACACCTTGCTGCTAGCTACAGTGGGACCTGCAAGTCTATGGGTGACAAATGTCATTTCATTTTTAACGCCTGAAGTACGTCGTGTTTTACACTAGTCAATCAAATATGGTTACAACCTCATCACATTTTACCTTAATTAACCAGTGCAGTGTTAAAGGTAGTTAAAGCATAAGTAGTATAATTTATACAATACTACTATAGGTCTTCATTTCCCATTACTTTCATACTAAAATTTCTCGCATGAGATAAGCAAACTATTTTTCTAATAAAGATAATTAATAATATGGAAAACATATATTTTATACTATTTCAAATACAAACATACATTTTACATCACTTTGAGAGAACAAAACACACAAACAGGTCGGTCTTGGAGAGTAGACTACAATTCATTTATAGTAGAAATATAGGATTTTATGGAAAGGATTCAAACATTTAAATAATTTTTACAAGACTTTACAAACATTTTTGAGAAACTAATAGGCTTAGAACACTCAAATAGACCCTTAACAATGCTAAAAGATAGCAGAAACGAGTCTGACTTTTGATTTAATTGATTGGCTTTACAAGATAGAAATTTCGGGTTGTCACATCATCCCCCTGTTAAAGGGAATTTTGTCCTGAAATTAGAGTTTAAGAAAATATACATGAACTGAGGGAAAGGATGAGGATATTTCAGTTTCATTTGGTCCTCCTGCTCCCAAGTGAATTCAGGTCTTCGCTTGGCATTCCAGCGAACCTTCACTATCGGGATATGGCTTTGCTTCCTTCGCTTGACCACATGGTCCATGATCTCTACTGGTTCTTCCATAAAATGTAAGTTCTCTTTTATTTCAATTTCCTTGAGTGGAATCACAAGTACCTCAACAGATAGACACTTCTTAAGGTTCGAGATCTGAAAGGTAGGGTGTACGTTACTAAGTTCCCGAGGTAGTAGAAGTTTGTAAGGTACGGGGCTAATTCGCACCAGAATCTTGAAAGGCCCAATGTATCTTGGATTTAGCTTCCCATGCTTTATGAAGTAGATCAAGGCCTTCCAGGTCGAAACCTTCAATAACACTCGTTCACCAACCTGGAATTCCAAAGGTTTCCTTCTCTTGTCAGCGTAGCTTTTCTGTCGGTCTTTAGATGCTTTCAATCGTTCACGAATTTGAACAATCTTCTCTAGCATTTCCTGAATGATTTCAGGACCCATGAGAGTACTATCAAGGACTTGCCCTTTAGCTAATTGAGTATCACCCACTTCAGCCCAACACATAGGTGATCCGCACTTGCGACCATAGAGTGCTTTGAATGGTGCAACCTTTATGCTGGTGTTATAACTGTTATTGTATGAGAATTCGACAAGGGGTAAATGAGTATCCCATGCCCTCCCAAAGTCAATCACGCAGGCTCGCAACATATCTTCTAGGGTCTGAATAGTCCTCTCACTATGTCCATATGTCTGTGGATGGTAGGTTGTACTCATGTCCAGCCTAGTTCCTAGTGCCTTCTGTAGTGACTGCTAGAACCTTGAGGTGAATCTACTGTCTCTATCGGAGATAATATATATGGTACACCATGAAGTCGCACTATTTCTTTTAAGTAAGTTCTAGTCAATTTCTCCATCTTGTCAGTCTCCTTGATAGGTAGGAAGTGCGCGGACTTGGTCAATCTGTTAATGATTACCCAAATGGTGACAAGTCCACCTGTTTTCTTGGGCAACTTGGTTATAAAGTCCATCGTCATCCACTCTCACTTCCACTCAGGTATCTCCAGCTGTTGAAGTAAACACGAGGGTTTCTGGTATTCGACCTTGACGTTTGTGCAAGTAAGATAGTTACTCACGAAGTTAGCAATCTCTGCTTTCATGTTAGGCCACCGGTATAACTTCTTGAGATCCAGATACATCTTATCTAAACCTGGGTGAACGAAATATCGTTTATTGTGTGCTTTAGGCATGACCACGTCTTTGAAACCACCGAAATTCGGTGTCCAGATCTGATCCATGTGGTATAGAGCTCCGTCACTCTTTCCTTCTAAGTTCTTATCCATCACTCTAAGGGATTCACCTGCCACATTTTTAGGATTTTAGCTAACCCTCCTTAATATGTGTGGACAAATGTGAATAGATGGTTATAGTCAATTACTTGACTCTACAACCAGAGTATTCTTTCCGACTCAGGGAGTCAGCTACAACATTGGCTTTACCCGGATGATAACGAATTTTGCATTCGTAGTCATTTAGCAGCTCGACCTACCGTCCTTGTCTCATGTTAAGCTCCTTCTGGTCGAAAATGTGTTGAAGGCTTTTGTGGTCTGTAAGGATAGTGCTTTTCGTACCATACAGGTAGTTTCTCCATATCTTCAGAGCGAATACCACTGCTCCTAACTCAAGATCATGTGTGGTGTAGTTGACTTCGTGTGTCTTAAGTTGGCGTAAGGCATAGACGATGACCTTCCCTCATTGCATAAGAACACAGCCAAGCCCTTGGTTGGATGCATCACAATACACTACGAAATCTTCTATCCCTTCTGGGAGGGATAATATCGTTGTGGTGCATAAGGCTTGCTTCAACGTTTGGAACACCTTCTCTTGTTTCTCTTCCCAGTAAAAGGTCACACCTTTCTGGGTCAATGTCGTAAGTGGCTTTCGCGATCCTTGAGAAATTCGGAATAAAGCTACGATAATATCCAACGATGCCTAAGAATTGACGAATCTCGGTAGGCATCCTTGGTGTTGAACAGTTCTCAATGACTTTGATTTTGGAAGGGTCAACGTGAATACCCTCTTCACTAACCATGTGACCTAAAAATTCGACTCTTCGAATCCAAAATTCACATTTCGAGAACTTCGCAAAGAGTTTCTCTGCTCAAAGTGTTTCTAGAATCTGTCGCAAGTGTTGACTATGCTCTTCCTCGCTACGAGAGTAGATAATTATGTCATCGATGAATGCTATCATGAATTTATTTAAGTAAGGACGGCACACCTGATTCATTAAGTCCATGAATACCGCCGATGCATTTGTTAATCCGAACGGCATCACTACAAACTTGTAGTGACCATAACAAGTTCGGAAGGTTGTCTTGGGAACATCCTCCACTAACACTCGCAATTGATGGTACCTGGATTGTAAGTCAATCTTCAACAAGTAGTTCGCCCCTTGTAGTTGATCAAATAAGTCTTCTATGCGAGGTAGTGGGTAATGATTCTTAACGGTGAGTTTGTTCAGTTCTCTATAGTTGATGCACATACGAAATGATCCATCTTTCTTCTTCACGAACAAGACCGGGTGAGAAGCTTGGTCTAATAAATCCCTTACTGAGAAGTTCGTTAAGTTGACTGGAAAGTTCATGCATCTCTGCTGGAGCTAGACGGTAAGGCGATTTAGCTACTGGGGTAGCTTCGGGGATTAAGTCGATTCGGAACTTGACTTGACGTTGCATTGGTAATCCTAGCAATTCTTTAGGGAAGATGTCGGGAAAATCGCAAACTTCTGGAATGTTTTGTATGTCTTTCACTTATTGTCTCGCATCAACCACGTGAGCAAGGAATGCACGATATTCCTTTCGTATGTACTTCTGAGCTTGAATACTCGAGATGATGCGAAGGTTCGTACCTGGTTTGTCACCGTAGATAACTAGAGTTTCGTCGTTTGGGAAGTTAAGATGAACGACTTTCTCAAAGCACATGATGTCGGCGCAATGTAGACTCAACCAATCCATGCCAATAATGACGTCGAAACTTTTAATTGAGACCGGCATGAGGTCGATTTGAAATGAACAGTTACCTAATGTAAGAGTGCATCCTATGTAAATTTCGATAGTGCTCTCCATTTTCCCGTTAGCCATTTCTACTGTGAACGTTTTTTGGTGCTTGTGGTTGTTGTGTAAGTAAGTGTTTAAAATTTCGATTTACGAAACTCCTCTTCGCTCCACTATCAAATAGTATGCATGCATATGAGTTATCGAGGAGAAACGTACCCGTAACTACCGTAGGGTCAGCCACGGCTTCCTCATGGCCTATCGCCAAAATCCTTCCCACACCTCCAAGATTTCCTCCCTTCGGGAAGTTCCGCTTGTAGTACCCAACTTCGCCGCGCCGGCAGCAGGCCTGTCACACTCCAATATCCAGGACCTGGTTGAGTGGCCTAGCTGGTGCCTTACGGAAATGGAAAGTGTGCCCCTTCCTGTTGTAGTGGACACATTGCTTCTCCCTCCAGGGTCCATTATGGTGGAAGTTGCACTTGATGGACTTCGGTAAGTTCCCCGCTTATTGTTTCGCTGGTGTGGGGATAGCAGGGGTTATCGCGGCATGAACAACCACGATCTGTTGTTTCTTGGCAGATTTCTGCCCTAACTGATTCATCTTCCTGTCCCAAAACTTCCTTTTGTTCTCTTTGGCTTTGGTCGTTTCTGGTACAACAGTGGTGGTTGTTGATGGGTTGACTCCATGATCAATGAGCCTCTGTGCCAACCACTTGGCACTGTTAAAAGTAGTGGGTTTGAAGCTAATACATTCCCCTGAAATGGAGGTACCAGTCCCCAAATGTACCTCTCTATCTTCTTGTTTTCGGTGGGGACCATTCTTGGACATAGCGTCACTAGGTCACTGAACCTAGTAGCGTAGGCTACTATGTCGGAGCCTTTCATCGTAAGGCTCCAGAGTTCCTGCTCCAATTTCTGAACTTCGCCCCTCGGGTAGTATTCTGCCCTCATGAGGTCCTTTAGCGTTTCCCAGCCCATAGCATTTGTGCAACACCCGCAGATCCAGGCTAGTCAATTTAGAGACAATGAGCATCAAAAATGAGTTTTTGATGGAAGATTATTTAGAAGGATTAATCTTAACCAAGTTTTATTATATGTTACAAGGGTTTCGTACATATAAAGAATGCCGAAATCCGAGTTATAACGAAGAAGTTATGGCCCGTCGAAGTTTTACGGCAAAACCGGCATGGCACCGGCAGACGTAAATAGTGAATTTATGGTAGAAGACTTTTTAGCCTTAGTGATCTAAACAAAATTTGTAGTATACGTTAAACCGAGAACATACAAAAAAAAGAACGCCCAAATCTGACTTCGTATGAGGAAGTTATGAATTTTCTAAGATTTGGCATAGCAGTGCACGACCCGAAACTCGAATTTTAGTTCGAGTGGTTTTTGGCCTACGCGACCAAAATGACAGTTGAATATCTCATTAATAGTAACTCAAAGGTAAAAATACAGACGAAAACGGAGTCCGTATGTAGAAGTTATGAATTTTATGCGGACATTTAATAGTATAATCTCCTCCTACTGTTAAATTTAAGATCGGTTGGGAATTAGCCGACGGAGTCTAAATGAAAGTTTTAGATCTTGTTTTTACCTATAAAGAATTTTGAGAGTAGATCTCGTATGTTAAAGATATGGACGAAAGTTGGTCCCTACTCTTCGAGCACGATAAATTCGATACACTTTTGTAAATCTGAGATAAAATGAGAATTAGCTGACGCCGTCTAAATGAAAGTTGTAGTACTCGTAAATACCAACGCGTAGATATAAAGAACGTCAAAAATGGAGTTCGTATGAACGAGTTAAAAAATTATAATAGCATATTTATGTATTAAAATAAAGTATAAATCATATT
This sequence comes from Lactuca serriola, assembly GCF_051521515.1. NCBI lineage: Eukaryota > Viridiplantae > Streptophyta > Magnoliopsida > Asterales > Asteraceae > Lactuca > Lactuca serriola. Next base: position 91,609,886 of record NC_136410.1, read on the forward strand.
GTGTGCTAGAATGCACCAATAGAAATTTAGTATTAATTATATGTATATTAAATGCTATCCATACTTATAACTCATTTTTATGGAAACTGATTAAATTTGTCATTAATGTCAACAATAATATTATTTCAGAATGAATTCATATCTAGAAGAATGAGAGTGTCTTACAGTAGAATGAGAGTGTATTCTAGTAGAATACACTTTCGTTCTTCGTATTCAATGCAACTTTATTGTATTTTAAGTGAGTGAATCCTGAAACAAAATACGAACTCATATATAAAAACCTAGATGCAAATTCATTCTGAAAGAATGTTATTGCTGACATTAATGACAAATTTAATTAGTTTCCATAAAAGGAGAAATATAATTATGGATATCATTTAATATATATATATATATATATATATATATATATAATTATGGAAATCATTTAATAAATATACTTATTTATGTCACACCCCCAAACCAGACGGCGGAAACGTCCGAGGGCTCTTGTGACTTAAATTGAATACCATCACAATGAATATACATGAATCATAACATAATTCATCACCATTCATTGAAATATTACAACTGATATTGTTTACATCCAGTACATTGTTTTAGACATTATAATTTCATAACATAAACTGTCTGATAGATAATCTAAGCAAAACACCATGACATTTCTTGGTAATTATTCTTCGGTTTACCTGTTACCTGAGAATACAAGTTATTTTGAAAAAACGTCAACATATGGAATGTTGGTGAGTTCATAAGTAATGTTGTGGTAAAATGATTTGGTGTAATTTGTAAAACCCAGAAAATCCGATATTTTCAGAAAAGATCATTGTTTATAAAAAGTATGAAGATCCGTGAATATATGCTTGTTGATTTTCAAAACATGTATAATTGTTGAACTTTTATATAAATCACGCAAGTGAAAATGTTGAACTTCCCAGGAAAACCCGATGTTTTCCCAATACATAAAATACAATGACTTGTCTATTGTTATACCGATATGTCGAATGATTTTGATTACCCGGGTGGCGTTGGATTAATTAGGGTTTGTGAGTTGTTATAATCACGCATTAAAGAAAATGACTAGTTTATAACTACAGATTATGAACGATCCTTAAAGGTGTTGGCCGTTACTATTCACTTAATCCACCCACCATGATTACTCTTGTTTATCGCCCTGAATCTGTTTACTTTGATTTCTCATAAGCCCAACAACCGAGGAGATAGGAGAGTACGAAGGCCCTTTATTTCCATGAGGTATTCAAGGCTATCGGGAATGCGAAAGACACTTGGCCCAACTCGCATTTGTCTTCTCGACCTCACTAGCAGTACTAATGGGCCACTAGGGCCCAATAGCACATTAGATCTATTGAAAGTCCTTTTACATGGAATTGGATCATAGGAGGCCCAATAACACGTAAGCATATTCCCTTTGGGCCCAAAGATCATGTTAATGGCCTAGCAAGGCCCAACAAGCATGATTTGAAACTTCCAAGCCCAAAGTTTGTATGTTAGCTCATCATAGTTATCGCGTGTTTATTGAAATGCTTTGGTTTAACGATTTTGTTTTGTTATTGATTCGAGACCGAATCAATTCGTTTTGTAACGATATTTGTTATTGAGAGTGTATTTGTTTTTCGTTTCATTGGTAGTCGTGGATCTTGAATTTTGTATTAATGAATTAATTTGTTTGAAAGTGGAATTTGACCCTTTTCACTACCCTTCTTTTATAAAATAACACTTTTGGTCCTTTTTATATAAAAGAATTTCATTTTTAGTCCCTAAAACCCTTTTCTTGACACTTTAGTATTATTTATTTGATGAAAACATGATTTTAACCCAAAATTTACTTTTTTGATAGCTTCAGCCCCTCCAGAATAGTGATTCTCGGTTAGGAACTCATTTTTCGCCACTTTTACAATTTAGACCCAAAAACTAAAAAGTTTACATTTTTGGTCCTTTTTGATAGCGAAAAGCATTTTTGACCCTTATAAACATTTTGTTATGCTAACTACTACCTGTTTTATAGAAAGTTACATTTTCAACCCCTCAACTTATCATTTTCGCATTTTGAGGCTTATTGGGTCGAGAAGCCCATAAATAGCCCATTAGGCCAAAAATTTACATTTTTAGTCCCTTGAAATTCCTAATGTTCAGAAAAATATTTATAGAAATTGTTTTGACCCTTTCAACCTTCGAGAAACCGTGACTTGTTGATTTGTACCCCTAGTTTTGTATTTTTGATAATTTAAGCCCAAAAATGGGTTTTATGTTAGAATTTGTTCATCATGTTCTTATAAGCAATTATTCTTGACTTGTTTAGTGTAAGATAGCTTAGATTATGTTTGTTTCCTTTCTCATGTCATAGATCTTGGGTTTACACCCTTTTTAATAACATATTCATCACAAAACACATGATATCACACACATACATGCATCAAATCACACATAGCATACATATACACATAGATCTACACATTTTCTTGTATTCTCCCCCATAAAACTCATAAAAACCGAAAAGAAAGGGGTATGAAGCTCACCTTTGCTTGTTTTTTACGATTTGAAGAAGAAAAGAGAAGAGTTTGTTGCTATTTTCGGCCCTAGCAAGCTCATTGGATTGATCTCGAACTTAGTGGGTTCTAAGATGAAAGATCATGAATTTGAATGGATTAAGAGGTGATTTTTGATGAAAAGAAGTGAGTTAGATCATAGATTTAAGCATGATCTTACCTTAGATGATGAATTTGTGGGGTAATCTCCTTGAAAAGCTTCCTAATCTCGAAAATTTTGTGAAGAAAAGAGAGAGTTTCTTTGAGAGAATTTTGAGTGAAGTATGTGTGTGTGTGTGTGTTTGGGTTTGGCCGAGAGCAAAGGAGAGAGAGGAAGAGAAGAGAAAGTGAGCGATGAGATGGTGCATGGAGATATGGGTTATATGCATGGAAAACCTCCATGTAAAAATGAGGTGGCAAGCATAAGTCAACCTTTCCTTTCCTTTGGACTTGGGTCGAGAATGGAGGGGGGAAAAGGAAAGAATTGGGCCCTTAAATGCTTAAGCCCAATTTATAAATAATTTAGATAATGCTTGGTCCAAATAAATCAAGAAATGATTTTTATGGACTATTTAGGTTAATTGGATTTGTTATGGTCCAATAAGGAGCATTAAAGTATTTTACTTCATTCTAGGCCCAATATGGCCCAAAATGTTAAAATAAATGAAAGTGGGTCCAATTAGAGCCAATTTAAGAGTTCTAAGCCCAAAATAGTCAAATTGGAAGCTTATTGGCCCATTAGGCCCAATAAGGAAATCCTAGCCCATAATGGACTTAAACCGGGATTTCTAGGGTTTCCAAT